>NC_040913.2:6091195-6732871 GCF_004126475.2 Phyllostomus discolor | reverse complement strand
TCTGTTCTTCAAACTATCGCTAGGCAAGAAAACACAAAGACCTTGCCGTGTGCTTGGAATTAAAATATACAGGAAACAAAATACAGCTAATAGTTCAAGAACAATACCTTGTCATAAGGTATCTGATTACCAAAATGTAGCAAACGGACGTCATGTTTAAGTACATATTGTTTGGAACCAAAAAAGGAAATAAAAAATGGAACATAAAGAAAGATAGTCACTTATTTTCTTCCTTCAGGCAGCTCGTTGACCAATACTGGGATTGGTGACTGTTTTGTTCAGCCTGTGAGGAGAAGTCATAGCAAATAAACATGCAGTTATTTTTCAACTCTGTGTGCAAAGTAGGATGAAGAAAATAGTTTCACAAAATGTATCAAGTTTATCTATTAATATGATGACATTGAACTTTGTAAAATAGGCATATGTCCTTACAAATAATATGTTTAGGATTTTTACATATCAGGTCCCATTTTATGTGCACTTGAGAGCTTTCTTGAAATACTTTAGAAAATAAAGAATTACTTTCCTAAGTTTAAAAAAATTCAGAAACTCTTTAAGTGGTCAAAAACTGAGTTTTGCTCACAGGGTGTGTGTCTAAGTGATGAAATAATAAAATCAGATGATTGCATTGAAAGTCAAGGATCTCCTCTAGGGTTGGATGTTTCGATGGGAATCTGGGAAGATTAAAAATGCAACAGTGAATCAGAATCTTAATGTGGCCCTACCAGCAGCACAGAAGCTTCAGGAGATAAGGAGATCATTGCGGGGGGCCGGGGGGGAGGGATTACTGGGAGGACAACTAGGCTTGACAGGACCAAGATGCCTGCATGTTCCTTCAGTACTGCTGGGTTATAACTCTCTGGTGCTTATTGAAGTTAAACAGAGAAATCTTCCTAGAAATGATCCAAACGTTTGTATAAATAGCTTAGGATGCTCCTGCGGAGGTGTCAGAGGCAATAGATGCTCTTTTACACCACGGCCCACTTGGACGTGACCCGTCTGGGGGGCAGAGCAGACGCTAGGGGGCGCTAACCTGAAACGGAGCACCTCGCTTCAGCTGGGCCCCGGCAGATGGCTCTACCCAGCACGATGGACCAATGATTGAGATGGCAGGCCACTAGGTTGTTTTCAAGTGGAAGCATGTCATTTTTTGGTTTCTTATATCTAGTCGAAAAGCAAAAGAAGTTCAGTTTACCACATGGGTCATTGGTAACCCCCAATTCAGCCTTGTAGATCTGAACATTTTTGGTTATTCGGCACAATTGTTGGTTTCCAATGCATAATGAAAATGAAGAGGATATATTGAATGTGTGTGTGTGTGTGTATGTGTACAGGGTGGACAAAAGTAGGTTTACAGCTGTGAGTACACGACACAGAGTTTATTCTTGTATTATTATTTATTAATTATTGTATTATTTTCCATATGTGAAGTACACAGCTGCCAATCCAAGTATTGAACCATTCAACATATGAATAACCATTGGCATTTAAATGAGTATTTTTAATGATCAACTGTATGATCAGAAAACTTAATGGGGAAATAGAAAAGTGTCAGTGACTAACAATAATAATTGCTATTTATTGAATGCTTTATAAAAGCTGAACATTGTGGTACTTCACATAGTTTTTTCACATTTGAGCTTCATAACAACCTCTCGATTTATTTTACACAATGAGAGACTAAGACTTAAAAAGGTTAGAAAATGTACCTTACATCACATAATGAGCATGTATCAAAGCAGGGATTTGAACCCACATTCTTCTGGTTCTAGAGTTAGAGTCCTTTTCAATTAAATCATATTGCCTCATGCATAGATATTCTAGGTAAGGATCTCTTTTGCTGTAGTATGTGTATATTTGAGTTTTTCACTTTCTCATCCTGAGGAAGATATTTTAAAAGGGTGAAAAGCTGGGCATAGGATCTTTTACATAATATCACAATCTTTTATACCCAGCCTTAAGTAAAGAAAACCTGAAGTCAGACTACGTTTAAGGGAAACATTGAACATGTTTTTGGTGCACAGTGAAGCTGTAATAATTTTGAACATGTGAGTAAGAACCAATAGGTGCCTTGGGTCTTGAGTGTTGACCGTCATCTTTTGAGAAAGATCACTGATTCAATAATATTTACCTTCAAACGCCTCTAATCAGGCCTCAGGAGGAAATAAATCCATGAGACATATGCCCCGACTCTCATACAACAGCCATGGAGAAGGGAAGCTGCAGGATTAGGTATCATGTAACACATTTTCAGGAATTTTGTGAGCAAGTTGTTAAATGCAGCCATTATTGAAATTAAATGATATAATCTTACAATCCCATTGCATTAAAAACAAAGGTGTCACTTCTGTATTCCCAATTATTTACTACACTTTAGTGTTATCTACGGTCTGCAGTTATTTCTATCATATTTTTTTTTATCCTCACCCGAGGATATCTTTTCGTTGCTTTTAGAAAGACAGGAAGGAAGAGGGAGAGAAAAACATCCATGTGAGAGAGAAACATTGATCAGTTGCCTCCCTCTTGCACGTGCTCAGACAAGGGATCAGACACACCAAGACTGGAGATCACATGTACCCAGACTGGGGACCGAACCCACAGCGCAGGCAAGTGTCCCGATAGGGAATCAAACTCACAAACCCTTGGTTACCAGACAACACTCCAGCCAAGCAAACCACACCGGCCAGGGCATTTCTGTCTTGTCTTTGAGATCCAAGTGTCGTGTGATGCTCTGCTAACGCCCGTCTCCTCCCAACTCTGCATTCCGTGACATCACGTGGCAGTCTGAAATTGACTATAGTGGCAGTATTTACACCAAACAAATTAGCAAATTGGACACATCAAGGTTCATTGTTTTATTGATTACCTGGACAGAGTTTGGCAAACACAGCCAGTGGGCCAGATTCAGCCAATGGTTTGTTTTTATAAAATTTTACTGGAAAACTGTCATGCCCATTTGTTTATGTGCTGTCTGTAGCTGCTTTTGTACAGTGGCAGAGTTGGGATGGGATGAGAGCGGCCATCTGACTCACAAATCCTAAAATATTTACTATCTGGCCCTTTACGAAAATGTCTGCCAGCCCCCGATCTAGACTGAAGAAACTGATCAACTATTAATAATACAACTTGAACATAAAAGGGAATCATGTGTGTAGCTGTTACATGAGACTAACATGAGAACTTGTAAAATATTTTTCTGGGATTCAAAAACTGTGATCTAGTTCAGCAAAAAGTATTCCAGGAATTGACAAATGAGTGAGCTTCCCATATACGTAATACTGAAATTTGTAAAAACTCTCATTTGATGAATAGAACTGGTTTGAGGCTGAGAAAGGGTTTAACAATAGACTTGATATCCAATTTAATGACAATAAATGTATTAGGAAGAGAATTAGGAGATCGAGACACAACTTGGCCAATTCATGATCGAATTGCAATACTAGGTTGCCTGTGGATACAAGAGTTCGGCAAAAATCTATGAAAGCATTCTGTGAGAATCAATTGGCTACTGTACGTTTTATTACTTGTAAATGACGTGCTATATATTCTTAATATTGGTAAAATTGGTAATAGACTTACATACTTACATATATATGCATATAATAACATGCTAAACATTTTCCACCCATCACTCTCTAACAAGCACGTGACTGCTGTGTTGCCCCAGTGACATTGGGGACCTAAGCCGTTGCTAATGACTGCCCCCTGTAGAGCCAACCAGGCAAATGAAAACTGGACGATAGTCGGCAGCAAATTGAACAGTAGTAACTCCGGGCAGGGTTGCAGACAAGAGGCGAGGAAAGTAGGCAGTCAGGTGGCCAGTACCTGTGTTGATTAGAAAATGAAAAATGCCGTTACAAGCCACTCCAGAAGCTCAGGGACTCACAGTCTTATTCCCTACTCACCCCACAGCCCCCTACAGTTGAGGGCCGGAGGCAGAGGCTCTGCCCAAACAGACACCCAGGTTCCTTCCACTGAGTGGCTTCCCAATCTCCTGGGGTGTCCTGTGTTTGGTTGCCCATTAGGGGAGTATGTATGGCGGTTTCAATGGGTGGTTTTAGGGGCTGGGCCCGGGAGGGGCGTGGAACACTTCCAGGCCCCACCTCCTTAGCCGGGTCCCGTTGGCAGGGGAGACTGGGAACAGGTTGCCTTCCCACACGCCCGAGAGGGAGACGAGTGGGGAATGTGTGAACACACAGTAGTGCCTCTGTCACTGCCCCCTTTTTCTTCTTCGCCTAGAAAGTCCCCGTGTACACGGGACTGCGCCCCTTTCCACGTGCATGCTGGTGAGGACGCTCGATTGTGTTGAGTGACGTGGTCGACTTGAAGGGACTTGGCTAAACTGGTCGAGAGCCACCCAGTGCAGACACGCAACCTTTCCGCTGGTCCCCAGGTTTTCCGGCGTCTGCGTGTTGCTGAGAAGTGATGGGGGGTATGTGGTGCGAGGTTAACACACGAGCTGAAAGGGATTTTCTGGTTCGGCTAGAATTGCTCGTGACTTCCACTTTACAACGTAATCTTACTCAGAGTACTTGGCCGATCAGTGCATTTAGGTCAGTGCTGTCCTTTATGGTTATCGCCATCTCTTGATTTGTTTTCAGAACTTCTTATTTATGTGAGGGAGAGTGGATGATAGAAATATTAGGAAAGCTCTATAAAGTGTGGAGAATATGAAGATGTGCAAGAACAGACACCCTCAGGGCCAGAACTGCACCGTTACAATGGCAAGGGGCACAGACACACGTGCGATGATGGGGACCAAGGGCACCGTGCTCGCCCGTGTGACTGTGTGTCTGCGTGTGTGTGCGGGTGTGCACACGACTGGCAGTGCTCTATTTCTGGAGCGAGATTCTAAGGACAGCACGGGAGGCGTGTGTTCCTGGAACGACATCAAGCACACGGGCCACCTTCCCCTTCCCCACCTGGGCGCCGGGAGTGACATGTATGTGCGGGAGGTGCTTCCGTGTGCCTCTTCCCATCTGCTCCCCCGGCGCTGAACAGAATGGAGGTGCTGAGAGGCACGGCAAAGCCAGAGCCACCGCTGTCAGTTGGCCCGAGGACACCCGCCCTCGTGGTGCTGGGCACAAGCCAGGCTGTGGACACGTTGACGAGAGCCGCGGTCTGGGCCTGTCCACTCCAGGAGTTGCGCATGCACAGAAGGGCTGGGTTTTTTCCCTCAGGGTCTCTCCTGTGTAAAGCAAAGAGGCCATGCAAAGAGAGAGACAGTCGAGAACCCAGAAACTGGAGTGGAGGTTCGCTCTGGCAGGCGTCAGGCCCCGGGCTGAGGCCCCTGTCTCTGAGCCAGGGGAAGGCCTCACCTGTGGAGTGCCTGCCCACATTCCTCTCTGGGTCTCTCCTGGAGCAGCTCTGCCATCTGTCACACGGAGTGTTCTGGGAGAGGCCTTCCTATTCCTGTAACCTGCAGAGGGATGACAGATGAACGTGGGGCGGTGGGGAGGGGGGGGGGAGAAAACCCAGGGCCCCCCTCTCTGTGTGGGCTCGTGTGACTTCAGGTAACGCGGGGCTCCTGGCACGTGAGCTTTGGAAAAGGGTGTGCTCACCATGACCAGGGCTGTGTCTTCCCTGCTGTGCTTCTGTTTCTCGCGTCTCCTTTTCCTTGCATTTATTTTTTGGTAAGAGCAGAGAATCCTCCTCCTAAGGAAAGAAGAAAATTGGAAGTAGGGGCGGGGGAGAATCTGACTCCAAAAGAGCAGCACAAGGGAATTTCAGGGGTGAGAGAGCTGTTCTCGCTCTGGCTGTGACAGTTACGTAACTCGATGCATTTATCAGGACTCATGCAGCTCCATGCCGCACAGAGCGACACCTGCTATTTACAAAGTATACAGCACATTTATAAAGCTTCCCGACCTGTCACTAGCCCGGGTAGCTCCCTTTATGAAAAAGATAATAACGTCAGTTCAAGGGACCAGAAAATGTTTATTTAACTTGACTGAATTGTCCGATCCCATCCCACAGGGTGGGCCCAGTCTCAGGCGGTCACAGAGCACTCGAAATGGGTCATCAAACTGAGACAGGCTTTAAGCGTAAAGCACACGTGAGACCTCAAAGACTTCATACACAAGAAGTAAAATAGGTCATGGATATTCGTATACACTGATTACATGTTGAGATGGTAAAATTTTGGATACAGATAATTAAATTAAATAGACTATTAAAATTAACTTCATTAGCTTATCTTAACTGTTTTAAATAGGACGACTGGGGAATTTAAAATGACATCCGTGGCTTGCATGCGTGTTTCCATTGGAGAGTAGTGGCAGACACTGTGTGCTAGACACAGGCAAGGGTGTCCTGGAATGAGCAATTCGTCTGGAAACTCCCTTGCTAGCCGCCCCCTCTCCACCCTAATTTCATTCTCATTGCCCAGAGCTTTGATCTTAGCCACCAGCTATTTCTTTTCTAGGTTCCATTTCTTACTGAGACTTAAGCATCGAATGACTCTTGAACTGATATCTCCAATCCAGCATCTATCTAACCCAGTGGCTCCCCAACCAGGGCTGACGTCATCCCTGAGGGGACAACATCTGACAATGTCTGGAGACACTTTCAGTTGTCACAACTTGGCCGTGAAGATATTACTGACATCTAGTCTGTAGAGACCAGGGATGACGCTAAACATCCCACAGTGCCCAGGACAGCTCCCCCGGCAGAGAACTGCCCAACGCAACCTGTCAATGCCTCTCGGGCTGAGACACCGTGACGAACAGTGGTCAGCCTGCTCATCCACATAACAAATGTTCATTGACAACCTACCTGTGCAGTGCACGGTGCTGAAGTGTGTTGGAGGAAATCAAATAGCGCTTTATCTACAGACAAAAAGTAGACGTGGGTCCTGTATCCACCGTATTTGCAAAGATAAAGCATTTGTGTGAAGGGAATAGGTAGGTAATCGATGATGTCATAATAGGGTACTGTCATGAGGAGAGACAGTGGTCAGTGGAAGCACAGGCATGGACGGCTTCTCAACTATACCCTTGGTTTGCAAAAGCTGACACGGTATTCCTGCCTGGACATCGACGCAGCTAAAACCTAACTCATCGACGTTCCCTGCAGCAAACTCTCTTCTAAGCATGCTGTCGTTATGTTAACCCCTTGGCTAGAAAGTTGGGAGATACCTTTGACTATCTCCCCTGGCTTTTCCGTCTCTTACCAAGATTTTAAAAAATTCTAATTTAGTCACACAAATCATTTTGCTTGCTTGTCTTGTTTTCCAACTGTGGGTAGACAATTTTAGGAGCATATAAGTGCATGAAAAAGTATAAGTATGTAATATAGTCCCAATATATAGTCTGGTGGAAGAGGTGTGTGATCTCTTGAAATGCTGAAAAAAGATGACCATCACACAGGTTGTACACACAGGCAAATAAATAACAGAGGTAAATGTTATCGGAATTCTGAGGAAAATATGTCTAATCGAGGCTTCCCATTGCTCGATTATTAAAATAGTATCCTCTACTCTCTGCTCTAACCCCCTAATGTGATTTTTCATTTAATTGTCCCCAAACATGTCTTGTCTTGTGACCTGTCTCCTGCTCCAATCCGGAGCCTGTAATGATTCCCTCTTCCGTAAGGCGGCACATGCTCAGCTCCTCCCCCACCTCCAGAGGCGCTCTGACCTTTGACCCGACTCCTTCGTTATTCCTCTCTCCCCACTATGCCAGCCCACAGCAGCCCGGCACCCATTCCCAAATGCCCGTTCCCAAGCGCCCGCCACCACGGCTTCTGGGGCTGTCTTCTTCCGTTCCTTTGTCAGCATCAACTCAAGTCTTCTCTCCAGGTCCATCTCGGTCTTCTTCTTGAAGCTTCCCTTGCCCCTCTGGGGCCCACGCTTTCCACTCTTCTAACCCCTTTCACTCCAAATAGACACCACCCAACACTGAACACGCCTGTTCTCCGGACATCGCGTTCGTAACCCACACTATCCAACACTAAACGTTCTTGCTCTCGTAGAAGAAAGAAGAAAGAAGTGTTGAAGTGTCTTTTCAGTTCCTGAGTTCACCTGAAACAGTCCTGAGCAGGTACTGGTGCCTAGGTCCTACTCAAAAAGCAGACTTGTTGATGTGCCCTTGGAGAAATATTTCTAGGTATGTGACTGATTCTTTTATGCAAGCAGATCAAATATACCTTCCATATAAATGCTGCCTTTCAAACCCATTGACCTGAAGACTGCACACGTATTCTAATTTTCAGACTTTTCTGGTACTCCATTTTAAGAATGTCTTTGAGAGCCTGTAGCATCAGTGCTAATACTGTGCAGGTGAACTTGGCTTTTTAAGTGTCATTTAGAACGATGGCAGAGGATTACACTGAGTGAAGCTGGGTAGTACCACAAACGGTCTAAAAGAGAGGTGCGTGCAGGAGCCAGAGACTCGCTTTTCCTGTCCCTGTTGAGCTGTGTCAGGAGGTAGCTACAAATGAACACTAGAGTTCTGATTCCCAGTGGGACTCACCGGCAAAGACAAGGCTTGTGTGGCAACCTTTGTCCGCCCGTTTGCCGCTTCATGCTGCTCTTCACGCCAACTCCCCTTCGCCGATAAAGGGCACACTTCGGTGAGAAAAGTGGGACTTACAGCCCCTTGGAGCCCTCCCTGCCGTCTCCAGGGCAGCCACAGGCACCCACCAATGGGGTGGCGGTGGATGGCTGCAGCCCTGTTCGGGTTTCCATGGACACGTTTTAGGTGCAGTGACCTCTCAGTGAAGCTGAAAGACGGTTGCAGATGGCAATCAAGCAAGACTTCAGAAGGAGGTTCACCACTGCTGAGGAGGGGAGCTACCTGTGCCGGGAAAAATCAGACTGGATCAGTCACTCAATCAATCTGTGAGTGTGTGCATGTGTGTGTGAGAGAGAGAAAGAGTGTGTGTGTGTGTGCATGTATGCGTGTGTATTGGAGGATAGGACAGAAAGACTCACAGATACAGGCCAGATAAACTAAATACCATAATGCCAACAGTTAGACTTTTATCGCTATGTACGTAGATTCAGCACCCATTGGTCATTGGACAGCACAGTTGGCTGCTTTGGTGTATAATAACAAATTGAATTGTAGGTGTCCCCTTGGCATCCCAGCCCTTTTGGGGCACTGCCCTATCTCACTGGGCATAGGTGTCAAGCAGAGGGGAGAAAGAGAAGGCACCATTGTGGGACTCGGCATCTGCCACAACTTAGACTGAAAGGTTCAGCGCTGAGGAACCCGAGGGCCAGGACACCCGCCAAGGCTGCTGGCCACGCTGCACAGGCTCCTGACCAGATGAGCCAACTCCGCCGTCAAGCAACCAGGGCTGAAGAGGTTGTTCCCAAGTCGCACCAACGGGCCGCCCTGTCCCTTTCTGGGATGATGCAGAAGATGAGGCTTCCTGGCCAGGAGGGCAAAACCACCCCAGTTGCAGGGACTGTAACTGAAGACGTGCATGCCCAGGAGGTGCCCAAACTGAAGGTGTGTTCGCTTTGTGTGAGCAGCCCCACAGGGACTGGAGCCAAGATCCTCACTGTGGACCTACTGGCCCTGCACTCCCCCAAGGGCTGTGATACCGTCTTGCTCTCTGGCCCTCACAAGGGTCCAGAGGTGCACAGGCATTTTGTCAAGGCCCCAGGAACCCCTCACCGGCACACCAAGCCCAGTGTGAGATCCAGGGGCTGGAAGTTCAAGCGTATAAGAGGCCATCTGGCCAGCCCCCAGCTACATGAACTGACCCCAGATGCTACCTTGTTGTTAAAAATATTTTGGATGCTGAAAAAACAAAAAAGCAGAGGGAAATGAGTGCTTTATTGTGTAGATGCTTCTTGTCACACATTATTTCTTTTAATCCTCACAACGACCACAGGAGGTAACCACCACTGTCTTCATTTCCACAAATGGTGCAAGTAATCCTGGAGACTTGAAGGATCTTGATAGAGGGTGGGCGTATAGCAAGGTTCTGAGTGGAATGGAAAATAGTAAGGGGCCAGGCCAGGCACCCAAGCCTTCTAGAAGATTCTAATTCCAAATGGGTGAGTCTTCCGGAAAAAGTCTGCAGAGTGACATATTTCTGCCGAGTCACCTTCCAAATGTGATGGACTGCCAGGTCTACAGGCCCCTGTCATCCTGTCGGACATTATCACTGTGTCTCCTGACCCTTCCATGTTTCCTACGCTCTAAACAAGAGACCACAATGCAGTCTCCTCTTGGTATTCGGTTTGCTTTTCTCTGCTTTGTCATGCCACTTAAGCACCGTGTTATGTGAGAGGCAACATTCATGAGTGCATGAAAAGAGGCTATTTTTTTCCTCTGCAATTTATAAAGCATTTTCATACAGAACATCTAATCTTATTTTTGCCTTGGCAAAATAGACCACACTGAGGCCAAACGTTTCCACAGCAGTGGCTAATCAAGGTTACTTCTTTCAAATCAATCATGATCTCTTCTTTAAAGCAGTGATTTTCAAGTGATATGCCGCAAGAATTTTTAAAACATGCAATACCTGACTATGGAGTCAGGGGCACTCACCTCTTTTCCCTTAGATTGTCAGATAAAAACTGAGAACAGCTAACACAACAATAGCCATCTGGTGTGAATGCCCTGTCTTGAACCATAAATATATAGGCCATATAAGATAGCTGTATCTTATGGGTCACATCACATAATGGGTTTGCATCTGATTGGTTAATTTTTGATACCAGAAATCCTACTATATAACGATAGGCACCTGATTTTTTAAAAAGTCACTTTGGGACAAAAACTGTAGATTAATTACTATAATTATAATTATTATTATTATCATTACTACTACTACTACTTTGTAAATCAGTCAAAATCCTACCTATTTGTCAGATTGACAAACGATATTATTTTTTGGTATGCCGCAGAATTTCAGTAAGTAGTTTGCGTGTGCCATGAGATGAAAAAGGTCGAAAATCGCTGCTCTCCAGGACAGGCAGGGAAGGGAAATAAATGCCTTTAATAACTCACAGACAGGGCAGGCGAGGGCGGCGAGGACAGCCTGCTGCCCTGAACCAGGGCTTTTCAACCTGCTTCGGATCGCCTGGGCGTGCCTGTGAGATACTCTGGGCTCCCATCTGGACTTACTGATCTGAGCTCCGAAAGCAAAGCCTAGAGATCTACCTTGCCTTCAAAAGCTTCCTGGGGACTGTTCCTATAACGTACTTTGTTACGATTGCCCCACCGGAGTCTCAGGATGGAGGAGCCGCTGAGCAACACGGTGCCTTGCTGTCCTTCTGGCGCCGTTTTCCGTGACCCACAGGCCTCGCCTCCCTGGGACTCGGGTGGCTACCCTGCCAGGCCCCCTGCAAGAGTTCATGAAAGTAAAAGAGTTGATTTGGGGGCCACCGACGGTGCAGCTGTCTTTCCAAAGCTGCCGTGATCTCTGATTAGTTCCCTTTTAGTCTGAGAACTGACACGAACACGGGTTTGGGGGTATTTTCAATTAGAATTTTTTTCATTCATTCTCCAAAATTAACACAGCGAGATTCTTCAGGAAACCGAAGCGTTTAAATGTTGAAGGAGAAAGTGAAATTCTTGTCACTTTGGTGTTGCCATGCACCCCATCTTTGCAGAAGCTGGCATCAGCGACAGAACATGAGACACATTTAGCTCTGTGACTCCGGCGGGGAGTTAATGCAGCCAAATGTGGTCACCAAACCAAGCCAACGTGCGAGGTACCGTAGGGGAGATATTCCCAAAGGGAGCATTCTAATCGGTAAATAACGAGATATTTCGACTGCTGAGAAGCATAAATAGCCTTGACCCACGTGGTAACGACAGCAACGAGGAAGCAAATGGCTGTTGTCTAGGAGGCAGCCATGCATCGTGCTGCTCGGAGACGTTAATGTTCACAGTGGAGAAAAAGACAGGGGTACCAATCGGCTTTCTCTTCACTTCACCTCCTCCAGAGCATTCTCAGCCTCGGCCCTCCTGACATCCGGGGCTGGAATCTTCTTTGTTGTGAGGAGCTGGTCTGTGCACTGCAGGAGGTATAGCTACACCCCAAGCCTCCACCCGCTAAAAGCCGGCAACACCCCATCCGTGGTTGGGACCCTAAAATTGTCTCCAGACACCGCAAAGCATCCCCTGGGGAGCAAAATCGTGTCCACTTGAGAACTGTTCATCTCCATGCACTAATTTCTCTAGTTCTAACATCTGTAACAATAAAAAAAAAAATTTTAATGGAAGGAATTCCTTAAGATGTGCTTAAAATAACTAAAAATAAATGTATCTAAATATGTTAAAAACACTCAAAAACGGTATGAAGATCAAAGATGTAGGAGAATAAAGCATTCCAGTTTTGTGTACAATGGGAGTTTCATTGTGTGATGATGCAACTTGATATCGGTGGTAGGTGAAGGCTCAAACTGTTAAGGTGCAGAACAAGGTTACTTGAAGCATCCTAGACTTCCTGCCTCTAAAGCAACATGATCACCTTTCGATGTGCAAAACAGACTCTGTGTAATCAGAGGAATGGAAAGGACTGGTGGGAGAACGTGCAGTCTCCCCACTGTAAATGTATTCACTTGTCATGGGATCGTGTGGATCTCAGAAGGCATTCTGGGTCATCCTGAACTTGACCTCTGCGTATGTCAACATGTGTCTGGGCCTGGGAGGATGTCCTTGCCCATTCTCACTCCCTTCCCCAAGGCAGTGCACCAAGGGACTTCACCCCTTGCCAGTCTCATGCCCTCTCAGTTAAGTAAACCTGGTGTGTCCCTATGTCCCAAAGCCTCAGGCGGAGGCCAGAGAGAGGACATTCAGGAAGACCAAAGAGGTCTCGGTATGGACTCCAGGGTGAGGGGCAGGATAGGGGCCCCTGGGGAATGGAAGTGTGCAAATACCAAGGCCTCTCACTAGAGAACCCTCCTGGGGAACACCCAGCAAAACGTTTTTTTTCTATACAGTTAATAAATGCTCACCTGAGACCTCCAGTAATTTAAAAAATGGTTAAAGAGAAAATCCAAATTATTTTGCTTTTCTGTCTAGTATTATCATCTAAGTGGTATAATTCTTTAGGTTTGCCTAATTTTGTTTGTATATAAATGGAATCAAATTGTGTGTATATATATTACAATTTGGCATATTAAGTCAACACTAACTTTTGAGATTCATCCATATTTGTAAGTGTAATTCATTTTCATTGCTGTCTAACGCTCTAGTGTGGGAATGTATTACCTTTACTGATTCATTCTACTGTTGCCTGTGGTTGTTTCCAGTGCCACCTACCACAGATAAGGCATCTCTAGCTGTTTTTGTGTGCCCCTGGATGTAAGTGTCCAAGAGAATTTCTGCCTCTCGCGTGGGAGGTGGGAATCCTGGATTTTAGGAGATATGTGTCTCCAAATGTCCAGATAAAGCCAAATCCTCTCCCAGGCTGTTTGCACCACGAACTTCTGCCAGCTCACCATCCTCACCAACACTTGAAATCATAGACATTTCGTTACTTGCCCATTGGATAATATGAAAAAGTAGTTCATCGTGGTTCTAATTTACATTCCCATGATTATTGGAAAGCTTGAAATCTTTTCATATCATAATTGGATATTTATGGTTCCCCTTTGGTCAAAATCTTTTGTCCATTTTATGGTTTTTCTTATTGAGTCATGTGTGTTTTTCATATATTTGGGATACAGATTCTTTCTCCAGTTATTTATATTTATTTATTTTTACTTATATATTTACATATATATAAATATATTTTATATGTACATAAATATATAGTATATATATAGTTTATATATATATATATGTGTGTGTGTATGTGTATACCAGTTAGTGATTTATCTTTTTACTGTGTAGAATTTTTTTATAAACAACATCTCTTAATTCTAATGTAATCAATTTTACCCATGTTTTGGTTCTATTTTGTGCTTTTATTGCCCATTTTGAGAAATGATACTCTCTCCTGAAGTGCTTAGGAACCTATATTTTCTTCTAGAAGGTTTAAAGTTTTGTCTTTTACTTATCAGTCCTTAAACCACCTTGCAGTGACTTCTATGAATGGTATGTGATATGGAAACCAATTCCATTTTCTCATATGCATGACCAGTTGCCCAGTATCATTCATTGGCATGTCCATTCTTTCTCCACGGATCAATTTTCAAAGTGACAGCTTTGGGCAAATTGGAGAAGCATGCCCTCCCCCAGTTGAACTGCAAAAGGCATCCCATTTATATGAGCCAATTCGCCCCCCAAAAAAAAAAATCATCCCTCTAAGTATGTCCATTGGGAAAAGATGCCCCTTCCTCCCAGGAGTTGGTGCTTTAGCCGGCCTGTGGCCCGTTCCCTTTGGGCTGATTCCGGACCCACTGGAGCTGGGTGCGCTCTTGGCAAGAGCCCCGCCCTGCTGGTCACTGTGTCTGCTGCACACGAGCACCGCATTATCCTCATATCACAGCTCCACAGTTAGTCCTGTCCTGGAGAGGGCGAGCCTTCCCTCTTCTTCTTCCTCAGTTGTCCTGGCTTTTCTCGACTCTTATTTCCACATACATTTTTGAATCAGATTATCAAGTTCAATTTTTTTAAAAAAAAATCCTCTTTGGCCCTGGCTGGCATAGCTCAGTGGATTGAGCGCGGGCTGCAAACCAAAGTGTCACAGGTTCAATTCCCAGTCAGGGTACATGCCTGGGTTGCAGGCCATGACCCCCAGCAACCGCACATTGATGTTTCTCTCTCTCTCTCCCTCTCTCTCTCTCTCTCTCTCTCTTTCTCTCTCTCTCTCCCTCCCTTTCCTCTTGGAAATAAATAAATAAAATCTTTTTAAAAAATCCTGTTTGTGATTTGGTTGGAATGGCATTGAATTCACAGACCAAAATGGAAGGAGTTGAAAACTTTTTAATGTTGACCTGACTGACCCCAGGCTGCCGTTCCATTTTCATAATTTTTTCCTTACAGATCTTTATTTTGTCAGATTTCTATCTAAGATTCTTAGTATTTTTGCTGTCTTAACTTGTTAAATTATCTTCATTTCATTTTCTAACTCTGTTCCTAGTACATAGAAATCTTTTTGCTTTTCATATTTGTATATGGCTTAATATAATGTGCTGTAGCATTTGGTTTTCTTACCTTAAACCATTATGGTATTTTTGTGGTGAATTATTATTTTGCTACATTTAAAATATTAATTTACTAGTATTTTTGGTGGGACTTTTATAGAAATGTTTGATCTATTATTTAATTTTGGTCAATAGTTATATTTGGGTGAGGAAGGCAGGAGGGAGAAAGAACAAGAGAGAGGGAAGGACGGGGAATTTGAGAGAGAAAAATGTTTCGGGAGTTTTTAAAAGATTATTCTGGGCCCTGGCTGGCACAGCTCAGTGGATTGAGTGCGGGCTGTGAACCCAAGTGTCGCGGGTTCGATTCTCAGTCAGGGCACATGCCTGGGTTGCAAGCCACGGCCCCCAGCAACCGCACATTGATGTTTCTGTTTCTCTTTCTCCCTCCCTTCCCTCTCTAAAAAAATAAATACATAAATAAAACCTTAAACCCAAAAATAATCCTTAAAAAAAAGTTTATTCTGGCTTCATAAAATGAACTGGGTAGGATTTTCTTTCTCCAAGAGAAGTTTATGAAAAATAGGAATTGCATCACTAAGGATTTGAGAGAATTTACCTAAAAATATTTAGGCCCAAACTGTTTTGGGAAGGAAGCCTTTGATAACATTTTAAAGAACTTCTGAATAATTGACTAGTTTCGGCATCCTGCTTGTACACACTGTGATAAGAGTGTCCCAGATGACAGAGACCTAGAGGTGCATTGGAGGAAGCCAAAGAGGGAGTCACGCAGCCCTGTCTGGACGCTCTGCTTTTCCTGAGCGGGGCTTGCTGGCATCCCCCGCTCTCCTCGGTCTGGCCTGGATGAGGACCTCCAGGCCGAGCCCTCACCACGGCAGGGCCCAAAGTGGCCACAGTAGTCCGGCCCCACCAGCCTCCCGTCTGTTCACACGCCGTCTCCCATCCCAGCAGCTGACAGGGTATCTGCGGGAGAGTCCCGAGTTCAGTTAAGTGCTATGGGAGAGGAGGCCTGATCTATCTAGCCGAAAACGATGAGGAGGATGGACCCCAACATGAGAACAGCCTTGCTCTCCTGGGCTGGGGTGTCGGTGATGACAGATTTCAGTCCCAGCCCTGACCCAGAACTTCAGTCCCATGCCCTTCAGCCGTCTTCCTAATCTTCCGCCCTCCGGCGTCTCCCAGTGGCTGGTCTCCAGCTCCTGCCGCTGTGGCCTGCCGCCTCCCCTCCGCCACCACCCCTGGCTTGTCTTACTCCATCAGCTCGTGGCTGACTGCACTTGCTGGGAGCCTTTCCCGATTCCCAAAGTCAGGCCCAGAACCTGCTGTCATGTGCCGTGTGTCACTCTCCATTCCTTTTGTCATACTGCTTGCTTGTCCGTGTCCCTGTCCAGATGGAAAGTGCCGTGGCGAGGGGTGAGGGGACATGCGTGTGGGTGTTCACCACTGCATGCTCAGTGCTGGGCAGAGGAAGCAGCAAGGGGCAAATATTTGTTGAATGAATGAGTGAGTGAGTGAATGAATGAATGAATGAATGAATAACATTCTTTTCCAGTTAAGAGCAGACCGAGCCTCAGACCTTTTGGAAAAACCAGCAAGAGCTGAAGTTTCCGAAAGTTCCGTCATTCTGCGGTGTCGTGCTGAAGAGCTCCTCCCAAGATGCCAGTGGCATCTCAGAGCCCGGAGGAGAAAACGACAGACTTCCTTGCGTGTGATCACCACCTAGCAGTAAAGGCCCTTCCACATCTGCGAGTCATCAGCCCAGAGAGAAGCCTTTTATTTTCGTGACTGAAAAACTGCTACAATTGCTGGCTGCCCTGAGTCGCTCTCACTGCGGTGCGTCCCAGATGGGTTCCAGGTGTGGCGGCCTTCCCGTCGGTCCGGCGTGAGCAGGCGTGGGGCAGCAGAGCCCTGCCCACGCCACTGGCCACCAGCAGCCGCGTCAGTGTGTCCCAGGAACATTGGCCTGGGACCTGCTGACGGCCACTGTGTTGGCAATCCGCCTGTGTTATTCGTGATTTTTAGCCATTACTCGTTCTGACCCAGATGAGTTTTGAGATGGGAAGTCAAAGGAAGCACCCTACTTTCAAAGCTCTGCAGGGCTTAGCAGCAACCCTAGCTCCCTAGGGTCCTGGGTGTCTCCAACTTAAAAAAAAAACATAAGGAAAGAAAGAGGGGAGTGCCTATTATTCATGTTATTAGCAGTGGTCATAGTGAGCATGGCAGTGACTGTAATTGCAGTAAATAGTGGGAGTAGGGACGACAGTGGTAGCAGCAGGAGTAATCATTTTGAAGGAAAAAATTTTAGATGAAATGAAATGTCTAATCTTACACTTTTCATATGCGGGCCCCCCCCAGGGGTCAGCGGTCAAGGGCTGGAAGCAATCACCTGCAAACAAGGAATTTCCTTAAAAATCTTAGGCTTTATCTTAAAGATCCACACACGTTTTCTTACTACTCCATTACATGTCAGTATCAGACCTTCCTCCTCTTCTTCCCCCGCCCCGCCCACCCCACCAAAATAAAAACTGCAAGTCATATATATGTTCCTGGAATTTGGACCGAGTGCATCCTGGGGCTTCCAGAATCCCCTGCCCCACCCCCTTACTTCCCAACATGCGGGCAAATTTATATGTAGTTTCTTTTTTTTTTAAGATTTTATTTTTATTTATTTTTAGAGAGGGAAGGGAGGGAGAAAGAGAGAGAGAGAGGAACATCAATGTGCGGTTGCTGGGGGTCATGACCTGCAGCCCAGGCATGTACCCTGACTGGGAATCGAACCTGCGACACTGGTTCGCAGCCCGCACTCAATCCACTGAGCTATGCCAGCCAGGGCTGTGTAGTTTCTTTAGAGCTCAGGATGCATGAAATAAAAGACAAGCCCCACCAGTGCCATGTTAATAAGGAAATTAGTGGGTGGAACGAAAAAATACACCCAACCAACACACAACCAGCTAATATGAAATGATGAATTTTTTTGGCTTTTTCAGAGACCAGGAGTAAGAGTTTTCTCCAGGCTGGGATGATGGCATTCAGGACGTGCAGCCGGACCTCCCAGGATCTCCCCGGGACACCGGAACGGCTGGGAACCTTGTCCTGACAGCCTCACCGCCTGTCACTGGCCCATCGCTGTTTATCACACTCACATTCAGTTATGCTTGGCATGTGCTCTCGGTCCGGAGACGCTGCCAGATACTGTCTCGGACTGCAGCTTGGCTGCCCATGACCAAGGAGGTTGGATCGGTATCTGATTGGCATTTTGCCAGCAGTTCAGAGGTGGACCTTCTGAGATAACGTGAGGCTTAAGGTCTTCATGAGACCTCAGTAGCCCTTCAGGCTCTGAGTTCAGAGGGAGAGCTCTGTAAAGGCCCTGAACTACTTTTTGACACTGAACCTGACTTTCTTAGCTGGTGAATGTCATAATCAAGTTGAATGTTAACTTTCCGGCGGCTGCCCTGATTCTGTGTTGACTCAGTGTCCCTAGTGCCTTCCTGCAAATGCATGAAAGACACCATCCCGAGTCTGAGAAAAGACACTACTGGGTCCATCTCTTTTTAGTGTGTCCAGAGGACTGCGCTCATCTGGACAAACAGCCCAGGTTGTCATCCATAAAATGAAATAATGGGACCATAGACTCTCTGAGGTGTCTTCCTGATTGTGTGTTTGGGGACTTTGAAAATCCCCATTACCCTGCCTGTGAGGCAGAATGCTTCATAAACCCATGTGCAACAAGAGATCCTGTAACATGTTTTATGAGCCGAGGCCCGCAATGAACTGCAAGAATGTTCCAAGTCAATACCTGAACTAGACAAGACGGAAACGTCCACCCCACCTCGCACCAGCAAAGAACCAGACTAAAGCCACCTGAGGACGGAGTCAGACAGAGAGCAAAGGAGCCTGAAGGAAACGACGAATAGTAAACGGTAAAACAAAACAAAACAAATAAAAATACAGGATGGGAGGAAATCTTTGGAAGTGATGGGTAAGTTTACGGCATTGACTGGGACAGTGGCTCCACAGGTACACACTTACCTCCAAAGACATCGAGTTGTAGACATTAAACACAGGCAGTGTTTTGTATGTTGATCATGTCAATAAAGCACTTTCCCTGTCTCGTTTCGGTGGGACCACCCAAACTCTGTCTGTGGGACACAAAAATGTTCTTCTCCTCTGGGTAGGGGTTTGGGATGGACCCGCTCAGTTTATAATATTCCTTTCTCTGCCACATAAACTGTGTTCCTTGGGTGGGCACGGCTGGCTTTTCAGTACCTTTCATCCATAGATTTTAAAAGCTCGAAGGCTGGCTTAGAGACAGACCATCGGGGCTTTGGCAGACTAGGGCGGGGCTGGCGTGCTGGGCACTGCAGCGTGGGCGTGCGGTGTTCTCCCAGCAGCTTTGCTCAAGGGTCCCCAAGCAAGAGATGACCCCACGGTCCATTGCTTTGTGACAAGAGCAAATTAGTAACAAAGATTTGTATTCAATGTGAGTGCAAAAAAGGAACTCAAAATTCACCTCAGCCAACCCCTCATTCTGAAAACGCCACCACCCTGGCCAGCGTGGCTCAGTCGGTTGGGTGTCTTCCTACAGAGCGAAAGGTCGCTGGTTTGATTCCTGGTCAGGACACATGCCTGGGTTGAGGGTTCGAGAGGCAACGTCTCTCTCTCTCTCACATCAATGTTTCTCTCCTGCTTTCTCTGCCTTCCCCTCCCTAAAAAAAAAAAAAAAAAAACTTAAAAATTTTTTTAATTTTTAGTTTTTTAATTGTTCAAGTACAGTTGTCTCTATCCCCACCCCCACCACGACTGCCATAAAATCTTCTTTAAAAAGAAAGTAAAGAGCATCAACACCAAACACGACTCTTTGGTCCAGCTCCCAAGCTCCTTCCCGGCAGAGCTAGGTGTGAAAACCTGGGATCTTGCAGTCAGAAAAGCCCCAGTTCAAATCCTGGCTGCGTCTCTCCCTACCTATGTTCCCGTCTCCTAACCTCCCCTGAGCTTCAGCTCCTGGTCTGCAAAACAGGAAGGATCCCCTCATCTGTGTAGGGGTCATGTACTTCGTTCTGCGCCTTCTACGTCGGGAAGCCATTTTCACTCCTTTCTGCCCTCAGCACAGGTTTCACCGAGCCCGCCATGAAGTCAGTTCAGTGATTTCCTTTTCTCAAACGAGCTCGGGTTGCAGCCTGGTGTTGCATAACCTGCCAGGCGAGGACACGGGTCCCCTGGGAGCCGTAGCCCAGTGGCCAGACAGGCTGGCGCGGGGTGGGCGTTCTGTCCAGCAGGGGGCAGCAAAGCACGGGCTCCTCCGCAGCGCGGTACCTACCAGCGAGCCCCTAGGTCCCCCTGCAAGGGAGGGCTTAAGCTGCTCCATGCCGCGTGGTCTGTTCAGTGGAAGCATTTTCCTGTCTCATTTCAGTGTGTAAATAGTCTTTGCGCAACAGATTGTACCCAGATTTTCTTTTTTAGTTTTTCCTTTCTTCTGTTCGGTTTGGTTGGAGGGAGTCATCAGTACATTAATGAAGCATCTACCTCCCGTGCTACCTCCCCTGCACCAGGCTCCGCGCTGGGTACTTAATACACAGTATCCCAGTCACCCCCAGCTTGCAGGCGATGGCTGTAATTCGTGTAAGTTTAGGAACGTGTAAGAAGCGAAGGCTCTTTCTAAACCAAGGATGGGCCTGGGATGAAGTCCCCCTGCCCAAATACATTTAGTAAATGCATAATATTAACTCAGGCACTTTTATAAATGCAGGGGATCAGGAAACAACAAAAAAAGAATATGGCAAGGCTTGATCTTGATTTTGAAAGTGATCATTTTGGTCTTTTTCTTCTCCTCGGAGCAACTGATTTGGGAGGAGGCGGGGCTTGTTAGGAGTTGGACTCCCAGGCCCCCGCCCAGAACTGCTGGACTGGAAGCTGCCGCCTCACGAACACACCCCCCGCCCACCCCCCAACCCAGGCGGACTCTGTGCACTTGGGAGTGTGAGAAGCAAAGTCCTGGAGGGCAGCCCGTGGCTGCCTGCAAATATTTGGAAGGCCAGTGGTTTGAAAGGGAGCGTGTATTTGTTTTGCTTTGCTCTAAAAGCCAGATTTAGGTTTAATTATTGTAAGGCGCAGGGGAAGGAGGCTTCCAAATCCTTAAAGAAGGGGGGATTTGGAGCTGGACCTCATCCCAAACCTGACTAGCTCCCTGCTAGTCACGGGTGGCGGGAGCTGAAGGAGCTCTCCTGAGCTAAACTACTTCCCCCTGATGCTCGTGATCAATAAAATGAGGGTGCCGCTATCAGAACAACTAAAACTGCTTTGTTTTTAATTCAGTGGGATCCTTGAAAATGATTTGTGGACAACCGTGTGGTGATGGTGAGGGAGGGAGGAGGTATGAGGGAACTAAATGGCAACGAAAAAAAAACAATAATTTTTTAAATGGTTTGTATGTTCGAAAACACCATACAGGTGTCAGTCAGAACTATCACTGGGGTGGACCACGATGGACGAACTGCCCCATGAAGTGAGTGCCTCTTTGTGAATTGGGGAACAGCATGAAGGGCTGCATTTGGGGCTCTCGAGAAACCCACAGTGGCTGGAGCATGGGGTATAAGCGGGGACAGGGGTGGTGAAAGGCCGGCTGGGGAAGCCAATGGCAAAATGAGGACTAGAACCCAAAGTTTATTCATTTCATGTTCATTGCTTCATGAGTAAGGCCAGCCCCCACCCCCACCCACCCCCAATTCCTTGCACCTCAAACTCATGGCTCTTTAGCACTAACGCCAGGGGGCATCTGATTGGTTAGGAGCCTCCCCAACAACCTAGAACCCCGGAGTTAGTTAACTAACACCTGTGGGTGCAGGGGAAAGCAGTCTATTTCCTGTTCCTTGCTGCCCCTGCGTCCAGGCACTTAGGAGCAGGTGGGGACACTGTGGAGAAGAGCGAGCATGCGACTCGGTCATGACCGATGGGACCCAAAGCTGCACTGGTCTTGCCAGCGCTGGGTAATGAAGCGGGAAGGAACCGGTGGCCTCCTCCGGGCGGCGGGCAGGCCCAGGAAGCATGAGGCGCTGGGCATTGTGGGCCTTCCCCTTGCAGGTAGCAGAGGGCGCAAGAGCACGGCGCCTGTGCAGCGTGCCCTGTGCACAGCAGGTGCTGCATAAATGCTGGTGAGATGAATGAGTGAAAGAATGAAGGTCAGGAAGCAGCCGTCCCTTCTGCCACACACCCCACAGAGCACCCAAAACAAAGCCAGAACTGCCGTCTCTAGCTTCGAGTGGGTGAGTGCTCACTAGGGCCTTCAGTCCGGCTTGAGTGACATCTCTCAGACACTTCACACTGGGGTGGTGAAGGCAAGGGTGCAACATACAGACACCCGCTCTGCCGCTCTGCCTCGGACAGTGCTCGCTAGCCTGACATCCGACGCCTGCTCATTGTCCGCCACTGGGCGCTGGACGAGGCTGACCACCACCAGCCCTCCATGTGTGACCTCTGGTTTTTAAGCCGTCCAGCACTTTGTTTCCTTCCAGGGGTGGATGGCTGGGGGAGCTGGGGGGCTGGGGAATGTCCTGTTTGTTTATGAGGAAGGGGCTAGGGGCTTGAACCATCTTCGGTTACACGTTCTGGTCAAAACAACACGATCATCTATTTTGGGGCCCGCGTGTCCCACTCAGACAGTTTCTTCCTGAGTCAGAGCAAGGCTGCCCGTCTCCCCTCCCTTCCCCTGCCCTCCCCGCCCCTCGGCCCCGCCCCCGATTTTCTGATTATTTTGTTTTTAAGCACGGCGCCATAAAGAATGTGGAACTTGGAATCGGGGCCAGCCTCGCCCCTGACTAGCAGCTGGCTGACCCTGCGGATGCCACTGACCCCCGTGAGCCTCAGTTTCCCCATCAGTGCACAGAGACCCTGCCAACCCCCCACGGTTTCCGTGAGGATACACATGAAAGAGCTGTGGAAACGTGCCACACAGATGTTTCTCCCTCTCCCTCTCCCTCTCTCTCTTTCCTCTAACTGTGGCATTTCATTTGCCTCCTCTAATGCTCTTCTCTGTTCTCTCCTGAAAACTGACATTTTTAAAACTGTTGCTGTTAAAATGAGTCCTTGCCTTTTAAACATCTTCAAGTTGCTAAGCAGCGGCCACCTCCCCACCCCCCCCCCTTTCCTTTTATGCAGCCTGGTTGCCATAGTACCATCCGAGCATGGTAACAAGAAGCAAAGAGCAATCATTTTTCACTCAATGGGGCTGGGCAGACAGATAAATACACCGGGATGTTTCCTGACAAACCATCCCGGAGAAGGCGAGAGTGCTCTGGAGTACACAACTCCGACTCTCTGATCAGCCGCTCTCTGGGTTTCCAGCTCCCAGCTCGCTTAGAGAGCGGCTCTGTGCACCTGGAGCTTCCTGATGTCTCAGCATCCCCGGCTCCGCACTGCCACATGCCACGGAGGCTTCTGAGGGGCTGCCGCTGCTCCCCCTGCCCCCCATTTGTAGTCACTCAGGGCTAAATGCAGACTCGGATCCTTCCCAGATAGTTGCTAAACATAGAACGTCGAGCGTGAATCCGTATTGTGACTAAAGGTACTCCTGCCGTAGCAAGTTTGGGGAGCACAGATAAACGTCATCAGAGTGACATCAGGGTGCCCTTAGAAATGGAATAGGTTAAGACAGATCTAAAAATAAAGCACCTTCTTGAACTCTAACATGTGTTTCAGAAATATAAATCCTAGCCTCCTGTTCTTCCACGCAAAGCTCACAAGACCAGGCCCTTCCTTACCAACAACATAAATGGAAACACGGCCAGAAGTGACTCTCCCGCCCTGGCCCAGGTGGCCCTGGATGGCCAGCTCTCCCCAGCCAGGATGCACAGGTGCAGCCCGACTCTCGGTTCTGCATTGCGGTATTTCCATGGTGGCTGGTCCTTCCCTTATCTCCCAGGAGCCTCTCCTGCTGCCTCATCACCCACACTTCAGTTCGAGGACTCTCTAGTCCTGCCCACAACTCGGCATCCAAGTGGTTAAGGCTGGCAGGAAAGGGGTCTCTTCCCAGAGACCCCAGCAGGGGGGCCCACAGCTGTGCTGATGGGTCCATGTCCGCAGCACACTGGTAAAATAGTTTGAGAGTCCGCTCCCGCAGCCACCTTTGCGCACTCCAAGCACTTTCCTCCATAATTGGTGTTTTCTGGAGGAGGCAAAGCTGAACCTTCCAGAGTAAGCCATTACGGAAGTGTGCCGCCTTCCAGGAGAAAATGTGCCTGCGCCCAGCCTTCCTGGGGACAACAATGCCTGTGGACTTGGGTCGTAGGACTGAGAGGGGCCAACGCCATTGCCTGCACCCTCGTGCTTGGTGGCCCAACGACAACGGCACACTGTTGCCGGGCAACTCGTTCCCATAGGAAGCACATTCCAGGGCCCCCCGGCGCCGGGTGTGCCAGCCGCCTGAGCTGACCCCTATGTCTTAAACACACACACAGGCAGGCCCATCTCAGACTCATTCAAACAAATCGGCTTTTTCCTCAATGTGGAATGAAATGGCCTCCCATTGCTCTCCCAGGGCCTCTTCCATGTTGGACAGCTGTTACTCTTCCTCCCCCGACTGGGAGCCAGTTCAGGGCCCATAACACATCTCCCCGGAGAAGTCTGAGGGCCCAGGAAGGGGACAGAAGAGATTTCCCAGACTTTGCTTTAGCCAGGCAGACGCTGAAGGCATTTCCGACAGACGGAGTCCGTCCAGCGCCTCTCAGAAAGAGCGTCTGCCACGTCATTCACCCCTCCGAGCCAGGGCCTCTTGATCCTTGCTCTAGAAAAGTTCTCTCCGATGCCTGCGGAATGTGTGGTCGAAGCTCATCTTCCTCTGTTTGGAGTCCAGCAGGAGTCAGCTGTTGGGGTGCCCTAGGAACTAGTCCTCTGAGCCCCAGAGTTCTGGATCTTTCAACTCGCTTCTGCATCCAGAGTCCTCGGTGAAATGAGAGAGGTTCTCCACGTCTGAGCAGGGCCTCCGCCAGGACCCTTCCCATGGCGGCGACTCTCCGATCCCTCGCCACGGCCACATCTGTGACCACACGACAAAGGGATTCTTTTCAAGAAGAGCTCTCCTTCCAGACTCTATAAACTTCTACGTGGTCCCTCACCTGACCGTGCCCAGGAGGCCAGTGACCAGAGCCTCACAGGCCTTTGGCTGTTGTGCCGGCTCAATTATCTTTGGATTAAGTCCCAGTGGTGTGCTGACAAATATTTTATCTGGCTCTCCGGTGAAAGAAAAGAAAGAAAAGACCCCGATGTGTGCATTTTCCAATTTATATGGTGCAAATACCCCTACCACGGCCCATTTCAAGCCACTAACACGAAGTCACTGAGTGCAGACTTGGGAAGAGATGGACACGGCAGCATTTGGTGAGCTGGTCTGAATGTGCTGGCTGAGCACATTACTGAGAATCCCCTCCTCAGGGGAATGTGACCATTGATCTTTTTTCAGGCCCCTTTCAGTGTGCTGTTTCTATCCAACATCTAATCCTTCCGACAGACCATTTCTTTAGGGCCCAGGAAGGGGGCTTCAAACTCTTTCTCGGCCCTTCTTTGTGTTTATAGAAGTAAATGAACTACATAAAATCCAGCCTGGATGAGAGACTGGGTGAGATTGCAGGCCCCACACTACCCTAGAACTATGAGGAACACTAAGGACCCACTACTTTCAGTTTTCCCCACTTTATGGTGATTTTAAATAGTCAGAACTATATGGAAAGTATGACATGGTTCTGGACAAATGATTGTTTTCTTGCACTTTTTGGAACAGATGGACACGAGCCATGTTTTGGTTCACTTGGAACCATCTGTGAAACCCGTTGCTTTCAGCCAGGAGGGGCTCTCAGGGGCTCCATGAATCAGCACCCCCACAATGACCTCATAGGAGCTGTAGGTGAGGCCAGCGCAGTGGGAGCCCTCGCTCCACCACGGTGCCCGGATTCAGCGCTTGTCCGCAGCGCTGGCTGTTCTCGGCTGTCCGCCGAAACCTGAGTCACGCCACTTAACCGGCCTGCAGGTGCACGGCCCCGCTTTCTTCTCAGTCAGTACCTTTCTCCCTCCCCTGCTTGTTCGCTCGCTGGGCCTTCTCACGCTATTCTTCTGTGTGCTTTAGGCAATCCTAAAAGATTCTTTTATCTGTTTCCCTTCCAGCAGAGTGCTTCCATGTTTATTTCTCTGTTTTACAATGTAAATCACAGTTTAATGAAGATGTACCATTCCATCTTAATGGACTCAGGATTCCGTCTAATGAGTTCCTTTCATTTTGATGGGGCAAATAAGCTTGGAATTTCCTGAGGCTTCAACAATCGAGTTATTAATAAAGAAATAAAAATTCTTTTTTAAAAATTTATTTATTTTTAGAGAGGGAAGGGAGGGAGAAAGAGAGAGAGAGAGAAAACATCAATGTGCAGTTGCTGGGGGCCTCAGCCTGCAACCCAGGCATGTACCCTGACTGGGAAACGAACCTGCGACACTTTGCTTCGCAGCCCGCGCTCAATCCACTGAGCTATGCCAGCCAGGGCAGAAATAAAAATTCTAAAGCAGGAAAGGAACCTAGAAAGACAGAGGAGAAATGACAGGAATGGTCTGTCTTTGAGCTCTACATGTCTGTCTGACTCTCACTGCCTTGGATAAGACTGAAAGGTTATTCTATTTCTGATCCTCCATGGCCATACTCTTAGACCTGAGGGCAGTGGTCACAGGGACGTTTAAATGCCCAGGTCTATCTCAGGCTCATGGCGATGGACCCAGCAATCCCAGCTCCCGCGCTGCTGGAGACACACGGGTACACAGGCTTATAGGGCATTCATTTTAAGCCAAAGGTATGAAGTGCTGATGTTTGCATTTAAGACATCTAACTAGGTTGGGGAATAGGACCAAGAACATCCCAAATCATATATGTAGGTTATTATTACTTCCATCTGCATGCAAGGCCTACATTCTTGGTCCACTAGGAAGGGGGGAGGCCAATCTGGCCTCTATCCCCATCTCAGTGAGTGGCTGGACACCCAGCAGAACAGGCCCAAAAAAGAATTACCCGAACCCAGTTTTTGTCTGTGCTCCATATCTCAGTTGGAAGAACCACTCACAAGGTCACCCGGACATGGCCCAGGCAGTCCTGGATGGCCCCTTTCCTCTCCTTCTCTCCACGGACTTGTCAAGTCTTAGCAATTTCTTTTCCAAGGTCTCAGATTTCTACCTCTTTCTTCCAGTTTCAACACCATTGTCCTAATTCGGGTTATTTCATTTTTTTTGCCCCTGTCTGGGATACTGTTTTATTCATAAAACACTTTCAATAACTGCAAGTTGAATACCTGGGTTGCTATAGAATCTTTCTCCAAACTTGCCTGCCCCCAGTCCATCGTAATTCTCATTCCCATTTCTACTTCACATTCCAGTGAAAGTTCCAACACGTTGTTTGGGGCGCGTCTCTCCTACAGGTCATGACATTGCACTTGCCACGTTTCTCCTCCTTGGCTTGCCTTTCCCCGCATGGTCCCATGCACACCTCAAGCCATCCTTTAAGCTCTTTCACAGCACTTGACTGTCTCGCAGAGTATTCTGGACGTGGCTTTCCAGCATTACTCCCTCCCAGACACAACTGTCCCAAGAGCCCGGATCAATCTGACCCATTGCAAGGAATCGTTTTAGGATCACATCCCCTGAGCAAGCAGGAGATTACTGGTGTTTCTCACTTAGGCCTTGTGCCTGAGCAGCTCTGCCCCCGCCCACGCCCCCGCCCCCAGTTATAGGTTCTTCCTGAATCACATCAGCTGCAAAGTCTGGAAACTACATTTCCCAGAAGCCTTGCCAAAGGTTTCCCATTTCCTTGCTGCCAAACAGAAAACCTCCAGTGTGACTGAAGGGGGAAGAGAAGTTGGCCTCAACACTGTTCCTGTAGCCACAATAGGTGGGTTTGTGGCTTTCACACTGAGGACCGAGGTGAGGCATTGACCGTGGCCCCCAGGAGTCCTTCCGTGGAACACCTCTAGTGCTGTCTCGGGCACCTGAGGTCATCGGTTAATGTTTCTTGCAATGTCTGCACTTCCCTATTTCCTACATCCTAATAGTGCTTTCACTGGTTTTTGTTCCCTAGCCTCCCAGAGGTTGTGTTAAGCCTCTGACTCCCTGCCTTAAGTCTTTTCTTCTGGAAATATCTGGAGTAGTTTCTATTTCCCTGATCAAAGCTTGACTAGCGTAGATCAGGTAACCAAGGATTGGCAAGTGTGTTTGAGCCAAACCTCAACTCTGAGCGCACCAAAATACCATCTTCCTGTCGTCTCTGCGGTTGCGTGAGTCTATAGTGTTCCGCAGCTGCTTCCGTTCCTGGAGCACAGGCTGAATCACCTGTAAGCATTACAGCCTTGTGGTATGTCCCATCCCGC
Organism: Phyllostomus discolor; assembly: GCF_004126475.2. Taxonomy (NCBI): domain Eukaryota; kingdom Metazoa; phylum Chordata; class Mammalia; order Chiroptera; family Phyllostomidae; genus Phyllostomus; species Phyllostomus discolor. The sequence continues at coordinate 6,704,473 of NC_040913.2, read as the reverse complement.
TTGGCGAAGACTCTGGCACTCCCCTGACCTTTACCGGCTGATCACGAAAGGGAACTGAACTCTGCGCCCTCATCTACTCTACCTCTCGAACTTGTGCTCCAAGGTAGGCACTCTATCTGGAACTAAAGGGCCATCATCACTCAATTTTGGTATTCGTCATTGCCTGCAAACTTCTGCCCTCATCCTCGTTTGCCCTTTGGTTCCAATCTGCTTTTAGGCTCCAGTCAATGGTGGTTCCTCATTAAGCTCTCACCCCATTTCCAGGTGACAAATCATACAGCCAAGTTCGTTCCCGTGGCCTGGGTCCTACCTCATCCCCATTCTGTCTTAGATTTTTTTCCCTTCTACTGCCAGTCTGCTCTTGAAGTCCCAGAATGACCCTTGGTTGAGCCTGTTGTGGTTATAGTATCAAGCTAATAACATACCAATTGCCTAGAAGTATAGCACTTTTCTCTCCTCATCATTTTCCTTCAAGCTCTTGTTGTACCAAATTTAAGTCAGGGTATGACTCACAAAGACAAAGGAAGTTGCTAGGGAGAGAATGAACAGACACTGTATTTATTTGACATAGAAGCATAGACCAATTAGTCTGGTCAGAAGTCCTCATAACAGACCTTCAAAATTCTGAAGTCACCTGCCCTTTTTTCCCTACATGTTACAGCATGGCAATCTGCTTTCCTTTCTTCTCACACATACTATTTGCTCTGCTGGCAAATCTCTTATTCTAGATTCAGGTATCAGAACAGACACATATACTCTGCTTTTGAATCAGCCTTCTGTAGTTGCTGTGTGTTGCTGAAAGAGTTCTTTCTTTTCTCTGGCATGCTCTCTGCTTTTCCTCTCTGGAAAATTTTTGTAACCACATGTGTACATTTAGTACTACAGGCTCTTCTTTAAGAGGTAATTTATGGAAAACCAATCCATGTGCTTTACAAATGCCAATGTAATAAGTCCATGTAATCATACAATTGCAGAATTTGTTTCAGCCAGAACACGGGGAAATCAATCCTTGGTGTGCCTGCAAAACCCTCATATCCATATTCAAAGGGGAATAGTTAGTGCAAAAAGTCATGGAAGCAATAGTTTTAGCTGCGTCTACTCTTAATATTAGAGAATGAATCTCTGCTTAATATTAGATATGGACACACTGCTTAATCTTCTTGGAAATCTTTTAAGAGATTCCACCCACCTGTCACGTTGCTCTGCAGGATGAGTCATGAGCACTGCAGTGCCACAGAAGGAAGATGCTAACATGTTGGTTCATAGACCCCCTGGCTGGGCAGACCGGCCTTTCGGATTGGCATGCTCCGTCCTGTAGCAGTGATGTGTCCTTTCATGGGCACAGTGGTGGAGTGATGACTCCATTCTTCTTCAGCGGCTGACTTCATCCCGGGGCTGCAGCCTTTCCCTTCTTTCTTGCCATCAAGTCTGGCTTCATCCACTTTCCAAAATCCAACTGCCTGTTTCCTAACGGGGGTTTCCATGACAACTTCGGTTTGTGGTGGTGTTGACTCCGGCGCTCCCATTCCCTCTCTCCTTCGTGACACGGAGCTCTTCTTTCCGAAACCACCCTGGTTCCTCTCCATCCTCACACTGTGCTTGACTTTGACCTCGGTCTCTCCGAGTTCAATGTACATCTGGGTGAGTTTTGTTCTCAGATAAGCCTGAGAGGATCAGAATTAAAGTCCTAGTCTTACATCTACCCCGTCACAGAGAACTAGGTCAGATCCAGAGTCTCCTGCCTCGTGAAGTGGAGGCCATTAGTGTCCTGCCCTGGGAAACAATGATTAGATAAGAAAGAATCTAGAAAACTCCATTCTTTCCTCCTCTCCCTACAAAACAGAACATATACAAAGTCACCTTTCAAAGTAATTCTGCATGTTTAACCACTTGAAAACTCATAAAAGATCATAAGTCTTTTTTTGTTTTTTAGGTGCCTTTCCCTAATAGGGACTGTCATTCACCCCTTAGTATAAAATGACATTATCAGCCAGTGACAAATTGGCTGTCCTGTACAGACGTGAGAGATCGAGGAGAAGGGGCATCATTCTGAAGTGAAGACTCCCGAGAGGCAAGAAGGGAGGTCACTCTGTAGGGGGATGTTCCAAAACTGAGATTCAGGAGCCCGAGGACATGCTACAGCACTTCGCAGGATGTGTGGTTGCTGTGAGTAATGGGAGGCAAGAGGGCAACACCACATGTTTTGCAGATTTCTTTAGCATACCCATGGCAGCACCTGCCCCTGACCACTGTGAAGCATTCCGCCCTGTGCCCTTGGCAGGTGGTGGTAGGTCGCCGATGCCTATGTGGGGTGAGGTGTTGCATCGGATGTGATTGAAGTCCTCTTTCTGTGCTCTTAGAGGACTGGCAGACACCAAGATGCAGCTATAGGACACTCGACTTAGAGCACCGACTCTGCCCCTTCCTCACCCTCATCCTCCTTACTCCTCTCCACCTTAATCTCTTCATAAAAAGAGCTCATTATGTTCCGTCTGTAATGAGGTTCTGTTGGCCACCTTACCACGCAGGTATAAATGGTTGATGACAAACATAAAAGGAGAACTAGGCGCACAGTCCACCAAGTCACATAGGTTGAACCCATCTTTTGAAATCTTTGAAACGTCAAGCATCTTTATATGCTGGAGAGAACAGTTCTGGACTCTGTGAGGTCTGAGTGTGGTCCTCATCCTGCCTCTTAGCTGGCCAGATACCCTTGAGTAAATCGTCTAACCTCATGGAGCCTGAGCTTTACCCAGAGGAGGGGAACTAAAAATACCTCCCTCTTAATGTTGTGAAGGTTATGAGATAGAGTTTGTACTGTGTCTGGCAGATGCTTAAACCAAATTAAATTTTAATAAAGAGTGTCTTTAATATATACAGGGAGGAGGTAGAATTGAATACATTGTTCGTTTTCTAGAGCTTTTGTCTAGAAAATTCTCTATCAACATTCATCCGAAAAATGATCTAATAGAGTAATTACTGAATGATATGTGCCAAATAGTGTAAAATTTGACATAACTTCTTTTTATGGATTTCATTGAGGATGTGCCTTCGACTTATTTTCAAAGTAAATCTTTGGAACAGAGTCAGCTTTATTAGGCTCATGATAGCTGTGCTCTTGTTGGCTGCTTTGGGATTCTACACTTGCCTACTGTATTTGAGAAACCAGTCATGATTCATCTTGTAGTTCAAATCCTCCTGAGAGCCCTCAGCCCATTTGTTTCAGTGCAATCAGTGTTTATGTGCTACTTTCCATGTGCGGAGGGCAACGCTCGAAGCTGGGAGTAGTTAAGGGCAAATAAAACAGTGCTCCGTTTCAAGGAATAGTAAATATGGCTTAGAGCCAATGCATGAGGCAAATGACTAATAGAAAGCAATGAAGTGAATGCAATGAGCACATGATAGGAGAAATGTGGGGAGAGAGGTGCATTGTAGCAGGGGAACCAATTAGTGGATGCGGTAGCATGTATACAGGACCTTCAACAGTGAGCAGGCTCTGACCTCACAAGATGGGAAGAGAGACCTGTGTAGACAAAGAAGGTTGAGCAGCTAAGTAGTTATCGTTAAGGAGACAGTGAACTTGGCTAAAGTTATAGCTTTGGAAGCATAGAATGACTGAATTTTGTAGCCAGAAAGGATCCTAGAATCCAATCCACTTATTTTAGCAGCAAGTGTTAAGAGGATTTACCGGAGGTATGTTTAGAAAGGCATGTTGGATGAGTTCATGGAGAACCTGTCATTTACAAAGTCCGCACGTCCTACCACAGGTAACGGAGGTCTCTGGAGATTTTGGATAGAATTGAGTGGGTCTGCAGCTCTCGTTCCAGTTTTTGGATCCTTCTGTAGCAATGCTTCTGGGCAAACACGTGGAGAGGTTATTAAAACAACGATGGCTGGCCCCCATGTCCCAAGTTTCTGGTTCAGTACATCTGGGTGAGACCCCAGAATCTACATTCCTAGCAAGCCCCCTGGTGATGCTGGAGACCACCCTGGGAGACCACAGCTGGAGAACCATTGCTCTGTTGTATACTATTGGTTCTCAGCTCTGGATGCCCATTCAGATCATCGGAGGGTTAAAAGACAAAACAAAACACCAAAGCTTGTTCTTCAGTCTGCACCAGCTGCACCAGAAGCACTGAGAATGGCAATAGCTGTTGGTGATTTTTGAAAGCTCCCAGGTTCTACCCCAGGTCAGCACTTCTGGAACTTTCTTGTGCATATGAATCACTAGGAGTCTCAATAAGATACAGATCCCTTTGTAGTGGCTCTGGGTGGAGGCTTGAGGTAATGCATTTCTAATAAGCTCCCAGCAGATGGGCATGCTGCTGTTCGATGAACCACACTTTGACGAGGAAGTTTCTAGAAGGTTCAATATTTTTTTTTCTTCTCACTTTTCTCTCAACTGCTTCTCTTCAGCAGTTGATTGAGTTTCTCTTTCTCTGCCCCCAGTGCTATATAATCACATTCCATTCCCAAAACCCCTATGGGCTTGTGCCCCAAAGAACTCATGGAGGGTCTGGGTGAGGAACTTTGGGTTTGGGTTTGGTCAGCAGGTGAGTCACCGTGGAGATGGGACCCAGGACAAACTCTTGCTTGGCAGTCCAAAGCCTGATGCGGTGCAGGTGAGCATGTTTCAGCAGCCTGGGCCTGGAGGTGTCCACCCGCAGCCTTCTGTCCCTCCCAACTGCTGCGCTTGGCAGACCACACACACGCCTTTTGCTCATCTTCTTTACGTGAGCCTGAGCTGGCTTGCCCTCACTCAACAACTTGCGCTTTTTTTGCACAAATTACTCTTTGTTATAAGCAAAATTCCCAAAGAGAGAATAAGAAGCTTTCTGGTGTATCTATTAATCATTAAGGAGGTTGAAAGCTGGGAATGAGGAGAGGGAGAAAGAGACAGAAACTGAGAGGAAAAAGCGCCGATCTGAAATGAAGAGCCTCTTACAGCCCCCTTGGTACGACCTGCGTTCCTGCCCATAACCTGAAATGCCTCCTCCTTTTCCTCTGAGTGTGTTTATCAAGGGGATGAAGACAAACGGGTGGGAGGACTTTTCCCCCTTTTCTTTTCTTCAGTGAATTCTGACGATGATTCGAAGTGTTCTTGGCTAGAAAACCATACTCGAAGGAGTAAGAATGAAAACATCCCAAGGTTACAAGGCAGATCTCCTATCCTTACAGCCTTGGGCAGATCAATGCTAGGGCACCCGAATGACTTCCATTACAGGAAGGTATCTGAGCACAAGCTGCTCTGTGCCGTCGAGAACAAAGAAAGAAAACAACCATTGTTTTCGCTAAGCTGTGTTCATATTTACAAAAGCCTCTGGAAGACTTTGGCCCTTGAAATACTTCTTCCCGGGACCTTGGGAAATTACCCCGCGGGAGCGGGAACTGATAATGTATTTACTGATGATACGCGGGCGAGGAAACGTTTTCGAGGGTTCCAAGAGGGACTTCCAAATGGGCCTGCATGCAGACACACACAGAGGGCGCGAGAATTCAGGCCACTTGTGATCCTCGGTGATACTCCCAAATTTGGGTCACTCTCTCAATCTGTGTGAGTACAGAAACAAAAGCTACTTGGAGCTCTTGCGGATTGGTAGAGTGTCTTAAAATACCGTCCTGAAGAGGCAGGGCTGGAAATTCAAAACAGACTTCCAAAATAAACTCAGCACAGCAGCCTTCGTGGACCCACCGTGTGAGGCCTGCCCCCCCACCCCCAGCCCCATGGCCCCGCCAGCTCTAGGTGTCTGAAACCTCAGCACGGTGGACTGTTACAATCCTCCCTCTGTGAGCCTGCTTCCCCCGGGGGGAATCAATCATTCTGCAATGCAGGCAAGACTTCTGCCACTCCAGATGCAAGCTCTCTTTCACGAGCCGTGCGCACTCCCCCTCCTGTGTTAGTCATCATCAATCTTCGCCCGGCGGGGGAGGGCGTTGGGTGCGCTTGTGTGCCTGAGCACGCGCTCTCGCGTGAAGGCCAAGCGTTGGCCCCTGGTCCCTGGTCGCGGGACCAGGACTCGGATCTTGGAAGCTGCCCGGGACACAGGGTGATGTACAGTAACCGGTACAGTTCGGTCAGACCTAAACCCCGATTCTGTCCTCCTGGTCTCAGCCATTTCTGCCACCAGAGCAAACTTCTGTGTTTTGGAGCAGAAGTACAGATCATCTGCTGTGCTTTAAAGTGGGTGGGTTTTTTTTGTGTTTTTTTTTTTTTTGAGGAGCTAATTTGGTTGTGCCATACCATCAAGAGGAGCCACTTGTAAATTATATTTAGGTATGTGTGTGTTCCTCCCCTTGTGGCGCTGCTGAGTCATACCCAGCCTCTCCGTATTATGTAACACTCTACACTCACAAGAGCTCTGAGGCGCTGGTCTGCGGAAAAGGCCCCTCCGTGCTCCACCCGGCGGAAGGGACTCTGCTCTTCTCTCCCCCCAGCCTGGCTTTTCAGTGGGAACAAAAGGAGAGTGACCGATGGGACGGTGTTTGCCTGGGAGTTTCCTGGTGTTGATGGAAAGTCCTGTGCCCCAGGGTCTCTCCCCCACCCCACCCCCCACTTAGTCCCAGGCAAACTTGGGACAACTGGTCACCCTAACAGGTCCTGACAGCCCCGGGGTCCATGGAGAGGTCTGCTGTGGCCCTGGGGAGGGGACAGGTCCCCCCTCCGTGTGGAGCCATGGACAGGTGTTGAGAGACTCCTGTGTTGAGGGAGGGCCTGGCCCCACAGGGAAGGCTCCTAATTCTATTATACTGCAGTAAGATGGAAGCCAGGCATCACTGGGGTGGGGCGGGGGGAGGGGGGGAGCACCGGGGGACAACATGGGCCTTGGAGCCCGACTGGGTTCAAATATTGGTCACACCACCTGTTCATTCTGCTTCTGGGGCATGTTACTGAGCCTCTGTCAGCCTCGGTCTCCTGGGCACTCGTGACTCTCAACCTTCAAACTTTGCACAGTATTTTCCTTACAAAAAGGTAATCAAATTCCAATTCACTCCTCACAGACTTAGACTAAAGCAGCAACTTCATCTTTGTGACTAGGTTTGTGTTATTTCTAAAAGGATATTACGTATATCTAGTGGGCGTAAAATGTATGCCCTGCAATTAGGACGTGTAGGGATATACATTTACTTTTCTATAACTGGATTAAATCTCTTCAGGAGCCTTCCTTTGCATGATGGAGGAGAAAATCTTGCCTCTCAAGAGCTGTTCAGCGGAAGGCTAGACTTTGCCAGGTGAAGTCTTTGTTTGAATTTACTGTCCGGAAGACCGCCCTCTAGTGCTCTGAGTTTTCTGCTCACCCGGGAAGTCAGGGGCCTCCGAAGGGATGTCCCATCAGAGCCCTCCATCCTGGCCCATCCTGGAGTGGCCCATGCATACAGCTGGGGCTTTGTGTGAAGGTGGCCGCGCCTACTGGGGGTGGCTGGTCCTTGGTGCCCTGCACCTGTGTTTGCTGCTCGTGTCCACAGACCTGCTGCAGCCCCGAACACAGGGTCCACGTGTTCCTCCCTAGACTGCCCCCAGACTTCTGAAGCCCAATGCCCCTCCCCCTGTCTCCACTGTCTTTCCTTACACTTGATGGAGAAGTATCATGGAGTATATCTGGGCCCTCTTCACCTCAATAGGTAGGCCTCCATGTTGGCACAGGGCATAATGCAAGGTGTTCCCAGTCTTCCAGCCGTCCACTCAGAAGGCAGGCGTAAGCCCTGAGAGTCATGGATTTCCTCTTAGCCTGTGCGGTGTTTCTGACCTCTCATCTGCCCCTCCCCCAACACAGTTTTGACTGTGGAGTTGGGCCGCATCCAAGCTACTCAGGGACGTTAGCCTGATTCTAAGGCTCTCGCGTGCAACACTTCTCTTGGTTCAGACCCCAGTCATTTCGGTGCAGAGGAAACTGCTTATATTGTGCTTATATAAGGTCCTGAGGACTTCATTGTTCTAGACTTATTGCAAAAATTCTATGGTCTGAGTCATACAAGCTTGACCTTTCCGTCTTCCAAACAAAAATCTTTTCAAAGCAAAATCAGCTCTTTCTTTTTCTTTCCCTTTTTCCTCCCCTCCTTCCTCCCTTCCCTCTCTTCCCTCTCCTCCCCTCCTCTTGTCCTCCTTGCCTTCCTCCCTGCCTCCCTCCCTCCTTCCCTCACCTATCTCCTGCAAATCTAACATGCTTTTGCCTTCAAGCAGTTATTACCCTTTGTGTAGTCATTAAAGTAAATACAACTGTCATAACAAATCAACTCCTAACCTTCAGTGGCTTAATGTGACAGAAGTTTGTTTCTGACTTTTGGGGCAATTTGATGCAAGCTAGGGATGGGGTGCTCTGGCCCATGGACATTCAGGAACCCAGGAACTCTGTCATCTTTAGCGCAAGGTTTCTAAGGGAGCGTGAAGGAGGTACACCCGCTTGCCTTGGGAGGAACATGCATCATTAGAGGTCGTATTCAGTTGGGGAAAAGCTGTCCTAGGGCCCCACCCAGATGCAAGAGAGCCTGGGAAGTGTAGTCCTCCCAGCCTGTGCAGCCACTTCCCAGCCACCATTCTGACCAGAGACTGTCCTTCCAGGCGCTGACTTTTGCAGACTTCTAGAAGGTTTGGCACACTACACTGCGCATGTGGAATAAAAAGATGACGAAGATATGGGCCTTACCTTCATGGGGCTTACCTTAAATACCAGTAAGCTGTTAACCTTTCCATGCTGCTTTGCGTGGGCCTGGAACAATAAGATCCAGGCTTTTGGTTTGTCTCTATTGATGTAAAGATAAGGAATAAAGAGTGCAGAGGGAAAGCTGGGGCGGGTCTTGAAGGTCATCCGCACAAAAGCTTTTGTCCGTGGATAAGAAAACCTGAGGCCCAGGGAACTGAAATGACGTGCTCAAACTCCTGTAGCTAATTAGTGCCAGGACCAAGTTAAAATCCTGCTCTTTTCATCTTCCAGTCCTAAACACTTTTCCGTATATTGGACCTGGATAACAGTCGGCATTCACCACTATACCCATGGAACGTGTGGGCGTCATCGCTTCATTGGGAAATTATGGCGCCTCTCTGAACTCTTGTCTCTCTGTCCACCTTGGAGTCCCCTTGCCTTCCACAGGCTGTATGACCCCAAACTGTCAATCTCACCTTAGTTAATATTATCCACCAGGTTTAATTTTGTCCAATTAGCAGTCTGATGGGTCTCAAAAGCTGAAACAACGTTTGTTTTAGCATACAGTGCTCCCTACCACATAGCCCAAGCCACTGGCCTTCTCTGTACATGAGCTGAGCTTGTATTTAATCACATAATTAGTGTGATCTCTCCCAGAAGACCCAAATACATTAGATTAAATGGCCATGTCACTAGGATCTGTCAACTGTTTGGATTGGCCTTGTCAGCTTTGACATGGAGATATAAGGGGACTGGGAGATTTCTGAGAATTAATCCTGACTTGTGAATCACTGGGCAGTGGCTATGCCCAGTATGTAATGTAATATTTTCCCTCCTGGAGATACTTTGGACCTGCAAACTCCGAGCTCCAGGGCCCCTCATCCCAGTGTGCACTTCTCAGATGGACCGTGACCGGTGAGGCTGGGACTGGCCCACCACGCCTTAGCGCTAAAGATTCCAGCTCTCTCCTGGAGAGGTGGAGGCTGTGCAGCTATGCCAGAACATAGTGGGGGAAAGAGTTGAACAATGTTTAAGGTAAGCGTCTTGAGAACAAAGGCTATGTCTTAATTGTCTTTTTATTCTTCATGTCCCAGAGGCAAGTTGCTCAGCGAATTGTTTCTGTTTTGGCAACTGAGACCTTAAGGAAATCCAGTCTCGGGTTCTGAAACTGAGAGGCTATATATATATATATATATATATATATATATATATATTGTGCAATTATAAATCTCTTCCCAAACAGTGGGTCTGCTCTAAACCAGAGCACACAGCAGTAGCATTTACAATCCCCTGGACACTCTGGGGAGTCTCAGACTTTACTGCGATATAAAACCATGCGCTCAGCTCTCCAGGTGGAAGAAACTGAGTGCGATGGGAACCCTAATTTCTTAACACATAAGTGAGATGAAGTTTCCTTACAGTCTTAGCCTTCGATATTTTAGCCACAACCGTTTACCTGAGTTTCCCTGGAAAGCTACTCAGACACGGATTTACTTCTCACCATACTTTTTTTAGATCTGTTTTTAGGTTGTGTTGAAATGTCCAAGTTTCTCCTAAGTTGACAAAAAAAAAATTCATTTCATGTGGCTGGAATCAGGCCCACTGAGATTTTTCACGAAGAGAAACTGATTTTTCACAATATCAAAAACCGTTGAAAAGAAGTTGCTCTATTTTTCTGCACCAATACCATCGGGCTACTGGTATGCCAGTCAATTAGTTGGTACTGTTGTTTGGCATGCAAATCACCAGAAGGGCCCAACTGAAGCTGTCCCAAGAAACCTGTTCTTTCTTCTGGATTCTGCAGTTGAATATAGAGTTTAAGTTCTCGCCCTTTCCCTTTCTCCTGGGCTGGCACTGGGAGGTTCCATTGGACTGTTTACTCAGTCAGCTATTCAGCAAAGGCTGAGGGCTTACAATAGATGGGCACTGTGCTGGGCATCAGGAATTTAAACATGAGAGAGGCACAGCTCTCACATTCAAAGAGCTCACCTTGAAGTCTAGAGGAGGAAGCAAATGGTACCAGCCTACCCACAGTAGGAGAGTGATTGAGACCACATAGAATGGCATGGGGTTCCACTCTCTTGCACACCTCCAGGGATCACGTACAAGATTTTTTTGTGAATGGCAGCCCGCGAGGTCCAACATGAGTGACACCCAGGAGATGTGTGACATGGCTGTTGTGGGAGCAGTCACAAAAAGGCTTCTTAGGGAATGAGACACTTGACTGGAGCCTTGAAATGATGAGGAGGTGGACAAAACATGGAAGGACATTGCAGGGAATGACCCAGGCAGAGGGGCACAATGCAGATATGGTAAGACTAGAGTTCAGTAGGCAAGGGGAGGTGTGGTTGAAAATGAGGTTGTAAAAGGAGGCAGAAGCCAGAAAGGAAGTGTCTTACCTGCCATACAAGGAATCTGAAATGCATTCAGTCAGTGCTGGGGAGTCTTGAAAAGGCAGTCGATATGCCAGTGACTTGCATTTTGGAAAGTTCACCTTGAAGGTGACGTGGGAGATGGATTTGCATAGGGAAAGAGTAGAGCAGTGGCTTGGAGAACAGGGAGACCAGTTAGAAGGCTATTGAAACAGCCTGGCAGAAAAGTGATGAAAATTTCAGTTCAGGTGGTAAGGAGAACAATGATTCAAGACATTTGGGAGGTAAACTCCATGGGTCTAGGTGACTGTTAACAAGTGAGGGACAGGTAAAAGTTGTTGCTGGGGACGAAAGCCACATGGGTGAATCCTAGACCATTTAACCAGAGGAGAGGAGCCAGAATTAAGGGAACTTTGGCTACAGAATGACTGCGTTGGATCGTGTTGAGTTGGAAATCAGGACCACCAATGCAGCAGGGCTGCAGGGGTAAGACTGGAGCTGAGGGGAGATGAGTGGGCCACAGAGAAGGAATTTAGAGCCATCAGTGTTTAGAGCACGTTGTAGGCTATTCCTCTGAATTCCTGATTTCTCTCTTCTCTCCACCCTAAGATGACCTCTGGTGAACTTTTCCGATGATCTAAGTTTTTCAAAGTCATCGTTTGGAATCCAGGCAGTCTTAGCTGTCAGACTGCATTACCACTTGCCTGGCCTCCAATTAATTGTTACAACTCCACGTCCCTCCCTAAGGTTCCTCAGCTCTTCTGTTTTCCCACTGGCTTCTGGTCAAACAGTTGAACAGACTTTTCTCCTGGGCTCTGGTCCAGTGTCATCCAGGGAAAAGACCATGAGCCTGGCCCGGCGTCATCCAGGGCAATCAGGTCATGAGTCTGGTCCCACCACGGTCAAGCCCTGTGGTCTTGTGCACATTATTAAACTTATCTCTGAATTGGGGGTCTACTAATCTTTGCAGGTGACTCTAATAATACCTGGGGCACATTCTTTTTTGAAATCTAAACGCGCTGAAGTGTTTAGCCTGCCATATCCATAGATGCTCGACACACATTGAATTCACTCATCTGTCAATTTTGCAAATAAGAGTCTATTAATGTTGGAAGAACACCTCAAGACTCTCTCACCTAACTCCATCCAATGAAAGACGAGAGAACTGGCAAATGAAAATGACTTGGCTGAGTCATTCTACGCAGCCAGCTAGCGGCAGTCTCTGGGCTTTGTGAGGCTGCGAGCTCACTCTAACTTTATAGCATGCTCCTCTGGTTCAGCTTGTGTTGGAAGGGTCTCTGGCTCCCCATGTAGAACCACAGCCCCCCTGGGCTTCCCGTGGGGATACAGGAAGGTGAAGGCTGTACGGACTATCTATTGCTGCATAACAAATCACCACAAGCTTAGCGGCCTAAGACAATGCACGTCTTACCATTTCTGTAAATCAGAGGTCCTCGTGCAGCGTGGCTGAGGTCTCTGCTCAGGATCTCACGAGGCCACACCAAAGGCTGTGATATCATCAGGAGGCTCAAATAGGGAAGAATGTGCTTGCAAGTTCACTTGAGCTGCTGACAGAATTCATCTCCTTATTGCTGTGAGACTAAAGCGTCCAGCTGTCAGCTGGGGACCACTCACGGGAACCAGACACCACTCAAGGTCAATGCCAACTGGGCCTCTCGCAGATGCTCTTACAGCAGAGCCTCTTAACTTCTTGAAAGCCAACAGGACAGAGTCTCTACCTGTCTGGAAGGTAGGAAGTCTCATGTAAATTGTCACGGGGCATAAGGACTGAAGCAAAGTCTTGCTCCTTTGCTGTGTTTCACTGGTTAGAACAAGGTCAGGTCTCACTCACACTTCAGGGAAGGGGGTCACCCAGGGCATGATACCAGCCAGGGTCAGAGATCATGGGGTCCTCTTAGAGTTCTACCCTCTGCAGATACCATGGCAGGTTTCACTGTGAGAGTGTCCTAGAGCACAGTCTGGCTCGCCCGCGGCCTCCCCCAGCACAGCCTAGCACACTGTACTGCTCTGGGGGGAGCCGCACCTGCCGGGACCCCGGAATGACTGCTGGACCCAGCCCCGCGGTGTTCCCAGGAGACCCCGTCAGACCCACACTGGCACCAAAGAGCAGAGCGGAGCTGGAAGGAGGAGAAAGTATGTGCATGTACACATGCGTGCGTGGGTGTGGGCGTGCATCTGTGTGTGTGTGTGTGTGTCTGTGTCTGACAGAGGGGTCCTTCCTAAGAGCACATGAAGAGGCCCTGCCTGCCACTCTGGCCTCTTCTGAAGTGGCCTCTTCCTGCATTGTCGGTTCACTCTGTGACATGAGTCATGCTGCCTCTTCATTACAAATCCATCTCCTCCAGCTGAGGCAAAGCGAGTATTTACCCACATCTAACCCTGGTCTCGGCCCTGGCAAATGTCTATGCCTTCTCCGTGGGCCTATCCCAACCCACCGGGCGTGGCCACAGAAGGAAGACCTCCTCTCTCTCCCTGATCCTTCTGGGGATGAGAAACTGGACGGTGCTTTCTCTCTCTCCTGGAGCAGCTCCTGCCCGCCAGCCCCTGGTCGCTTGTCGTGAAACCGCCGATACCACGCTGCTCCCTCGCACCTCCTGCCTAAGTTCATATCCCTCATCTCACCCTTGAGGATCCAGCATGCTTTGCAAGCCGCAGCCCACCCCCACTCGCCACCTTTCTCCCTTGCATACTGAATCCCCTATTGCTGCTCGACACCCAGGCCATGTTACACCTGAAAAATGCCAGCTGCCCCCCATCTGCTGCTGTGGTTCCACGGTCGCCCTCCCGACCCACTGAAGTCCCCTCCTTATATGACCGACTGTCAAAAGCCAGGCAGGCCCCTCCCCCCCACTTCAAACCTCCCCCCCTTCCCTACATCCCGCGGGCATTAATCTGCACCAATTCTGACCTCTTGTGGCTTTTGCTAACCGAACCTAACGGCCCGTTTTAGACAATTCATTGGGTCCTGAGTTTCATATTCTTTCATTTTTTTTCACGGGAATGTGTCTTGTTTCTCTGGTGAGATGATCAGTCTCTTGTAGGTAGAATGGACGCTTTCCCACTGTTTGTTTTTCTCTCTCCCTCCCTCCCTTTCTTTTCACAGGGCTTACAATTGGTCATGAGGCTCGATGGACCTGGATTTCATATCTGTTCCTCCACTTTCTGCCTAAACCCTGTGATAGTCATTTTTGTGGTGTTTAAATGAGGATAATAACGACCTCGTGTGGTTGTTGGGAGGACCCGGGAAATAACACATGGGAAGGAATTCATACACATACATGTGCCCGGCACAGAGTAAGTATCCAACTAATACATTATGGAATCTTCAGTTGCACACGACCGTTTCTGTGTAACTCAGCTAGAAACACTTGAGGAACTCCTGTGAGCCAGGTGCTGTGCTTATGGAGGCATGTCCAACAGCCAATGGTGATGCTCTCATGCTCTCATGCCCTGTGAAGGCTCCTCAGACATCCAGGAATCTGTAGACCATAGCTCCAAATCCTTAAAGAGACCAACATAGAGAGTGACTGTTCTTAAAGAGCAACAAGACTCCCCTCACAGTGATTCCATTAAGAAAAGCCTTTTCGGTGTGGACAGCTGTTAGCATTCCCGACGAGAGGGCATAGGGTTCCCAGTTATGGGTTCTGCTCCATTTTCTAATGCCGTGGAAACGGGGCCACCTTGGAAGACGCGACCGGACGGCACTGGTTGGATGAGCTGTTGGATGAGAGGGAAGATAGGTGTCTGCCCATGGTGTTGTGGGTGGGGTGGGGAAGGTGGAGCGGAGCTGGTCACCCGCAGCGTGCCCTCCCCTCCAAGCTCATCCCTGTCCCCTCAGAGGCTCCTCGTGCTTGTCAGAGAGCTGGGGCAAGGGCTCACGATAGAAGGGCCTTCTAAGCTCTGGGGTGGGGACCCTCATGTGAGAAGGGTCACTAAGGTCAGGAATGAGCTAGGGGCCTCACGGACGTCAGCTGAGTGGAATGCTTCCTTCTTCTGGTGGCGGATGCCTAAACCCTACAGGGCCTGGTCCAGCCAAAGGTGATCAGCCATCCTCACAAGCTTCTGCTGCCCTACAAGTTACAAATGGAACTTGGGAAAACTATCTTAAAGCCAAAGTGTAAAATGTCTATCTGGGCCGCTCTACTTGAACCTGAGCTTTTAGAGAACCACGGGGCTTTCTCTGCTCCCTTTTGTGGGGAGCTCAATGAAATGGGAAGCCTTCCAGTGAATTCCCATCCCAGTAAAATGGCAAGGGGTGGGACTCACTGCTTGTCTCTTTTACAGACGGCAGTGGGCCTGGGTTGTTGAAATGAAATACCACGTCAGGAACGCCCCAAAGGCCCATGGGACTTCTTGTTTGAGGGGCACTTGCTGAGCCCGTTGTAGCGGAGACAAAGCAAAGGCTTCAGAGGGAAGGGAAAACCTTTCAGAGTGTGATGGATCCACCGAGCAGCCCATGGAGGATGCACGGCCTTTCTCCTTGGCATTTGGTGATGTCGTCTAGGCTGCTGCCTAGGTCCACAGCTGTCGGCTCAGGCCATAAGTCATTCATGAAACCACATGGTGCTCCGACCTGTCCTTCAAAACTTGGCGGTGGTCAAGGGCTCCATGCCCCTGAACCCCGTGAACTCTGTGGCCACACGGTGAAGAAGGGCCCGGGGGAATTCTGCACCTGAGCAGACCCAGCCCCGTGGCATCGAGGGGAAGACAGTTTTCATTTCAGCGGTTCTCCCCACCCCTTTCTGGGCCATCCTCGGGTCAGGTTGGGCTTGGGGACTTCTAGACCAACGTTCTGGCTTCTGGTGGCTTTCCTTCACCCTGGCTTTCTCAAGGAGTCTCCTGTGAGAGTTGAACGGAAAAATAAAGGACACATGACCCTGGCCAGGTAGCTCAGGTGGTGAGAGTGTCATCCCAATATGCCAAGGTTGTGGTTCCAATCTTTGGTCAGGGCACATCTAGGAAGCAACCAATGAATGCATAAATACATGCAAAAACTGATCAATGTTTTCCTCTCTCTCTTTCAAAAAAAATCAATAAAAATAAGAATAGAGGACAAGCAAATGGCTTCTTAACTCACTGTAAGATTTAGCAACAATGGCAGCCTTGTGGACTGTAGTCTTATCACGTGCCTGGACCTGTGCCAAGCATTCTTCACACACTGATTTGCCCAGAAACCCTACCGGGAAGTACCCTTAGTATCCATAGCGACCAATGAGGAAACAGGGCCCGCTGACGTTACATCAGGCACCCAAGAGCACACAGCCAGGCAGTCGGAGAGCTGGAGGGTAAATCCTAGTCTCCAGATCTTAGAGTCAAATCCCGCAGGCATCCTGCCACATCGCTCTAGGAATTTAAAGAAAAAGTCTCCCCAAATTTCTATTTCTGTTTGTCTCTTCATCTTTTCATGTCACATACGATTTCCACTCTTCTGTGTTCCCTTTCTTGCTTACTGCCCTCCATTCTCTCGTTGAACTGAAGATTAGCTGGTATTAGCTTATTTTTTAATATATTTTATTGATTATGCAATTACAGTTGTCCAATTTCCCCCCTTATTCCCCTCCACTCTGCACACCCCCACCCACCCACATTCCCCCTTAGTTCATGTTCATGGGTCATACATATAAGTTCTTCGGTCTCTCCATGTCCCATACCATTCTTAACTTCCCCCTGTCTATTTTCTATCTGCCATTTACGCTACTTATTTCCTGTACCTTTTCCCCCATTCCCCCTACCCTCCATGGTGATAACCCTCCATGTGATCTCCATTTCTGTGATTCTATTCCTATTCTGTTGTTTGCTTAGCTTGTTTTTATTTTAGGTTCGATTGTTGATAGTTGTGAATTCATTGTCATTTTACTGTTCATAATTTTTACCTTATTTTTTTTTCTTAGATAAGTCCCTTTAACATTTCTTATAATAAGGGCTTGGGTGATGATGAATTCCTTTAACTTGATCTTACCTGGGAAGTACTTTACCTGCCCTTCCATTCTAAATGATAGCTTTGCTGGATAGAGTAATCTGGGATGTAGGTCCTTGCCTTTCATGACTTCAAATACTTCCTTCCAGCCCCTTCTTGCCTGTAGGGATTTTGGTTTATTTGTTTGTTTGTTTGAGAAATCAGCTGACAGTCTTATGGGCACTCCTTTGTAGGTAACTGTCTCCTTTTCTCTTGCTGCTTTTAAGATTCTCACCTTATCTTTAATCTTGACTAATGTAATTGAGATGTGCCTCAGTGTGTACTTCCTTAGATCCAACTTCTTTGGGACTCTGAGCTTCCTTGACTTCTTGGAAGTCTATTTCCTTTGCCAGATTGGGGAAGTTCTCCTTTATCATGTTTTCAAATAAGTTTTCCTTTTCTTGCTCCTTCTGGCACAGCTATGCTTTGGATATTGGAACATTTAAAAATGTCCTGGAGGTTCCTAAACCTCTCCTTATTTTTTTGAATTCTTGTTTCTTCATTCTGTTTTGGTTGAATGTTTATTTCTTTCCTCTGGTCCAAACCATTGATCTGAGTCCCAGTTTCCTTCCCATCAGTTTGTTCCTGTACAGTTTCCTTTATTTCACGTTTCATAGCCTTCACTTTTTCCTCTATTATGCGACCATACTCAACCTATTCTGTGAACATTCTGATTACCAGTGCTTTGAGCTGTGCATCTGATAGGTTGGCTATCTCTTTGTCTCGTAGTTGTATTTTTCTGGATCTTCGATCTGTTCTTTCATTTGGGCCATTTTTTTTTGTCTTGGGGTGCCTGTTCTGTAGGAATGGGTGGAGCCTTAGGTGTGTACCAGGGCGGGGCAACCCAGGCCGCTACCTTGTGACTGTATGTGGGGGAGGGGTCCAAGAGGGAGCAATACCGCTTGCTCCACTCTCTGCCAGCTTACAGTCACTTCCCCCACTTCCCACAAGCAAATTGGGCCCTTCTGGTGCTGATCTTCAGTGGGTGGTTTGTGTGCGTTCTAGGACCCTGTGGGTCTCTCCAACGAACTCTCCTGTGAAACTGAGAGTTTCTCCTGCTGCCGCAACCCCCACAGGTGTTTTCAGTCAGAGGCTTTGAGACTTTATTTCCCTGCACTGGGACCCTGAGTGGCAGGCCTGTCTCACCCCCCAGTTGTTCCTCCTGGTTTATCCGCACACGGATATGGGACTGCCTGGTCCTCCAGCTGCTGCTTGGCAACACGTCCTCTCCTCGCAGCTGTCCGTCTCCACCCCTCCTGCCGGTCTGGGTGAGTGTTTCTGTTTTAACTCCTCGGTTGTTGGGCTTCTATGCAGTTTGGTTTCCTGGCAGTTCTGGTTGTTTTTTTTGCCTTTCAATTTGTTGTTGTCCTTCTTTTGGTTGTGGGAGGAGGCACAGTGTGTCTGCCTCTGCCTCCATCTTGGCTGGAAGTAGTTTATTTGTAACTATAACTGTGTCTTGGCACATGAGGTGCTGGAAGTGTATGAATACTTGCAGCTATCACTTATTCCTGCCAGTCAGGTGGCAAGGACAGGAAATGGGGAATCATAATCTCATGGTCCGGCCCAGCAATTTTCAACCTTATTCATCTCATGACACATATAAACTAATTACTAAAATTGTGCGGCACACACACACAGAAATATGTTTTTTGGCCCATCTGACAAAAAGGTATAATTTTGATCCATTCACACTGGACAGCTATTGTTGTACTGGCTGTTGTCATTTTTTTATTTGACAATTTAAAGGGAGAGAAGTCAGTGCCCCTGGCTAAATAGTCAGGTAGGGCATGTTTTAAAAATTCTCATGGCACACCAGTTGAACATAACTGGTCTAGCCCAGTGGGTCAGGTCCAAGAAGGGGAAGGGTACGGGCACCCAAAAAAGCTCACGGGTGTTGAGGAGTGGGGCTTTGCCAGAGGTACGGGGCTCGGGTTACCACACCTTAACCTAGTGACGCATCATCACATCAGGACAAGTGGGCCAACAGGTGGACCTCCCTTTGGTTTGCTCTGAAGCACACAGCACGGTGAGTGAAATCATTTTGCCAAAATATGTCTCAGCTGGGTTTTATTTAACTTCCAAGGTACAGGAAATTTAGGGATTAGGGGCCAAGGTAAATGACTAAAGGAGCAAGTAGTCAGACAATTTCAGAAGGCAGGGCACTCCACAGACCCCTGCCAGTCTCTTTTGCTAGCGCTAACTTTGTTGTCATGACAATAAAGAGGAGGAGATGGGAGGGGTGGAGGGGCTTTGCCAGAGGCAGAGCAAATAAGGAAATGTAGCCAACAACACAATGGGCGGACTCTGGTTGGATCGGCTTTGACTCAATGAGTCATGACACACATTTGGGGAACAACGGGAGACCTTTGAATACAAGACAAGGCCTAGGTGCTGTGCAGGTTGTTCCGGTTTGGGTAGGTGCAGTACTGGGTTGGCGATTATATAGGATGAGGGCCTTAGGTTTCAGAGGGGCGGCTGAGGTCTTCAGCAGTAAAATGCCGTGATGCCTAAAATTCCGCATCACAAAAAGAGTCAAGTACACGTGGCAAATGCTAGTAACTGTTTATTCTTGGTGATGGGTATGTGGTGTTCATTACACGATACTAGGGTGACTATGCTAAATCTAATGAAATGGAAAATGACCGCCTTGGTTGGGCAGTGGGAAAACCATGTAGTGATTTAAAAGGCCAATTGACGAGGTAATGACCACAGGCACAACGGCTAGGAGGCACAGTGTGGATGTGTCTGATTCGTTTTGGTGAGTCTTTCTGATGCCCAAACCTCTCCACTCAAGTGCACTCAAATGGCCAAGGAGAGAAAAGAACCTTCCGTGCGGTGTGCTCCAGCCCAAGAAGCGCAGGGAGGGGAGATTGTCTGAGGCTCTGGGGACGCTCACAGCCCCAGAGCTGCATGGCCCTTCCCCGGGCAGGTTGGGGGCGGGGGCGGCCAGCTGCCCTGCCCACTCATTAGATACCCACGGGCAGCCCCTTGGAGGAAAGAGAGGCAGCTTCCCCATCAGGAGGGAAGATGCTCCTTCCCACCTGGCCCTTTCAGTGTGTGCTGCTCGAGCCCATTTTCACCGGGGGCTGTTACCTTCCTCTACGTGCTCACGCCGAGGCCCCGACCTGTTCTCTGGCCCCTCGGGGTCACAAGAAATCTGTTGTTCTGCACTTCCCCCACCTCCTTTGTCCGAGTCAGCGCCCCTTGCCAACATCTTCTTCCCTGGTTTCACCCGTCCTTCCTTGAAGCTTTTTGTGTCGAATTGTTATGACTCGTCCAGTTGTTACTCCGCGTAAGGATTCGATTGTGATGGATGCCGCGGTTCTCTGTTGGACACCTTCCTTCCCCTCGTCCCATCTGCCTCTCTGTCGAGAACGCAGCCGGTGAGCGCAGGCAGATAGATGCACCGACGCCTTCGGAGAATGTCACACACGAAATCGTTCATGCACTAAGTGACACTTAGGAAAACGCTGGGCAAAAGGTGAATTGCTCTTCCAAACCAGACCACATGACCGGAGGTTTAGCATTTGGGTCAGGTGGGCGAGTTTCATTTTTTTCCCCCCGCCCCCCCCCCATGGCAGTATTTTCCTGCCAGTGGCGGGAGTGGCTGGAACTCACCTTCCCCTCCTGCCCGATTCTCCATTCATTTCCCCCGTGTCACGTTGGGGAGGCTTGTTTGGGGTAGTTTCGCTTTTGAACATTCTTTTCTTATTGGGTAGAGCCTGTAATGGAGTTTCTAAATTGCAATTCTTCCTTCAGGGAGCCAAGGGCTCTGACGCTTCTAAATTTACATCTGGGCAACAGATTTGCTACAAAGCTGGAGTACTGAGGTACACAGTCCACGTTTCGGAAACCTTACAGAGAGCCCCATTCCTCGGGGTCTCATCCAGTGAGTTCCTTTATCAAGGACAGATGGTCGACTTTGAGGCTGATCAGGAAGTTTCAGAAACATGACATAATGTTTATCTCCCTTAAGCTTTTTCTTTGGCGTTTGGCTCCTGAGCAGCCGTCCCTGTGCCCAACTCGTTTTCTCTCTGTCTTTGGCAACTTCTGATAAAAATAATGTCTAGAAATGTTTTTGCATTGCCTTTTATACAGAGAATAGATTTGCTTCTAATATATTGGTTATACTTTACCATCTTTAGATCATAAAAAAACTCAGTGTTTTCTCTTATGAAAAATAATAGGCTATGCTTAGAATAAGCAAATATACCATAAGCTCTCTGAAAAAGACTCTTGTAGGAAAAGAACCCAAAGGTAACCATTTTTGACCCCGCATTGTGATGAAAATGGTTCTTTATACCTGCCTTACACCTGGCATTTAGATGCAGGCTCTAGCTGCAGTCTCGTGAGCTGGCTTCTAGGATGGCATTTAATAGGATGGATCTGATGGCATGATGTATGTTTAGTGATGTTAAAAAAAATCTGAAATGCAAATCGATTTTAAACTATCTCTGTAAGTGTAGAAAAATGTCTCCAAACCCATGTGTCAGTTCCTGTAAGGCAGTAGTAGTTATTTAGAGGCAATAATACGTGTTAGAATTCTTTCAATTGCTTTCTATGCTGAATGTTCTCCATTTAAAAATAGCACATGTATTTTTTTCTCCTGCCTTGAAATGTGTTAATACATCTATTATGCCTACAATTTGTTTGCAACATCTGTGCCCACGACAATTCACACACACCGTGTCGCTTCTCCCTTACGTGGAATAGATCCTTGAATATAGTTCAAAGTCCTGAGTTTGGGGACTGGGGGGAGACAGGGTAAGCAATGAGTATGTTAAGCTGTTCGTAAAAACTCCCTAGGAGCACGGAATGACTCACAGTCTTTGTGACATGAGTCACTCCCACGCAAAACTGGAGTTGTCGGCTACTCCGTGGTCGGTGGCTGTATGTTCTGGAGGCAGGAGGTGGCGACCAAGGAGTCACCAGCACCCTACAGAGGCGACCCCAGAGCTTGCCCCTACTGTATTCTTGGGTTTTATGTGTGTGTCTCAGAGTATTTGGTTCCCTAACAAAGACGTGGCCAATATTTTTCACCCAAAGAACTGAACCGGAGACAAGGTTAATTTACCAAACATAAAATAAAAAAATTAAGTAATGACTCCTCTAGGGAAAACATTGATGGGGGAGTGAGGAGAAAGAAAGCAACACAAAAAAGCTAAAAGCCCAAGGGATATTAACTTATGAGCTTTCTTATTTAATGGGAATCAGTGCGCTTTATTACTACACTATTTATCGTTAATTATATACAAAACATTAGAAAGTGGCTGATTTAATGAGAAAGTTTGTTGAAAGTTAGGTATTCATAATTCTATGGGCTTTTACATTTATTAATCAGCAGTATTTATGACATTCCCTACAAAGAATGGAGCTTGGCTGGGCTTATTGGAGGAACCTATTCACCTCGGATTTCTCAGCTGTCAACAGAACCATCAAACTCGGAGTGCAAGTGCCTTGTCTCTGGCCCCTGAATAACAGTTGCTGCTCCAGCTAGGAATTTGAAAGCTTTTGGAACTGCTACGGGAACTCAGCAGTTCTCAGGTCTGAGTTCCTCAAAACCTAGAGTAGACAAAGGCCCTGCCCACCCCTCCCTATGCCCCTTGGCCTTGACCTGGTCCCTGGCTGGCTCCGCCTGGGTCCCACAGGAATCCACACCTACAGAGCTCCGTGCCCTGGACTCCCGGGGTGCCCCTCCTCCCAGCCTGCCCTCCTGGTCTTCATCTTGGACCCAACCCCTTGAAGGATCCTTCCCCAGCAAATCAGAACCCGTTTACTTACCCCGACGGGAAACCTGGGGTGTGTCTAGTGGCCCAATAGAACTAACATGCAGCTCGGTTTTGTCCCTGTATCATAGAAAGTTTTGCTTGCCTTCAGAAAAATCAAAGCTGTTCCTCCCCAAAATGAGAAGGTGGTCGATTTTGTCTTTGTGCCTTCTGGTTTCCTGAGAAGCAGCCATACCTCCTCCTCTTAGGACCAAGGACCTGTCACTTCCCATGCAGCTACCTGCTCTAGATTCATGCTGTCAATCAACTCTGCGATAGGTTTGTAGGCAACTGTGGTTTAAAAATTAAACCATCCATCTCCCCACTAATTGCCTTCTTGTTGGTTCTTCTGAAAATGAAAAAAAAAAAACAAAAAAAAACAAAAAAAGCTTTGTTCCCAAAGAAATAATTCTCTAGTTGTAAAATTTCATCAACACAGTGAACATTGAGGGATACATTTGAGAAGATTTCCTAGTGTCTTTTATCATCTCGTGGCAGCATTGATTTGCATGAAAATCTACAAAGAATATCAGGCCAACTTGTGTGCGATCATCCCACGGAGCCTTTAGCTGATTTGAGTCTGCACACTCCAGGTAACATGCTAAATTTACTGAAGGATTTTTCTGCCGTCGACACCTCACAACTTCCTCAGTGGCCATATGCCATTCAGTGCTCCTCAGAAAGGAAGTGTCAAGTGCAAAACTTGACATGAATCTTCAGCAAGTTGGGGAATGGGAGCAGGTATAATAGACATACTGGCTTCTGGTTTACTGGCCCCTAGTTTTCTCTCTAACTAAGCAGATGAAATGAATGACATCTATACAAACAAACAAACAAACAAATCCAAACTCTACTTACTTTTCTTTAACTTCTAGGTAATGTTTTATTAATAGCTAAGATTTGGCTTTATCCTAAATATTTTCTTGCAATTTTACAATACAGCTACTCCTACTCTAATTGGCACTAAATAACCCCTCCCTTATATTTTTGCCTTATTTCATTACTAACATATTTGTAAAGTATAGTGAGAATGGTTTTACCCTGAGTGTTCTGGGGGCAGCTAAATGATGGCTATGGAGGAAGAGGGCTTCAGTGGTTATTCATATGGAGCCATACAGAGCCGAGAAAGGGAGCATGTGCTTGCTACAAGTGAGCCTTCAGCAGCGCAGCTGCAGCACAAACCTCTGGGAAGGACCAGTGTTTCCCGGGCAGCTTCTCCCAGTGAGGGCGGGGCCCGAACCAGGGGCCAGCCGCTGCAGCGTCCTGACGCAGCCTGCCTTCAGCCGTCTCTCCTGCTGAGAGGATGGATGCCCATCGTGTGACACTGGGGGTTATGCGTTAAAAGCCAGGACACTCTTCTCTCTGCCTCTAAGTGATAATCAATCCTGGGACTATCCTTGGTGCTGCTGCCACCTGAAGGGCTAAGGATGAGGAAGAAATTAGGGAGGATCTCAAACAAGGACACATAAGGAGAACAAGGGAGAGGGCTCGAGGGAAGGAATATTAGAAGCAGAGGAATGGGAGGATTCTCGAACAAAACTGTGGAGGTCACAGAATGATGGTGGCATGTCCATATCGTTGGACTCTCTCACCTCCCAGGCACATGACAGAGGTCCACTTTTTTCACCAAGTCAATGTGTGTCTGTGAACTGGCTTTGACAATGAAATACGAGGGAAGGGATCTGTATTTCACGTTTAGCTGGAAGTTTTCAGACACCATGCATGAGGTCTGTCCAGAAAAAGTCCAACCATTGTTAATACAATGAGAACGGTTTGCGTGACATTGATGTAACCTGGCAGCCAAGGACAGAGGACTGGAATGCACATGTGTGAACAATGATGACTCCACTGTCCTAGTCAGTGGGGGCAGTAGATATCATTAAGTGAGCATGTGTGCTGTGTTGCCATCGCATTCAAAATGACTGAGTGAGTAGAGCAACAAATCTGCATCCAATTTTGCGTTAAGCCTGAATGTTCCTCCACAGAAACTCTTCTGATGACTCAGAAGGCTTTGGGGGTGATGCAATGAGCTCAGCACAAATGAAAGTGTAGCACAGACACCCCAGAGATGGTTGAGAATCTGTTGAAAGTGACCCACATCCTGGAAGGCCTGCAACAAGCAGAACACCTGAGAATCCTGAACATGTACGGGCTGCTTCTGACTTTTCTCAAAACTAGAATCACCTCTGAAAAGAAAGAGTTTTCAGACTATCAGTGAGATGGAAGAAACTACAATGGGGCAGCTGATGGAAATTCCAACCAAGGATTTTTCAGAGCGTTTTGAACGGGGGCGAGGGGGATGCTGGGAGAATTGTGTGAGGTCCCAAGGTGCCTGCTTTGAAGTCACCAGTCTTTGAAGGGGACCAAGTCTTATGTATAATGTTTCTTGTATCTTGTATTGTCTTCAATAAATGTCTTTATTTTTCATGTTACAGGGCTAGCAGATGGCTGGATACTTTCTGGACAGGCCTCATCTGCCACCCCACATTTTCTGTTTGCTCTGGTAGCATTGAAGAAGATGGGGCTGCTCCATCAGCCTGGACCCTTGGGTGACCACAGTGAGCAGAGTGCCCTGCCAAACTGTAATGGACATGCAGACTCTTGGAGACATAAACCTCTTTGCTTTAAGTACCTGAGACTGGGGGGATGTTTGTTATTGCAGCCTAACGTGGTTGGCCTAACACACACTGAAGAAACAGAGAGAGGCTGAGAAAGCACCAACCACAGATTCATTAAGAAAGAAAATGAAGAATGAAAGATGAAGAAGAACAGGAGGTCCAAGAAGATACAGAGAAAAGGAAGGAGCAAAGGGAATGCAAAAGAAGGGAAAGAACAGAGGAGTGAGAAGACAGAGAAAGAGGAAAAGGACAAAAAAAAAGAACCAAGGAAACCCAGGCCGTGCTTGCCCAGAATATCTGGGGTGGTAACTCCCCACATAAAGTAAGTGTATGGGCCTTGATATTAACTGTGTCTTTTCCTTTATTTCATAAAGTTATTAACTAATATCTTCTTCAATGTGCCTCAACTCGTGAATTGAAACCAACATTATTTTTACCCGGAAGCAAACTGAAACACGTGGCCATGGGATGGTGTTTGAAACTGGACAGTTCAGCTTTACCGTGAACACACGTGCTGCTGCGGAAGGCGGCCTGACACCTCGTCAGGTTCCGAGCTCTTCAGGCCACACCCACAGGTGCCCTAAGGCCCTCACGCGGAGGGGCAAGGTGGAAGTAGCAACCAATCTATCTCAGTTTCCACCAGAGCAATTGCATTTTCATGGGGTGGGGATCACAGGCGTCCACGTGAGATTTTGTGGAAAGCAAGTGTTCTCCTTTTAAAAGAGACACAGCCTTCTAACCACAGTCCCAGTCCGTCCTGGACAAGATATCACGTGCTTCTCCAATGGTCCCTCCAAGCATCACGGAGGAATGAACGACTCACTCAGAATAAAATGAGGCTTGCAGCTTTAAAACATGGCCTATGTATGCACGATTGCTGTTGGCCGGGGACCTCACCTGGTCAGGAGGCCTTCAGAACGGACAACAGGGGATGACAGACCTACAGAGAGGGCCTTAGGGAGGAAAGACCCCGTATGTTTTGAAGATGACCCAAACGGGCAATTGCCTGAAGCTCGGACTTTACAGAAAGCCCATTCCCTGTCCACAACCCAAAGCCACATTAGCGCACTTTCACCAGAATGCATGCAGACTCTTCCCTCCAGCTCACAGCCAGGAACCGTGGCCAAGGATGCTCAGGACTTCTTTTGTTCGCAGGGGACCAGAGCCAGTCACCCAATAGTCACAGTGGTCATTAACCTCTGGGGACGAGGTGGGTGAGACATAAACCAAGTCTTACAGCCCACTTCTGCTCTGGACAGCTTTTTCTCAAGGGAAGCTGTATTGGACATCTCTCAGTTGAAAAAGTCACTCTTGGGTTGGCAAGAGGACCCAGGGGGGTTCTGTCATACTGTGGGCCACAGCAGACCACTGTCCATTCTGGATAACTGGGTAGGATTGAGGTAGAAGGCAGCACCGTCACGAGGAGAGCATCTGACACTACATTATAGCACTAGAAAAGGAACGGAACAAACAGGAGCTACAAACAGGAGCAGACACAAGACTGGCGTCTGGGAGTTCGAACCGCTGGGGTCGGCTCCCCTGCTCTGTTGCTTGCTTCTGAGGGAGGTAAGCTGCACGAAGCATGCACAGTGCATAGCAATACTTCTGCTGCCGAATGCACTCTCTACTCACTTTGTGTTATCCCAGACTTAAAGACTTGCAGGAATGTTTTTCATCTGCGGATTGGTGCGATTTCTAAATTCAGACGGTATGAAGGTAATTTGAGCTGTGTTTATATAATACATGTTCATGTTGGCGGTTGTCCCTAACTCTATTTCCATAATCATGCCTCCCCGCCCGGCTCTGTAACTTGGGCTGCGTGTAAAGCAATAGCCCACCAGTGGCTCGGAATGGTTCCACATGGACAATCGAGAGTGATTTTTCTCCTCTCGAACTAAAAAAAGAAGTTGCTCGTATGGATCTGGTTCTTCGGCTTACAAATGAAAGAGTCCATTTCTCACGTCGATTATAGCTTAGGAGGTGTTTCGCACCGTAAAATATAATGGAGCCCATAAAAACTAGAGCTTTCTCTGCTCTCAATATCTAAAGAGGAAAGAGAGAACGTTACATCAGCATGCACTTGGAGAAGTTCACGGTTTGAAGAGAAGAGAGGCGCCCGAGAGGGAGCGGGGAGGTGACCGCTCCGCTCCAGAGCTGAGGGGCGGTGACCAGGGGCGGTGACCAAAGGCGGGTGGTGTGAGGGGTAGCAGAGGAAGCAGAGGAGGAATGCCAAGGACACCCCGGCTCTGGCAGTGACAGGAAGGAACTAGAAAAAAAGGAAGAAATGACTGCAAGCAGTCGAGGGTCAAGGCTCCATTCAGCCTAAGTCACCAGTGCGTGAGCTGGACCTTGGAGGGAACTGGAGTCGGCGTGGTTGAAAACCAGGGACTCTGAGGAACTGGTTACAGGACAAAGAATAACAATTCAGGCTCTGTCCTTGATTTATTGACGATGTCCCTTTGAGACTTCTGCAAAGAGATTTTGTTTTTAAGTGGAAGCCTTGTCGTATCATTGGAAAATGTGCTGAGTACAGAGGAGACTCTGTTTCGTAGCTGGAGACGGTTGTGCTGGTGGAATCGGAACAGGAAACTCTCTACATTGCTGTCCTATTATTTCAATTCAGGGAGGCCCCCAGAACCATTGAAATAACCCATGGACTCATATTACACATTTGTCAAACTCGATAGAATGCACAACACGAAGAGTGAATGCTGAGGTAGCTGTAGATTTGGGGTGATACTGGTGTGTCATCACTGGGAGGTTCATCAGTTATAACGAGCGTGCCCCTCTGATCATGGGTGCCGATACTGGGGCGTCTATGCATGTGTGGGGCCGGGGCTGTAAGGGACATCTCTGTACCTTTGGCTCCGTTTTGCTGTGAACCTAAAACAGTTCCAAAGTGAAGTCTATTTTTAGAAAAGAAAGAATAAAAAATAGTAATCCATGATCACACAAAGAGGCTGCATCATATATGGATCCATGTTATTTTATTGCATGCCATCTTCCAAAGTAAATCTTAAGATTTTGCCCTGGCTGGCAAAGCTCAGTGGATTGAGCGCAGGCTGCAAACCAAAGCATCACAGGTTCGATTCCCAGTCAGGGCACATGCCTGGGTTGCAGGCCACGGCCCCCAGCAACCACACATTGATGTTTCTCTCTCTCTCTCTTTCTCCCTCCCTTCCCTCTCTAAAAAGAAATAAATAAAATCTTTAAAAAAAATCGTAAGGTTTTTATGCAAAGATGCCTTACCCCTCTATTCCCACAGAACGGGAAGGAATACAAAGCGATTCTCTGTAGGAGTAATTACAACCATTAAAGGGGGAAGTGGGCTAATTAGGTCCATCCACGCTCCGTGTGCATCCCCACGCAGCCATGTATGCACTAGCACACACGTGCTGATACACACATACGTAAGAAGTTTCACCACTCGGAACAAATGAGAAATGCCTAGAGAGGAGCTCGGGCTCAGACCCAGCTTTGAACTTGGGAACTTTCCACACAATGTGTTTGCTGGGTGCATGGATTTGATGAAACATGCCTGTGCCCCAGCCAAGAAACACTGTCACTGCTGTTTATCTTGGAGATTCAGGGCTTTGCCAGTGAACTGTGAGGGTGTAAAACGGAGGGGAGAGAAAGTGATAGGGCAAGAAAGCTCAGCCCTGGCAGGCATCAAGCAAACGTAATATTGTGCTTCCTAAGGTACCTTCCCATTTGGTGATTAAATTAAGACATGTTCATCTTTCAGATGGACGTTCAGTGCCTTAGGTTAAGTGAAACGTTCCTGGAGATAAATCCATCTGCTTTCGTGTCTGCTCTGGATGCTCCGTAAATATTTAATGTCTACTCTGCATCTTCCGCGGGTTCCCTAAGTCATTCTCTGCATTCTCAGGGAGTAACCCTGGCAGGCCGGTGGAGAGCAGACGCTGCTCCTTGACCCAGACCTTCAGAGGCCGCCATCACGGTATGATTGTGAGCTGACCGGGGACAAACGAGCTAGCCCCAGTAGCAGCTCATAACAACTCACTTCAGAATCTGATAAGCCAGCCTCTGATCTGTCTGCTTCTTCGCCTGCTCCTTCCAGCAGCTCCCCTAGGTAGGTGTCACTTTATCTTATAGAATAAAGTTTAGAGAAGGTCAGTTGCCCAAAGACAAATGGCTAGAAGCTCATGTGCTTCGACAGTGGACAGCTTTCTCTTCTATCCCCATATGGCATCACTTCTTCCAGGTGAAATTATCAACCGATGGTGGTCAGTGCCCGTTCCATGCCAACAGGAATGTCCAATTTGGGGTGCAGTGAAGAAAGAAACTTGACTCGGTGCAGAACAGCTCAGTTGTGGTGCAGAATGGCTGTGAAAACAGCAACATCTGTGGAACAGCTCAACTGTGACACTGTACAGCTGCGAAAACAGCATGGCAGCGGAACAGCTCTGGGGCCGCGCTGCCCCAGGGCTGGGGAGTCCCTCCGCCAGGGCCCTCCCCGGCTGGACAGCTCTGCTTGACTCCTTGAGGGTCTGCTCTGCTCCGAGCCAGTCTGCTTGGCGCTGCACTGGTCAGCTCCAAGCCAGACATCGTAAATGTTCCAGTTCAGCCAGGGAATCACAGTTTTCAGCCTTCTGTGAAAATGCAAACTGCACAGTCTGAGCCAGAGGGGACCTGGCTTATAAGGGTAAGAGTCCCCAGCCCTGGTGCCTGATTGGTCCATCCTCATGCAAATGAGGACTCCAAATCCTCCCAGTTTGATTAGTCCAAAAAGCACTGCCCTGACTGGTCAGAATAGAGCTGCCTCTTGTTGGTCAGAACTGCACAGCTCCAATGGGATGGGGAAAGCCTCAGTCCTATTGGTCGAAATAGGATTCCAGGAACCCCTTTATAAGGGTGGCTCTGTTCAAGGCAGGCAGACAGTTCAGTGCAGAGGGCCATAGTTCAGTTCAGCACGGGCTTCTCCGTGAAGTGCAGTTTGCAGGAGAGGCCCCTATGTAGAAACATGGAAACACAGAGATGCTAGGCTGTTTTTAAAATTTGAGCCCAATTATCCACCAGGGGCCCTTTCTCGTAAGTGTCTCCCTACCACCCCCACCTCAGGGTTCACAGAATCACTGACCATTAAAGGGATGGATGTTGTTCCCTCTTGATTCAGCAAAAGTGAACTCAGGAAGTTCATTGGAAAGACCAGCCTGAAATGGCCCACCGCATCACACTCGGGCACACTCTGAACCAGGTCTCCCAGAGTCTGGGCCAGCGATCTACGGCACGGTTACAACGGTCCTTTGGCGCTGCATGGTGGCCTGGAGTGGCAGGAGTGGTTGTGTCTGGAAATCGTTGCCAATTTTGTCACCAAAAGTGGAAAAGTTTTCCAACCCATGATAATCAGCCATCCCCCACTGACCACTGTGGGTCCACTGGGCACAGAAGGAAAGGGGTCGGCAAGGCATTCCCCTGCCCAGCAGACGTCTGTGTTAAGTGATCTGCCCAGAAACGCCATTTATTCTTCAGAGCTACTCACGCTGAGATGCTGCCTCACCTCTTGGAGCTGAGAAACTGAATTGAACGAGATGAACGGTGTGGATCTTGAGGCTGCGCGGAACAGGCACAAGATTCGTTATTTCTCAATTGCCAACTAAGGTTTAACCAATGTATAGACTGACAGGTAATGGCTCAGATCCGCAGGATCTCTCCAGGTGGCCCTGGTACCTGGAAACGTTTCCGAGGGAAAATACGCCTGTGCTTCTACAAAGGCCGGTGAGAGGGAGTTTCCGGGAAGTCCGAGTTCCCAAGTTTGCATCAGTTGGCCACGCCCTGAATAGCATCAGATACTTAACAAATGTTGGTAACTCCCTTCTCACTGAATGGGGTTCTGACCCTGTCCCCAGGGCAGTCCTGGCCTGCAGATTATTAACTGCAGCCCAAGGAAGGCCCCCCGGCCAGGCCTGAGGTGCTTCTGGGTGGGTCCGGGGTAGGAAAGGTGTTTCTGAACCACTCAGACTCCTGGCCTGCCTCTCATACAGCATGAACGCTTCACTTCGACCCTCAGATTTTCTTTTAAAGGTAAATTGAGCTCATATTTACTTTGCTCCTTCAACCCACTAAAAGGACTGCAAAATGTTAAGAAAAACAAAACAGGTATAAGCCCTCAACGAAGAGGAGATAAGAGAAACCTAAGTGTGAAGGAAGGAAAAACAGATGGATGGGTGGCCACTGACTGGGCAGGTCCCGAGAAGCCGAGACCTAAGGCAGCAGCAGGTAAAGACAAGAAGAGACCTGATGGCGTTTCAGAAAACTAGAGGTGAGTGCCAGGTGCTTTTCAGAGGGAGGGTGAGGAGAGGGCAGGAACAGGGCAGCCACCTGAAAGTCTAAGAGGCGGTTAGACAACAGATCCCCTCTGTTCTCCGCACTCTGTGCAGCCCCACAAGCACGTACCCTTCCCCCACCCCGATCCTGGCAGGAAACTACAAGGGTATTTTCTGGAGCAGTTCCGGCATGGGGCAAGGCCAGACACAGCTGGACTTTGATGTAGCGTGCTCCATGGAGCCCTGGTTATGTTAATAATCAGTTTGCGCTAGGGGAGGGGAAGACAATTTGTAGTCATTGGCAATGGACTACAAATGCCAAACTAACAACACAACTCTGATCATGGAGTTGGGGAGAGAGGCACATAATCATCCTTTTTTGAATTGGGGTGAGCTGGATCCAGCACCACCTGAATGCTAACGCTAGAGAAGTGAGGGGGAATATTACACACATGAAACTGGGGGGTAACCTCCACTTGCATCCCCTTCTGTATGCAATGCCTCTATTCCGGCAGCCAGGACAATGCCAGCACTTGATAGGGAGTAGATGGGAAGGTTCTCCCCTGGGAGAATCTGACTGGTGGTGAAGAGGTACCCGGGAATCCTGATACCATCGGTGCCCCTATGGCAGTACCAACCAGACGGCCCCGGAATGCATGTCACCTGACAGCGAGCCCTCCTCCAAGGGGTCTGACTGGCACATTACAGACCCGCTCATGGGTACGCAGATTTCCAAGTAGGACCAGTTATTGTAGGAAACCTGCCAACTTGAGAGTCAGAGGGAAAACACATACACACAGAAAAATAAAAGAATTTGGAAATAAAAAAAATAGAGAGAGAATAGCACTTCAGGGATTATATTCAGGAGCTAGGAAAGGGAATTTTTTATAAGGAAACATTGAAAAGCAGAATGGAATCTTAATAGTTAACAAAGTATGATGGGAAAGCAGAAAAATCTCCATCCGTGAGTTGAAAGATGGAAAGTTCAGGAGACCTAGAAAGAAGACAAGGCAAATGATTGCACAGGGAGAGGAAAATATGTTTCCATAGATGATTAATCCAAGAGATCCAAAATCAAATAATAGGAGTTTCATAAAGAACAAAAAGAGAGAAAATTATCCAAGTAACGCTACACATAAAATTTCCAGAATACAGCACTGCATGAGCTGCCACCTTCACGGAATTACCGAGAGTGAGCGAAGTGGATAGAACAGGCCCAAGCCCACGTACATCCTTGTTACATTTCAGAACACTAGAGACAAAAAAAAATTTCACAAAGCTCTCAGGAAGGAGAAACCAATGACCAAGACTCAGAATAACATTGGGCTTCTCTGTCCATACTGGAAAGTAGAGATTCATGATGGACGCATGCCTTCAAAATTCTGATGGGATGTGGCTTCCAATCTAATATTCTATACCCAGCCACACCGTCAATGGGGTGAGAATATAAAACGCAGACATTGTCAGACATTCCAGGTCCAAAAATCTTTCTTTCTTGCCCCTTTTTTCAGAATGCCACTGGAGGAGGAAGTCCTCTAACACAAGGTAGTGTGTTGGTAAAGAAGATATTGGATCCTGGAAACGAGTAACCAAACTCGAAGAGTCGCCCAGGGCATCTCACAGGGCAATGGTGAAGAGAGACCCCAGGAGGACGCCTTACCAGTCAATCTAGAGCACATTAACCCCAGGTTGGAGCAGGAAGGCGGAGGGCTTTGGAGGGATGTCTCAGAAAAGAAGACTCAATGCCCTGGCTGGCATAGCTCAGTGGATTGAGCGCGGGCTGCAAACCAAAGTGTCGCAGGTTCGATTCCCAGTCAGGGTACATGCCTGGGTTGCAGGCCATGACCCCCAGCAACCGCACATTGATGTTTCTCTCTCTTTCTCCCTCCCTTCCCTCTCTAAAAAATAAAAAAGAAAATTTAAAAAAAAGAAGACTCAATCATGTACTGAATGTGTGTGGCTGTTCAGAGGAAATTCGTATGGATGCGAAAGAGTCTGGGGATGAATTAGTAATAGGTAAATAGAAAATGAAGCAACTCTAGGTACCGAGGGGTGAGAAAAGGAAATCATTCCTCATGCTGGAGACTTTAGTACAGGAAAGGAAATTTAATGACAGTTCACTACATGGCTCAGCTGCAAAGAATGTCCCCAACCTCATAGCAATGTAAAAGGCCATGTATGAATCCAAACCAACATTGTGATATGATTGCACAGGAAGAATATGGGGAGGGAATGTGTGTGTGTGTGTGTGTGTGTGTGTGTGTGCATGCTCGTGCTGCAAGGGGAAGGACTAAAAACATTAATTCTAGTTTCTGTAGATAACTAAAAGTAAGTAACAGAGCCCTGGCTGGTGTAGCTCAGTGGGTTGAGCTCGGGGTGTGAACCAAAGCATCGCTAGTTCGATTCCCAGTCAGGGCACATGCCTGGGTTGTAGGCCAGGTCCCAAATACGGGCCATGTGAGAGGCAACCACACATCGATGTTTCTCTCTCTCTCTTTCTCCTTCTCTTCCTCTCTCTCTAAATAAATAAATAAAATCTTTAAAAAAAGCAACAGAAACACTATGAGTGAATCATTTGGATAAGCATACATATAAACAAAAGAAATAATCAATAAAAATAGTTTAAAATTAAACTACTTGGGAGACAAGTGAGAAGATTACAAAGGTTTTTTTAATGAGCCATGTGGAGGAAAAATCATTTTAATGCTATAAAGATGTAACTTTGGCCCTGGCCTGGAAGCTCAATTGGTTAGAGCATCATACCAACACCCCAAGATATAACTTTGACTAAGAAGTAAAACATAAAACAAGAAAGAAACATATGCTCTTTAGAGAAAACAGAAAGCCTTTAATAAAACTCGAGCTATTTGTGAATACCTGTCTACCCTGTGATTGGAACAAAGGATAGCATGCATCCCAGGCCAGAACACACCGTAAGGTATTATGCCCAGCCTGAGAGGTCTGGTGTCCACGTGTAATGGGGTGGCAGCACAGTGGCCAACCACTTCACTGTGACCACCTTGCCATGAGACTTCCTGATACGTGTGTAGAAACCTTGCCAATGTTCTGGCTTCCAGACCACTTTTGCCCATGAATTTCTCCTGTGTGCTCTGACAACCTTTAACATACTTCTCTGTAGAAGGGGTTCAACCAGACACCAATGATCCAGGGCCGCATCTGCCCCATTCACTGGATGCTGACTCTGTGGATTCGGGTTCACGCAGTAAAGACTCCTGGGGGATGGACGCGGTGCGGCTGCCTGTGCAGCACGCTCAGGAATCTGAGGCCTTCCTCCCTCCCCTTGTCCAGTGCTTGTGTCTCATACTCCTGGCAATGGGGGACCTTGGTAGTGGAATGGGCAAGCCCCCCATCATAAAAAAAGAGCTGAAAGTGTGAAAAATTAGATTGTAGATGGACCTTCCCATTCTCACAAGAACCTTGGATAAGGCTTTTAGTTTTCACAAGAGGACATTCACCCTATTTTTCACCCGGTTGAGTTTTCAGGCGTATGGATTAGCATCAGCAGTGCTGCAGAGGGAGTGATTAAATCTGTCTGGGAGGAGTGGGGAAGGCAACATTCAGAAGAGGGGTGTCTTGTGCTGCTTTTGTCCCTGATTTCCAACAGACTATTAGGAACGTGATTGGCACCATGTAAATGTTCCTCAAAAAAATCAATGGTGGAAGGGTGGATGGACGGATGGATGAGCAGATGGATGGATGAGCGGATGCATCTGGAATTCACCTTGGCTTATTCAGAAGGCGCTTCCGAGGCCAGAGGGACCACACATTGGAAACCGTGTAATTAGGTTGTGTTGATTCCCAAAAAAGAAATCGTTGGACACATCTGTTTCTACGGCTTCTATACAGTCACAGCTATTTCAGCTCCTTCGGCTTCCATAAATACGATTTTGAGATGAGTCTAGACTCCCAGGGGGGACCCTTTTTTAAAAAGAGCTCATTTTTAGAGCTCTCTGCTTCCTTGGTTTAGATTTCAGAGAACCGTGGGACTAATTACACACGTGTACTTCAGGGTAGTTTTTAGCTATTTTTATTTGAGTTTGAAACACATTTTCTGTGCTCTCATTCCATGTTGTTCTCTTTACCAATTATATATATATATAATCCACGTGGATTTTACCAATTATATATATAAATATATATATCACGTGCCAATCACGTGCCTATATATATATATACCAATTATATATATATATAAAATCCACGTGGCTATCTCTCTCTCTCTCTCTCTCTCTCTCTCTCCAGGCTCTAAAGAACTTTCTGTCCCAAATCAAGCTCTGTTCCACTCAGTCTCACCTTGTCCAAATCCAAAGTCATTGTATTTGCTGGGAAGGAAGTTTTCTTTTTTTTTTAAATGTCTACATGGCAGTGTGGCTGCTAAGGGACTGATCTCGGTTATGACATCGACTCTGGACTGAAAGAGCCCTCTGGAACTAAACCGTTGTCTCTCAGGTCGGTTGTGTGATTTAAGCTGCCTTGTAAGGACACATTCCAAACCACATTTAGCTCACCTGGCTGAGCTGGCTGCCTCCACACTCACCACAAGAGGTAAGAAGAGCCACGCCCCTCCAGCCCACTCCCCGCCCATAAAGCTCAGATTGCTCTCACTGAAGAATAACTGTAGTCCCTCAAGGTGAGAAAAAAAGTAGGCCCTCCCCAACAGGACGACTTCTGCGAACTAAAAATAAAGAGCAGACATTTCTTTGTTTTTGCATCGCATTTAGTTTGCACTTAGTAACTCTCCGAAATCAGCGTGCAAAAGGAGGTGGCACTAACTTGGGTGGCTCGATCGCGAGGCACCTGTGCACACGCAGAGGAACAGACACAATTAGGCAGGTGAGTCCATAAATGTGCTCCAAAGGGATGTGGCCAATACAAAGGCATCTTTTGAAAATGAAAAATATTGGATCCATCAATTCTGTTTTGGATTCCTGCGCTAACTCCCTTGGCTTTGTAGGTGAGTAACTGGAGGCAGTGTTCGGGCCATTGTACTTACGGAACATAATTTATGAGGCAATAACAATCCACTTAAGCTGGTTCTCAGCCCCATTTGTTCTCTGAGTGTGGATGCGCCTTCCCACTTGCTCGGAGGGCACCGTCAGACGGGGGTGGGTGAACCGCGCAACCCGGGCTGGCCAGCACCCACCCGCCTGCAGCGCTGTGTCTCTCTGCACGGCCCAGGCGGCTGCCTCGCTGCTCCTCAGAGCTGAGCTCACTGTATTCATTGGCGCTGGCTTCCAGTGACCTTGCAATGGGGATTGGGAATCTCTACTTTCCAAACTTCCTCTTCTTAGCATGGGTGCAGCCTGCGATTGGCCTTACGGCCTGCGAAGAGGGATTTATTCAATTTTGCTCGACCATTGTTTATCTCTTTTAAAGCTACTTTTGAAACCTGTTTTTAAAACCTATTTTTCCCCTGACGTCATCATTGAGGCTCAAGTGAAAAGAGGCAATTCACACCTAATCTTTCCATGGAGATGGAGAATGCCATGCGAAGTTGTGTCTGAGGTTGAAGGTAGAATTTCCCACGGTTTGTTGGGAAGGTGTGCTGGTCCTTATTACTCGAATTGTGGTCTGTGGCTAACGGCATCAGCACCACCTGGGAGATTTCAGGGACAGGGGATCCCAAGCCCGCCATCTTCGTTTTAACAAAGTCCCCAGGTGATTCGGACGCAGTCCAGTTGGAGGAGCAGTGGTTAGGACGATGTCTCTCACCCAAGCCAGTGCTGATTAACTCCAATGGCATTGGCATTGAAAAGGAAACCTGGCTGGACTTCACACTCTGGTTTATAAGAGCCCAGCATGTCCCTTTGCCCATCCAGCTCCACAGAGACTTTTGGGTCCTGGACGACTCAGCTCTCATTCTTGTTCATTATAATCGTCACCACCGCTCCTCCTGCAGCTAAGTGGTACCTCACCACAGGGGTGAAGTCAGCGGTGGATGGGTCCTGGGGCAGGGTTGCATTTTCAGGCCCGAAATCCCTACAGCATGTTGGGGTATTCATCAACCGTGGTGACTTTTACCACGTTTACTTAAGTGGCATCCTGGATTCCAATAGTTTGGGGCAACGCTTATACAAATGATTCTGAGTTTTCATGATAATTAAATTATAAATGTGCTATTTTTATGAATGAACCAGTGAGCTTAAGCATCACCTTGAAAGTGTCTACACAGGCGTTCATAATGGAATAGCACACTCCAGGCGACCGTGAATGCTGCCGTTACACTCATTACACTGACAGCGCACAAACATTCCTGATGGAACTGGGAACCTATTAGCAGCTGACAGGCGAGGGCTAGCCCAGTCTTCAGCAGCCCCGAGCTGTAAAAATTAGTTGGAATCGGTAGACACATACGCATGGTGTTTGGGATCCAGTTTTTTTTTTAATAGAATGAGTCATTGCTTAAAAGATAAAAACCCGGAGCCCTGGCTGGCGTAGCTCAGTGGATTGAGCGCAGACTGCGAACCAAAGTGTTGCAGGTTCGATTCCCAGTTGGGGCACATGCCTGGGTTGCAGGCCATGACCCCCAGCAACCGCACATTAATGTTTCTCTCTCTCTCTCTCTCTTTCTCCCTCCCTTCCCTCTCTAAAAATAAATAAATAAAATATTTTTTTAAAAAGATAAAAACCCTGTATTTTAACCGAGGGACACAGGGTCTGAGGCGCACCTACAGCCGAGGTCTGTCCCATCAAACCACATCCAGAATAAAAAGTAGGGCCGGGGGACAGCAAACAGACGGTGCCCTGGGCTCCAGCCTCGGGTAAGGGGGAGCGCTGGGTGTGTAAGCAGTGGCTCCTCTGTGGGTTCTAGCCAAGACAGCGCTCCGATGTGGAAGCTGAGCATCTTCCCCACTTAATCCTGTTACTTTTAATACGTGCATCCGTACACGTAGGTTTCTTTGTCGTACGGCTGCCGTCTGTGCCACTTGTGGCTTCAGAGAATTATGAAACCGTCAAGGGCAGGCGCTAAAACCCTGCCACGGATGAGTGTCCTGGGCTCCTCACTGGTCTTTCTCTATCCGCGGCAGAAAGTCAGGCCAGTCATTAAGGGAGGAAAAGCACATTGCGCGGCCCCGCCTCTGCTCGCTGGCTCAGACTGCGGGGAGTGAATATCCTGTTTTGTGTGTGTTGTTTGCAGGCGTGTAAACCCATGCAAAGTTAGTACTTTATTTTTAAGGTCTAACATAAAAAGGTATATTCTTAACACTTCACTGAGATCCGGGTGGCCAGAGGAGACTTGAGATTGGGTGGGCGAGATGGGAGGGTGAGGGCATTTGGGGAAAGATGGCGAGAAACAGGTGGTGAGAAGCCTGGGCTTCCTACTGGGGTGAGGGGGAGGGGGTTGCACGTTCCAGGGCAGAGGAAGGGATGCCCCAGAAGAGCACTTCCTTTGCTCCCCGGAGCACGCACCCACCTGCAGCTGCAGACTGGTCAGATCCGTGGGCTTCCACCTCCAGCCACCACAACGACAACACGACCACGACAAAGACCGCCTCTGTGCCTCCTGGTGGGAGGGCAGAACGAAGCGATGTGCAGAAAGAGCGTCCACCACACGGGGGCAAGCGCAAGCCTGCACTTTTCATGACCTGGACCACCTTCCCTTTTCCGCCTCTGGCCATAACCTTTCGGAGCCCAGACAGGAGGACAAAGAGGAGGAGCCAGACAAAGCATGGAAGCTGGAACGTTACAGAGCGCGTCCCTGGTAACTGAGGCAGCTGCGTCTGCCCGGAGGCAGCCTGCCCTGTGGACACCGAGAGGGACAGGGAACGCACCTGCAGGCACAGGACTCCTCCGCGGTGGAGGACTCGCCAACCCGGGAAGGGGGCTTCCGACCTGCGCGCTGCCGGGTCAGGAGGCGCTCCTTCTCCACACCTCACGCTGCCAGCTCGGGACTCCAAATGAGGCGGTTCTGAAAACCTCTCTGAACTTTAGCCCTTGGGCAGGGGGTCAAGTACTGTGGTTATCACAGGAACCTGTTTGCCTGAGCAGCCACCTGGGTGATTTGTGTGGCCGACTTTAAATCAAAGCACCCCTTGAGCCCTGGCTGGCGTAGCTCAGTGGACTGAGCGCGGGCTGCGAACCAAAGCATCGCAGGTTCGATTCCCAGTCAGGGCACGTGCCTGGGTTCACACACTGATGTTTCTCTGTCTCTCTCTTTCTCCCTCCCTTCAATCAATCAATCAATCAATAAATAAAATCTTTAAAAAACATAAAAATAAATCCAACCTTCTTCCTCTGGTTCCCACGGGCAATAGCTCTGACGGTCTCCTTCCCCCACCCCCAACATACACACACCCCAGCAACCACCACCCGCCACTGGCCTGCGGGTCCCAGTGGCTTCCTGCATCCTAACTCAGGTAGTTTGTGTGTGCCCAGCTGGTCGACAATTTGCAAACATAAACTTCTTTTGGGTGGAGGAAGGAAATGCTTGGTGGTGCAGTGGTCAGAAGTGTGGGACCCAGTGCCCCGTCATTCCTGCCCAGGTCTG
Source organism: Phyllostomus discolor (assembly GCF_004126475.2). NCBI lineage: Eukaryota > Metazoa > Chordata > Mammalia > Chiroptera > Phyllostomidae > Phyllostomus > Phyllostomus discolor. Next base: position 6,664,306 of record NC_040913.2, on the reverse strand, counting down.
AGGGGGCGCTCTGGGCCCATCTGAGGCTATTGTCCTAAACCAATTATTCCTGCTGGTGGCGCTGCCTTTGCCTAGAATGCCTACCATCCCTAACACACACACACACACACACACACACCCCTCCACATGCACACCACACACCATTTCTTCTTTCTTGACAATTCCCGCTCCTCCGTGAGGACCCAGATCCATTTTCACCCTCACCGTGAAGCAATTAGCTGACTACCGCAGCCCTCACCTCCAGTACGGCCGAAGGGGATCCCATTTGGAAACGGGGTCACTGCAGACGTCATTAGTTAAGAGGAGGCCAGAGTGGAGCAGACTGGGCACCTGGTCCAACACGACCGGCATCCATGTCGTAAGAGGAGACACAAACAGACGGGCAAAGAAGAGGACCCTTGGGAAGGCACAGGTGCACAGAAGGAAGGCGGCCACGTGACCACGGAGGCAGAGACGAGGGAGCTGCATCTACCACCCAAGGAATGCCGGGACTGCTGACCACGCCAGGCGCTACGAGAAAGGGATGGGACGGAGTCACCCCTCGAGCCTTCAGAAAGGCTCAGAAGCACGCTCCTGCGTCTGATACCTTGATCTTGGACTTCCAGCCTCCAGCACCGTGAGAGGATAAATTGCACTGTTCTAAGCCGCTTGGTTTGTGGTAGTTGTTATGACAACCCGAGGAAACTCATACAGGGGCCGTTCTCAAGATATCCCGGCAGTTTGCTGGTGCTCCCTCAACTGGAATGTAGCACTTTGCTGGGGCCCTAATCACAGCGGGATGGTTAGGGTTTACACGCCTGTCTGTAGAACTAGCTAGCTAGTGATTCTCAAGTGCCAACACTAATGAACACTCAGCACAGTGCCTGGCACACCGAGGTGCCTGAGGAACACAGAGTGAGCAACTGACAAGTCCATGCCAGAGGAAACAAAACTCGGATACTTCCTTACAAGTCTGGGTGAGGCAGAGCCACGGTCCAAAGGGAGGTGTGGAAATAACACAGCAAACACTCCTATTATGCTGTCGCCTAATGGGGATTTTTTTATAGTATTGCATTAATTTTTAGACTCTGCTTCTTTTACAGAGAGCCAAATTGAGACAACTTTTCACAATTAAAAAAGCAGGTCATGAATTTCCCCTGTTTCTAAATAATGCCGAAGGGAAGCGTGCTTCTTAGCTCCAGGGAGCCCCAATTCTCACACCCTCCCCCCGACACCAGGGGTGCCTTCAGTGACCAGGTCTCTCCTCTGTTTGGTCTGACCCTCCTGGGGGCAGAATCAGGCAGTTCTCGTTACCTGCCACACCCAGGAAAGAAAAACTGCCTCCGTTTCCAAAACACACTCTCAGGGGCCAGGCCAAAGCAGAGCCCGGGGGGAGGAGAAATGAATGTTTTTATCACAATCCTTTAAAAAGGAGAAATGTCACCTTAATTTAATTGGGGCGTTGCTATTACATCTCTTCTCTATCTGTGCCACAGTTCAACTCTATTATCTAAAGCACTGACCCAAGATGAGCTACTTTTCCTCAAAAAAAAAAAAAAAATCTTCCTGACATCATTTTCCCAACGTCTTTTGTACGTCCTTTGGTTCTGAATTAATTATTCAGAAGAAGAGAGAGTGATTCCGAATTTCAGTTGGAAGGTTCGGGAGCCTGAGTAGTCTGAAAAGCATATTTAAAATGGGGACACAGACGTGTTCCTAGAAAAATGTTTTAAATATTTTAATAATGCAAGGTTTTAAAAGCAAAGAGTGACAACTCCTCACCAACAGGGACACAGAAAACGTACATATCTGGGTGCCAGCCGCTCACCAGCCCCGGGACACTTCCCCAGGAGGGATGCTGTTTATCAGAATCTGGAACGTCAACACCGTGTAATTCGTGTATTTATGCTTATTGAAAAGAGACATGGCTTTTAAAAATATACCACCATGTCTCATGTTATTTTTTCTTTGTATAATTCATATGTATAATTTAGATCTTTGATTCCTTTGGGTATCAACAGCCTTGAAGTCTGTCTCCCAGCCGGGGAACTGGAACCGACTGCTTGGGCAGACTTCCGCCAGCGCTGGAGCTGTGCAGGCCCCTCTCCCCGTGGCTACTGTTTATCAGTAGGAACAAGTAACCAGACAAGTAGCCTGACAAAGTAACAAGCAGCTAGAGACCCTGTCTCCTCACAGGGGATACCTGCCATGCAAACACGAAGGAGCAGTTTGTTAGAGATCTAACGAAAATGGGGCAAGATTGCATGAGTCTCTTTGGAGTATGAGAATAGTAGTTCGTGTTTGTTAAAGACAATACATATTCGTATTAGGGGCAGACATGGTGATTTCTTAATGTAGGCGATGTATTGGTTAGGATGTTTCCTCCCTAATTAAATGCATTATCAGACAGCCCATGCATCATAGGAATTCAGAAATCCTTTTAGAGAGTCGATTAACATGTTCATGTACTTACAGTAGGGGGTGCTTTTCATCTCCACCTTAGCTGCAGGTGTGGACCAAACAGGTAGGTAAGGCATTAGACATCCGCATGCTGCCTCAGTTCTCTTCCTCCTTCTGGTCCAAGTCTGATTGCGGCTGGCAGGGCAAGGGGACCCCCAGCAGCCTGAACAATGCACTGCCCCCAAGGTCTTGCTCCACCCAGAATTTCCTTCCAGGGGTCTGCTGTCAGGGCCAAAGTCACAGAGCTGAGATACAAGAATGCCTTCCATTTTACCCAGCACAGAGTAGGTTCCCCATAATATTTATTTGGCTAATGCATAAATGAATATTGAAATATTACAAATGTGTGCGAATAGTGTTGGATGTGCTAAATAAATTAATATTCAAATACCTGCCTTTCTCAAGGATAGCAATTAATAGAATAAAATAGCAAAGGATCATGCCATCTGAAATCACAAGAATTACAGCGATAATCGAAATAACCAAATAAATCAAAGAGAACATATGTGTGAGAGTACCTTTATTTAAAGTAGACTGAATTCTTTTCGGAACTGCCTTTTGCTGCTGTGTCCACCTACCTGCTCCACAGGGTTCCCATTACTTATCAGTTATTTTTTTCAAAGGGTGGATTTGAGACATGAGAACCAGAAAGTAGACATTCTTATAGGGAAATCTAAAAGGTAAAGGGAATGAAGCAAAAGCACACAAACAAAAACCCATACCCAAGAACGCTACTGGGAATAAATTACTTCTCATGTATAAAAGTCTGTATTGCATTATTTCCAAAAAGTAGAATGAATCTCAAACTGGACTCATGCATTATATTTTCTCTTTTTTATAAGCCAGCTTCTTGAGCATCTTTAGACAGGTTACAGCTGAGTTTTTATTTAATCACGAAACTGGGTATTTCATAAAAGGCTTCATTTTTATACGGATCATAGACAAGGGCTTAGAAGTAATGTTTCTCTATCCTTCCAGAGTTCTTTATGTGCCAATGAGCAGAGACCTTTTTGCAAACAGGAAATGAGGTTTAGAGCAATGAGTGAGTGCATTCTATGCTGTCTCAGAAAGTGTCTTATTGGTCCCCTATTTGTCAAATGGTAGGTGCACTAATTTCTTGCCACGTTAGCATACATCGTGACAGGGAGAAAAAGAGAGAAACTCCAAAACTTGTGCTGGCATATGCTTTCATTTAAAAACTAAGAAGCGTTCCAGAAGTTTTAAAAAAAAAATCGACTTCAGCACTCATCAAACACGATCCCCAAATTAACTTGTATTTCCCTTGTGGCTCCCCAGAATTGTCAGCAAATGGAAAACAAAGGAAAAAAAAGAACAGATACGATTGTAGACAAAAGAGACTAGAAATATTCTAGCGGTCTTGCGCTCCCCATCTCTGTGCCTTCCTTTCCTACGTTACTTCCCCACTGAACTTGCCATCTTCTCATATTTACATAATGTTTACCTTTATTTATCATCCCGTGCCCCTGCTAGAAAGGAAACTCCGTGAAGGCACAGATTTTTTTATGTTTTATTTTCTGATGCCCCCTCAAGTGCTTAAGCTGTGCCCGGCACATAGTAGGCATGTTGCAAGTGTTGGACAAATTGAATTACCCTAAGGAAGGACCTCAGGTATCGTGGCCACATCAAACAGCTGAGTCCCAACTTCCTATCAGCGTGTATTTAGAACAGAATGTGGTCGAGTGCTCTCCCCAGGAGTACTAATTCATGCTTTACAGAAACAATAAACTAAATAACATTTCTATGGCACTTAAGCAATTTACAAAGTGCTTTTCTGGGCACTGTCTTATTGGATCTCCCAGCAGCCTCTTGGGGAGCTTTTATCTATTCTCTGTCACAAAGGAGGTTATTGAATCTCAGACAGATGAAAGGAGCTGTCCCCAAACACAAAGGCCAGAAAATGCTGCAGCCCAGGTGTGAAGCTGTGCCCTTTGATGGCAAAGTTTATCTTCTCTGCCCTCAGCCTCATGACTTCTCATTTCTGGATTCCTCTCAGGCTTGTGCAGGCTGCACCCAAGCTGCCCTCTGTACAACATCCCTTTCTATGGCCATTTCAGTGACCAGTGACTTTGGACCATGAATGGACCTAGGTCAGCTTGTTGAATGCTTACTAACTTCATGGTTGTCTTGCTTGACAACCATGTTCCTGCAGTTCTTATTGGACGCTATTTTACCCAATGAAATAGAGAGCACAATTTTCTCAGGTGCTGTTATTTCCTTTCATTAGTAATTCCAAGCTGTCGATCACAAAGGAATGCAACAATTAGGTACAGTGGTAAACCAGAGATGCTTTAAAAAATGATGGTTTCCATGATTTTTTTAAACCCTCCCTGTAAACTAGGAATAGAGAGGAACCTTTTTCAACTTGAGAAAGAATAGCTACAAAGAATCCTACAGCTAACATGATACATAAGGTGAGAAACTAGAACCTTTCCCTCTAAAATAAGTTACAAGGCAACAAGGTGCCCCTGTCACTCTCCTGGTGCACACGTGCAGGGAGTTCTAGTGGATACAGTAACACAAGAAAAAGAAATAAAAGGTTTGCCGATTGGAAAGGAAGATAAGAAACTGTCTCTGCTCACAGGTGACTTGAGTGTCTATGTAGAAAACCTGAAAGAATTGATAAAAACAAACTCTTGGAACTAATGAATGATTGTAGGAAGGTTGCAAAAAATAAGGTTAATATATGAAGGTCAATTACTTTCCTATGGACCGGTAATGAACAAGTGAAATTTGAACCTAAAAACACACCACCACTTAAGTTAGCACCCCCCAAAATGAAATACTTAGCTATAAATCTAACAAAACATGTGCAAGACTTACATGAAGAGAACTACAAAACTCATTAAATAAAATCAAAGACGAACTAAGTAAATTACGAGATAATTTATGTTTATAGGTAGGAAGGCTCAGCACCGTTAAGATGTCAGTTCTTTGGAAGTTGATCTATAGATTCAATGCAATCTCCTCGAAGTCTCAGCAAGTTATTTTGTGAATATTGACAAACCGATTCTAAAGTTTGTTTGAAGAGGCAAAAACCCCAAAGCCACCATGCTAATACTGAAGGAGAAGGACAGAGTTGGACGGCTAACACGGCATGACCTCAAAACTTACTGTGAAGCTACAATAACCAAGACAGTACTCTGTCCAGCAAAGCCATCATTCAGAACGGAAGGGCTGATAAAGTGCTTCCCAGACAAGGTAAAGCTAAAGGAATTCATCACTATTATATGACATGTGAAAGGGAGTTATTTAAGCAAAAGAAGGTCAAAACATTAAAATGGCAATAAATACGTAACTATCAACACCTGAATCTAAAAAACAAACTAAGCGAACAAGCAGAACGAAAACGGAATCACAGCTAGGGAGGACATTGCGAGGGTGGCCAGAGGAGGGGGCCTGGGGGCAAAGTGAAGTGAGCACAGACTGGTAGTTACAGAAAAGGCAGGGAGATGTTCAGAGCAAGTACAGGACACAGAGTTGCCGAAGAACTTACATGCATGACCCACAGACATGAACGAAGGAGGGGGGACTGCCAGAGGGAGCTGGGGGTGCCGGGTGAAGCGGGACAGAGGGGGAAACACTTGGACAACCATGATAGCATAATCAATAAATAAGGCAGTAAGGTACTGGCAGAAATATATACAGATAGACTAACGGAAGACAACAGAGACCCAGAAGCAGATGCCCATACATGCAGTCAATGGATCTTTGAAAAAGGAGAGAGGACGATATCATGGAGCAAAGGTCATCTCAGCAAATGATGCTGGAACAACTGGACATACACATGCCAAACAAAATGAATGTAGACATGAACGTTATACCCTTCATAAACATTAACTCAAAGCAGATCACAGACCCAAATGCAAAGTGGAACATGGTAAAACTCCTAGGAAATAACATAGGAGGAAATCTGGGTGACCTGAGCGTGGCGATGCCTTTTTAGAGGCAATCCCAAAATCACAACCCATGAAAGAAATCATTGACAGCTGGGCTTCATCAATACAAAAAAAAAAAAAAAAAAAAAAAACACCCTTCTCTGAGAAAGACGGTCAAGGCAATGAGAAGACAAGCAAAGGAGAGGGAGAAAATGTTTGCCAAAGACATATCTGATGAAGGACTATCACCCACAATATGCAAAACCAAAAATGCTTACAGCCCCAAAATAAGAAAACAAGCAACCCAATTTACAAATGAGCTAAAGGCTTCAGCTGACCTCTCACCAAAGAAGAGATAGAGATGGGAAGTGGGCCATGAGCACAGGAAAGGATGCTCTCCGTCATGTGTCGTAAGGGCAATGCTGATGAAAACAACGGTGAGATACAGCCACGCGCCTATCAGAATGGCCAAAATCCAGAGCCCTGGCAAAACCACATGCTGCTGAGAATGTGGAGCAATGGGGACTCTGGCACATGACGGTACAGACACTGTGGATGACAGTTTGGTAACAAAACTAAATGGGCTCTTACTGTACAATCCAGCAATCACTCTCCTGGGCATTTACCCAAAGGAGTTGAAACCTTACAGCCACCCAGAAACCTGCCCAGGGATGTTTGGAAAAGGCGGAACTATGGGGCCTGGGGGAAAAAAAGGTCAGTAGCTGTCAGAAGTTGGTGGAGAAGGGGCACAGATAAAAGGGTAGAACCCAAAGGGTTTTTTAGGGCAGTGAAACTGCTCGGTGTGATACTACTACACTGGATACATTTGCCATTACGCACTTGCCCAAGCGCGTACACTGTATGAGCATGGACTCAGGGGGACACAGATGTGTCGATGCGAGCTCATCAACTGTGACAGATGTACCCCCCTTGTGGAGGCTGCTGATAATGGGGGAGGGTGTACATGTGTGTGGGTGGGGAGTATATGGGAGATCTCTGTGCGGTCCCTTTGCTTCTGCTATGAACCTAATACTGCTCTAGAAAATAGTCTTAGCCCTGGCTGGTGTAGCTCAGTGGATTGAGTGTGGGCTGGGAACCAAAGTGTCCCAGGTTCAATTCCCAGTCAGGGTACATGCCTCGGTTGCAGGCCATAACCCCCAGCAACCGCACAATGATGTCTCTCTCTCTCTCTCTCATCTCCTTCCCTTCCCTCTCTAAAAAATAAAATAAATAAAATCTTTTTTTAAAAAAAAGAAAATAGTCTTCATAAACACACACACACACACACACACACACACACCCATACTGTGGTTTCAATTCTACCTACCCATGTCCAGACATTTCCCCAGATGTCCTCAACCAGAGATAAATGAGGTTGGAAATTTTGCAAAAGTAAGATTCCTCTGCCCTCACCGTGTTCTGAGAAAACGCAAGCTGGCCCATGCCCAATATTTTACTGTACTTTGAAAGCTTTTTCTGTCGCTAAGTGGCTTCATGAATGCAAAATGACCAGGCAATTGTCTTTTGCATTGAAAGATCTCCATCCTTCCTGGGGTTTATGGTTTGTATGTGAAAAGGTCAAGGTAGAAAGTCTGATACCAGGACCATCAGTCTTCCCTTCACACCACTCCTGCAGCCTGGCCGCCCCCCCGTACATGACCGGGACCACCCTTTGCAGCTATGTCGAGTACCTGCTTGCAAGGAACGAGCTTCCCGATTTTACTGCATGTCACCTGAGTGGTGTTCTGGGAGGTTATTTCTCCGTGACGCCGCCACACGGCAGCCCTCCACCAGGGGACTCCTGTGGTGCATACAATTTAACGACCGAATCCCAAGGAGACGGCTTGAAAATTTAGCACATCTTGGAAAGAAATTCAGTTGCTAATAAAGAAGCATCTGATCATTCTTTCCTTACATGGCTGCCACGTCCTAACAACCGCCTAAATCATTGAACTCCAAGGCTGAAGTTCTCGTAATCTTAGTAGTGGCTGTTCTGGTCATTCTGACACCACACACAGCGTCACCCTGACCCCTGTCACAAGGGCCACCATTCTGTGATTAGGACGTCCGTTCCCTTACTTGCTTGAGTTTGTCCTGAAGTCCAAGTACCAGAGGACAGTGAAGAGCTACATACAGGTTTATGATAATATTGGAAGTGTGTGTGTGTGTGTGTGTGTATGTAAATGGTGCTAATAATTATCACTCACATTTACTGCATACCAACTATGAACCAGCCACTATTCTAAGTGCTTTGCATGTGTTATCTCATTTAAAACGTTCAATAATGATTATGGGGCATAATTCATCCCCAAATGAGTGAGTACCTTGCCCAAGGTTGTGCAGAGAAGGTGCTGGAAGGATTTTCACCACACTTCAAGCGTGCCCACTTAATCATAACAATAGTTAATACATAAACACTTAGCACCCGTCATAAGTCAGACACCATGAATGCTGATATATTATCTCATTTAAGAGTCACAAATCAGGTAGATGCCGTTCTTACAAAGAGGAAACTGATGCACAGAGTTGTTACGGGTTTTCCAACACATCACACAGCTTTTAAGCCGAAGAGTTGGATTGAAACCCGACAGGCTGGCTACTGGCAGCAGCCTTGCTCATCACCACCGTGCTGTTGCCTTCTCAGCGCAACCAATACCCTTAAAGGTAATTTTGCAAAGCCACCAGAACTGCAACATTTTCTTTGAAACCACCTAAATGTGTCCATGTGTACCAACAGCACGCCGCACGACACGCACTGCACGCACAGAATTTGCATACTTCACACCCCTTTCTTGAAGTCGTCCCCACATGAATCGTTTAGCGTCTGAAACTTACGGAGCCAACTATAGGCCATCTGTCTACGGAGAATATGTCTAGAAAGGGCCCCCTTTTCCCTCCAGACAATTCGCACAGATTCCCGTGGACACCGAACCAAACAGAAGAGGAAGGGGACTCAACCTGCCTGCCACTCAGCGTCAGCCTCCCTCTCCATTGTCATTGGTCTGCCCCAGGGTGAGGCCAGGAAGCTCATTTCTGTGACCTCCAGGACCGCAGACAGCGACCCCAGGCACAGAGTGCTCAGGGCCCTGCCGGACACACTGTCACCTGTGCAGACTCAACCTGGTCCTGCTCTTGTCCCAGATCCTCGTCCACCAAGCCCCACGGACACTCCTCTCCTCCGTTTCGTTCTCCACGAAGAGCGCTCGCCATCTATTCAGGGCAGAGCTCTGATCTGGATGTCAAATAAAACTGATTGATTTGATGATTCTGTAAAGGTTACCTCAAAAGGTGAGACGATTTCTGCGGCAGAAGAGCACCTATCAATCCAGGCTCTTCGTGACAGGTCTCATCCCACCGGAGGAAGACGACTCTTGGATCTGCATCTACTCCTGGAAGAGCAGACTTTCCATTAGATGTGGCCTCCAGGCACCAGGGAAGCTTCCATGTATAAAGGCAGCGTGGTTAAATGGGAGTTTGTTGTCAATTGTTCCTGGAGTGGCACTGAGAAATCATCATACTATTCCACTGGCACAATAGAGCAACACCTCACTTAGTCACCTCGCTGCCATCAGCAAAGAGCCCAGAAGACATTGCCTCCAAAGGACTGCAGCGGTCAACATGTAACAACAGGCCATCGGACCCTCCCAGCTCTTCCAAAGCTGGAGGGCCAGGGGTTTTCCCTTTGGATGTCCCAGAGTAGGCGTGCACAAAATGAAGTTGACTGACTACATGCATTCCATAAAAATCTTTGACACGTCTTGAATCTCTGGGTCTCCTCAAAACTCTCTGGGATTCTTGGCTCGGCAAATGAAGGGTGAGAGTAATGGGAGATGCAGAGTGTGGTAGAAAAGTGAGGGAGGAATGGGAGGTATGTTGTGTGTGTGTGTGTGTTCTGTGTGTGTGTGTGTGTATGTGTGTGTGTACTTGTCCAAAAAAATAGTGCAACAATGGTGGGTGGGCTGTGGGGCATACAGATCTAAAGCAGGAAGATCCACTGAGCACGTTTACCTGTCATTTCAATTACCCTAAAAATAACTAGCAAAGAAAAGGCAGTAGGGAAAACTGGAAGTCGCCTAAAGACAGGAAGTGAGGAAGGGGAAGGACTACGGCTTCTGTGGCAAGCCCTGAGCCGAGCTGTGTGGGTGATGGTGGTCTCTGACACACAGAGTGACCGCCACACAGGGATGAGGTGGAGTGCCGTGATGCACGGATGGTTATTGGTGGAGCAATGATTCCAGCCTCGTCTCTGGGTGCAGCTGCTGCCCTTTATTCTCCTCGATTCCTGCTCTCACCCACCTGGTCCACGCCCTCCCTGCCCCCTGCCGGGCTGCCAACCTGCCTTGCCCTCTCTGTAGTCCTGGAGGTGCAATTGGTGATCCTATGGCCCCAGTGAGACCACGTCAGTCTTCTTTAATTCCTTGAAGCAGCACCACAGGACTCTACGAACTAGACCTTGCTCTTTGCAGCCTCCTTTAAGACCACGCTCCTGCCTCCCACTTGTGCCGTCAGCCTCACAGTTCACCACACGTAGCCGGCTGTCTGTCGCCACCACACTCGGAGACTCCTGACAGCCTGGCCGAGGCACTCTCAGACTGCACCGCAGTCCTGGGCCCTCCCCGACCACGTGTCCCCTTCCCTCTCCTCTCTCACGCGCCACACTGCACTGTAGTCTGAATGGTCTTCTTACGTACGCCGGCCCCTCCTCCTTTCTTCCTCATAGGCATCTCCCCCAGGAAATGTCTTACACACCTAACGCCGTCTTGGGGTCTTCTTCTCAGAGGACCCGACACAGGGGTGCTAAAGCGGTCCAAGCAAAGTGCTGAGGTGGAGCGTGAAGACTAGCCCCTTCACCGCCTGGCTGGCAGGGAGGATCCAGTTCTACCTGGAGCACGGAGCACAGTTGGTCCCTGGGATCTGCGGGAGCAGTGATTCCAGATGATCGGGTATTTAAGGGCTAAGAGGGGAACCCCCTGGCCGGGTAGCTCAGTTGGTAGAGCATCATCCTAATACAGCCAGGCTGCGGGAGGGTTCGACCCCTGGTCAGGACACATGTCAATAAGTGCAGCAACAAATCAATCCCTCTCTCTCTCTCTCTCTCTTTCTCTCTCTCTCTCCAATTAAAAAAAATTTTTTTTAAAAAACCACTAGGAAGGGAAGAATGGAATAATGCCCACAACCACAGGAAAGTTAGCTAGTAATTACTAATTTATATTGACACTTTGTGGAGGGATGATCATACACTGAGGGCACTAAACACAGTTCATGGCTAAATGTGAGAGCTGGAGGAACTCTCCTGTAGCTCACAAATGGGCCCTCCGTGGGGCCAGGCCCAGGCTCAGAAGGGAGGCATGGTCAGGAAGGCAAAGTGGGCCCTGGCCTGGGACACACACGTGGCGGGGACAGGGGGAGGCCGGAAACCCTCCCCCTCCCCCGTCAGGCTGTTCCCGCAGGGGCCGCAGAGTGGGAAGGGTGAGCAGTAGGGGGCTAGGTGTCTGGGGCTGCTCTGGGGCCTCCCAGGCAGGGAGCACACCTTGTTCTGAGGTCTGGCCTCACCCGGCGCCCCTGGGTCCCTGGGAGCCGGTGCACACTCAGAGTAGTGTGGGGCGAGGAGGAGTAGGGTCTGAAAGGTGCCCCTGCCGTTTTTACTGACCCACTGACCTCTCTGTCGCTCAGCCCCACAAATTCTCTCCTTATTTGACGACGTTAGCAGACTCCTCTTTAGGCTAAGCTACCACACTTTCTCCTGTTCTCTGTGCCCCTCTGGTCACTCCTCATCTCTCCAAAGCTTCTGCTTTTTTTTTTCCTACTTGATAGGCAGCTGTGCTCAGGGAAGTCCCCTCAGCCCGTGTGTCCGATTGGCCAGGTCCAGTCCCGGGCTCCCCTCTGAACTGGGCTCTGGGGCTGGCCCCCCAGCAGGACGTCTTCCTCCTGCCTCCTCGGTCTTCAGTCCCAGCCTTTCTGGCTTCCTCACTCGAGCTCAGCTAAGAGGAGGTCGTCAGGTCCCCTTGAACACGCCCTGAATCTCTGGGCCTTTTGTGCTCTCTTCTACCCTCAACCCCACCTCCACCCCCTGCAATCTCCTGAGAATGTTCTCTGGGCCTCAGAATTCACTTCCTGCTCATGCTCATCTGGGCAAAAAGCATGCCTATCAGCCCCACTGAAGGAAGGGATGCAGCATGTCCGAGGGGCAGAGAAAGACGTCCCAAGGGGCTAGAGAAGAGAGCGCAAGGGAAATCGTGACTGAGGATGAGGTTGGGGAGGGGGACTGGGGCCACAGGGCCTGAGGTCTTTTACTCAGCCTGAGGACTCTGGTCGTTAAGACCAGTAGAAGACTACTGAATCACTTGGAGTGTGGAATAGATGTGCTCAGCTTTTCATTAAAAAAAAATGAGCTCGGATGAACGCAGAGGATGTGTAAGAAGTGGAGGAGAGAAAACCAGTAGAGAATGGTGCAGAGGAAGAAAACGGTAATTGGGTTCAGGTGGGGATGGTGGGGATGAAGAGGTGCCGCTGAGCCCGGGAGATGCAGGAGGTGAAATGAACAGGACTCCACAATGACTTGGTTAGGGGCGAGGAGGGGAAGGCATCAAAGATGACCCCCAGGTTTCCGGCTTGAACAGTGGAGTAGCCGATGGCAGCAATCAAAGATAAAGAAGGCTGCGGGAGGACTGCGGGGAAAGAAGATGATAGATGTCTGAGCTGGAGATGTGTTTGAAACCTCTAAGTGAAGATTTTTAAGAAGCCGGCTGGACGTGCAGTTATGGATCATGGAAGAATCACCTGAGTTGGTGGATAAAATTGGTGTAGTCCCAAGTGTACCCATTTCCTGTCGCCTCTATAACAAATTGTCACAATCTCTTAGTGGTTTCAAACCACAAAGATCTAGTACATGTCAGTTCCAGGGGGCCGAAGTCCAAAATGGGTTTCACGTGGCTAACATCAAGGTGTTGACTGAAGTCGAGACGCTGGCTTTTAGGGAGAATTGGTCCTTTCCTCTGCCCAACTTTCAGAGGTCACCCGCATTCTGCATTCCTTGGCTTGTGGCTCCTTCCTCAGTCTTGAAAGCCAGCAGGGTAGCACCTCCAGATCTCTGCCTCTGCCTGTGTATGTGTCTCTCTGTCGCTGTCCTTGCCTCTGTCACTGTTTCTCTCTCTCCCCCAACCCCCTCTCTCTTTTCCCCTTGACCTCTGCTTCTATTGTCATTTCTCCTTCTCTTACCATCACCCTCTGGCCTCCCACTTTATAAGAACCCTTGTGGTTAGGCTGAACCCATCCGGATAATCCAGGCTAATATATCATCTCAAGATTCTCAATTTAATCATATCAGCAAAATCCCTGTTGTCATGTAAGGTAACACATTCCCACTTTCCTGAATTAGGATGCAGATGTGTCTGGAGGACCATCATGCTGTCTACCACAGGTACAGAGACACAACTCTAAAAATGTGTTGCCTAGGTGATTTTTTTAAATGAATGAAGTCTTTTAAAGGAGATGCTGTTTTCTTCTAATTTGAGAGGATCAAATTCAGAAAGATGGGGAAGCATAATCCGTGCATCAAGGGAAATAATGGAATTTACAGTGCTGTCGAAACCCAAAAGTTATAGGGATTTTTAATCCCTAAAGAAATTGTCCTTTTTGAACATTTGTAGAAGAGAGAAATTATTCCTGAAACCTGGCATCTTGGGACCTTGTCCCACAGTTTTTATGGAGGCATTCTCACCGTGATTTTGGTGAGCTGCAATACACGGCGTGTCTAGTTCTGTTACATCACCGCTCTGTGAGGGGGTGCTTCTCCTGGCCTTCTCACTCTGTGTACTAGTGTCTTGCTGTTCTTTGGCATGACCTGCAAGGCATACACAGCCACTATGAAGGTGACAGAGCTCATGGTTATATCCACTGAGATACTCACAAAAGTTTTTGCTTCTTGCTCCTGTGACTCCGGGATGTGCTGCTTGAGAAGTTTTAGCACCCGGTGGAGGCAAGCTCCTGTCAGGAGCCAGGGCGTGGTTCCAAAGGAGAAGCGCTTCTCTGCAACCTGGCTGTCCCATCACGCCACTCGGCAAACAGACAACAGAAGCGTTAACACGTAGGCTGGTGTGTTTCCCGCTGACCATCAAGAAGCAATACGGCACTGCCACACAAAGGTGGGAGAGGGAGAAATGGAACCAGGGAACCCCACAGATGCCTTATACCAGCCCTTACAATGTCCATTGGATGACTCATCGACCCAAACAGAGAGACCCACCCCGAAATACATGTACGGCCAGGGGCTCCAGTCAAAGAGAAACTGAAGTACAGGGTGGAGAAGGAAGTCATGAATGATCAGTTACCACCGAATGACAGTTACTAAAATAGTAATTATAATTATTAGTGATGTTTCCTTCTTTGCTCTGCATACATTGAATGTTTTACCTGAGTTCTCTTCTCTTTCCTCTCCCTGTCTGCCTTACCTTAGACAGTACTCGCTAGTGACCGATATGTCATTAGCTCATAGCTGGAAGACTCTCGGTGAAAGCGATGGGACACAATTGAACGCGAGGAGTGGGGGTCACTCAGATCATCTAGAGCTGGAAATGGATGGAGTCACTGGCAAGACTCTGGATTATCTTCCTTTTAAGAGAGGGGTTTAGTGCACTTTTGATGTGTCAGGAGGGTTAGCTTATGTCAGTTTGGGGCCTTAGATGTGGTGGATTTTAGGCAGCCTGGTTGCCTACATGAGACGTATGTCTCCTCCTTTTTCTTTGTTGTTGTTTTTGTTGTTGCTGTGTTGCACGGCACCTTTGAAACTTGTTCTGGGGAATTGTTTCCGTCCATTGTGCATTTCATCTTGTCACGCTCGCAAAACAAAAAGCGGACAGATGTTCCCCCAAGTATAGATATGTCTATTTGCATATGCAGAGAATGATTAACTCGAGACTTTCATAATGTCAAGATAAGTACCTGACTTTTTACCCCCGTAGAGTGAAGGCATACACTGTTTACTATACTGTTGCTACATGGCTCAGTCAAGCATGAATGCAGCTGTGGCACAACCAAATGTTAGAGGACAGGGCTCTCCTGTCACCTCCGGTCTCTTCTCCACAGGGACTGGAAATGGCTTAATGTACACATGGATATGTAGCCCCTATTTGGGTTTTGTCTTCCGCTCTGTTCGTTCAGGACCAACGACATCTCTGTGAGTCTGTTTGTCCCAACCACTCCTTCCTTCTCTTACGGTGTTTACTAGAAACCGTAGCAAATTCTCTCTCTCTCTCTCTCTGAGTAATTGCTCAAAATTTAGCAGCTATTTCTTGAACTCTAGTTACCTCTGTTCGTGCTTACACAGAACTTAAGGTTCCTTCTATTTCCAGTGCACTCATAAAATTCCTTCCCTTTGTTTGTGTGAGACTAGAATTGTCTATTTGGGAGAAACATTTTGGCAAATACCTTCACATCACCCCACTGATCTCTCTCTCTCCCCCTCTATCTGACCCCTCCCTCACCTGCCATCATACTCTGCCAAATACCCCGTGGGATGCCCTCTGTGCCCACCGACCCATTTGTGTTTCTCCTGAACACATAGTCGCAAACACCTGCTGTCTGACAATTCCACACCCTCAGGTGGGTGCACCTCAGAAAAAACCTTGGCCTGCTTTCACTGGAAGGTAAAACACGCACCCTTCACTGCATGCCTTCGCGCTTCCCCTTTCATTTTTCTCTTAATGCTGATTTTTTTTCCCTTAAGAACATGAAAGAAAAGGGATTGGAATCTTAATGGTAATTTCTGATCCTTGCCTAGGTGGGTGGTGTTTACTTACCTTCCCATGACAGGGCTGAGGGAGGGATTGTCCTACCTCCTCTGGCATTACCCAGTCTTTCTTCAGCGGTTGAAGTGCTTACATAAAAGTGCTTCCAGGTGAGTGAGCTAATGATGCGGCCCGCGGAGGAATCAGACAATGGGATATGAAACCAGAGCCCCGGGCTCTTTCCTTCACCGCTGTGCTTGCACTAAACATTCTGATAAGAAGACGAAACTAAGGCTTTCTACATGGAGCTAGAGATTTAGAGGCGGATATAAAATACTTCAGCTTAAATGATCACTCGAGACCCTCTGATCCAAGCACGCATGTTAAAAATGAGGAAACGCGGGCTCCTGAAATGGAAGCACCTTTCCCACGGTCCAGAGGAGGGAAGACTAAGCTCACGGTCAGTCGCGCCACTGCTGGGCACTGCTTCTCTTCCCTGCAAGACAGGAGGAGGGCCATCTTGGGAAAATGGGAAGTGCATGTTCAGCGTAGCCTAGCTCTTGCTACACAGCTCTGCCCGATGCTTTGGAAAGCCCTGAGAATCTCCTCTCTTCTCTTAAAACACACCCCCCAAAACAAACAGAAAAAAAAACATTTTACTTGCTTTTCTGCTCTCCAGCTTCCATGCTGGTTTGCTCCCATCTTTCCCTCCCTCACCAGTGACCTCCCCACGCTGTACCAGTGACCTCCACCCGCTGTACCAGTGACCTCCACCCGCTGTACCAGTGACCTCCACCGGTTGCACCAGTGACCTCCGCATGCTGTACCAGTGACCTCCACCGGTTGCAGCAGTGACCTCCACCCGCTGTGCCTGTGGCAGCCAACATGATTTCTCCGCGTCTCGCCCGCATTCCCACCTCGCCCCTGAAACTGCTCCTTCTCCACCAAGCTGCTGTCACTGTCCACCCCCCCCAAATTCTGCACCGCCTCCATTTCCACCCCTGCACCCCCTTCCTGCACTCCTTTATCTCTTCCCTGACTCAGACACTTAGGGCTTCTTTGGCACATGACTTTTAAAAAACTGTTTTAATTTGTTTTAATTACAGATTGATTGAGAATTAGAGAAAAGGGCCAAAGTATGATTTATATTCCCATGTTTCTAATGAAACAATTCTTCACTTGAGATAGTTCCTTTTGGTCTATTTTCACATTTCACACATTACCTCAATTATTTTTTGTGTGTTCCTGCATATTTTTCTTGCTTTGAATTGCTGCATAGGATTCAATTGAATTCCTAACGTAATGGATGATATTTGATATCTGTAATAAAGAACAAAATCCATGTCCATGATATCCTGAATCACTCTTAAGAAAATTTCCAAAATGGGAGCTAAGTACAAAGGATAAAATCTGTAGTTGACACGCAATATTGTTCATGGAGTAAATAATAACTTAATTTTATAGAAGAAAGATTTCTCGAATCTGAAATGCCTATGAATAGGAATCAGGTTTTTCCAGACTCCCTCTGTATTGCTAGAGTAGACTGAATAATTCTTCCCCCAAAGATGTCATCTCATCCCTGGAACCTGTGACTGTGCCACCTCATGTGACACAGGGATTTGTAGATGTGAGTATATGACCTTGAGATCAGGATAATCCACACTGGGCTCCATGTCGTCACAAGGGTCCTTGGAAGAGGGAGGTAAGGAACGAGAGAGGGTATTTTGGCCATGCAAGCATAGGTTGGGGTGATGCACTTGGAAGACAGGAGGGACCAGAAGCCGAGGATGCGGGCAGCCTGTAGAAGCTGGAATGGCAAGGGAAGAGTCCCTCCCTTCGAACCTCCAGGAGAAATGCCCATCTGTCAGCACCCTGGCTCTAGTGCCCAACACCCATTTCAGGCTTCTGACCTCCACGTGAGATGGGGAATATGTGTTGTTTTAAGCCATTGCACTTAGGATAATATGACATAGCAATCACAGAAAACCAACACAACCCCTTTCCACCCCCAAGGCCCAAGCTCTAGAAGCTTCCTCCAGAACCGCTATGGCTTTGCTCTAGTTCCGCAGGATCTCTTCCCAAACCCTTCCTCCTGCCTCTCCTTTCACTGCTGCTCCTCTTGCTGCCACTTTGGCCCGATGTCTTGTTTTCTTTCCATCCCGTACCCAGCCACTTTGGATTTGGACTAGTCAACTGTGTTCACTTCCACCTGGATTCTCTTGGGAACGTCGCCTTTGTCTCATTGATATCTGGAATTCTAGGCCAGAAACAGTGCTCTGAGCTCAGTGCTTGTCCGAAAGAAGAGATCAGGCAAGGATTCCCAGATCCCCAAGCCATGGGCAATTTGTCATTGTCCCAGAATGGTCCAGAATTCTAGCCATGTATGTGCAATAACATGTTGGACACGTCTACCTGGACTGGCCCATGGATGCATGAACTCAAGGTGTCTGAAACCGAAACAACAATGGTGCCCAATCCTGCCTCTTCTATCATATTCTCAACCCTGGTTACTGCCAGCACCCGGTCATCCACTCCTCCAGCTGCGGAGTTATTTTAGATCCCTCCGCCTTCCTGTGGGGTGCGTGCCCTGCTCACGCCCCGCTATGCAGAAGTGCTCAGTTGTTCGCTTTGTTTGCTTTGATTCATAGTCCTTGATGAACAGTTCACCCATTCATCGAGGATAATGAGTATAGTAGACTTTAGCTATTATTTTAGTATAATTGAGCTATCACTAGCTATTAATAAAAATTACATATGATACTAATCTATAAATAAATATAGTAGGAAAATGGGTTTTTCAATCAATAAAACAGGCCAGAATGAATATCTAACCCTATTCAAAGCACAGGTTTTTAGGTACACAGCGCTGTTCCCTTACTAACCCGAAACCCGCCCTAGACTTTTTCCCAGCCTAATAACAGCTTCTTTCCTCTATGACTGTGGCTACTTTGCGATTCTTCAGGAAGTCACAGCAAATCATCATTTTATTTCTTATAGTATAGAAAGAGGTTATTCTTGTTTTCAGGCTACCCTGATGATAGCGTTAAAAAGGATCACTGTAACCCATAGGCATTGGCACTTGATCAGACACAGAAAAGGAAGGAGCGGCACTCCACACGTGCCACCTCCCATGACCAAAAGAAAAAGAAAAAAAAAAAAGTGTTACTGGGTTAAGATGATACAGACACACTGAAACGGGATCCCAGGGACTGACTCCCCGGATGGTCGCTCCGTGACTTCGTTTTGCGGGGACCCATTCACTTCCGCCGCCTTGTTTGCAGCCTCTGACAGAACAGTAAGAAGGCTGTCCTCAAAGGCGTCTCTGTCCTGTGCATTTTGTCCTGCTGAGGATGAGATCATTAGAGACCCCATCTAATTTTCCCTAACAGATGACTGCTGAGAACTGAGGGAGTGCAGGCGATGAGACGTTCAAACCGTGCGCTTTGTGGAGTGTACATTAGAGAGAATGTAATTTTTCTTTTTCTACAGGAGAGCCAACCTTCTTGGGTTTTCTGTTTATAAAAAATATATATTCTCACTACAAAGAAGTGAAGATGAGTCTAAACTAAGAGGTATAAAATAAATACCATCTGAATCCCGCCACTAAGGTGTAATCACTGTTTATGTTCGGTTCAGATTCTTCTAGGGTTTTGTCTAAGGAGCAAGTAACTCAAAGACTTCTGTCTGTGCCAGAGGGAGAGAAGTGAAACAGAGAAGCTAAAAAGGCTCAAAACTGGGAGAAGCAATCTCCCGTTTGTGCTGCGGCAGCAAACACGGGGAACCAGGGCCCCAGTGCCTCGTGCGGTACTCCCTAATGCAATTAGGAAGCCGAACCTATCTTCCCTTCTGCCACTGGGAACCCTCAAACTGTGCAGCATGCAGCTAAAAAAATAAAATGAAACTGACACAATGTCTTTCCTTAAATGCACTGAGGACTGGAATGGTAGTCCCTAACCCATGGAGAATTGATATCGCTCTTGATTTACTAGAGAAAGCTGCGGGGGCACCGTTTGGTTTCTCATCACCACTGCGGACAGATTCATGCTTGGAGCAAGACTGCTTTAGGTGGCAGGAGGACTATTTTCTCTAAATTTGCCCGCAGAGTAATCGTCCTTAGAATGAAGCTACAAGAGGTGAGAGGGTCCTGAGGTGGCACTTGCGCTGACACAGGGCTCCACGGAAGCCATCACCGGAGAAACGGGGTAATTCCATCCCCTCTCCAGACCCTCACTGTCTCCTGGCAGAGTGGAGCTAGGAATCCATTTTCAAGTCGCCCTGCAGGGAGCTTCCCCAAATAACACCCCGTGAACCCCTGTGAGGGTGCTCAAGGATAACTACAGTTGGGCACAAGTACCAGGAATTGCCATCAGGCCTGGGGCCTTAATCACACCCCTCAGCCCAGGGTGGTGGATGTTGCTGGGGACCCACGTTTGCCTCTCCTCCCGTATTTGTTCGGAAGAGAGATCTCCACCTGTCACACACACATGGAAATACACAGTGCCTTCTCCTTACCCTGATCTACAGCTTCTCGGGTCTTTCCCAGCCAACTGGCTGAGGACGCCAAACATCTGCATGCAGCTGACACACGTGTCATTTCCCCAGAACATGGATACAAGTGAAAACCAAGCCAAAAATTTTTTGGAAAGAAAAAGGAAAGAGAGCCAAGGACAATACGCATCTTTGAAGCCTGATTTTTCACTAAACTCACCCTGGTTCCCTCTGGGCCGCAGGCCAGAGCCTCTTCGAGGGTGCGTTCTAATCTCCTTATTGCGATATCCAGTGTTCTCCCATACCCAGTTCCAGTCCGTCTCTTCCGGCTCGTCTCTCACTGTCCGACCCTCACCCCAACCAACCCTGACCTCACCTCGTCTTCTGTACTCTCAGCCAACACTGGCTGAAATTCCTGCAAGGGGCATGCCCTCTCCGGCCTCTACTCCATTGCCCATGCACATTCATCTTTCCCTCTGGGGCTCTTCCATCTCCATCTGCTAACGCCAGCGGACCCTTGACACAGCTTGAGCGTGCCTTGACCTGGGAAGCCATGTCCGTCACCATGAGTGAGAGAGAGAGACAGGCTCCGTGCTCCTTGTACTGACCCTACCAAAGCCCCATCTGCTGCATTCGAGGGGTCAGTTTAGTTGCCTGAGTGTTACTGCTAGAGTAGGACGCTTGCTTCCTAGCTTTGTTGTACAAGTACTTGGTGCCTGGTACAACTCAGCAAATGCCAGTTGTGGGGAAGAGGGAAGGAAGGAGGGAAGGAAGGAAGGAAGGAAGGAAGGAAGGAAGGAAGGAAGGAAATTAGTTCTAGGTGGAAATAGTACATTTGGGCTTTGCTAAGATGAAACTGAATATTTTGGTAGGAGAAAAAACAAAATAATTTCTTGTTTCTGTGAGAAAGGACACACACCACACACACACACACACAGAGGGATGTATATGCATATGTGCACGCACATGCATGCAACATATGTACAGATTGTGTCTGTGTACATGTGTGTATACATATGCACACATGCATGCATGCAAGAATACATACATACTTGTTCCAGTCCTCCTGGACCATCTAGCAAGATAACGGGGTAATCAACACAACCCACAGTACGTACAAATAAAATTAATATGATCGTCACTTAAAAGGACTGGTAAGGACTTTTAACCAATCTTCAGCAAATGGTTATTGATGCTTACTTTTGAACCACATGCACAGCATGTGCAGCTGGTGATGCTGTGTGGGCCACCTGCCACCTTGTGCTCCTTCAATCATGCTTGATTTCAAAGACGAGGGAAAAAATAGCAGATAGCCCAAGCTGATACGTGTTTTATCACTTAGTCTGTGTTGGGCAAAGGAGCTGGAACCAAGCCTGTCAGCGGTGTAGAAGGTGGCCTGGGGCTCCGGCCACCTGCCGCAGCGGATCCCTTGCTCGGTCTCCATGTGCTCTGGTGGCGCGACAGAAAGCCGATCCACCTGTCCACAGTAGGTGACGGGAGCTAAAGCTCAGCCCCGCCTGAAACCTGCCCGTGGCCTCACCGATGCTGACAGCCTTCTGAATAAATTTTCCAGTTCCCTTGTCCTGTGTAAGGAGATGTTACCAAGGAAATAATGATCCGCAGTGATAGAAAAACACGTTATGGAGACCGACACAATTATCCTTCGTTTCCTGAGAATGGAACTTCACAGTTTGTTCGGGGGTTCACACATGTCGTTTCATTCCCTCTTTGTAACAGAGACTTCCAGCGGGTGCACCGCAAACAGTTATAAAGCATGCAACACCTGAGTATTTAGTCAGGGACCCTGATCTCTTTTCCCTTAGATTGTCAAATTAAAAAAATGATAACAGCCAACATGACAATAGACGTCTGGTGTGAATGAAACAAAATGATACCTAATTTTTGTCAGATCATTAAAAAAGGGTAATTTTTTTGGTGTGCCACAGAATTCTAGTAATTAGTTTACGTGTGCCATGAGATGAAAAAGGTTGAAAAGCACTGCCCTATAATGATGGAGGAAGGAAGACAGAATGTGGTTTAAGAAAAAAAGAATGAAGACAATGAGAATGGGCAGGTAAAGCTGATTTCCTAGAATTACTCCAGATAAGCCTTGAAAAGTCACGTTTATTTGGATCAGATGTTTACTCCGAGTCAAAGCCGCAGTGGAGCAGAAGGCAGTGGGCCGAGAGGCAAAACGTCTTCACGTTTGGCCACGTTCGCCCGGAGGACTTGGGCGAGGCGTCTGCCCTCTCCAGGACCCGTACCCTCCTGAAAGCACGTTGTGAGTCCCCAACGGCTCCCTCCCGCCAGTGCCTACTGCCGCCCCGTGGAACGGTTGTCCTCTGCTCCGGCTGCCCTTCTTCTGAGGCCGGCCAGCCCGGCAGGGTCTGAGGCCTAAGGCTGACTTACACCACCCCGGGCACCCATCCGCTCCATCCGCTCCTGGCACCCCAGGCAAGACAGAATAGGTCACACCTTCCTCAGTCCCATACTGGTGTCATCTTTTATTGTAACTTATCTGGCAGCTAAAATAGCTCCTGTGGCTCTGATTATGGATAGCCACACTTAAAGCTTCCGTGAGAGATGAGGACTTTCATTAAAATAAGTACAGCAAAATGGAAAACAATGTCATTGACTTGAAAATCAATGCCTATCATGAAGTCATGCTACTGTGTAAAAAAAAAAAAAAAAGCAGGGGGCAGGGAATGACAAGCCCTGATAAAAGGGTTGTCACCTGAACCCTCCACAGGAACATTTTTCAATGTGCACAGCTTGTGATCCCCAAGTTCCCTTACAAGTTGGTTGCTCGAAATTTATAACTCGAGTCCCACAGAACAACATGTTACCCACGTCAGGCCAGCCCCGCGAGGCCTATTTAATCACAGAGTGGGCGAGAAAGGAGGAGTAATCATTCTGCTGTGCTTGGGAGTAAAAGGAATGTAAGTGGACTGGCACGCGCATCCATTCACCATCCTTAGGAGGAAATGAACTCAGGGATGGTCACTCGGGATGCTCCGAGTGCACATGCGCAAGTTCAGAACACTTGCGGCAGATGCCAGGCCGCCCCACCCCCACCCCCACCCCCACCCCCCAGTGAGCAGACGCCCCTGCGGAAGGGCCCTTCCTCTGCAGCTGCACCGGGCGCTTGGCACGGGATGAGAAGGGCTCTTCCCCCCGGAGCTGCCGTAGCCTCTCGCAGGAAAAGAAGAAAATGTGCCACCTACGCTTCGGGGCTCAGCACAGGACAGCCCTATATATAGGACATTCATAATTTAGGTGTTTATAGGTCAGGGAGGGACTGTGATGCATTTCCTAATTTCTATCCCCTGCCGTAGACACAGAAAACAGGCAGTCTTTAAAAGATTTCAAAGAAACAGAAATAACCTGGCCCCGGGGTGGTCAGCCTTGTTACTATGGCAGCCTGGCTGGCCTTTTCCAGCTTAACATTCAAATCCTCGAGCGGAAGTAAACAGTATGAGAGACTGACATCTTCAGAAATTGAGGCGGACGTGACATTAAAGGATATTTATTTGGGGGGGGGAGGAGAACAATCTTCATTGTTCATGCTTTCACAAAAATGTATCAGTTATCTAATTCCGCTTGGACCTGACCTCACCCCTGTCTTTCCAACGTTATTTTTGCTTTTAGGACAGATATGGTTCTGGGCTGGATCTGAACCGTCGCTAGGAAGTTCTAAGATCAGAATATGGCCACCTGGCAGGTGTGAAGTACAGGCAATCGGAATTAGAAGTGAAACTAGACAATTTGAAATGGAAGGATGGGCTAATAATACCAGAGTGGAATCAAAATGATGAGTGTTCGAAGAGTTAGGCCAGTTGGAAAGCAGAGGGAATTACGCACCTCAATGTAAACAAGGGTGCCCAAGGGTTGTTGAATCTGAACAGGCTCATAGGCGCCCAAGTAAGCACCTCTTTCCTGTCCACGGTTTGGCTACCAGGAAACCGGGATCTGGAAAAGCAGCCCGGGGCCCTGGCTGGTGTAGCTCAGTGGATTGAGCACGGGCTGCGAACCAAAGTGTCACAGGTTCGGTTCCCACTCAGGGCACATGCCTGGGTTGCAGGCCATGACCCCCAGCGATCGCACATTGATGTTTCTCTTTCTCCCTCCCTTCCCTCTCTAAAAATAAATAAATAAAATCTTAAAAAAGAAAAGAAAAGCAGCCAGGAAGAGCCTTATCTAGCAGAGGTAGGAATTGCCCAGTGTTTAGAATGACTCACGTGCAGGGATTCCAATCCCATTAATCCATGGCAAGCCCAGGCACCTGTGGGCCTCTCTATGAAAACCACCGTACCAAGGGACAGTACTACATTTCACCCCCAAACAAACAGGTCCACTGCAACCCCAATAAGGGAGTAAGTTAAGATAAAGAGGAAGTGAAATCAAAGCCAGTACGGATGCTCAGTATCAATCAGCAGCTTCACATGAACCCTGAAACAGGCCAAGGAAGCCAGCAGATGAAGCAAGAAAACCAGACCCATTCTGGGCTTTGGTCCCAAGACAATTTAATGAAGAGGGGCTCAGCGAATGTTTCCGTGTGATAACTCTGTTCCAAGCTTTGCCCATTTCCCACCCATGTATGAAGAGTCCTGACATGTTTTTAGCTGTGTGGTTACACAGAGGGCAGGAAGAGCTTCGAGAAAAGGTTACAGGCAGGAGCCTGGTGTGGAGAGCGGGACCAGAGGCAGCTTGGCAGGAAGAGGCCGGAGGGAAAGAGAGGAGGCCCACGGTGTGAGGAGGTCCCAGCAGCAGCACTGTCCGGAGAATGGGCACATTCTCCTAAGTACTTTCTTCCTTATGCAAACCAGCCCTGGGGAGAGATGCACTCCAACAGCTGGACTTGGTTCTGCCAGCGTGGTGGTCACACCCTGAGGGACCTAAGATTAATCGAG
This sequence comes from Phyllostomus discolor, assembly GCF_004126475.2. NCBI lineage: Eukaryota > Metazoa > Chordata > Mammalia > Chiroptera > Phyllostomidae > Phyllostomus > Phyllostomus discolor. Next base: position 6,638,848 of record NC_040913.2, on the reverse strand, counting down.
GGCAAGCTGTGGCGAGTCAGGACACTGAAAGATGTGTTTCATGGACACACGGACTTGCCGGCTTCCCCTGGGACACACGCTGACCGGGTGGGGAGGGGAGCATGGGGTTTAGTGACAGGTTCCACCGCTGAACCGTTTGCATCCTTGGCGTTCCTGCTTTTTGGCTCGAGAAACTTGGGCAAAATACTTAAATCACAACTATTTTATCAGTAAAATGCAGATAATTATAGTTTCCAAAATACCTCTCGGGTTCTTGCAGGGATTAAATGGGATAATCAAGGTAAAGCGAGTGGAAATTACTAGGTAGATTCTATCTATGATGGATATTATTATATTAAGGTCTTTGTCTTCTCAGGCCTTTCTCCATCAGTCAACCCCCTTCTTTCCGAGCGCTCCCTGACCACTGGCTCACCGATGCGTATTTCGGCACTCAAACCACGCTCGCTTTAAAATGAGCCGCTTGTCATTTCCTCACCTGCCGTTCCCTCTGCTCGTTCCCGCTTCAGCTGCCCTCGCCAGGGTCCCTGATGGCATCATTGCCAAACCTATAGGCACCTCTCCAAAGGCCACGTCCAGGACTCTTCACCGCCGCTGGCACCTGTCCACTCACTCCTCCTGGGCATCCCTCCCTCCTTCCTGGCCATCCCACCAGGTCCCCTGTTTCCCCATTTCATGAGCAAGTGACACCTTCTCGATGTCTGGCAGCTATGCTTCCTCCGCTCCACCCTTCTGTGGCTTCTGCCAGGGGCCCCCCATGTCTCACCAGCATGTGTCCATATTGTGGTCGTTTCCCCAGTGTGTTCTGGCAACCTCCCGAATCTCGGGATGGAAAATCTTCTAGGATCTAGAAGTCTCCCTCCCTGCCCCAAGTCCCACATGCCCCACAAAGCTCACTAAACCCACCAAGTCACAAGTAAAGGTGTTATGGCTCCTGTCCCACCCCACCCACCCTTGTCTTCAACAACTAGCTTCATCACTGATATGGTTGCCCAGACCGTAAAGCTAGCAATCATCTGTAATGGAATGCCGTCCCCTAAATCTGAGAGCCATGTTGAAAGGAGACAGAACGGTGGCCCCTCCAAAGGACACCCACCTCTTGCTATTTCTCTGGCAACCGTACAAGTGCCAGCCACCGTGACTTCCTCCCTGGACACCTGCCACAGGCTCGGCCTTCCTGCTTCCATGCCCGCCTATCTGAAGTCCGCTCTCTGCCTAGCGGTCAAGGTCATGTCACGTCACCTCACTCCTCATTGCCTTTAAATGCCTTCCAGAACATCTTCAATGCACTTCCAAACATTTGCCCTGAGAGCCACAGTCTCTCCTGATCTGACCCCCGCCAGCCCCTCCAGCAACATCCTGCTTCACTCTCCTCTCTCTTGCTCTGCCCCACCCTCACTGGGCTTTTCATTTCTGGGGTAGGTCTAGTTCCCCACCAATCCCAGAGCATGACGTTACTTGGAACATCCTCCCAAAGCGTTCTTCCGCCTGGAACATTCCTCGCCCTGATCTGAGAGTGGCTGTGTCTTGCTTGGCTTTGGGGTCTTTTCTTCCATGGCAGCTCCTCAGGGCAGTCATCTCGGAACAAACCCCCGGAGTCCATCCCTCTGCCTTCCCCCACCATCCTCCATACCAGTGCCACTTTCCATTGTACCAGCTATAATAATCTATACTACTTTACTCAATAGAATTATTTTTCTTCCACTAGTCACCCACCACACCTGCCTTAGAATCTAAGCTCCATAAGCCTAGGGACCCTCACCTTTGTGTCCCCAATGCCCAGCCCAGTAGCCCAGTATACAGAGGTAGGCTCCTTAAATCCTTATTAAATGGCCAGATGAAGTAAGCCAACTACAAACTCCAGTGGTCTCCAGAGATTGCACAGCACACAAGGGCCCTGCCTGCCTGCCCAGACCCTCCTCCTAGCACCTCTCTATTCGTTCGTTACAGCAGCCAGGGCAAGCCGTAGGCAGCTCCTACTTGGAACATCCTCCCTCGGGATAGGACCGCTCCCCAGACTGCTTGGCCTGTGTCCTGGTCCTCTGGAGAGCTCGGGCCTTACCTCCTCTATGATCTCAGCCTCCATCCCCTAGCCCACTGCAAAGATTCCGCCTACCCCCTCCTACCCTGTCGTGTTTATTCCACTCTGCATGCACCCTATTTGGAATGATGTGTCTCTCTGCAGTCCTGCCCTCCTTTGGGCTGTGTGTGCCTCAAGGACATATTATTTGTCACGGTATCATCAGAATCTAACACCTTACATCACTGGTGCTCAGAAAATTTTTTCAAATGAATGAATGAATGAATGAATATTTCTCTCTGGCTCTTAGAATAACTGTATTTGGCTACTCATTTATTAGTTAGTATGCTGATCAATTTAGACTAGAAATTTAATATGGCATATACAGTGAATTAGCATGGTGGAAGCCATCGTCCTAGAATTATATTTAATAGCATAATGATACCTGGTATCAGGTAATTAGACACGATAAGTAGCTTTAAAAGGTTTTAGGTGCATTTCACTAACGGTTAATTCTTGGTAAGCGTGGGCATTTTTAGTGTTGCCAATTGACACGTAACTTGGTAACGAGCTGTTTTAGCTGTGAGAGCCTCATCCTCAGCAGCGTCTCTCTCCAACGGCACAGGAAACGCTATTCTATACGTTGGTTCCACTGGACAGTCAAAGGCAAGTGCAGGATAATCTCCTACCACTTCCATGCTCCCAGCAAGACATATGTGTATAGGTGGCTGCATTTGTTTCAGCTTGGAGAACACTCGTTTTCACATAATTTTGATCTCGATCTTTCCCTCTCCGTGTCCTATGTCAATTCTATGAAGCAATGGCAAATATCAGCCACCTGTTTGTGTCCTACGAGGCTGACGGTCTGTCCCTCCAGCATCCGCTGGGCATGACAGAAAACTCAACGACTGAGAAACAACCGTGCAGAGGAGGAGGTGGATCTGGTTGCTATAGGAAGCAAACAGCTTTGCAAAGAGCCTATAATTCACCGATTTCTTCCCAGAAATGTTAAAATCACACCACATTTGAAGTACCAGAGAAGGTGTTCTGGGAAGTTTAAGAATATATAGTCTCTATTCTTTCATTTTTTTTTTGGTTGTCACTGAAGAATTACTTAGCACGCTTGTGTCCTTCAGGAAAGCAGCATCCAACTGAAGTGGTTCAAAAAAAAACCCAAAAAAGGGACTGTCCGCAAAGGAGAAAGGGGGTAAAGGCAACACATAGGAGATTAGCGCCAGGGGGAAGCCCTGACCACCTTTAGGTATGAAGGGGGGAGGGGAGAGGGGAAATATTGTTGGGGCCACAGGGACAGGGCCATGACACAAGCTGGAGTTATGTAGGGTTGCAGGCCCTTCCAGAAATGCCACTCAAGACGAGGAAGGGAAATTCCTCCTCCTGGGCATCCTGGTGACTCAGTCCATACAGAATCAACACCAGAAAGGTGAGCAGGAGGTAGAGACAACGGAGAATAAACAACTAGCCAAATTCCACGATTCTGATCACCATGACCGCCCCCCCCCAATACACACACACTTTCTTCTGAACCATCCCATTTTCCAAGATATTCTTTGTCGCCATGTTTCTTGGAGATTGGTCACTGAGAACCAGCAACCTAGACACACGCAATTTAAACTGAACCTTCCTTTAATGTCTGTTTTGTGATCTTTGTTATTCAGATTGTTTACTTAGACCAAGGGTCACCAATTACTTTGCCCCTAGAGCTAGATTGTGGAATGCCAGGAAATTGCTTTCTGTGATACTGCAAATTAAAAAGAAGAGTCACAGAACCTCAAAAGATGTTGATTATCCAGCCCGATACTTTACTGGGGAGGTCGGATACAACCCACACGCCCCCCCTACATTAACTCTCCCATCTATAAAATTAGCAAAAGGATTTTCCTCAACTTCAGTAACAGATACACTTTATTTTTTGTGTAGATAAATTGTCTTGATATTGTGCTTTTACCTTCATTAAAAATTACTGTTCTCTGCATGCACATTCTGCCTTATATCCTACACATTTACTGAATCAGAAGACATTCCAGGAACGAATTCATACTCTATGCAATATGTTCACATTTTTATAAGTGAAATTATCCATCACCCTTCCTTAGTTAGGACGACAACTTTTTGTATTTCTAGTTACTGAGTTTCTACGTTTATTCCATTAGTGTGCCAAAGTCAGCTTTATGTTCATTCGTTTTCCTGGAATGATATTGATAATCTCTCAAACATTTTCTACTATAACTGGTTTTATTTTCATTTGCCCTAGAGGTAGTATTTCATTTGTGCAGGCATTTTTTTAATTAGCCACTTTTTTTCAGCCGGTTGTGCTCATTCGCAAAGCTTTCCCGTATTTAACTCCTGAAAAAAAGTCACATGAATGATATATCTGTGTTCTTTGATCTACAAATGCACTACTACTTAATTTGAAGAACTTATAATTTCCCTAATTTTCATTTCCGTAATGTAATATTTCTGTAGAGAAGGGTATTAATGGGTATTTGGATTATATTGGTATCCAATTAAACTAGTTAAGGTTGTTAACTCAAATGTTTGCCTGATTTTTATCCTTAGCTGTCATATTTTTCCCCACTGCGGTTATGGATCGAGCCGCTATTTCTATGCTGCATATGAAGGTTAAGCAAGCACTGCTCCTGCTGTCAGGAAGATTTTAGTACGAATAAGACTTCCAAAACCGTGTCTCCTGCCCAGCCCTCTGCACTGAACCTCAGGCTCCCATTCAACTGCCTTCCCTTCGGTGTCTAGTAGGCATCCCAGACTGAGCGTTATGTCGAGCCCAGCCCTTCCCTTCCCTCCACTCATTTGTGTCTGCCAGAGGCTGCCCTTTCTGAGTAAATGCCAACCCCGCCCTTCCAGGTGCTCAGGCCAAAGGCCTTGGAGACCTCCCGAGCTTCTCTTTTTCTATCCCGTTTCACAGTAATCCTTCAGAAGACCCTTTGGTTCTATCTTCAAAAGACATACAGACCTTCCATCCTGATCCAAGCCACCATCGCCTCTTGTCTACTGCAACGATCAATAGCTTCCTAATTCGCCTTTCTTGCCCCACCATGGGCCCCCATTTTCTATCCTAAAAGCGGGCTAGATCAATTCCCTCCTTTGCTCAAACCTGCCAGTGGCTTCCCATATGACCCATTGTGAAGGCAAAAGACCTTACAGATCGCTTGCAGAAGGCCCGCCATGATTTGCCCTTGCTGCTTCTCCGGCCTTATCCGCACTCATCCTCGGTCTTGCTCACCTGTCCTGGTCACGCCGGTCCCCTTGTTGTTCCCAGAACACGCTGAGCCTCTTTCCCTTCACGCCTTTGCATGTGCTGCTATTCTCCCTGCAATACTTGTCCCCCAGAGCTCTACTGGCTGGCTCTCTCCTTCTTTCACATCTTTACTCAAGTACCGCCTTGTAGGAACACCCTTCCCTCCCCACCCTACTGACAGGGCCACCCTCTCCTCTTGACAATGACCATCAGTCTTGTTTTTCCCGGGGGCAGCTCTCGCCACCCCACATGTCATGCATGCACTCTTTAATTTAAAGCCTCCCACTAAAACGTGAACTCCACGGGGACAAGGAGTTTGCCTGTTATGCTCCTTGCCTGCTGTATCCCAGATAAGCTCTTAGGCAATGTTTGTTGAATGAATGAATGAATGAATGAATGAACACGTGCATCAATGACCGCTGTTGAATGTCAAATGTATAATTGCTCTACAGGCCTATGAGACAAGGGCTGTGCGTGTGCTGATAAACGATTACCTCTGGCTAGAGGACCAAAGACAGTTCGGCTTTTTTGGTGGAATGGCAGGCGGATAGCACAGTGGTTGAAAGCTCAGGCTTCCCGTCAGATGTACCTGGATTCAAATCCAGACCTGGCCACTTACAGGCTAGGTGACCTTTGGCACTTCGCCTTTCTGACCCTCCATTTTCTTAACTGTAAATGTGAGTAATTCCTGTTTCCTGGGGTTAATGTGAGACTGAACAGGTAAATACACGTCATGTTTAGCTGCAGCTGGGTGCAAGAAGCATGCCCTCTTGCATGGTTGCTCTAGGTTTTCAGACAAACAAGACCTGGAGGTGGCATCCTGGATGCTGAGACCAGGGAAAGCAGACAGAAGAGTCAGGCAGGCACAGGATGCAGCCTCTGAAAAGCAGAGTGAGCTGACCTTCCCGAATATGGGGAGCACCCAGGGAACAGAAGATAAAGAGAAGGAGGAGATGGTTGCGACCAGACCACGGAGGACCTTGGATGGCAGCACAAATGTGAACTTGATCCAATGGAGGCGCCATGGAGTCTTGAGGGGGTGGCATCTGGGTGTGGCTGGGGTGACGTGGTTGGGATAGACTGATTCTAGTCCCTGCAAAGGACAGATTGAGATCTCCATGTTCAAGTTGCTATTGCAGCATGGACTTTAGAATGAGATGAACCCAGCTGCCGGCTTTGCAATGTTCTAGCGAGTTACCTAATCTCTCTGAGACCTCAGTCTCCTCATCAGCTTCCTAGAGGCAGTAATGGTATCTGCATCAGCAGGGTTGACATGACGATTAAATGAGTTAATACATCTGAAAAGTTTAGACTCTGCTGATACATGGAAAGCTGGCTGTTAGCTACTTTCAGAGCCTTATTCCATAGTGAGATTGGGAAAAGACAAAAAGGACAAATTCTAAAGGCCATATGCTGGCAGATGGAAAAGGACTTACATCTTGCAATGGCTTAGTTAGAACTGAAGAGGATTCTGATGTTTTGCCCTTCCGTGTCTGTATCAGCCAGGTTTCAGAATCGTAAGTACATAAGCGAATCTGTCCTAATTGGATTATACATTTAATCCTGCCTCCCCAGCTCACAAAATCTTTAGAATGTCCAAAGAATGGGGCTTGGAGACTATTGAACAAGAACAGTGCACAAAGCATACTGCAAAGACCCTACTGTTGCCTCGGGGAGCAGACGCCACACTTTACAGCCTAGAAACAGGCAAGGGAAGCCAGAGCATCTATGCTTGCTGTCCTGGAAAGCCAAAAGCATCCAACTGCAACCCTTGCAAGAAATGAACTTGAAATAGTGCCTCCTCTATCCCATTTGTCTCTTTGGAGTGGAAGTCATGCCTGGCCGCTGCTGATGCGGGCAGCCTATGGCCAACCGTCGCCAGAGCTTCGAGGAAGGCTAGGAAAGAAATGAATTTAAAAGATGCAAAAATTGAAATTTGGGCTCAGATTCCAGTGGAATATTCAACAGAATACGTCTCGCAGACGTTTGAATGCGGATTCGGGGTGCAGAGTGGAATTATGGGGATGGTCACACGGAGGTAGGGATTGCTGAAGCGATACAAGAGTGTGAAGTTGTTTGCGAAACTCGTAATGTGTTGTTTTTGGACATTTCTGCTAGATTTCGCTTTTTAAAAACATTTTGAGAATTTAGTTATAGTTGGTAAAGTAAAAATATACAATGCTGAAAAATCTATGATGTTTGTCGTTATCAAGTGGCAGATTCATCTTCCTGTCAGTTGTCTAATAATTATTTAATGGTCAAAGAAATATTTGATTATTATTTAATGGATTATTTAAATTTTAAATTAGAATCATTTGATGCTTGATTGAATTATTTAACTTAATCTAGAATTGTTATTTAGTTTTCAGAATTGATATATTTTTATTAAATTAATTATTTAATTATTCAATAATAATTGTTGGGATTATTTAGTCATTTGGAATGATTTTTGCTCTTTCGGTCTTAATACACAGAATATAGATTAATAAATATCTTGCTGCATCAGAAAAGATCAGGTACAACTTGGTATTTATTATACAAATTGCTTGCCAATTTGGGGAGTTTTTACAGAAATTTTGGAGGATATTTTTTACTTCAAGTACTGATTGAATTTTAGTTCTGAAGAGTTTTCTGGCTTCATAGCATTGTTGCATCTGTCAAGGTCTGGCCAAGGAGCAGAGTTGCTATGTGCAATGAAACATAAGAGATCCGTGATAGGGTTAGACCCGTGTGCAGGTGTAGCTGCTGGCGGGACAATCTCTGCAGGCAGTTAGCTCTGCATCTCATGGTGAGCCTGAAGTGTGGAGTTTGGGGATCAGCCAGATGGGCAAATGGAAAGGGAAGCTGGGTGTGGTTGACAGCCAGGACAAATGGGAGCCCACACTGATGAACTGGAGCCCCAAGATGTCAACTGGAGCCCGTGGGGCAGATTGGAGCTTGCATCTGTCTCTCACCACCTTCAACCCCCATACCACGGGTTGGGGGCAAGGGGTTGTGGAGAAGCTGGTGTCTTGCAGCACCAGGGTACACGTGCTCCTGCTCTGTGCTTGGAGAAGCCGAAGGGACAGATCTGGGGGAGCTGGAGATAGGATGAGCTGGGGTGCTGCACTGCACCAACCAGGCCAGCGAGTAGATAAGCCACGACGTGCACAGTCTGCCACCATGCCTGCAGCCTCGCACTGACCTTCAACTCTGGAAGGCAACATGGCTATGGCTTCACTTCCACATCTCACATCAAATGTCTCTTGTGACCGGCCCTAACCCAGAGCCGTATAAGGAAAGGAATCTGGGGAAACACAGCCCCTGCTTAGCTAAGTGGACACACCACAGTTATAAGAATTTCTACTCATAATATTTGCATTTTATAAATTATTTCTGCATGGAATATTAATAAACATTGGACAAGAAAAACTTCTTTTGGACTAGGTTCTCGTGATCTTAACGGCAAACATTTTTAAGTCTATCTGGGCCCTACCTCTTTAACATGTGCAATTTACTTAATCTCTCAAATAGTACTTGTATTTGAATATTTTATTTGAAAGCCTAGCACCTACAAACAGCACTGAGATGAAGGAAACAACTGTGGAGCAGTTTGAACTTACTGGCTTTAAACCTTAGACCTATTGGATTACTGTAGGCTGAGGAAACACACTGGTCTCTCTATTCCCGGAGCAGACAGGTTGCATCTGCTTCGGGGAGGGAAGCTGAACGGCTGCTCAGAAAGCCTACGCTGCCCGACGTGCTGCCCAAGGTCCTGTGGTCGTACTGTGCTCTCACTTACGCTCTTTTAAATTTTCCTTTCGTTTATGAAAGTTCATTATTCATCATCCGTCCTTGTTCTTTGTCCCTCTTTTGACTTCAGACTCTCCTCTCTCACTGAGATTATTTCCTCTCTCTTGCTCATTAAGCTAATAACCTAAAAGGAGAAAAAACACAACCGTTCTTAGAAAACCCACTTCTTCCTTGAAGCCCTTGAGTGATAAGCTTTTAACGATCTATCCCTTTCTTCTTGGCAAAATGAGGCTGGGGGTCAGAGTCACTTGCCCATAAGAAGGAGAGTGGGACTTCAAAGACCCTCTTATCTTTAGAAACCCATAAGCCCCCCTGTCTGATTCTCATCTGAGTTCTCAATTCTTTCTTTTTCCCTCATATTACATAACAAAGCAATCACACTTGCAATGTTGCAGTTCATATGCTTGACTATATTGTGTTCTGTGAACAAGAATAGTTTCTTTTCAAGTACGTATTGTACAGAAACTACTTTTAGAATATGCCTCGCTGGATACATAGGTAGTTACATAAATGCATGGATGGAGAGATAGATTGGTGGACAGGTAGAGGGGTAGGCGGAGGGGTAGGATAAAGAGATAAATACACTGTGTGTCAGAGAGGAAGTAGCTGTATAAAGTCATTTACCTAGGATCATTCTTTTTTATAACACCAATAATCCCACTTTTCCAGTTAGAAAGATTTGTTCACTAAGCAAATCTTATGTATAAAATCCAATCTTTGGGGGATGATATATATATAATAAGTGTCAGAATATTCTAGAATTTGAGAATTCTGCATGTTAACTCACTGATAGTTCAAGCCCCTCATTTTATTACAGGAAACAGAGGCCCTGAGAGTATAAGTAATACGCTTAAGCGTAGAAGCCAAAACTTGAACTTAGATTTTCTAAATCCTATTGCTTTCTACTATGCCACTTGGAGAAATATATGGCCTAAGCAACTTGCATGTAAAATAGACTCATTTGATTAAGCCCCATTTAAGTGTTAATGCTGGAATACAAATGATATGATTAGCAGGTCAGTAGATTTATTTCTTCATCTGTACCAAATCATATTATACCTGTGAGCTTATGACCTTGTCATTAAATCACAGCTTGAGACTGCACACTTAAGGTTTTTGATGAATTATTGTTAGTATTTTTAGAGGTGAAAATGGTATTACGGTTATATTTTTAAAGTTTTCTTTTAGAAACACAAATTGAGATTTTTATAGATAAAATGATCTGATGCCTTGGATTGCTGCAAAATAAAATAGTGCGCAGAGAAAACAGATAAAATAAGACTAGTCGCATGTGGTAGTTATTGAAACCGAGGGATTCATACATCAGTGCGTATTATATTCTTGCCTCTACTTCTGTTAATGTTTGAATTTTTTCATAACAGAAAGTCAACTTTAAAAGAAGCTACTGCCACTGGAATGTTGGGGTGATGAGCATAAGCTCTGGAGTCAAAAATGAAGGGGACTTCCATTCCAGACCCACCACTTCCAAGCCGTCCATCTGTAGAATGGGTGTCAAGTAGCTTCCTCCTAGGGCTGTAAAATTAAATGAGATCACACATGTATGGCCCTTAAAACAACCACTCCTAGCACTTCTATAATTACTCAAACTTTACCTAATGTGTTATTACTGTTACCGAAGATACGTGCCTCAGCTCCGTGGCTCTCTGTTCTGCTCCACACCTATGGTAATGGTTAAAATATATATGTTAAATAAAAGACATGAATAGCATTATCCTAGGTTTTGAGACACAGAAGGGCTCACTAAAGTTTTCAAGTGACACCTTTAGGCTCTCTGAGCAGCATCATGGTGACAGCAGGTGCTTTTAGGCAGCGAAAAGGGAGCCAGGAAGAAAGTGGCTGACCCATTTCCTACGGAAGGTTGAGACGCTGTGAAAGCACCGGCTGTGTTCAGTACAGGAAACACAGGAAAGCACCAGTCACAGGAACTCAGAATCGCACCTGTGGGTCTCAGGGTCGTGCTTTTGCAGGGAGCCTGGCTGATCCGCGACATGAGGACGTTGCATCTAGAAAATTCAGGTGAACTCCTGGGGATGTTCGGGGCAAAAACTACTGGAGTCATTTCCCTGGAATGGATCTTGCCTGGGACAAAATGTGCTTCGTGGTCAAAAGATGGAGACCACAACTGAAGCTCATGTTGAGGTCAAGACTCCCAGCTGTCATTTGCTTTGTCTGCTCTGTGTTGGTTTTACTAGGAAACGCAACGACCAGATTCGGAAGACCTGTGTGCTCACCAGATCCGGGAGATGATGTGAATCGTGACCTGAGGGGTGCGGACAGATGACTGGAAAGACGCAAGCAATAAGTGCACCCAGATCACACTGGGGAAGACGGAGAAAAGGCCTGCCAGTCTGTTTATCTGCCCCGTGGTGTCTGTTAGAGACGTCAACGTGCTGAAGAAGCCCCGGTTCAAACCGGGAGAGCTCATGGAGCTTCATGAGGAAGGTAGCAGCTCTGGCAAAACTACTGGGGATGAGACGGGCACTGAAGCTGAACAAGCTGAGGGGTACGAGCCCACAGTCCAGGAATCTGTTTCAAATTCAGACTTTTACTGGTGACAAATGAAAACAAAAATCCTATTTGTGATATACAAATAAACTTAACAAAGAACAAGTTTTTAGATGAGAAACAGCAAGGAAATCGAAAGGTGAGGTTGCAGAGTGCAGAAAGTAAAAGAAATGAAGCGTCTTGATTATAAAGACGCACCTAACAAAGTGAAAGCAATCCGATACCGTGCACTCAGCTGAGAAGCAGGCACCCCAGGGGGCTCTGGCCTGGGGCTGGGCGTGTGCTGGCTGTCTCAGCCAACAGGTTTTATTCGTTGCCGTAGGAATTGTTCAATGTTGACACCCTTTGGCTATTCTTTTCCTTCTGTGCTTGTCTTTCTCCCTCAGTTCTCCTTCCACCGCTGATCTTTTGGCCTTTCTTTATGGAGAAGCCCATGGTTAGAGTGAGAGGCAGACCCCAAGGACTTGTCTGCGAGGGCTCTACCGGATATGGGGCAACTATAAGAAAGAATGGACACCTTTAACCAGAACTAAGGAGCCAGCACATAATTCAATAAAAAGGTCGAACCCCACTGTTTTGCAGAAGACTTTTTAGGTGTCAGCAGTATTTTGCCCATTTTCGACACTGTTAAGTGTATAGACGTGGAAACGAAAACCTCATATTGTTAATTCACATATATGTTGATAAGTGCAAAACAGATCAAGGGCCCTATGAATAGACCCAAAGGCTTTAGAATGTCATGCAAGTCCATACACTGTCTGGAGCACCCTAACTATCACCCCCACCCCCACATTTTAACTAGTCTGACATTTCCTCCTACCGCTTACATCCCTACCCCAATGCGTCCCAGCTTACGCACATCCTCATTTCAAGGTCTCTGGGCTTGTTTTCCTTCCCCTCAGAAACAGGACTCTCAAGTGTCTCCATGGCTTGCTTCCTTAGTGTTTGACAAATACAACCTTCTAGGTTCAGTCTCCCCTGACAGCTGATTAACACTGTAAACCACCGCCTGAACCTTCATTTGTTATCCCATTTCCCTGCTTTACTGTTCTACATGGCACTTGTCACCTTTTCACACACTACGTAAAAGTTTAAATTATGAATCTATCCCTTCCTCATGAAGACACGGATTTGTATTTACTTTCTTCTTTAATAGATCCCCAATGCCTGGCACAGTCAGTACTAGATAAACATCTGTTTAATGGGATAGATGATCATGAATGAATGACCAGGGAAAATAAATAGTGACAGCAATGTAGAGCTTGTCATTACCAAGCGTGGCTCCCTCATTTCCTACCGGCCAAGGCCTGTTCCCTCTCCTGCGTACCTGTGGGATCTGTCTTCCGAGTCCCAGCTATCTGCCTCAGGATCTGATCTGCCCCAGACACTCACGGCGGTGACGAATGTCCCCTTTCCGGGCTAACTGCCATGTGACCTTCCTCCACCGTAAGATGATCTCACGACATGAGATAGTCTCCGCAGTTTCTCCTGAGAGACACGCGGGGGCCGTGAGGGCTGCAGTGCGGCGTGGGGTCCCAGAGCTCATCTGTAGAGAGTTTCGAGGTCTGTGCCTGAATTGAGTGCCTTGATTAATTATCACATGCCTTAGAAAAAGGCTTATTTGAAGTAATAAAACATCCATTTTTAATAGTTTACAGAACATATTCAAAATAAGCCATCTAAGTACATAGAAACAACTCAACCTCTTAAACTACCAATAAGCAGAAGCATTTATTTACATAAACTGCTTAAATGTACTGTTTAAGGAAGCAAAAATATACACTTAGGAAAGTTGAGTAATTTTTAAAATTTATATAGCGGTTGAATGATTTATCAGCGTACGTAGGAAATCTTTTCTTCCGAAGGAGTCGGAAGGGGGTTGGAGCTCAGCCCACGTGCGGCTGGTTCCCCGAAACTGCCCGGTGCACGTTCCCCAGGTCGGCACAGTTGTCTATAAAACACCTCAGTGCTTTCCACAGAGCAAGGTTGTGCATGTGCAGTGACGAGAAAAGCACAGCATTTCCCTTAAACCCTCCCGATCACTGGCATTCCTTCTCAACAGCGAGTTAGATTAGGTAAGTCCTGCATTTTATGGCAGAGTACCCTCTTAGAAGACTCTGAACGTGACATTGCCGTTGGATCACACAGCACAGCGGTTTTCCTCTTATAAGCAGAAAACTCTCAGAATGAGGTCTGTCAGGGGGTGACAGCTGTTTTTCGTTGGATGTGGGTTGAAGTAAACAGTTAAGACAGTGGAGCTCTTACTAAGATGATTTAATAAAGCTCATTAATGTGGTCGATTTACATAGCTGACCCGAATAGAATACAAAATTTATCTCTCTGCTTCAGTAATGTGGCATCAAAATATATCGGCGTATTAAATGCACTGCCAGTGTTACATTTTAATTCTAAACTTAATCAAGCTTAAGACAAAGGACAACAAAAAGGGAGAGATATTGGAAATACTGGGAAACAGCTTCTACTTATTTTTCTTTGTTCCTAACCCATGTAAAGTGCTCAGTCCGCTTTTAGTATTAACAGCCTTCTCACGGTGATGAAAAACACAGACACCGAGTTATTTTTGAAATTATAGAGTAGGGCTATTAGATCAATCAATACACAAGCCCATGAGTAGTTAGAGCAGGGCGTTAGCTCTCGGTAAACATCCCCCGTCTCTGTCAGCTGTCCTCACGGTCATGAGTCAGCAGGAAAGCATCTGACCCAGCACTGCTCACCCCTCCGTCTGACTCGGGGTTCCTACAACACTGAGCTCTGGAGCGCTCCACCTTCAGCTCTGCCCCTCTCCACTAGCCACCCGGGGAGGGAGGACATCACACGGTCTACTTGGTACCAGTGTGACATTTCCCCTATGAAGATCTCTTCTTTTCCCTCTGGTTTCACAGAGAGGCAGGGGAGGGGGTTCTATTTTACTTTCGATCCCCTCAGTTCCTGACAGGCGATAACTAGGGCTTGGCTGCAGAACGTGTAAACTGTGAGGATTAAGCTATGAATAGCAATAATGAAAACAACTGGCAACATCTACGGAGTATTGATTGGAATGTTGTCAGGAAGTATTCAAAATATTTTCTGAACATCAATACCTTTAATCCTCTCAACAATCTCATGCGATTACTAGTTCCCATTACAGAGATGAAGAATTCTTGGCATAGGGGACACCGGGCAAATTCACACACATGCTGATCAGTGGGAGAGATGGGACTTGAACTTGAGAACCGGTTGAAGCCTGCACTCAGCCACTATACCATGATGCCTTTCGATAGCAGCAATTTAAATAAGAGCGTATATTGTGCCAAACACAATGAGAGTATGGAATTTGGAGTTAGCAATATGGGTTCAGGCTAAATCTGTGCGCCAAACTGGTAGTGTGAACTAAAGCAAGTTATTTGACATTCCTGAGTCTCAGTTTGCCAAAATGTAAGGTAGATTTCATAAAACGAGGCCAGGTAGCAGGCTTCCCTCCCCGAGTTCTCTCTGTCGCTCTTCAGAGATTCCTTTTCCTCCACTCACCCCTGTGGCCAAGCAGGCCATTGAGAAACCCAACTCTTTACACAATGAGAACCTTGGAAATGCTCAGGAAAACCTGGACATGGTCAAGGTCGGGCTTGATCTTGTGGATGCCACGAACTAGCTCAGCAAGGAGGGTGAGAGGCCAGGCGAGACTGTCCAATCACGCAGGGGAGCACTGTTGGTAGAACCTGTTTTTCTGTGGATTTGCATTTGCCAAAGTGCATTCTTGGTATGACTAGGAGTTACCAAAAATAAATAGGAGTCGGGGTAAAGAAAATTAAACAGATTTATTTTTTGCAGGACGTTTATAATACAGTCTGGGAGTCCCCCAGTGAACAAGGTAGTACACAGAGTTCCCTAAACACATCTACAAGGGAACTTTTTAAAAATTCTCCCAAGTCATCTTGCAGAACTCATAATTCAGTAGGAAAAAAAAGGGGAGAGTTTGGGACACGAGTGGCACCAGTAGGACTCAATGCCCGGGATTGTCCCTGCCGCAGGCGGAGGGGGATGACGAGACCAGCCCCCGGGCCTCTGATCCCTTTGTAGAGCAGGAACTCGAGCCTGTGGAGGGAGCTGCAGCCTGGCCCAGATTGCGCCACAGAACTAGATTGTTCCTAGAACTCTAGAAGGAAAAGCCGATCCACGGGTTTATCTTATCAGTCTCCCGGGACAGAGGAACCGTGGGCGCTAGTCCTGAGGCTGTTCGAGCGGGTGTGGCGCAGTCTCAGTGGTCGATGATGTATCTGGGTCAGGGGCTGGAGAAACACTTAAGGAAGTAATGACAAGATGTACGTAAGCCTAGAAACAAGAGAGAGGAGAAACAAAGATTATCTAAAAGCAGTCAACCTGTGACCAGCTGCTCTTTGTATACCCACCCCGATCTTAATCTGAGGCTGTTAACCGGGGAGACAGACCTGGGGGAACAGGCATCACCTAGGGGTGCACATATTTCAAGAATGATGACTACGGCCTGAATAGCGCCCGGGAGACGTGCCATGTGCAACCTCCCTGGCCCTGCAGAGAGGCCCTGGACTTTAACCTCGGTGACCGAGGAAGCTCACTGAACTGTGCTCTTGCGAAGTCTTACTTTGTTCTGGCAGGCCGTAGCTGGTGTGTCCACTAAGCAGAGCTCTTAAATGGAGAGGCCAAAAAAAAAAAAAAATCAAACAGGCCACCCAAGCAGCTAAAATCACACAGGAAGTAAATTTTAAAACTACCTTAAAGATATAATTTGGGTACTTATGAATTTTTTAATGAAACCTCTCTATTTTCTTTAGAACGTTGTAGGAAGTCCTCTCTATCTCCACGTTCCTAAGGCAATCTCTTCCCTTGTTATTTTCTTCTGTGCGAACAGGAAGACCCACCAACACGTCCCTTGCCAGCTCTCGGCTAAAGCGTGTCAGTTGAATATGAATCCTTCTCAGCTTTTGAGATTAGACTGTCTGAACGTTTGTGCCACCAAGGAGCCTACATTTTACACTCAATCCAGGTCCATCACCCAGCTCAGCCACTAGGTTCTTCTGAGACCCAGGGTGAGGTTCTCAACCTTCTGTGCCTTAAGTCCGCTCTATTTGTAAAAGGATAACAAAGGGTCTCCCCGATTATTTACAAAGTACTGTAAAGTGCTTTTCAAAAGACAGTGTGCAAGTGAATGCTCCGTAGTGATCTTTCCCATACTGAAGACACGAAGATAAACTAGACAACCCTCTTGTCTCCTCTGGGAACAACGCTAGAATTCATATTTGGGTGTCAGTGAGTGTGCCTGGGCAATAAGTACTTATTAGTTGATTCAGTATGAAAAACGTGTTCTAATTGCCCATTTGGTAATATTTACATTTTTCTGGAAGTCTGGGAACCTCTCGTTTGGCTGTTTTCAATATTTAAAAAATCCTTTGAAAGACAGACATTGATTTCTAACCAAAAGGCGAGTTCCTCATTAGAGCTAAATGGGAAACCTTGAAAATCGAGAATTTTGAAAAGTGTGGTCCAAATGATTATTAACTCAGTGATGTTATGTAACTCCAAGTATATAATAAGGCAGAGTTATAAATGCTTAATTATGTTAAAAATAACTTTAAGATTAAAATAGATTAAAAATATCATCTGTGCTGCTTAGTCAGGGATCCAGCAAATTAAGAACTTTCAACGTGCCTTGTGGAGCACGACAGCTCACGTGCCCGGAATCCCGCGAAGGGCGCCTTTGTCTCAGGGGCGCACGCAGCCTGCGGTTCCGAAAATTGGGAGCCAGCTCTCACCGTATGTGTGTGGATCGTTTTCTATTCATTGATAGCAATTTTTCCTGTCAACATATACCAATCTTTATTGCTGTAGATCAATATAACTTCAGTGACTCTGCACAACTGTGCATTTTGAACTGTTATGCAAGACCCAGGCCCGTGCTTAAACTTCCAAAGGGAGGCGACTGAGTCCCATTTCGGGTGCAGGAAGGGTTTCTGGCCGCTGGGGTCCAATAGCTCAGTGGGTGGAGGCGCTGGGCGTGCGCGAGACCGGGGGAGGGGTCAGGGGAGGGGTCAGGGGAGGGGCCACGGGAGGGGCACAGGGGTTGGGAGGGAATGGGACTTCTGAAGCAAGATCCGACGCTGCTGCGTGGAAATCCTTGCTGAAATTTTGAGCCACCAACTTCCAGAGAGTTAAAATCTTTTCTGTCTTTAATAAAAGGCAAGCATTGTGCTCCTGTCTGTTTTTCCGTGGCCTTCAAAGAAGGGACTAGAATCTAGATAAATAGTAAGGATTTCTTCCAGCCCCAGGATGCATGATCGTAATCTCCGCTAATCGCCCCAGGGCTGACCTGCTTTGCTAAATAAAATAATTGCCTGTGCGAGTGGTCAGACTTGTTGAGGAGGCCGGTGATCCAAAGGGTTCAGGGCTCAGGGAGGGGGCTTCTGGGCACCAGCCTGGCAGATCCAAGGGTAGGTGGCAAAAGTTCTGGCGAAAATGGGAATGCATGGGAAAAGAACAATTCTCATTTTGTCTTGCTGGGGGAGAGAGACCTGCTAACAAAGTTCGAGATCGTAATGACTCAGTGAATATTTAAATATAGTTCTTTCTTTCCCTTTTTAAAGCCTTTTAACTGCAGAGATCTGTAAAGGTTTGAGATTTTAGAGAAAAAAACACCGCGGCAGGAGAGCAACGTGATGCAACGTGATGACATCAGCATCAGACGGCTGTTGCTAAGTGAGCCAGCTTCCCTCTCTCCCCCGGATGCAAGGCTAAGTAATTGCCCATTTCGGGGAAGCCATGTATCTATGACACGAGCTGTGTTCTGTAGCAGATAAAACAAAGCCAGATGCTTTCTCTTTGCACACATTATTTTTAAAATAAAGATTAAAGTTTTATTATAAAACATAACACATGGTCTTGGAAGGAAGCTCAGAACGTTTTATATAAGTCTGAAATTTTAGTGTATCAAGAATATGTACTGAGATCTCACTGGCTATCAGGAGGAGATAGTAGGATGAGTCAACCTGAAAAGAGGAGTATTTTGAATTTAGTGAAAAGGGGGGTAGGGAAACATGCAGACTCGAAAAGAAAAATCTGTCACCTTATGATGGTTGGCAGAGGGAAGGCAGCCAGAGGAGTGCTGGGTTTGAAGACAGAAGCATTCTTTTTATGGCTGTTGACTGAATAACGGATTATGCCATTACTATAGGGAGAACAGGGCATCGCCAAGGAATACTAATAAAGAAACAAGGGGTGGGACTCGGGGACAAACTGGAGGCCAGTGCAGCTGGACACGGAAGTCCCTCCCACATGGACACCCTCCAGAGCGCTCCCTGGGGTTTGCATCCTCTGCTTGGGACATGTTTTTCTGGGGATCCCATGACAAACACCCTCCTTGCTGCAAATCTCCTCAGCACCTTCTTTCTCAAGGAGCCCTGAGCTACATACACCATGTAACACACACAGACCCCTTCCCAACCCCACCTCGGGTCATCCGATCCCCCTTACTGTGCCCTACCTTTCTTTTTTCCTTCGCACTTAACATCTCCTAATTTATCCACTGATCTTTCTGTTCCATGGAGAGCCAACGAGGTGTAGTGGTTAAAGAACACAGGCTCGGGAGCCAGCCTGCTGGGGCAAACGAGCTCCCCTCATGGCTAGTGTGAGACCCCAGAAAGGTTACTTAGTCACTCGGGTAACTCTCTCGTCCATAAGATTGGGATAGTGAGACCATGGGTTTCAGCACTGTACTCAACACATGGTGATTGCCATGTAAACATGGAATAAATAAATCATCTCCCCACTCCGCCCCCGAGACTATGGGAACTCATGAGAAGATGTTATTGTGAGTGGCATGTGGTACAGGAAAAGGAGGAGGCACACATTTTTTGAGACATTGGTGTTTTTGTTGGACTGTGTTAGTGTTTAGACAGAGGAAAGGTCACTGTGCAGCCACCAGGGGCGCTCTGCTGGTCAGAACAACCCGGGCAAGGAAGTGGTCTCCAAGCTGTGACGGAGAAGGAAGGCAGGGAAGGTGGGGCCAGCCGAGACATCCTGCAGTCCCAAGGACCTCCAGGTAATAACAGTGGTTCCCAGAAATGCACAGAAGTAGCATTGAAACATGGTGGATGACTCAGAAGTGTTGGCAAAGTGGAGGACCTTCCTCAAGTAGGAAGATGAAGCATCAGATACAAGTTGAATGAGGTAAGCAGATAGGAACACAGTCCAAATTACAGGAAAGAAAGGGAAAAAAAAAAACCAGGTTTATCTGGGCCAATGTTTCCCCAAATGCATCCCCCAGAACACCGTACTAATTAGGTGCTTTTAAATGAAAAGGTCTAGGGTAGTATAAATCCTCCAACATAGCAAACTACATACCTTTTTTTTTTTTTTTGGATATGCACAAAGCACGTTCCCAGAATAAAAGCTCTAAGACGTCCTCCGGTGGAAGCACATGTTTAAGTGGTTATTCCAACATTTCCTGAACTTACTTTTCTGTGGCTCTTTTTCCTCAAGAACATTTTGAGACCTGTGTCCAGAGATCTCCCTTTGGGGCACACTGTGTGGGCTCTTCAAGCTCTTCCGGGTCAGGTGGGCATCTCACTGGTCGTCATACCTTCCGCGCCTGAGCTGGGACCCACATACAGCACGCATTTGATACATTCTGATCAGATGAGGGACAAAGTGGATGTAGACAGGGGGCAATCCCGGGGGAAACGAGGAGAGATGGAGATGGGCAAGAGAGCACTGAAAAGTGTTTCCATCCAGGGGGCTTCTGTTGTATAAATCCAACCCAGTTGCGGTTGCTGTTTCAATGCAAGCTTGTCACCAGAGCCGCACTTACCATAAGCACGGGCCTCGTCTTCCCTCCCCCAGCCAGTTCATGCTTTCCCTCAGAGATGACAGTGTCTCTTCCAGGCAAGGAGCTCACGTACTCCCCCATCACAGAGGCTCACTCGTGACCTCACCAAGATCCACCTTTCGCTCACAGCCACCCACTTCTGAATCTCTCGACAAAGCAGCCATTCCCACTGCATTAAAGACCCTTCCAGGGACCTGGGCTGCTCGTTGACATACCATCAGGTGGCACCAATGTTGCACTCTCCACTGGTGTTGTTGACTCTCTCCTGCTTTGCAACACGTGGCTCTAATGGCCCTCGGAGGCCCCTTAGGCAGTGCCACCCCAGCTCTGACGCTTGCCCTTATGTCTCAAACAGTGTCCTCCCCATCCCGTACCACATTTGTCTTCCCACGTTTTACTCCCTTGTCTAACAAATATTTATCATCAGCCCCATGCGTCAGGTCCTGCAACAGGCCCTTGGAATAGACCAAGAGCAAGACAGAAAGAGCCGCCTGGCCACGGGGTGCTCACATCCCAGAGGACACAACAGACAACACACAGTGATCCTCAGGTAGATTGTGTGTCAGGCCGTAGCCGTCACAGAAAAGAAAGGAAAAGGAGAGCCAGGTGAATGGATGTCCTCTGGCCCAGTGGCTCCTGGACCCCTGTCCAGCTTGGCCTCTCATTCAGAAGACGGGCAGGAGGTAATAGATGGAAACGTCCTTCAAGTAACCCAACACAAGGCAGAGCGTGCCAGCTACCGTGAGCATTCCGGGTTGGGAGCGTTCATGTCTCTGTCAGAAGCACTAATATGAGCAGATGGAGACAGGGCCTAAGGATGCTCATCCTTTGTTACAGGTAAAACGGTCAAATTATAAGGAACGTGGAAATAACATGAGGAGAGTGTGGCCATCTCCGAACCAGCCTGTGAGACCAGAGGGGATGAGTGGCGAGGATATATGGAGCCTTAAAGAGAGGAGTGGTGGGGAAAAGACACCTTCCTCCCCCTTTACACCCATTTTTAGAATTCACCATTTCAATAGGCAAATGGCCACGGGCAGCTCCCCTCCCGTGAACTGCAGGCAGCTGGACAATCTTCTTCGTTTCTCTGCTCACTTCTCTCTTTGGCCTACAATCATCTGAAATTCTTAGGGACCATAAACCTCATCCCTATCACAGATTCTTCTTTCCACATGACTTCCGTTTCAGGGCTGGACCCGACCGACAGGATCTCCCTGCAATTTCAAATGCCTTCCAGCCTCAGGGCAGGAGGCCCGATGGTAACAGTTACACAAGAAAGGACAATGGGACGGAGGTCACTGAGGTTGACCAACCTTGCTGGGACCCTTGCCTTAGGGCCATCGCCTCCCAAATGGGGCTGTGAATCATCCTGCAGGGCTGACTGGGCATTCACGGGGTTTCCACTGGACATTTTCCATCCTGGGGGAAACACGGCCATGTTCGACATTTGTCAGACGCTGTGCGAACTACTAATTCGAGGTAATTCAGTTTCAGAATTAGAATCGCACGACGTCCCTTTCGATACTACTATTCGTCTTTGCAAAGCTGGACTTTCAGCCATTGCTAAGATGAAAAGCGAGTACTCCGCAAAAATCAATGTGGAGCAGGAAATGAGAGCAGCAGTTGCAATCTGAGGCCCCGCTTTGAGAATTGCACGCCGTGCCCAATAAGCGTTCACAATCCATTAATAACTAATTGGGCTTATCTGGAATGAAATAAAAATATTGTTTTCCTTTCAAACATGTTATATTAACTTTTCAAACAGCGGCTAAGTTGTTAAAACATAAATACTAAGTTGTCAGAACATAATTATTTAATAAATAGAACAATTATTTCTTGTGGCCCTGAGAGCATAGTGGGGAAAAAAAATACCGAGCATCAAACCAAGCACCACACACCAAGAAAGTGTAGAAATCTCTATTTTAGGCCATTCTCACTGTTTTGACGTAGTATAATCACTCTTCAGTGACGTCTCCCTAGAATTCTAGAACCTCACAGTGGTGACATGGTTGATGATGATAATAACACTAGGCATCATAGTAGTAGCTGCCATATACGGAGCTCTTAAGTGCCACATTCTATGTGAACGGTTTCTCAGATGTTATTTCATTTACATGCTTTATACAATTCATTTCACTCCATTTTCCTTACCCCAGAAATGTGGCTCTTCATTTTCCCCAGAGTCTTCTCTCTCTAGACCTATGGAGAAAATTTAAAAACAAATTTTAAATTTTGACCTTTCTGGTGGTAAATTCCATTGAAAATACTATAACGTTTTCTCTGACAATTATAAAACCCACTTTCTATTCCCTGCTGCATTTTCAATAATCGCCCATTTAAAAAAAAATTTTCCAGTCTCTTTTACAGGATGCAAATTTTCTCAAGATTCCTAAATAATAATAGCAATCCATCAACCAAAATCCACTCGGCACCGCTGCATGCTAGGCGCTGTGGATTCAGGAAGGCTGGGTGCAGGGTCTCTGCCTTCACGGGACTCTCAGCAGGGTGTATATACACAAAACAACCGGAGGAAAAAAAAAAAGAGCATACGATACAGGACTAAGTGAGTAAGTACAGGCTAGAAATATTATATCAAGAGAGAAATGCACCCTAATACTGAACTGGCCCAGGCCATGGCCACCTGCAACCTGTCATTCTGTCTTACTCTCTCTTACTGGAGACAACCCTCTCTTGCTTTCCAGCCCTCTCTTCTGGAATGTCAACCATTCTGTCGACCCTAGGATACCTACCATTTTCCACTTGAAGGAAAACTTTGTTTCTATGTAAATCACCTCCGTTTTAAACATCACCAGAGATTAATTTGCCTCTTGCCTATGAACTTGTCAACTTTGGTAGATCCAATTAAGGAGATGATCTCATAACTGCATTGTGCCTTCTGGCTTTTATATTATTTCTCCCTTCCCTTCCATAGCCTGTGTGTGTGTGCCCGCTTGTGTGTGTGTGTGTCTTTAAACCCATTGTCTCTATGGCTTAACTGTCATTTTTTTTATTTTTTGCTTGAGCCCTGCATTTTTGTCTTTGCCACTTTATCACTAGTGCTATTTTCAAGTTTACCTATTTAACCACTCAACAACTATTTAGTAAGCATCTGCTATTATATGGCTGCATGTTCTAGGTACCAGGGATAAGCGGATGAGCAAGAAAGACATGGCCACTTCTCCCACAGAGACTAGTGAGGTACATGCACAAGTAAGACCTATTTACAATAGAGCATGATCATTGCCATGATGAGTGAGAGGTCAAGGTGCCAGGGAAGTCAGGGTGGCCAGAGGAGACTTTCTCCAAGGGGTGGGATGAAAGCTAGTTTTCATACTAGAGGTGAAGCGGCACGGAAGTCAGTTCAAGAGAAGGAGTGAAGAAATATCCTTGAGAATTAATCAAGGGATTTATCCTGAAGATCATGGCAAGACATTGTATGCAGGCAATAGCAGCATTGTAAGATTTGTATTTTTAAAAGAGCGGCTTGGCTGCAGTGTCGCGGATAGAGTGAAAAGTTAGGGGCAAGGCTGAAGGCAGAGGAGCGAGGCGAGAGTGGTGGGGACTTGGACTGGAGACACAGCAGCGAAGATGGAGAGAAATGGATGTATTGGAGACGTAGGAATCTGTGAAACTTGGGAATATTTGAATGTTGGTGGCGAGAGAGAGGTGGGCATCAAAGATGGTCGTTTGCATTCACAGAAATTGGAAACATGAGAGAAATGCCACTTAATGTAATAAAAAATAATTTTAGTTTGGGGTGAGGTGAAAATGAGGTATCTCTGGTACATTTCAGTTAAGAATTAAACCCAGAGGTCAAGAGAGAAGAATGAAGTTATAGACCTTGAATTTCTCCTCCTCTGCAAGATAATTGACAACTTCTATTGGACAAAACAAGCGTTATTATTGTTTTGAAGTTTTTTATTTTGTTTTGTTTTGCTTTGGTTTGGTTTTATTTTTACAAATTCTTCCTTTACTTTGTCATAGTTTGTCCTCTTCTTGACATTGTTGTATGTTTTGTCTCTCAGCCATTCTCTTCCTCTTGAGTATATCATAACTTCAATAAACATGAACTTTCTTTCTAAGACTTCAATGTTGAAATACAGAAAGAAAGAGAAAAACCAGGAGGAGGAGGGTAGAGGAAAAAGAAGGAGGAGGAAAGAGAAGAAGGAGAAGAGAAAAAACAGAAAAAAAAAAACAAAAGTACAGCTTGGATCTGCTGTATGTGACATTGATCAATTCATTAATTCAGCACACATTTCTTAATGAGCATCTCCTCTCATGTACATACAGCCAGGTACATGCCAGTTTAAACCCTGGAGAGAGAACAGTGACTTCTGACGCTGACAATCTGGTTGAGAAGATAGATCTTAAGTAACTAACCAAAGGAATGAATGGTTATACCTAGTAAAAAGGGCTATAAAGTAAACAACATTTACAAAAACTTGCTGCCAAAGAGTAGTCCACAGACCAGCAGTGGCAGCATCACCTGGGAGCTTGTTAGCGAAGCAGAATCTCCGTATCCACCCAAGGACTACTGAGAGAGAACATGCATTTTAACAAGATCCCTGCGAGACTTGCACGCACATTACATTTGAGAAACACTGCTCCACAGCACAAAGGGCTGTGAGAAGAAACAACAGGTTTTCTCTTGAATTTGTCTTGGGGGTCAGGGAAGAGTCCCCCAAAGAAATGGCCTCTGATGAAGCTACCAAGGTAGGCAGGGGCTGGGTAGCACAGCAACCTCGAAGGCCATATTGAAAACTTTTATCTCTTTCCTAGAAGAGCAACCCAAACATGTTTAAAGGTTAGCTTACTCAGTCAAGCTGTCTTAATGAAATGCCAACGTCTTCAACAGGAGAAATCTATTTGCTCACAGTTCTGGAGGCTAAAAGTCTGCAATCAGCAGGCTACCAGGGCTGGGTTCTGGCGAAAGCTCTCTTCCTGGCTTGTAGATGCCTGCCTTCTCGCTGTGTCCTCACTTGATTAAAAGAGAAAGAAACATTTCACTACCTGATGGCTTTTCTTATAAGGGCACTAATCCCCTCAGGGGGCCCCACCCTCATGACCTAATTATGTCCCAAAGTTCCCATCCCCAAATATCATCAGGTCCGGGGCTCAGTGGCTTGGACATATGAATTTTCAGAGACAAAATTCAGTGCATAACAAAGGTTTTAAGCAAAGGACTGCGGAATAATCGGAATTCTACTTTTGAACATTTACTCTGATTGACATATAGAAAAGGCATTGAAGGGGTCAGGGATACATACAGGAGACCAATGAGGAAGCTATTTCAGGGGTCATGGTGGAAGAAAGACTCCAGTAGCTTAGACAAAGCTGCACTGGTAGAATTGGAGCAAAGTAAAACATTTTTAAATATTTAGGTGCTAACTTGGACAGGCTTTGATAATGGATTCCCTATGGTGGTTTCAGGGGAAGGGTCAAGGATGACTGCCAAGTTTTGGGCTTGTGCAATTAGATGGCTGTGATACCAATTCTTTGAGAATAGGAATCACGAAATCAGCAAGTTTGTGCATGGCATTTGGCTAAATGCAATGAACAATGGCCATCGCTTAGTGATCATTTATCATGGCCAGCCACTGCATAGATGCTTTACATATATTATCTTAATATACTACACAAACTTGACCTTTGGAGATAGGAAGATCATCATTCAGGCTACAAGAGTCTGGTGAAATGAGCAGCCCAGAACGCTTCCGAAGGAGAAGAACCTCAGGGAAGACAGTGCCAGCAGGAAAGCCATACCAGAAGAAAGGGGAGGCGTGCTGAGATCTAAAGGCTGGCTAATATTCTGTTAAGAGAAGCTCTTCGGAGTCTGGCCCGGGATGGACTGGAAGAATGGGAGCCTGGAGACGTATTCGTGACTCCATCAGAGAGTCCACTGAGGAACGGAGTGTCAAAGAAGCTGAGTAGAACGGGAGGGGCCAGATTAGGAAGGACCTTGAAAGTCTGTAATTTAGATTGTATAAAGAGAAGAATTTGAGCACGGAAGGAACATGACTCTACATGACAGGAAAACCTGTCTGGCGGCAGGGGAGCTTGAACGTGGGGAGGCTGGAGTCCCAGACGCCAAGTCATGAGCGTTTTATTATGCAGGGAATAGGTGAGCACTCCGGACCAGCGAGGAGGAAAACTCAATGAAACTCGCTTTCACTGGATGGAACTACATAATAGAATGAGTTAAAGACGATGACAATTTTAGGAGTAAAATGAAGAGAATGCTGGTGTCAGAGTCAGAATCAGGGAGCTCGGGGACAAAGCTGTGACTGTTCACTGACGTGCAGTGTCATGGCGGATCAGAGAGATCATTTACATTTGTGGGGGGAAGCTTGCAAGATATGATATATGACGGGTTTACATTGGGATAATAAAGAGTATAAGATTCAAGTGGAGTGAAGCACGGTACTCTATTGGGGAAATAGCTGAAAATCATAGGAAACATTGTGTTGTTAAGCTAGAACTGGCAAAATCAAAAGAAACCTTTGCATTCCACCCCCCAGCTACGACTTAGTTACAGACACACCGAACAGTTGCTTATAAACAATAGTGCATTAGATTCAAACTTTCCGATAAACGAGGCTTTGTTCTCGTCTTGGTCTAGTCATGTAATCATGACACAATTTTTTTTTTTAATTCAAAATGCTGTGTTTCGTGGAAGGAAAATGTAGGCTTTTTATACTTTCCAAATGCCATATGGTTTTTTCCCCCTAAAGCATGAGTACAGTTGACGCGGAAAAAAAAATAACCCTTACTAATCTTTCCTCTTCCCTGCTTTATCTCAGGGAACTTCAGCACTTCTAGAATGTTCTTTGTGGAGTGGCACCTGCGGGTGCCCCTTGGATCACATGCCGTGTGTGGTCAGCGGTAAACACCTTCCCACAATCGCTGCTTCATTAATGCCAATGTGGGCCAGTGCTCGGTGCCTGCCAGATGATACCGAGGGTACCTCAGGGTTAGGCTGAGGCTCACCTGATCGTCCCAGAGAGCCCCCCAAGAACACAAAAGGGTGGTGTACAGGTATCAATTGCATTGTTCAGAATCACCTATTCGAAGTCGCCAGCGGTCTGCAAACTTAGATGAAAGATACATGGGCTAGAGTAATCGGCCACCACAGTAAGAGCTGTTACACAGGAAAACTGTGTGTGCGGGGTGTAAGTGTGTTTTGACTTTGAACACGCACTCGGGCTCACACACTCCTGCTCACTAATGGAAATCACATGTCGATGTTTTTCTGTAAGGTATGCATTTTCACGGCCGATGTGGAGTTGTCTCCCCTTCCAAAAACAGAGGCTTTTGTCGGTGGTGTGCACCACCTGGATTTCTCTGGAATCTGCAGAGTTTTGCCTTTTCGAAAGTATTCCCAGAGCAGCCACACGCTTTGGGCTGGCCGTCTTCAGGGGTGTTTTCTCCAGCTACCCCTCTCTCTGCTCTGCCAATTATGTGCCACTCTGCCTTGGTGCTGTGATTGCTTTCTTCTGAGAGGGAAATTCCTCTTTCATCAGTATGGATGCACTGTTTTCACACACTGCAAGTGCTGTGTTGCTGTGTCAGTCATCCTATGAGGGCCAGTTTCAGACGAGCAGGGCTGACGAACTGGCTGCGGATTGGCTGCCCGCGGCTGGGAGGGATTTGTCGGAAGGGAGGGCTGCAGCTTACAGCAACAGAGTTTAGACTGTCTTTGCTTCATCATCTGAAGGCAAAATTTTCCAGCCAAGGCAGGCGGCTCTCGCAGAGTACAATAAGCAGGGAACGAGAACTATTTACATGGAAATTTCTTCCTCACGATGCAGGGGAGACGCCTGGGCCGCTTGATTCTGCCAGATGTTCCTGGGATGACTGTAAAAGGGAAGGAGAGGCAGAGCTAAACAAGGTAGGAGAAGCACCCCCCCCACACCCACCCCTTCTTCTTCTCCTTCTCCTTCTTCTTCTTTTTTGAATGTTTAAGGAGTTTACTGCAGTATGCTGCATTCCGTGTGTGTTGCTTGGGGAAGCCGGGGGAACTGGATGCCACTGATTCAAATGTAATACTTGCAGG
Source organism: Phyllostomus discolor (assembly GCF_004126475.2). Classification (NCBI taxonomy): domain Eukaryota; kingdom Metazoa; phylum Chordata; class Mammalia; order Chiroptera; family Phyllostomidae; genus Phyllostomus; species Phyllostomus discolor. The sequence goes on along the minus strand of NC_040913.2, from coordinate 6,610,332 downwards.
GGATCCTGGAGTTTTACGTAACATTTGGATTTGAGCAAAAGAGATGGCAAAGCTTGCTCGAATCTATGCCGCCTGTTTGGGAGTGCGGCATCCGACGAGTTTTTATTCAAAGACTAGATCCATTTATTATTCCACAAAGACACATTGAGTTCTTGGGGGGCATTCTTATTATTTTGTTGTTGTGGTAGGAAAAGTGTTCATACTGCCACAGTTAGCTCCTGAATAAATAAAGTTTACGTGGATCCTATTATGTGAAAACAGACTTGTAATGAAGAAAAAAAAAACTTCATGGTAAATAATCGCCGATTGAATGTTTGTGCCCGAATGTATTTCTGTATTAGGAATTAGGGACCTACCTAACCCTATCATGCCGTGGCTTTGGTTGAGTTTCAAAAGCACATTTTTAACAAGCTAGCAGGAGGTAGCTTTCTGACAAGTTTTCGATACTGTAGTTCAATGTTTACATTTCTTTTCCTGGCGTGTCTGAGCCTTTGTTTCCAGCTTAAAAGTGGAACCATTATATTCAAAAGTAAAGCTGGGTTAATAATGCTTACTGCAATTATCTGGTCTTTATGCATTTTTAATGAGAACACACAGCCAGCAGAATAATTTAATGAGGGCAGGCGAGCTTTTAAAGCTGTGTTTTTGCTATGCTGAAGCCATATCAACTTTCTGGCTGAGAAGCAGCCCCGAGAAATGATGGAGAAGATTTATTTATAATACACTCTGGCCCGAGAGGAGGGAAGGATATATTTGCTAAAGAATTCTTTCTGCCCTTTCTCCGTTTAAAAATCTCTGCCAGGCATGAGGAAACTGTGCTTTTTTTGTTAGGCCTCGGAAGCATGTGTTTACAATAAATGTGTAACATTTTTAGAATAGTTAGCAAGCATTGAAGCGAAGAAAAAAAAATCTGACTCGCCTACCCACCACGGCCATGAGTGGTCTTCGAGAAACACGACTACCCTTTTAAAAGACAAAGGTTAACTGGAAAGATAGCTCGACTGAGTAGGATATGCATTTGGGGAGATAATAAAATAACCAAAAAAAAAAAAGGAGGACAGTCTTATAACCTTCCAATAAGATGAAGTTGCTTCGGTTATGCTGCCTGTTTTGTGAGAGAGAGTAGAAGCACTCGTTCAAATACGAACGATGCCACGTAGATTCTTCTAGACCCACTGTTTTTACTTTCAAGGAGAAGTGCAGGACACTAGCCCAGAACTTCTGACGTCATCTCCCAACTATTTCTGCTGTGTGTTCTTTTATTCCGGCTCGTGGAGAGCATTTCTTTATGTCCTGGCCAGGAACACTCTAACTCTCACTTGGCAGGGCTTGAGTTATGTCTTCATATTTCAGCCCGTCCTTTCCAAACCCTCAGCCCCGTCTCCCGCAGAAATAGGACATCTCCCCCTACCTGCCTGGTCTCGGGCAGGTCAGAGCAGGCTCTCTGCAGGGTTCTGGCTGCACTGGCCGAAGGCGGTGGGGAGTGGGGCACTGCCCAGCTCCCCCTCGGTGCAGCCCAGCACTGCCACCTGGGTGGACGGTCCCCGTGGCCCCATTCCCACTCCTCCCCGGGGCCACCATGTAGGAGCCAGGTTCTGCCACTAAGCTTGGGGCTTGCTGTGATGGTGGCAACAGCCGCTTTTATGTAAAGACCACCACGTCCTAGGGCAGAAGGGGCCGAAAGCAGGGCAGTCTACTACCGCAGGCCGGTAATCCCGGGTCACAGGTGTCAGGCTGGGCCGGAGACTCGGGGGAAGGCTCGCTGGTGACGGAGAGCCTCTGAGGGTGCACTGCCATGAGCCCAGGCTAGAGTTGCCGGCAGTCCGGGCCCTAGGTTGCCTCCCCTCCCGCACTGCTCTCGCAGCCCTGACCACGTCCGTGCCCCTCTGTTGTTCTGTCTCTGAACAGAATTGAATAATACTTGCTACACTTGGCCTCATAATTCTAGACTTGGCCTCTCATTCTGAGAGGCCTTGACTTTGTACCAAAAAAAAAAAAAAGTTGTTTGTCTCTTGGCACAATGAGCTATTTAAAGTACAAAGGGATAAAACCTCGTATTAATGAAGCTGTTGGCCCAAGTCTCGGGGTATTAAAACACATAGTCGTATATACAAAACCCTTCCCTCTATTTGGTGTTCATGTCAGTTTTCTAGGGATATTTATCCTTAGATCAACAGATACAATTTCCAAGGAAACCAGAGCTTTGCCGTTTGCATTTTCTCCATCCATCTAACGTAACACAGCAGAAGCTCTGCAAACCAGACCGTTTCCGACGTGGGCCCTGGAGCGCCCCAGACAGCATTCTGTGCTGTTGTTTTTGCTTTGACTTGTGCATTCAATCTGTGAAAGTAGGAGTGAAGAAGAGAGAAAAATAAGAGGAAAGGAGAGAAATGCGCTTGCAAAATATACCGGTTATGCAGCTTTCCTGGTTACCAGCCTGCCTTCTCTCTGCTAGTTGTTGTAATTTGCTGTTGCTATGGTGAAAACAAATCAATATCACATGGCTCCCGGCCAGTCCCGCGCTCGGGGAGCGCCACAGAAATTCAAGATCAGGTACTCGAGACGCCAGGCAAGAATTGGGGGAAGAGGATTTGGATACTGAGCTTAGGAAAATCCCTTGTGAGAGAATGACTAGGCTCAATCTCGCATGCCTTTCCTCTCCTTTTCTCCCTGCCCTTTGCTGCCGGTAACAACAGGAGATGGGAAGGAAGGCGTACTGATTTGTTTACGTTTTCCAAAATGACAAAACATATTATGGACACGGAAGTGAGTTTGTAACATTGCGAGGGGTAAAGGATTCTGATTAATGAAAAGGTCAGCCCAACCGCTGGGTACGTGAGTTGCTGAAAACGTGGTTTGCGGCCCTTTGAGATCTCCGGGGACACAAGTACCCCTGGGAGCGGTCAGGGTCAGAACCAGCTACTACTCTCTGGTCAGACAGAGACACCTGGCAACTCTAAAATGCAGGCGGGCGGTGGGGGCGAAGGGCATTATGGGAGGTAGGCAGGTATAAGCCATCAGCCACAGCAAGTAGCAAAGCCGGGGGAGAGCTGTAGGTCCAGAGTCAGGCCAGGTGTGAACATGGAACGCCAGGGGTGGGGCAGGACAGAATGAAAGGTCACCTAGCTCGTTTCCCCAAATGTACGTGAGGGCCAACCTGAAGGCTCAGCAAGGAAAGTGAAGAAGTGGCTGCAAAGAGAAGGAAAAGTATTGTTTCTGGAATGGTCCCCTGAACCTGATGGGCCTAGCTGTTTGCTGCTGGAGGGGCTGGGGTGGGGGGGAACAAAAACCTTGGTCTCTCATGCTGTGTTTTCTCTGTGAAGGATGAGGCAGGAAGACTTAGATGGGCTTTGGGGACTCATCACCACACTGTTTTCCTGCTCTTTACTCAGCCCAGTTGTTTTTCGGCGTGTGTTTGTTTTTCAATGTGTACAAACTGTTCACGGCAGCTATGGGGACGGATCTTCGCAGTAAGGAGTCCGTAGGTGGCACCACGGCGGTGGCAGGGCCGGTCTGCCCCAGGCCTGGGCCCCCTAATGCTCAGCGTGGTTTGGCTGAGGCTAGTCGCACCTCCACAGCCGAGAGGCCGAGAGTGAAAATGAAAATACGTGTGAAAGGCCAGGTCCTAAGGTTTCTCTTGTGCACCTGAGTCCCAGAGTTGATGGACGAGTTTTCAGCTGTCCTGCTTTCCTCAACATAGCAGAAGCTCTTGGTAACAGAGGTGGATCCACTGATTTACCTTGGTGCACGCTGACAAAGGATGCATTGTCTGGGAAACCCTAGGTCGGTGTATTCCACCCATCTGTCAACAAGTGTTTATTAAACACCTCTCGGGTTGTCTGGCTTTTGCTGTTTGGTTAGAACAAGTCAATCACCCAATACCCGACTCTGTGTGCGTGCAAAATAAAGGGCAGAAAGAAATGATGAAAAACTGTAAGTGTCAAAGACTTTAATAATAACTTTCCTGACTAATGTTGATTTAGTGTTGATAACTATCAGGCAGTAATTGTAGGCTTGAGACAGTTTTGGTGTTTGGGGGAGAGCAGAAGGAACTTTGAGTTTTAAATGCCTACATAGACTTTCTTCACCTCCATTATATTTCTCAGCATAGATGCTGTTTAAATAGCGTATAAAGACGTCAGGTGAGCAATAAACGTGGGAGAAGGATGTGCCCCCCACAAAATCCAAAATAGGAGGCTGCTGAGAACAATCACCCGGTCTCAGCACGCCGAGATTCAGCCCCAGAGTAGTCAACTGAGAAGTGTGGGCACCTGGTGTAAAAAGCCTTAACCACCCAGCCAGCAAAAGGGCATCCTAGACCCTCTCCCGCACTTTGGAGCCTCGGGGTGCCTCTGATAGGATGAGCTCACCTCCCCCTCCCAGCGAGAAAACCTGACTCCCGTCTCTGGAGGATTCAACTCCCCCTCCCCCCGCCCTCTTTATTTTCTTAAAAGCAGAGCTACTTGTCAACATCTATGTGCCTCTTTAAACCCAAAATTTTTGCTTTGTTTTGTTCATCCTAACACCCACATTAGTGCGTATTTTCTGGGGGCGGGCCAGTTGCAAGGGAAGGGAGCTGGTTTGGGGAGAGCTGGGGGCTGTTGGGGGGAGGCGAAGGGTGTCACTTAAGGGATTCTTTTCAGCTCTGGCTCTTGGCAGACAGCTGGGCAGCGTCTAAGGTTTTTGAGCATTTTGGGCAAACTGGCTGCTGTAGACGAGCTTTGGGGGTCGACCAAGGGAGGATGGCAGGGAACAAGGGAAATGCCCCAGGCCCCTGGTCCTAAGCAGTTCACAATCCACAGTCCCTGGGGAACGAGACACTTACAAACAAGATAAGAATAGGTCGCCACACAAGTGTCCTCAGAAGGATAATTAACATATGTATAGTTCCTTACTCTTTACAACCCGGCTTTCACAGACATTATCTCAATTAACAGTTCAGACGGAGGCTGAAAAACAACACACACAAAAACAAACAAACAGGAGCTGGGAATCAGTGCACTCCAGCCTCCCTGCGCTAGCTCCTGGAGGGGAGGAGTTATACACCGGCTTTTAAAACTTTCATCCCTTTTTTCTCCCCCACTAATGAATGGACTTTACACTTGAACATGAAACATTTACAGATGTCCCTGGTATATGTACGCGTGTCACTATCTCCTGTCTCCAAGTGCTTTCTATGTCTTTAATCCTTACCTGAGGATGTGTTTTATTGATCTGAGAGAGAGGGAGAGGGAGAGGGAGACATCAATATGAGAGAGAAACGTGGATCGGTTGCCTGCTGTACGCTGCCTGATGGGGGACTGAAACGTCAACCTACGTGATTGCTTTCTCGGACAACACGTCCATTTATAACTAGTGTAGTGGGCAGCCTAGACGCCGAGGCAGAGCAAGAAGAGAGGTTGGTTGGCTTTGCTCTCTCAGCTCTGACTGCTGAGCAGACACCAGGAGACAAAACCTATGCTGGCTTCTCACCCCAACCCAGCCACACAGGAGCAAGGCGGGCTACACTGTGAATGGCAGGGACGTGCTTCCAGAATATAAAATTCCTTAGTGGTTGTAAATGGCCTGCAGGTTTGGAAAAATCAAAGGCCACAGTGGAACTAAAATGCGAAGTATTCTATTTGCTGATTAGAGGTCCCTGTCCCTCTAAGTTCTCCTGAGCCTGCTGAAGTGGTGAGGGTACCCGGGGAAATGAACATCTGAGTGGCATGTGTTATAAACTAGGTGCCTCACACACACATAGCTCATGTCATATGAACCTTCGAAGAACCCAATGGAGTTAAGGTTATCCCCACACAGTTAATACCGGCCAATGGGAAAAGAGAATTCTGGAAGGTTCTAGAACCCAGCCCTGATCTCACAGCTGATACTTGGCAGAGCCAGGGTGTAAACTCAGGCCCAATTTTACATTTGAGTTCGACAGAGAGATGACACTCTGTCATCAGCTGAGCCAGTAAAATGGAGGAAACAAAAATAATTCACTTGCAGGAAGAAATAAAAGCCGAAGGAGGGGGTGAGGAGGTCGATTGCTTTGGAACTCTCAGAGGTGCTTCATGCTGTTTACATTATAATACAGAAATGCTGGGGGTCATGAGAACAGATTGTCTTACGTCCTATATCATTTCAGTTTTTATGTTTGTCGTCTTTTTCATGGTCCCCAAAAACCCTCTTTGTTTGCCCCAGGTTTATAAATTAAATAAAGACGGAATTTTAGCGAGGTTAAACAATGTGTTAAAAATGTCACTCGCCAAAAAAGTGGAAAAGCTGGCCCTCAAAACTGCTTTGAAGTCAAATTGCACTGCAGTCTGACGCGGGGTTTTCTGGCAGTGAGTGCTGCAGTGTGGAGGGGAGCCCAGCCCCAGCAATTTGGGGGCAGACGGTCATGTTTTTAATTAAGATATTGGATCATCTTTAAAATCTATACATTTCTGGCATCTTCGATACAAGCCTCAATTAATCAACTAAAGAGTATCAGTGAAACATATATTGTGTCAACGGCTTACTACTTGTCATTTTACATGCTCTGGGGGCTCAGGAAAGTAGAGATCTGGGCTGGATGGAGTAGCAGATAAGGCTCCGCGGAGGAAGAGATACTTCCTGTCCTTCTGAATGGGTCTATTTGTGTAGTGATCAGTGTTTCTGCAATGGGCCATCTACACCCCAAGCCGAAGGCAAGGTCATCATCCTCTGTGTAAGGAAACGAAATAGTTGAACTTACATCTTATATATTATTTAGCTCATCCTTTTTAAACGTCAATTGTCTTGTATGTTTGACGCCGTATGTAACATATTAGTATTGTTATGCAAGAATAACATTTATAAATAAGTAAATAGCCTGATAATGGCTGTACCTGCCCAGAAGTGATTTTTGTCAGAAGGGCATAGGATCAAAAACGAGTGGCGAGCACAGCAGTCAACATTCGAGAAATGAAGTTCATCTCAAGCAGGAGCAGCAGCTCGATGTGATGTGGGGGCCAGTGTGGAAGGTGACTTTGGAGAACAGGGGTCAGATGCCGGGCAGCAGCGGGAAATAGGGTTGGACAGAGTGGGGGAGGCCAGAAGGCGGAAGATCAGGAAAGCGTGCGGAGGAGTTGGGACCCATCACCTGCAACATCCCAACTACTGCCTCCGGAGGAGAGAGATAAGACTTGTAAGATCAGGTTAGAGGTTAGAAAGTTTTTAACGAGAGAGGCTGCTGGCTGTTACACTTTGGAAATATTACAGGCACGTGATGGGAAGGAGTGGATTAGAATGGCCACATGAGGGTAGGGAAGAAGGGCCAATCGCCTCGAAGGAAAAATAATAGAAGCCAATGAGAGCTCAGGAGAGTCAAAGCGACACTGTTTCTAGCAGGAGAAACAAAGATGGGACCCTAACAAAAACGGGGGGCGATGGGAAAGGAGACCCGTCAGTGGGAACGGGGCCAGGGGAAGGAGGGAGAAGGTGAGTCCTGAGTTTTGGTCATGGTGTTCTTCGCTAACAATGGGCTCATCCAAGCGGGGCGTCCCGTAGACATGGGACAGTGTGGGGACAGGGAACAGCCTGGGCACCAGGCTGCCCACGCGTGTGTTAAAGCTGTGGATGCGCACACTACTTCCCGTTCAGAGGGAGCATAAATGGAGACAGGCAGGTGTCTAAGGGGGAGCCTCGGGGAGGACGGCTGGGACCCCGAAGAGAAGAGGAGCTAGCGAGGAATCAGGAAAGCAGACCCCCACGCAGGAGCAAAACTCTCAGCCTGCAGGTGAGCAGCCGAGGCTGTTAAGCGCCATATATTGTCTAGAGGCACAGAATGTTGGATGGATAAGAACTTGGTAGCCGTATCTTTCTTATTTATAGTTGACTGCTTATTTACTTATTTATTTATCTATCTATCTACCTATCTATCCTCGCCCGAGGACATGCCTATTGATTTTAGAGGGGGAGGGAAGGGAGGAAGAGAGAAGCAGGGAAAAATGTCTATGTGGGAGAGAAACATTGATCGGTTGCCTCTCGCACAAGCCCTGATCAAGGACCCAACCTACAACCTAGGCATGTGCCCTGACCAGTAAGCAAACCCGAGACCTTTGGGTATATGGGACGACGCTCCAACCAACCAAGCCACACTGCCCAGGGCTGTATAGTTGACTTTTTAAATAATAAATCTCCACTAATAACCAAAAGAGAACATTTGAAGACAATAGCTAGGCCCTGGCCAGGTGGCTCAGTTATTTAGAGCATTGTCCCAATAAGCCAAGGTCGTGGGTTCAATCCCTGGTCAGGGTACATACAAGTACCAACCAATAAATGCACAAATAAGTGGAACAACAAATCAAGGCTCTCACTCTCTCTCACTCTCTCTCTCTCTTCCTCTCCAAAATCAATACATTAAAAAAAGAGAAAGCTATAAAAACCATAGTTATCAAGATTCCTGCAGCTATATTTCAAAATATAGATTTTTGAGTGTGGGTTAGGGCAGGGACTCCGGAGCAACTGGAGATGTGGCTGGATACTGGCCATCCTGTTCTCACACACCCGAGCGCTCGTTTATTCCTGGATCTAGTCTCAGTTGAGCCCAGCCATAAGGGCTATTCCAAAAAAAAAAAAAACCGAGAAGGTTCCCAAAGTATGCAAATGGTTAGTGCCCTCCTGCCAGATCCCTCCAGCGGCCGGACCGAGCAGCACTGGTCACCCTCATGTGCCTAGCCAGTCAGGTGGGGATCTAATTAAAAAGTGTGGATCCCGATTCAGTAGATCTGGAGCGGGGCAGAGCCTTCGAACGTGCTCCCAGAGGGTGAAGGCGTGGCTAGCCCACGGGGCTGCAGAACATGCAAACGCAGAGGGCAGCAGCGCGCATGTGTAGATGCAACAGATGGCCGCAGCCCACCAGGTCTGCGCCGGTGTTCCAGGAGTGCTCTGCACGGCTGAAGGCCAGGGCCCACCTACCTCCTTCCTCGGCGCAGTAGCTGCTTAGGCCGGGAGCAGAGCTAAATAAGCCTGAGGTCGCTCACCCCAGGAGCCTGGCACCGGGGCGGCTGTGGTCCGGGGCGCAGAGGGAGGGAGGGACTGGAGCAGGTCTGGCAGCCGGTGGCCGCAGACAGCCGGTCCGTGGGCGTGTCCCCAGCCTGCCACGGCTGTCTCTTCTGTGGACGCAGATTCCCATCAGCTCCTCTGGAGGTTGGCTTCCTGCCTCCAGAGGCGGCTAGTGTGTCTGTTTGTGAGTCTGTTTTGGAGATATGTTTTTTAAAAAGAAATACATGCGTTCAAAATCAGCCTCTGACTGTTTTCTGGAGACGGCGATCAGAACTGGAGCCTGCAAGTCTGACGTGCCTGTTGCAGCCACACCCTCAAGGCCTCAGTTTGGGGAACTCGGACAAACTCACGTTTCCTCAAGACGTAGATAACGCCCTCCTCCCCTCCTTCCTTCCAAAGAACGTGAAGAGTATGGAGGAAATGTATGCAAATTAAAATGGCCCTTGTATAAAAACGCTACTTTTAACACCTTGCCACGTGAGAGAAGCCATTAGTGTGTCTTCCATCTTGGTTTGTGTCCGTCTGTCTTCCCGCCCCCGAGTGCTGCCCTTTTCTCCACATCCCAGGTGAGGCCCGAGAGCCCGCCACCTCGCTACACTGATTGAGAGGAAGCCTTCCCCGCCCAGACGCCCACAGAGCCCGCCCACAGATGGCTGGTATTTTTACGCATTTTTAATTGACCAGCAACCTCTCAGGAATGAAAGGGAACAAGTGCTTATTGGGTTTATTGAGTGGCTACTAGATGCCAAGCCCTCTGCTGAGAGCTTTATATACATCAGCAGAGTGAAACCTTTTTACCAAGAAAATAAAGTCCGGGGAGGCTGAGTTGCGTGCCAAGACTGCACAGGAAGGAGCGCCGGCGCAAGGGGTGAAACCCCAGTGGGGGGGTCTCCAGACGTGCAGACCTGTTCCAATCGCGCTGACTCGGGGGCTGCCACAAGAAAGGCATTGGCTTTGGAGAACCCCCTCCTGCTTTCGCATGCACCGTGGGCAGAACCCACTGAACAGGTAAACAGAACACGAGCGAGTGGGGCCTGGCGTACAGCGCGGGCACCAGCTCAGTGTAGGCAGGGAGCTCCTCCTCACAGAGGCACTTGGGGAAGCGCCAGGGACGGCTGGAGCGCCGTGGCCTCCACGGCCCGTGGGCCCGTTCCTGACTCTCAGGTCCCCGTTGCATGCATTGGAAGGAGCCGAAAGACTCGATGTTGACAGCACGGTCTGGAGACCTGAGACAGGTGACATCTGCAGAAACTCATTGTCAGCGGGGGTCCTGTCGGAGAGGGAGGTGTCTGCGGTGTTGGGGCTTTGCCGCCCTCTGTGAGAATTCTTAGAAATCCCTCCGTCTCCTCCATCGGCCTCCCCCTGCAGGTGCGGGGCTGGGGGCCGGTCTCCCCACCTGGCCAGTCACCAGTCCGCTGCTGATGGTACCGAGGGCCTGGGCTCGCTCTCCGACCTGCGTCTGCTGTACCCTCTCCCTGCAGCCTCCCTTCCTCTTGCCCCGCGGCTCCTGAGCTAAGCCAGGGTCTCGGTTCCCAGGTTCTGTTCTCTCTGCTGAGGCTGTACCTGGCATCCCTACCGAAGGGCGCACGCACAGAGATACCTGGTGTTCCTGGGGTTCCAGCCACACCTGCCTGTGAGCTGATGGAAGGGATTATTCCTTTGCCCCCTTAGGAAAGCCCATCATTTGAACCTGAAGTATCAGGCTTCCTGGCAGCCACCACAAAGAGCATCCCCTCAGGAAACAAAACAAACCCTATCTCTAGAGTTTCTCCATTTCTTTCCTTTAAAGTTCCCTGATGCAACTAGGCTGCAATTAAGAGGCAGGATCAAAAGGGCTCACCGCCTCTGGGGTTGCCGGGACCTGCAGAGAGCTGAGACCCTTTTAACCCTTTCCTTCCCCGCGACTTGCCACTCCCATCGCTTCTCTGTTGCCTTGGGTGCTCAGGTACCCGCAGGGTGCTGAGCTGTGAGGAGACACAGCAGAGCCAGCCAAGGAACTTCTCACGGGACACAAGGGTCTGACCGCCCCTCCTTTGCGACATCCACCAACCAACAGCAACCACAAACATCGGAGGAAAATCAGAAGGGAGCCCCAAGTTGGAAGGAGTCGGAGGGCTCCTCCAGCACAAGCCACGGCCACCCTCTACCGTAGCCTCGGCAAGCAGTGTCTAACTGCCGCTCGGCCACCTCTGCTGGCCGGACACGCGTGACCCAGAACACTTATCGCCACCCCCTTTTGTTATAAAATTCGTCCTTGGGTGGCAATGAAATGTGACTCCCCGTGACCCTCCCTCCTCAGCCCTCATTCAGGCTTGTGGACTGACTCTTAGCAAGTCAAATGCCTCCCCGGCAGGTAAACCGCTCACCTGCCTGACGGTAGCAATCAGGCCTCCTCTGATGGGGGCCATTGGCACCTTCCCTATTCAGGATGTAATGCTTGTATTATGCAACCTAAGACACTCTGAGTTTTGTTTTTTTTTGGCAGTTTTGTCAGCTTCTTGACCCCCATCACTATTGTACTTGAACCTTGAACTAGCTGTATGGGAGAAAAGGGGGAGTCACTTCCTTCTCCTTCAGCTCTGTTTGGACCTGAGCACAGTGGGGACGGGTAGGGGGAGGCTGATGGGTGGAGGCGAGGTGGGGGGACAGACCTCTTCCCCAGCTGTGCGGAATGCTTCAGAGTTGCCTTGACTCCCAACGGGAGGCTCTGGGCACCTCTGCACGCCTTTGGCTAGATTCTGGGCACTGACTTGGAAAACTGCCCATAGGATGATCGCTAGACATACACAAACACACGCACACACAGAGAAAGCTATAGCTATACGTTAATGTATAGCGACGTAGATGCACACGGCTGTAGATTTAGGTCTAGATGATTGTAGATATAGGTTAGTATTCATTTATACAAATAAAGGTGGACATTTAGATCTCTATATACACACAGGTAGCTATAAATATAGATTAGCTTACATAGAGGTACAGATAGATACAGAGAGATAGGCAGGTAGATAAGTGAGAGACAAACAGATGAGCTTCACACCACCTGAATGGCCCACTAAGACAGTGTTTAGAAGTTAATTACACATTTTCGGTTTGTGTTGGTTTGGTTTGGGTTTGGGGCTCAACAAAACAGTGCCATTCGAGGGGCTGCCCTGCATCCTGAGGAGTTTCCCCGTGGCTCTCAGCACCGTCCTCAGCAGCTTAGAGACACGCTCCGCCATCAGTGTCTGCCAAGGTCACCGGAGGAACTCATTAATCCCAGCTCCCGTCAGCAGCAGGCTGCGCTAACCTGCCCTCCTTCGTCCGACAGGGAGAAGCCGGAGAGGATTTGCGCCCTCAGCCCCCCCTGGGCCCACTCAGGGACACCCCGAGCAAACAAAGGGAGGGTGAGGAAGGGCCGGGGAACCATTTCCTGCCGAGCTGGCCAGAGTTTCCTCTTGAGAAAGCCAGAGCAACCCTGTCCAAAGGCTTGCAGACTTGACCTGAGACCAGCCCTCCGGGTTTTCTTAGGAAAACTCCCAGGTTGATATTTAACCTCAAGATGCCCAGGCCCCGACTGGATTACCAACTCTGCCTCTTCCTCCCTGGGCTAGTAGTTTTGCTAACGTCCCATAAGCCCCCACCAACATTCCTTGACATGCGGAAAATTTGCCTTTCTAATTAAAACTACACATTTTCTAGCTAGCCGCTAGGAAGTGTCATTTTTTTCTTTTTTTAATGCTCGGGGTAAAATTTGATGCCGCAGATCTTGGACGGCACTCAATGATTGATCAGGAAAAGGAACAGGCAGGAGCGATTATTTGGGGGTGCCCTGGGGGTCACTAACCTAAGACGGGAAGTTGGAGAGCACTGGCGTGGAAAACACCTGGGGTAACAACAGAGGTCACGTTCGTCCCCTCATGCAGACCCAGGTTGTGTGTGGAGGTCACTGTCCCGCATCTGCGAGTTCGGATTTCACGTTCTGATCTCTTCCTTCCAGCTTGGTGACTAGCACAGAAAGTCACAGAGAAGCATGGAGAAGGCCCGTGTGTGCGCTTTCTCAGAGCCATCAGCTCAGTGGCGTCTTAGCCTGTGCCCCTCTGCCGCACCCCCGGGGCCCCCGAAGCTGCCAAGGCTGGGGGGGTGGAGGGGCCGCGGCCTGGGAGTGGGTCTCCAGTTACAGTCTGGCAGCGCCCAGCAAGCCCCGGAGTTAGCTCGTGACACTCTCTGTCTTGCTCTGCACTTGGAAACAGAAAACGAAAAAATCAAAACCATATGTTCGACACAATGCCGGGCTTCTCGCGCACCCTGGGCCGTGAAATAACCACCACCGCCCGGTCCACGTGGTCGGAGGCTCGGGCGGGGGCGGCGGCCCGCTCTGGCCAAGCCAGAGGCAGGTAGAGAAGGCAGCTCGGCCCGCTTCCCTCCCCAAAACGGCACGTCGCTGGCCCCCGTCCAGCGCCTAATGGGGGAAGCAGATCCAGGCCCGGCTTACTGACTTATTTCCCTCCTTCCCATCTTCCTCCTTCCCCGCACACTTTCAGGATTGGAAATTAGAAACACTTTTCTCCTACACACAAAATGACTCCTCACACACACTCTTCCCCCCACCCCCCCGCTCTGGAATGGCGATTGCTGCCAGAAGAGGCTTCTAGAAGAACACATGCTTTCCCTGGCCAGAGACAGTCCAAGGGCAGGTTTCCAGGGTCGCCAGCTAGTTCACAGTGGGGGCTGGTTAGGAGGGAGGGCTCACCCTCTGGAGAGGGGAGGGTTAGCGCTGACACAGAGCCCCCGGGGGGGTTCCTGGGGGCCTGATAATAGGTTATTTCTCAGCCTGGGGGTGGGTCACACAGATGAATCCACACTGTGAAACTCCAGGGACGCGGACACTTAGGATACGTTTGCTCTTCCGCCTGGAATGAAGTTTGTCCCCAGTGGCTGGCTCCCCAGCACGGTCTACAGGCCGAGAAAGGGAAACCTGCTTGAGAGTTTCTGCTGTGTCCTTCCTCGGTGCTCCCCCGCGCCTCCCCCCCCCCCCCCCCCCCCCCCCCCCCGACCCCGGTCTGTTTCTCTCCTGACTCCTGGGCTCCCGGCCCGCGAGGCAGAGAACAATGACACACCACGACATCCTGCTCCTGGGCCAGTGGGAAGTCCGTGCTTCCCATTCAAACTTGAGAAGAGAGGAAATCATGGCTGCTAACTGATGATGATGATGATGATGATGGTGATGATAACGATGCTGCTTGTGGATGGCGTACAAAGCATCTCCGTTACTCTCCACGTTTTTATGTCTTATAACCACAGGAGAGTTCCGATGAAAGGGTTTAGGTTGGTTTTGTTTCGTGTTTTTCTAATCCTGTTCGGCAATCAAGACTGGTGGAAGGAAGGGACCGTCTGGGGGCTGCAGATGGTGATGCCTTTTGCCCCTTCTTGCTCCGCAACCCGAGGTTCACGGCAGAGTTTAGGTCAAGGGGGTGCAGGTCTCAAAAACACATAAGGGTGGTGGAGGATGACAAGGGTCCAAAGCTGGCAGGTCATCAACACGGGTTTGAAGCCCGGACTCCCCTCGCTAGGAAGAACCGAAGTTACCAGATCACCTGGGACTTTGAACGCCTGGCTGGTGCAAGTCTAGATGGTGTGTCTAAGGACTTCTGTGCTGACTTGGAGAAACAACGTACCGGAAGTGCCCCCCACACAGTGAAAGCCCCCGTGTCGTTGGGAAGGGATCATTAATCGTTGTTAGCCTTTCCCTGCCCTGCCAGGGCAAGTGTGTTCTGCCGAGTGAAGTTTTCTTGGTGACAGAAAATTGTGCAGAAAAAAAGGAATACCTTGTGAAAGGTCATTCCTTAGTATGCCTTAAATTTTCCTTATTTCCTTTCCTCTCATGGGATTTATGCTTTAGTATAACACATAGATATTTAGTATAAACAAATCACCATGGTGAAGGTAATGCATGCCACAAGAGAGTTGTTAGGCACCCTGACAGTAGATTACTGCTGTCTGGGTGAGGCAAGGAAGGCTTCCTGGAGGAGGCAGCCTCTGAGATGGCCCCTGAAGGAAGAATAAGGTGGCAATGCACCTATGCCGTTTTGTCTGGTGTGTGGGGCAGAGCCTAGGGAATACTCGTGGGAGCACCACCAAAATGTTTGGTGTAGACTCAACGGTGGAGGCCAAACTATAGACTTACAACTTGATTCCAGAGCAGCCGAGTGCCACCAGATGTGGGTGACTGAGTGATTGATGGGGTGAGACGCTGCTTTAGGGAGACGAGAAATGCAGGCACCCAGGAAGTCGTGGGTGCGTTGAGCCGGAGTAGTGGCAGTGAGAACCCAGCCGAAGGTGACGTGACAATGCAGGAGCAACTAACTAGTTATGGGTGTGGGCAGGACTGTTGAAGCCGAGGGACAGGGAGGGAATTGAAGACCACCTGGGGACTGTGAACTTAGGTACAGAAACACACAGGAGGATGGGAGAAGGCCATGAGGTTGGCCGTGGCCGTGATAGGTTTGGAGTGAGGCTGGTGTGTCTTCACAGAGCTGTAGGTCTAGAATTCCGTCGAGTGTACAGCGAGATGTGCACTTGGGTCCGCCCACGGTGGAGTGGTGTGTGAGGTCACAACGGCGTTGAGACAGCGCAGGAAGTAAGTGATCTAGAAGGCAGTTGATGGCGCCGCCTTGAGGAATCTGACCCTGGCGGCAGGGGGGCTCCCCACGCCCACCTGTGCTGACATAGCAAACCCATGACAAGGAAAGGCCCATCGGAGAGGGCAGGTGTTCCTGGGGACAGGTATGTGGGCCTCGGCACATCTCCCAATGCCTTTGGATCTGTGAGAAGGGCTCATGCTATTCACTGTTTCCTAGAAATGATACTGGTCAGTGACAGCATATGGGCATGGATGAGGCGCAGGGATTTGGGCATCTCTGGGCCACAGTGGGAGAAGAAGAGTTGTCTTGGGCCACACATTAGATACATTGCGACACATGACGACAAAAAAGATCTCAAAATGTTTTAAGTAAATCTACGATTTTGTATTGGGTCACATTCACAGCCACCCTGGGACGCATGTGGCCCATGGGCTGCAGGTTGGACACCTCTTTTAGGGTTTCCGAGAGCCAGGTGAGAAAGGGAAGTAAAGCCAGATTCTCAGTAAAGAGAGCTCAGTGAAGGGGAGGATCAAGCCTGGTACCGTGACCCATGGATGTCCCCTGACCCGTGGACATCCCCTGACCTCTGGGAGACACTTTTGGAGAACAGTGGCAGGGGAGTGGAATGGCGAAGTGCCAGGAGAGTGGGGCGGGAAAACATTTAGGGGGTGTGGAATATGCAGAGCGATCCAAGGAGAGCGAGCAGAGAGGAAGCAGGGCTGAGATAAGGGGGTGCAGGTTTGAGGGGCAGCGGGCTGGGCTGGCCTGGCCGCACTGAGGACAGCGTCAAGCCTGAGGAGGTTGCATGGGGGGTGGGTGGGCTGAGATGACCAGGGCGAAATGGTTTTCGAAACTTCATAGAAAAATAGCACTGATGCCACTGTAACAGGAAAAGTGAGAAACATTAGAAAAATCTGAAGAAGGTGTAAGTGGGTATTTAAATGCTTCTTCAAGACTTTGTCTTGAATCGGATCCTGTTTTATTCAAAGTAACAGCAGAGGGAGGCGGCCAGTACACTGCATCAGTGCCCCACTCTTGAGTAAAGATGAGCATTGTGTCATCCCTGCTTTACCAAAGTACAAGGACTGCCGCTTCCTTCCAAGACGCTTCGCCAATGGTGTTTGTTGTTCTCCTGTTACTTTCTCATTTCCCCTAGTTTTCTCCTTAACCTCACGGGGCTCAGCAAAAACATACTTCACGTGCCTAGTAGCCTCTCCTACATAACAACATCCGCCAGCAGAGGTGTCACAGGTGGGATACTGTGAGTCTCCTCACTGCCCTTGTCCCCATGTGCTTTATACTTGAGCCAGTGTCTGGTACGTAGTAGGTGCTCAGTAATTGTCTGTGAAATGCAATCAGATGATTGAAATGTCTTATTCAAACAGGCATCTCTATAGATGATCATTAGCCATGAGTCATACTTACAAAAAATCCATAGTCCACCGCCCACCCAAATACACCCAGAAGTTTCTATTACAGCTGAAGGGAGAATGCACCCCGCTCCCAGAGACTGCACACAAGCCTACAACATTGTACTTCAGTACTGAGGACAGGCCAGCTACGCCCCTGCCCCTCCCGCCATGGCTCTTGTGGTCATGTGACCTGCAGAGAAGAAGCGTGGCTGACAAAGGGGAGGGGCCGAGAGAGACGAAGGGCAAAATGCAGAAGCCAGGGAGGGATCTGGAAGGCTCCAACTTAAAATGAGCTTGAGTTACTTAATTGCACGCAGGACAGAGACTTCTGGCTGTGTGCGGCTGCACAAAATGTACAGCACATCTCACAAAATGGATTGACCTATTTATTTGCCTTTGAGGGCCACTTGAAAACTAAGTGAAAAAAAAAAAAAACCACCACCACCAAGCCTGCCCACGGTCAAGGCCAGAATGAGCTTTTATAGCCACTGGGACAAGGTCATATTTCTGTATTACATTCAGTCCCCCACTCAACTTCCAGCCCCAGGAGAAGAAAGAAGTTGTGGTTCTTTTTCCCCAGACCCATGTCAAAAGCCCTTACTCATTCCTCCAAACGCAACTTTTGTCAGCGGCACAAACTCTTGGGAAAATTGTTAAAAAGGCAAATGACAACTTCTCAGGCCCCAGCCCCTGAGATTCTGAGTTGGGGTGTCTGGGGCAGGTACCCAGGAATCTACATTTATTGCAGAAGCACGGCGTGAGCGGAGTGCAAACGAGGAGCAGGCCTCCTGGCAGAGGGTTGCAGACATTTCAGACCCTGCATTCAAATTCCGCTTCTGCCACGTGTGGATGTGCAAGTTCAGGCAAATCTTAAAATTGTGTGAATCTCAGTGTGCTTGTCTCTAAAGTGAAGGTGTTAATACCCACTTCTCTGGCTGATGGTTAGGATTACACGAGACCCCCTATGTAAAGAAAACTCTCTATGCTGCACAGAATAAACACTCAACACATAATATTTGGATGTATTTGTCTGGGTGAACATGGGTTTCCTGGCGGATAATCGCAAATTAATGCTACGGACCCTCTAAACAATTCTAGAAAGAGTATGGACTTCAACACGACGATTGCTGCAGTTTCTTAAAGTTTTGTTATTGCTCACAAAAAAAAAACAACGTGACTGTTCTTGCAACAAAACAAAAAGATTTTATAGTCTACAAAATAATGTCCATGTCAGCCTCTTGGGAGTACTTACCTTTGGTCAGGATTACACAGAACACTGTAGCATGTTGCCCCAGACTAGAGGCTGACCGTTGCTTTGGAAAACAGGAGCCTGGGCAGCATTTGGGAAGCCTCACACGGTGCGTGTGTGAGGATGGCGCACTTGACCCAGCTCCGCCGTGGCTTGAGCTGCTCTGGCACAGATGGAATTGACTCTGGCCCCACTCGGGCCGTTTTTAGGTCATTCAAGCATATGGTAACTGGCTCACACGGGGACCAAACTTCTGAGCTTCAACTTCTAGGAATGAGTGAATGAACGGATGAATGAATGAATGCGTGCATTTCCTCTGGGGCCAAAAACACCCTGACATCTGCCAGCCCATCCTGGCCCTCTGCTCCCTGGAGAAAGCACGGCCCTTTGTGGCTTAGAGAACAAATAAGCAAGGATTGCTCCAAGGTGTTTCCTGCGACGACGTGCTCCTTCCTTCCTGGCTGGAGTGACCCAGTTGCCTGTGTTGGAAGTCTCGGTGTCCTGTGTCCTTTTGTCCTTTTTTCCCCACTGAGCGCCCGTCAGCAGCAGAGATGGTTTCACAAGTTAGGCGCTTGCCGGTGCCCCAGGTCACGAGATGTGGGTCACACACGAGCCGGAGGAAAGGAGTGTGGTGCAGAGCCCGTTTGATCAGCTCCCGGGGAGAAGGAAACACGGAAAAGTGGCAGGGGAGGGGAAATCAAAAATAGAGAGAGCGGAAAGAGAATTTTATGATACCCTGGGATGGAGAAGTCTTAGGGTCAACTCGTAGTTGAGACAGACTTCCAAATGTTTCCAAATCAAAGTGCATTTGTAAATCTTCCAATCCACAGTGAACCACTTTCAAAAGCTTCGTTCCCTGCCTTCGGAGAGCACTGATTAAAATCCAACTGTGTGCCTAGTACATTGATGCTATTTAAAGGCAGCAAAAACAGTTGTCTGGCGGCCAGCAATTGCACTGAGGTGCATAATATGCACAGGTGCATACACATCTCTCTTTCTCTCCCCCACCCCCGCCACACATGGATACGGGTGCACCCCGCAAAAGCCCATGAAGAACGCTGACACTGACCCTTTGTGGTTTAGGAACCCCAGACACTTAACGCTTAATCTAAGGCAGGAGGGGATGGGGAGGCCCCCGGAGTTGGGCCAGTTGGGCCCGACTCCAGCGGAGTGAATTCCAAGTGCAGAAGGATGCCTGGATTTAGACAGTTGCACATGGGAGCGGAAGGCAGCCCCTATCAAAGGAAACCAGTTAAACAAAAGCCAATTGGAGGAAATGAGCCCTTATTGTGTGCACACATGGGGTTCCAGAGGAAGGAAGCGGCCTGCTTCGGGACCCTTCCAGTGCCTCCTGAAGCTGCAAGGAAAGGCTGGGTCTGTGTGTCCGTAACCCGGAGGAGGTGTCTTCCTCAATGCCGGTTTGGCTGCAATGCAACTGGGAGGATTTGGGTGAAACCACCCACATTCCTAGACTTCCAGATACTTGGGCTGCAACACGTGCCCTTGGCAATGAAAGGCAATGCCTTGCGTTCTTCCTTGTGCATCGGAGTGTTTGGATCTAAGAAAAACTGGGGAGCAGGTGCTGGGTTTAGATACTTTGGTTGTTGTATGGGCAAAGCTCATGCAACAGGCAGCCTTTGGGCCGCAGGGCCACCTCTTGGCAGGGCCACCTCTCTGTAGGGTCCTTGCCAGCCCCTGAGAGCGCTTCTTGGCATAAGGACCCTTGATCCCCTAGACAGCAGTAGTGTCCAGCACCATCGGCAGCCTCGCTACCTGCCATCTTCTCTCCAAAATGTAGTCCTGAACACAAGCTTTTGATCGTGCAAGGTACAGCCCTGTGCTTGTCCTGGGCCCCCCGGGGAAACAAGGAAACGTGCATGGTGTTCCCAGTCCCCGGCGATTTTAGAAGGTCTGGAAGAGAAACTTTCATTCCAGCAAACACAAGAAACAGGGATTTCCCTGGCCCCTGGAGCCCCCCGGGAGGGACGGGTGGGGGCACCTGAGAGTTGTTCGAGAAGCAGGGAGCAAGCCGAACTTGCTATTCCTTTTCTCCTTTGTGCGACTTGATTGACAGTTTGAGTGCAGTTAAGCTTGATCTGTGGGGATGCTACTTACTGTAAGTGGTGTGTATTATGGAGTCATTTTCCACTGACGTCACCCTCTGAAAGTGGTGCTGGTGGAGGGAAAATGAAGGAAGACTAAGGAAGGCTGCATGCTCACAGCCCAGGCTGGGCTCCCGCCCCCACCTCTGCCCCCCCCACCTCCCACTGGGGGGATGTGCTCCTGTCTGCCTCAGCCTGGCTCCCAGAGGTCTGGCACAAGGTCAGAGTGTTACAGCCCCAGGGCCCCCTCCTCCACCCTCCCCCAGCATTCGCCAGTGGCAGGCGAGGACGGGAGACAGAGGAGAGAAAGTTGATCACGAGACAGCACTCCTTGAACAACACATCAAGTTCCACCGCAGCTTGGGTAGAGGGATTTTCCAGCCAGGTGCTGCTCTGGGGGCCGGGCTAGAAAGGGGGGTCATCGCCACACCTGGGCTCAGCCGGCTGGTGTTCTAGCCAGACGCAACAGCAACGAGGTCATTTCAAGGACAAAGGACTGAAGTACAGGAGGACATGGGGGTCAGGGAGGGTGACAGTGGCTCTCTGGGGCAGTGCGAGTAGGGGGCAGGATTGGCAATGACTTTCTAAGAAGGGACATTTGAACTGGGCCTTGGAGGATGCCCCAAATGACAGCAAGGAAAGAAAGAAGCGAAGGGTGTCACACTCCCCTCTAATGAGCCCACTCCTTCTAATTAGTGGCTGTTGAGGCTTATCATCTCATCTATAAACTAAAACTAATGGGCGGTTAGATAGACTGTTCTCCTTCTTTCTTCCCTCCCCTTGAAGGGAGAAAACACATGAATCAAGAGTTAGTCTGCCAGCAAACAGCATAATGTGGATGCAAGGAAACGTGACTGTTTTATTCAGAGCGGCCACGACTGGCTATTCAGGGAGGTTGTCACCCCCCCGCCCCTCCCCCGGCACAGGTCGGGTTTGGTTGCAAGGCCTCTGCAGCTGCGGGCGAAAGGGTAGCGCCAACCTCTTCTGCAGACTCCTGCGGGTCCTCCCTACACCTCTGTTTCCTACAGCGTCAAAAAAAAAAAAAAAGAAAAAGAAAAAAACAAGAGAAAGAACTGCACCTTTCTTGTCAGGCCACAGCGTGGACAGGATCTGGCCCTCCCCACTGGCTAAACATGACGAAATGCAAAAACAATTCATCTCACATGACACTGGATAATGGCGGTTTCAAAATTCCTTGCAGTTTAAAGGCTAATTTCCAGTATTAGGTCATCGCAGTGCTTGTAAAACTCCAATGTGATCTTCCGGTCATGTTTAGATTATTTCAAATATTACCACTTGCCCCCAGGAAAACCCCCCTCACAAAGGGAGGATATTTGCACTGAATTTAAGTCCCTTATATTCCAAACATCAGGACCTTTTTTTTTTCAGCTGTCCTGAATAAACAACACATTCTGTCATTTTTAAAGCAACCAACTAAGGGAGGGCCAGTGCCAATAATACTGGTAACTACATCAGGATCCGGGACAGCGATGGGGGTGGGGGGGCACATCGTCTGGTGAGAAAAATAAGGGAACACACAGAGACAAGTCAACTTACACTCAGGACGAGGCCCCAGCCCCTGAAGGTCACCTCGGACCACGCCACGCTGGCTTTTTCATGTGTTCACAGGGCTTTTGTGCTCCTGTTTTCCAGTGTGGACCAGCTGATAGTGCGCCTTGTTCGTCATTGACTTTGCAATCTCATTCTTCGCCACAAATATAATGGCCTGTTTGTTTTTCCGCCCATGCACCCCGGCCAAAGAATCGGACGTTTGTTCCGCCGTGCTTGTTGTGAAGAAATCAGTTCTGGGCACGTCTTTACACCGCCCGTAAAAACAGAGGCTTATCTGGGTGGAAGACACCTCGGGTTTGTGCTGGGGTAGACTTACAGGTAGCCTCGACTATAAAAAGGGAAATTGGGACATAATGAAACTTCATTCCCGTCTAATCACTGAGGCTCCTGATTCATAGACGATTCATAAAGATGTACACTTTTATTCATTATAACGACATACAGCAATTTAAACCGGCCAAGAGTGTTTTATCTCATAATGGCTCTTAAGAAGTTCTTATTAATGAAGAGATAAGAATGATTTATGAGGAGTATTACAGGTATTTATGTCTAAATGAATGGGGATGAAACGCCTGAGAAGTTGGGTCTCCTAAGTAGGGTAAATATTCCCTGGAGAAATAGGTTAAGACTGGTAATTTATTTAGCAAGCGTGCCCCTTCGGCCCCCTTTTCTCATAAGCAGTTCAAAGGTGACCTTTAGCCTGGGGGCGGGGCAGGTTCAATTCAGAAGGGACTCAGATTGGGCCGGTGGTGGCTGCCTGCCTGTGAGCTTGTTTGGAGAAAGTTTTGAGTGCCGAGTCTACATGCACAGGGACAGCACCCCGGGGTCCGATAGTCACGCCTGCCCTGGACGGGTGAGGTGAGCAGAGGGGGCCTCAGTGACATCCACTTGCTGTCCTCGGCACAGGACTTTCTGAAGCGTTGCGAACTTGAGATTCTTCTCAGCCGTCTCTGGCACGGACTGGAAGGTGACAGCCGTGCCCGTGATGCTGGACACGCACTTTTGAGGTGTCTCCAAAATTCAGCCCCGGCAGGAGTCCCTGAACTCTCGCGGGGCACTTAACACCCCCAAGGAAGGAAGCTGAGTTTACTAGATGTCGCTGTGGAAAATGCATTTTTACTTTCCTCAGACCGAGGAACAAAATGACCCTGCCACGCTCCTCTCTCCTGAACTCGAGGTCAGGGTCAGCACGGGGGACCAGGCCACTGGAAGAAGCCCTCGGAAGTGGAATTTTGATCTTTTGTTTTCATTTGAGGTGTCGCCCTTCGTGTAGCAGTTTTCGAAAGAAAGTGAACAAGTGCTTATTTCTCTCCACTAACAAAAGAATAATAATAATCTGAAATTCAGGGCAAGGCCCACAATGCAGCCCAGTTTTCCTTCACTTCTACGTGAAAACACAGATCACAGGGAGGACAGAGCGAAGGTACCATTCTAAAGCGCCCACTCTGTTCTAGGGACCCTGACAAGTACTTTCAAGATGCTAGGTTTTTTTTTTTTTCAAATTTTATGCTCCCCACTGCCCTGGAATATATACGGTCCCATTTTATAGATGAGAGGAGTGAGGTTTTGAAAGGTTAGTTCGGTATGGAGCCCTGCAAGCTGGCTGAAACTTCTGTTTGGAGTTCCGACTTCAAACATGCACCGCTCACCGTAACTGTTGAGCAGGACTTTTATAGTGATGCTCTGTGCATTGAGGAATAAGAACTCCAGAACTTGAACGTTTTTTGAGAGCCCTCGATCAATGCTGGCTTCTACTGTTTCTCTCTCCCCACCCCTCCCCTCTTTTCTCTCCCAGTCTCCCTCCCTTTGTAGAGATGGACATTTATTGAACTTCAAATATTTATTGCAAACCATGTTGCCTTTTTATTTCAAACAGAAACATGAATGCCTACTCTTTCTGTTAGAACATTATCTAAACCTAGAAAGGGAACATTTTTATGGGAGGATAAAGACCGTAACGTACACAATAAAGTCAGCAGTGTGTGTAAGAAACCAGAATATTGCCTTGACATTTTATATAGTGTGTCAATTGGGGTTCTAATCCCGAGGAAGTCTGCTTTGAGTGAAGCCCTCTGAATAAAGTCCTGTTTCTAAAATCCCCCGTCTCTATCTTTCGGTGGGTGGGGGGCAGTAGGGTTGGCAGTAAGAGAGGCTTTTTTTCTCTCTCCCTCTGAGAAGGCTTTTTATTAATTTCTCTTGCTGAATGTTTGACCCTGCCCAGGAAAAGAGGGCTATTGTGCCCGACCGCAGAGCAGGCGAGGCACCCCCAGACGGGATGTGTCCGTCCTTCCTGCCCAAGGACACAGCGAGCAGCTTCATGCGCTGGTCCCGGCAGCGTTATCGCAACGCCGGTCCGTAGTCTTAATATACGGACCGCTGCTCTGTATGCAGCGGGGGAGAGGTCGTGAATCGGAACCACTGATGGGGTCAGGATGAGGCTCGTACTGGTTAGTAATCTTGCAAAGACGAGGTTGAGTCGCCTGAATAATGGCACTGGACACTGGACTCCAGCCTCCCAGCCAGTCGCTTGCGCACCTGTGGCCTGCCTCTGAAACCTACTGACATGGTGCATGCTGGGAGCACGTGAATCACTGAATACGGCATTCTTTCTAAGTGCAGCTGATAATACTAATAAAAATCATTGGATTAAAAAATGTTAATTAAGGCATAAAGAGGGCTCTAAGATCATCTGCCATGTTTCTTTAAAAAGATGATTCATTGCCCTGGCCGGCGTGGCTCAGTTGGTTGGAGCACTGTTCTGTACACCAAAAGGCGGGGGTTCGATTCCTGGTCAGGGCACGCACCTAGGGTGAGGGTTCAATTCCCGGTCAGTACATGTATCAGAAGCAACCCATCAGCGTTTCTCTCTGTCACCAGTGTTTCTCTCCCTCTCTCTCTCCCTCCTCTGTCTCTAAACTGAAGTATGCTTACTTTGTTTCTTTACCTGCAAGACTACTTGGAAGAACAGGCACCTGGACCCTGGCTCTGTTAGTAATATATAAACCCTCAGAAAACAAGCTGAGATTTTTTTAAATGGCATGCCACTTTGGTTTTCAAAATTCTGAATGTCTTTCGATTCTTTTTGAAGGAGTGGGAGCTATATCCTAAGGTCTGGGACAGGAAACTGCTAGCTTTTACTTCTAGAACGTTCCTTCGGTTCTTCCAGAGCTCTCGGGGAAGGTGCCAATGTTCTCCTCTCTGTCTCTCCTGTCTGATGGATGACGTTCATGGCAATCTGGGGCACGGTTCTGTGGATTCAGATGCTAAGTGTCATTGTTGTTGAGGCAGGTGTTGCTTATACAAAACGTGTTTAGGGCCCAGGGTGTTTTCTTTAGCTCCTTCTTTGGTCAAAGAGCTAAAAAACAAAAACAAAACAAAACAACAAGCAGAATGGTTGGTCGACTCACTGTGGCCCCGACTCTGTGTTTGAATCACATTTTATTTCCGTGGCACTGTTTTTATTTTACACAGTTCATACTATAAGCAGCTCACACGATAAACAGTGCACATTCGAACCGGCAGACCAAATACTCCACCTGTGGTTTTCCCCCCAAACACAGGTGGACCCAAACCTGGAGAACAGGTAGTGTGGATGAAAGCCGAGGTGGCGATGCTTCCCCACCCCTTCTGGGCTAAAAATAACTGATCCTCAGACAATCTCTTTCTCATTTAGTGTTTTTCCATTGCACTAGAAGTGACATTCCCTGGCAAATATTCCTTCCCAGGTTCATTACTTCTGGATTTCACATGTAACTATTTATTCATAACAGTGTACTTTCCGTAGTTCATCGTCCTGGCTGAGGCTCTGTCTTGTATGTGGTGAACCAGCTGAGCTGGTGAAGTGTGGGCCAGGGATTATGGGTCTCTGATACCTGAGGCTCATGCTTCCTCCCGGACCTCAGCCGGCTGTTCTAAAGATGCACGCCATGAGTCCCCAAAGGGACCGCCACCCCACAGCACAAGATTTTTAACCGCTTAAAATACAAAAAGAAATTCTATGTTCATTATTGCTGTTAAGAATTAGAAGATTTTGATCACTTTCTTCTCTTAGAATCACCCCCCTCTTCGTCTACAACCCTACAAAGTCCAAGGAGGGGAAGAGAAGGGAGAGCCATCTCCACACATGTCATGTTAAAACAGTCTCACTCGGGGCCCCGGTGGTTAATTTTATATTACTCATGTTTTATTATTAGAAATAATAGCAAGCAGTTATAATTTCACATTTTAGGCTGCTCTATAAAAAGTGTTGTGCCAATTGTACTATTATTAGAAGGCTATTGTACAGTTTGCAAAGCCATCGTCACTCTGTTCATTATTTTATTTCATCTCTTTTTTTAAAAACTTGTCCGGCCCCTCACCACCACCCTCTCATGGTGAGTTTGAATGGTAATAAACTGTGTTGTACCTTGTAACGCAGTTTCAGCCACACTTTTTATCATTATAGTTTCTGCTGAGCAATGTGGACAGCAGGCTGTGATGTACAATATGCTTATAATATTATCTCACTGCGCCAAGTTTACAGTTGTACCAACAGTGTGTCCAGACCGAGCACAATAATGTGACTTTTCTATCTTGCTATTTTCTGGTACTTCGGGATGCTCGGTCCGGAAAGTGTATCCACATTTTATAAATGATCATCCCCAGCTCTTCATAACATTTGACCTATTGTTCTGTTTCATAGGAGGAAAAACATGGGTTACGTGCATAAGAGCCCAGGGGGCATTTTTAGAATTTTTGTCTCAGAATGTTTTTGTTTTATTTTAATTCCTGATGGTAAAATATTTGCTTCCTGAAGAAAAAAGATATATAAAATATTTGATACCATGTGATAAGCATTTGGAGCTGACATGTGACATCATTAGAAAACATGGTTTTGAAGAGCTGCTGAATTTCCAGCACTGTGGGGATGCTATCATTTATTTCGGTATTTTTTTTAAGATTTTATTTATTTATTTTTAGAGAGGGAAGGGAGGGAGATAGAGAGAGAGAGAAACATCAGTGTGCGGTTGTTGGGGGCCGTGGCCTGCAACCCAGGCATGTTACCCTGACTGGGAATCGAACCTGCGACACTTTGGTTTGCAGCTCGCGCTCAATCCACTGAGCTACACCAGCCAGGGCCTATTTCGGTATTTTCTGTTACATTGGTTCTAATTGTTTATCCTCATAAAGTATGCTGTGATTAATCTCCCGGGACACAGACATTTAATCCCGAGTCTGCTCTTTCCCTTTAGTATGTACTCCTCACAGTAGGATTCCTGGGAACCGCTACATTTTTAGATCTCTTGCATATTTGAGAATAGTTTTCGTTTTCACGTAGGAAGTGTATTATGATTGAGTACATTATTGGGACTAATAAGGTTTCCCTCAAAATCCCATTGCCATTTTCCTGTTGTCAGTTAGTGTTTTCTGGTGCGAAAGCAAAATCGGAAGCCAATCAATTCATTTGCAGTCAACTCTTTTGGGGGCAGAGAGGCTAAATACTGTATTTGGCCGTGTATGATGTGCACTTTTTTGCCCAAACTTTTTAGGGAAAAGGAAGGATGTGCATTATATATACATGGGTAGTACTAATTTTGTGTCTATATAAATGCTTTTAATTCTTTTATGTATGCTTATGTGTTAAAAGTGTAACTCTAGAAAGCAATAACGATATTGGGATATATCACAAATAATACCCTGAAATACAATCATCGGTTTTGTTTCTGAATATAAATAAATAAATAATTGAATTAAAAAATTAAAACGAAAGATTTTTTTTTCCTGAAAACCCTGGCCAAAAATGTGGACACACGTTATACACAGCAAAATGCGAATTTTAGAAATCTTCCTTTGTCTTGGCAACCGCCAGGATATTGGTTCTCAGAGTTTTCCGTTGGCTTTCCCTGGGGCATGGAAGTCTCCTTGGATCCTTTTTCTGAGCTCCTTTTTGAGCCTCCAAGATTCCCTTACCTCTATCTTTTAATTACTGGTCCTATTTCATCTGTGTTTTTATTTGTTTATTCTGTCCAAGGGCATTAGTAATCCTCATATTGTCAGGTGTTTGTCTTCTGAACTCCGTATCTGTCAATAGCTCACTGATCATTGCAATCTCTTTTCCTTTTTTCTCTATCACATAGAGAAAATGTCATTTCAGCTCCTTAACAGTTAAGGAGTCGTTGCCTTTATACAACCCTAAAATTATTTGGGCCCTTTGAAGGCAACCGCGAGGCTGATGTGCCCCCCCACCCCGCCCCGTGAAAATGAGTGTGACACCCTGCTCTGTGTTGTGTAAATATGTCTCAAGAATATCCTCCGCCTCACTGGTTCCATCTGATACACTAAGAGTGCTTTACTGCCTAAAATTCAGATTTTAATTCTATCGAAGTGTTGGTTCCTTCCCATTCCTTTCTATGTCAACCGACTGCCACTTTGATTTCGGGCTGTTCTTCAGACCCTTTTCAGTTCAGTCTACTGTAGTCTCTCCTTCTCATCTTGCCTGTGTCACGAGGTCACGGAGAAAGGACGAACGTATTGAAAACACAGAGCAAGAGTGTGGTCTCAGCATTTCTTCATTTTTTAAATGGCTGACCTCTAGCTCTCCATCTTGACCCTCTTGTTAATTTGCAGAATCTTTCCTGTTGGTCTCATACGGATCTTTGTAGCATATCTAGCTCATTTGTTGTTAGGTTTTCATTCATTCATTCATTGCGAGTGCCAAGAGGCCTGTCCAGGTTTGGTTCGTCTTTACCCAAGACAGAGCAGAGAACTCTTTGTGTAGCCTCGCACTTGCTGCCCATCAATAGAATTACCTCCTCAAATAATAAGCAGAAGACTCTTTGGTGTAAAATCAGCTGAGCCCAACGGTGCAGCAGCTTCAGCATGGTGCAGAGTGGGTTCAGGGCATGGGGCATGCGGCAGGGATGTGCCATCTCTGGTCAGTTTCTCGTCACAGAGCTTCTCCCTCTCTCTCCAGCATTTCCTTTACTTGGCCTGGATGCCAAGGTCACCACTCAGCGAAGCCACTTGCCGTTGCTATTTGCCGTACACGAGGGAGATGCACCACTAGACAGACTGTTGGCTTTCAGTGCAATCTAGCTACTGGGCAAAATTTGGGTCTTTTCAGTGTAACTTGTAGTAGCCCTGAGACTTCCAAACAGGTAGATGATACATTTTTCTTGTTTTTAACACTGCTTAAAACTTTCCTTTTCCATATTTTTAAAATCAATCCTTAGTTATATCACTGAGGATTTGGAGGGGGGTGGGGAGAGTTAGGTAGCTACTTGTACTCAAGTTGGCTTTGTCCAAGAAGTCCGAAGTTTGAAGTTAACACATACTGAAGCCATTAAAAATAATTGACCTTTTTGTTCTTCATTTGAATTTTTTAAATTCGTAGTAAGATTTGCATGCCTGTTATCAATGAAAGGCTCATCAGTATATACATAGTTTTTGCCCTCTGTGGATTATTTTTTTTGATCAAATCAGTAAGGAATTTATTTGAGGGCATAGTGAAAGTTGGATTTGTAAATTAATTTATTCCCTATTTTTTCAATTATTCTAAATAATACATATTGAATAAGGCATCCTTTCCCCATCTGGGACCCTAACTTCTTAGGTGTTCTGGTATCTCTTTCAAAATATTTTTAGTCTGTTCCATTGATTTAGCTGTCTATTCCTTCAGCAGAAACAAACCATTTTAACTGTTTTAAATTCACGGTATATGCATTTATCTGCTGAGGCCAGTTCCATATATTTTGATTCTTTTTCATAAATTTATGTTCTGTCCACATCTACTTCTTCCTCCAAATAAATTTCAAAATCATCTTTAAGTTCTTTCCCACACTCATAACAACCTCCTCTAAACAACAAAAACAATAATTTGAGCCTTTATTAAAATTACATTGAATCTATGAATTAATTTAGTGAGAATCCATATAATAAGAAATAATATTTTTAAGTGATAAGAATGCTAATGTAGAAATACCTCTCCACTTCATTCAAATATTATTCTATATCTCCAGGTAAAGTCTGTTCATTGTTATGTCTGTCTGAATACATTTTCAGTCAGCATTACTCCCAATTGTTTTAGGTTTTCTGTAGCTATTATGAATGGTACATTTTCCCATTATATATCTCCCTGATTATTGCTGGAGAACAAGAAAGCTGTGGGTTCCATTTAACTTCATTTAGTTATCTTATTTCTGGCAGCTTAACAGAACTCACTTTTTTCTGGTGAGAAATAAATTTAATTCTCTTGAATTTTCTGGGAACATAATCGTATCATCTGATGATAATGATAACATTTTTCTCCTCTTTTCCAATAGTTATGCCATAGATTCCTGTTACATATTAATGTATTGGCTGCACCATTTCTTGACTTTCTGAAAATTTTGAACAGCTGATCTTCTGAAAATTTTCAGAAATAATTGATTAGTGACAGTGGTTTCTCTATATTTTATATCCTGCTATGAATGTGTTTCCCCAGGGAATTTTAAAGTATTTATAGCAACCAGCAGTAGACTCTTCATCTTGCTAACTGAAATCTAAGACACCTGAGCATCTCATAAATATTAGTGTTGTGATATTAAAAACAAAATTTAGACGGAGTTTACGTAAGTTTCCTGCTTCATAGAAAGTATGACTTTGATATATAAATTTAAAATAAAAAGAAACATCTATTTTTTTTTTGCTCTGTCCTACCCATCTGTCCATCCACTGATCTACTCAACAAATAGTCTTGAACCCTGTGTCTGAAGCAACGAAATGTGGAGCGTAGTCCCAACCCTATAGAATCTCAGCCCAGACTTGTTAAGGACGCATAGTTCTGTTCGTGTTATTGGACCCAAACACACTCATAACTTGATTAAGTGGTATAAAATGAAAAGCTATGTACTTATTAAGTCCTAATTCCATTCTAATTGTATGCTTATGAGTTAAAACTTGGTCTTCTGAAACGGACATGTCTGGGGCATGTGCATAAAAACAAATCCACCTGTGGATCCCGTGTTTTCATTACCGGAGGCCTCCCCTGCCCACCCTTCAGTCTCTTGTATCCTGATCGAGGTTTCGCGGTTCAAGACGGTTGGCAGCCATGCGGATGAACGCAGGGAAACTGAACGTGTTCCAAGTTTATTCATTTGCGCATCATTGAAAAAATCATCATCTAATCCTCTCTTAATGAAATAGTGACACACACAAATTTTCTTGTTACGGTACCACCGCACATATTGTAATACTTGTTATCAAAATTAGCATGCAGTGGTGTCTTTGGAAATTTACATCGCAGGAAAATGTGCTAGATTTTTCTTAAGAGGTTTCTCATTAAAAATTTTCAAGCAGATGAAATTGTACCTGATAAATGTTGCTGAGTAAGGATCATTTCGATGTTGAGATTAAAATATGACACTAAAGTACTTTCAAATGTGTTAATGTTTATGATTCCTCTTTGAAAAATGAACCATAATTCATATCTAAAAATCTAAAAATCTATATTAATTTCAGCCTTTGAAACATAATGGAGGATTTTGTCACATTATGATGAAAAGGAAGGCATGTAGCAGTCTTCTGGGAGTGGCTCATGAAAAGTTTTGTTGTCAAAGTTTAAATTAAAACAAAAACCAATGGTACTGACTTACTCTGCCGCCCTTACTCTAATTTACCTCTAAAACGCCCTCCAAAAAGCATTTGCCTCTTTTAAAAATATTTTTTTCAGTCGAAACATTTGATTTTAATTTGCACTTTGACTCTCTGGACCTTAAACCCAGTTTTCCCGTCCTCTACCTTTGAATCTTAGGATTGTAGGGGTACAAGGTGACCTACCACCCAAACCCGTATTCCCATCACTGCAGTATCCTCAGTCACAAGGTACACTCCTGAGAAAAGCAGTTGATCTGCTGGGTTCCATAAAGCCGGCTGGACTGTTGTCAAGCCTGAGCAAACCCGACCAACCGTGGATGGCTGCTGCTTCTCAGTGGCCGTGAGAACCGGTCAGATGCTCTCGGCTGTCCCGGATACCGTGGTGAATAAATTGGTCTACTAGATCGCCCAGCCCCAACGGTGGTGACACTGAGCGCAGAGCATACCCCGTGGTCGTTTAGGCACCTGAGTGGCCTGCAGAAGCAGCGTGGTCTGCTCTGGGGAAGGTCAGCGATTGCGATGAAACCTTGGGCTTTAACCAGCCTCGTCGCCTTTCTGCCGCAAGGTAACAAAGCAAACCCCGATGGACCACGGTGTCTCCCTAAAGAGCCCTCTCACACGAGGCAAGAAACGTGGCTCTTGGCATGTCCAGGGGCCCTGGGGACCCTGCCGCGCGCTATTTCTCAAGTGTTCCTTCCCGCTGAGGCACCCTTGCAGCAGAAGAGGGAGGATGGCCTCCCGAGGCTCAGAAGAACTGACAGAAGTCTCTTTGTTTATCTGAAGTCTTCTAATCCGGCCTTCCACTCCGCTGTGTGTGCTTACTTTAAAATAAAGAATAACAAATAAAAAAAAAATTAAAAAAAGGCCCTGGCTGGCATAGCTCAGTGGATTGAGTGCAGGCTGGGAACCAAAGTGTCGCAGGTTCGATTCCCAGCCAGGGTACATGCCTGGGTTGCAGGCCATAACCCCCAGCAACCGCACATTGATGTTTCTCTCTCTCTCTCTCTCTCCCCCTTCCCTCCATAAAAATAAATTAAAATAAAATCTTTTAAAAAAAGAATAAAATAAAATCACTTGCCCCTTCAGCAATTTGACTTGCTCTTTCATCCCAACCATTTTTAAAGTAAAATCGATGCTTCCTAAAGCTGCACTATGTTCACCTTTGGCATGTGGTCACTCACACCTGTGTGTGACAGCCAGGCTCTGCCCAGCATGCCAGGTAAACGGAGGCCTGGAGAGGGATTGGGAGTGTCCCCAAATCTCCTGACTGCACAAACACTAGCACTCGGCTGTCCCAACTCCCAGCCCGACCCATCTCCTGCCAAGTCAGCGGTTTGGCTGCTCCCAAGAGCGGTCAAGTGCATTTCAGGTGGCCTTTACTTTTTATGCCTTTACGCTTTGGAAAAGAAATGCTAGTTGCCCTTTCCTTCTAGACACTGCCTGGGACCTCGTGAGCTAAGTGTGTTTTTACGGAGGGTAAGAAGAGCTGAGCCAATTACCTACAAAGCGTCCATGAGGTTCCCCTGGAGGTACACATGCAAGCCACCCGTCTTCCCTCTCACCCTCGAAGCCAAGCGCTTCTCTTCTTCTGGGGGGGGGCCCTCTGGGAGAGCCTAAAGCATCACCAGAGACAGATGAGGGGGAGCCCATACAACACCAGCTTGGGGTCATGCATCTGTATTATCAGTTTTCTTAGAAAACATTGCAACTACCACTGGAGAAGCTGGATGAAACCTCAGAGCGCCTGCCAGCAGAGTTGGCGGGAAGCTGGTTGCAGCAACCAGCACGGTGAAAAACTCACAGCCAGGCTTAATGAATATCTGCTGCTGCTGAGTCATGCTCGTTGGAAAAAGTGATGCAGGCAGGATCCTCCCCGCCAGGTGTGGCCGAGGTCATCAGAGTGGCCTTGAGCACGATGTCCACCGTCAATGAGGCAGACTTCTGCAGGGACATGGTGAGGACCCCAGGAATGAAATGCCTTATGCCAGTGCTCTTCCATGAGTCTTCCAAGGTCCTTCACAGACAGCACATCAGTAGTGTTTCAGCACAGCCCAGTGTAGGCGAGACGACGGGAGTTTCCGGTCCTGTGGCTTGATGAGGGGCATGTGTTTCCAGCACGTAACTTAGCAGCGTGGACTCAAGTAAGGCATCCATTTCTCGCCCATTAAAGGCCCGCTTTTGTTAAAACCGTAAGACAGTCATTTTGATCACTCCCAAGAAGACACATTCCAGTAAGTGAAACATCATTTACATCGGTACATAGAGTTGTATTGGAATCGTAACAATTATTTTGCATTCCACCCCTCGTTACAAAGAGACCGCATTCGCAGAATAATATCATCGGTGTGAAAGTATTACCATGTGATCATGTTGCTTTTTCGTGCCTGGTGTTCAGGACAAAAAAAAAATGTGTTTGGTTACTGGACTCAGCTTAAGAGGGTAAGCCAGGAGCCGTGTGCAACAATCCGCATTCCAGAAAAGGTGTTCTTCAGACTCTACCTTCTCTCCTCTCGCATTTTATCTTGTCAGATTTGGTTTGGTTCAAAGCCACGGGCTCTCTCCGAGAAGGAGGTCAGAGCAGCGTGAGGGATAAGCTGCATTAGAAGAGCAATTGAAGTATGCACATGGGAACGCAGGTGATAAAATCATTATGGAAAATAATGAACAAGTAACTTGAGAGCGTGTTGTGAGGGTGGGATCGCGGGTTACGCCAGGTTATTAATTTTCCGACTCAGCAGTGTGCCTCTTAAAAAACACTTAAAGGAAAATGGATCCGTGTCTGGAAGAAAATGCAATTGGTAGGGAAGAAATAAGGAACGGAGTGAAGTTCCCGGGAAAGCAAAACGACTTGCATTTAAGTAAGAACTGGGTAGTTGAAAAGACACGCGAAGTAGGCAGTGAAGAGAGCGGGGCGCAGCGCCTGCAGCAGCGGCCTGGAGATTTCTCGGTTTCTGTGCGCGATGCCAAAGCCCCCCACCCTCCCCGCGCTTGTCTGTTTGTCTTGCACTGGAGGCTTGTTGAAATGGTTCAGTCAACGTCTCATCAACAAGGGGGCACGGCCCCCTGGGTAGGGTGTGGCTGTCACCTCCCTTCCCAGGAGCCAGAGAGTGCCCTGGCCCGTGCCTCAGTTTCCCCTTCCACAAAATGGGAAGAAGCGCGCCCGCCACCTCGGAAGTTGCTCGTGACCAGGAGCGGCTCAGCCCCTGGCTGCTCCTTTTCCTCCCCCCACCGCCCCCACTTTCCCTGTTGCACTCCTCCCACGGGTGACCCACTGTTGCCATGGCGACACCACACAGGGTAATGTTGCTTAGAAATAATGACAACTGGTGGCAGCGGGGAGGCAGAGCCGGCGTGTCGATTGGCCCCAGAGGAGAGCCCTGCCTGGGCAGCCAGGCAACAACAGAAGCGGCTCTGGGCGCGAGGGGAGGAGCGCGGGGCCAGCTTGACTTATTTACGAGGTCGGGCAGGGAGGCTACCTGCCTGCGTCCCGCAATTAGCAATCCTGTTACCTACTAACCCAGGGATCAGCGCCTTACATTTCTACAGAATACACACTCTGTTGCCAGGTTTATCCTTTTTTATTACTCAGGGCTCTGGGCTTCAAGTCCAATAAACACTTGTTGTCGACCTTGGCTCCAGCAGTTAGCTCCATTTCCTGCGAGATAAGAGGGACTGTGGACTGGGGCTCCTGTCTGGAGTTTGCTTTTGTACTCGGGCCGGGGGCCTGGGGTCCTTTCTTGTTCAAGGCGGTTTGAAACCTATGGCAGGAAATTGATTTTTTAAAAACTTCTAGGGTGACTGAAATGACAACAAAGTAAAAACCTTGTGGCGATATAGTGTCCTCTGCCTGACCCTGCATTCCTAGGTCCTACCTTTCTGCTGGAACCTGACGCTGGTCTGCAGGGAACTTTTTGTTGTGTTAAGTATGAATGTGGTGCCACCCCCCAACCCCCGCCCGCACGTGTGCCCCGTGGGTGTCCTTCCGGCAGCGTTCAAACAAACAAGTGGCCTTCTGCATCCTCCGGGGTCTCCTGAACCTTCGGAACATCCACTCCTCGGGCCGTCCCTGGCTCCCTGCTCTCATGATTGTGTTCTGCAAAGTTAGGGGGTGCAGGTCTTCCCAGCGGAACCTCTCTGGGAGAGTCAACAGCCAACTGCAAACCGTAAGAAGGAAGGGACCTAGCCACAGCCACTGCCTAGGGGACCACGGCAGCAGCAGACCTGCTCTCTCCAGGCAGAGGTCACCTCCTCGCAGCGGGCGGTGGTGAAGGTCTGTGTGTCCGTCCCTTGCTAGAGCACACCAGGGCCCGGGACGGCACCTTGTGACGCTCAGGCTCACCGAGGAAGACTCTCACATCCACTCCCAGCACGCTGTTCTGCCGACTCCTTGGGCATTCAGGAAGTTCAAGGCCCGGGACCACAGCTGCTCCCACTACCACCACGCCGTCAAGATGGGGCTTTGGGGGTGTTTGCGGGTGAGCTCTGGGAGAACAGCAGCTTCTGGGTGCTGTTCTAGTAGGAAAGACAATGTAAAGAAAAGGGCTTAACCCTCTGGGGTACCAAGCCCCCAGATCTGGTGGTCCCTGTCCCAGCCTGGGACCTCAGATTCAACACCTGCTCTTTCCTGGATGCTGAGTGCAGAAGGCTGCCGCCCCACCTGGATGCCCCCTCGGTTCCAGACTCTGGAGCAGGAACAGAGTGGGCCCCCCAGGTGCCCCCCCTGCTCCGCCTCCCATATAGACACGCTTCTTTCGGATCCCACAGCGCAAACGGCCTGACGACAAATCTAGGCCAAACCCAGCCGAGCTGATAAGATTTCCAGAAGGGTTCCTAAAAATACACTTCTCCTTAAACCAGCCTTTCCAATCACTACAATC
Organism: Phyllostomus discolor; assembly: GCF_004126475.2. Taxonomy (NCBI): domain Eukaryota; kingdom Metazoa; phylum Chordata; class Mammalia; order Chiroptera; family Phyllostomidae; genus Phyllostomus; species Phyllostomus discolor. Next base: position 6,573,876 of record NC_040913.2, on the reverse strand, counting down.
ACAGAAATGTAACGGCAGAAGTGGCCTCAGACACTGTCGTACCCCCTCTATTCGAAAGCTAAGACATCAAAGTCCCCGAGCACTGAAATAGCAGCAAGAACAACAATGGTTGGGAAACATTTCAAAGCACATCCAGAGGATGGAACAAACACACCATAAAGGCAGGCAGAAACTCTGAGCTGTGTAGTACATTTATTCGTTTATTTGTTCATTCATTCATTTATTCACCAAGCACACATTTCTTGAGTGCTTGCCATGTCCTGAAGGTTTGGTGTTGCACTGGATGTCAGAGATGCGGACTCTGCCATCACAGATATTAATTACATTGTGGTCGGAGGAGAAAATGGTCAGTAAATAAGTATGTGAGTGTTGAACAATGATAAGGACTTCGTAGGGAAATAAAGCAGGATGGGCCAGAGTGAGGAGGTAGGACCAATGCAATATTACATCAGGAACAGTCTCCCCACAAGCTGTCATCTGAGCCCAAGACTATGGGGAGAAGCATATTCTTAGTAGAGGGGAAGTAAGGTCAGAGCCCTGTAGCCAGTGCTCGTTTGGCTGCTCAAGAACCAGCCAAAGGCAAGGGTGGCTGATGGGGAATGAACAAGGAAAAGGAAGTCAGGAAAGGTGGGGGCCCGTCATGGCGGTCAGCATGGTTTACGGCAACACTCTTGGCCTTCCCACTCAGGAACTGGGAGCCATTGGAAGTACCTGGGCAGGAAAGAGACGAGATCTGACTGCCTCTCCGAAGGATCTCAGTATCACGTGTTGGGACGGACTGCAGGGAGCAAGGGCAGACGCAGGCGAGACGGGTTCTGGGGCTATGCCGCTAACCCCAGTGAGACCACGGTGGTTGAGCACAGAGGGCAGCGGTCTGGGCAGGGAGAAGGGGCTGGATTCCGGATCTATTAGAAATGTAGAGCCGATGGAATTCCTAAAGGGTTAGAAAATAGGCGACCGAAGAGAGGAAAGGAGGGAGGAGGGAGGGACAGGTGACAGAGACAGAGAAAGGAGTTCCAACTTGGGCATCGTCACTGTCTAGTGGGTTTGAAGTCATGGACCTGGAGGTGAGGGCAGGGGCCAGCAGCCCGGTGGACTCTCGTGTCCTGGCCCTTTCCTCCCGCCCCGCGGTCTCCACCCACAGACAGGCTGGCTGCCCCTCTGCTCCGCAGCGCTGGCCACCGGGCACACACTCTGATGGCTCTCATCTTTATCACCTTTCGCCTCAAAACATTATGTCACTGGTTCTCAATCGATGTTTGCTCTAAGCTAGACCCTGGGGTTTGTCTCGCCATGAACGATGCTAACCCCAGGTTAGTCCTGTCATCCCGGGGACCTGTCCGACGGCGCTACGCTCCTGCTTCCTCCAGCGCCTGGCTCTCTCTGCTCACTGACACGTGCACACTCGTGATACCTTCCGTTCGGCTGCTCGTTCTGATCTAAGGGAGGTCGCTGGCGTGTCACGCGTTTGCAGAGCCCACGTGATTCTTCTGTGCTGAGCCCACGGCTGACCCAGCCCCTCTTGGTCGGGGATACTAGCCGTGCCCACTTCTGAGATCATGTGCACCTGCCACCACGCGCATTACGATACTTGATGATGCGCTGAGGAACAATCATGTGCTAACAGATAGCATCCCCCAAGGAGAGAAGAAGAGCTCTCCCCTGCCTCCTCATTTCCAACACCTTCACTTGTACTCTTGTTATAACTCAGACCTCCTGGTGACTTTAATTTTTTTTAAAGATCTTATTTATTTATTTATTTATTGACTTATTTATTTACTTATTTATAGAAAGAGAGGAAGGGAGGGAGAAAGAAAAGAATACATTGATGTAACAGAGAAACATTGATTGGTTGCCTCCCACACGCGCCCCCATCCAGGACGGAACCTGCAACCCGGGCACGTGCCCTGACTGGGAATCAAACCGGTGACCTTCCACTTTGCAGGAGGACGGCCAACCCACTGGGGCACACTGGCCAGGGGAGCCTCCTTGTCCGTTTAAATTATCCCACCTTGAAGGCCTGGGCCTTTGAAATTAGCAGCAGCTTGTCCCTGCCCCTGCCCTCAGCCCGTGAAGGGTGCAGGGGGAAGGCAAGGACCCATGGCGGCTCATTCCGGAATAACATCATGAGCCCCCGCCGAGGTGGTGCCTCCTGGGCCGCTGGACGTTCCCTCACTTTGTCTCTCATTCTCTTCTCCGGCTGCTAAGGAAGACGATGTCAGCCTCAGCGTGGGGAGTCCTCTGTAAGTCCCCAGCCCCGTCACTGCCCGCCTCAGCAGGCAGAGCATCTTACCTGGCCGAGACAGTGGGGGCCACAGGTCAACAGCCGCCCCGTTTCATTGTCCTGCTTTCCTCCTGAAAATCAGGCTGTCTCCCTCCCTTCCCCCTTCCTTCAGCCCCATGTCTGAGGAATGAGCGTTTTATTTCTCGCCAAGCCCCAGTGAATAAAGTCCAGGGGTCTTGCCCGCTCTCCCTCTCCTTCGGTGGATTCCAGCTCGCTGGCACCCCCGCCACCCTGCCCTCCCCCAGGGACCCCCTGTGTTTCCCTCCTTCATTCAGAAAAGAAAGGCAGGAAGGGCGATGGGGAAGCAAGTGCTCTCCTCTCCTAGGTGCTTTGCTTCCTACCTCCATCCAGTTCCCTGAGCAAACCTGGCATCCGAAAGGGTGCCTTCTCCAGAGTGCACAGGCAGCCCGTGCCCGCCGGCCTGCAAGACGCAACGAGTTCAAAACTCTCCTTGCTGCCCAGGCTGTTCTAGCAGCACCCAGCACCCCGGGGAGCCCCAGGGCCCTTCCCTCCCCCCACCCTGCTGTGGGCTACAGACACGGCCACCTGGAAGGTCAGCGGTGCCATCCTGCTTATGACGTCTAGCCCCCACTCACCGTCCACATGCCCTTGACCTCCTCGCGGCCTTGGGCTTTTCTGTCTACTCCCTCCATCCGGGCACTCCGAGCTCTCCCGGCGCCCTTCATGCCGCAGTAGGCAGAGGAGCTTTGGACTGCCATTTCCCCCTGTGCTTCGCTTGCTGCTCTTTTCATCTGTCACCTCTCAACAAGTGAATGTCCTGCGCTTGGCCCTGCTCAAGCCTTTCCCTTTTCCCTCCTAGATGGACACACAGATGCAGATACAGATACAAAAGCTTAGTGCCTGTCCCTTTCTGTGCCACTCACTTCAGCGTCTGAGGTCCTAGGGGCGTGTCCATGACCACAGCTCTGCGCCCCGCTTCCCCTGGCCCCCCGCTTCCCCTGGCCCCCCGCTTCCCCTGGCCCCCCCGCTTCCCGGTGCCCTTCCCGCCGGACCGCGCGGCGGTGTCCTTCCGCCCGCGCAGGATCGAACCGAACGTTGAAGTCTCTTTGACGCCTCTCTTCCCTGCTCTCCGTATTCCCGGGCCCCAGAGGTTATTTATTTTTAACCAGCTTATTTATGAACCAACGATCGGGGGTTGGCTCCTTCCCGCCACTGCGATGTAATTTCAGCCCGGATTATTCCTCTTCGCCTAGACCATTGCTGTAATCTCTAACCAAGTTCACCGCCCGGGGGGTCTTCTAAGTCTAGCGCACCCTGGAGGATGCTGCCAGAGAGAGCTTTCTCCAGTGGGGGTCCTGTCTAAGTCTCTCTGGTGCTCCCCCACTTCTGCGGCACTGGTGATCCTCATGTTTTATACCGTCTTCTTAGGTCAGATTTCTGTAGCCTAAGACCCTCTAGCAGTATTACCGATGGGAAAATGTCATCCCCTAAAGAGAACTTTAGAAATTTAAGCAAGCATTTTTGTCCCCCGTTTCTTAAACGACTGGAAAGCGTCTCTGGAATGTGGCGGGCAGGAGTGAAGGGTTTTGCTGTCATGCAGTGAATATGGCTCCCCCCGTGTTAAGAGCTGGCTGGTGTCCCATGACCTTGGACGGCCCTGCTGGGTGTTAACATAGAGAAAAGCAGGCACACACACACACACGCACACCTGTTCATCGTGATGTGGGTCAAGATCGTAACTCTGTTGTACACGTTTGTCCGAAGTGATTTCTCACATTTGTTTTGTATTTTTTGGACAGTCGTAATAAAACTCAAGTTTGCACAAATACCACAACTGTGTAAATGGAGGCAAAGTGTTCTTTCGCTTGTCAGGACCCTTAACAGGAATGGTTTGGCGTTTTGAAAAGCCACACACCCCTTGTCATACCTGTCGGTCTGTGTTTGTGTCCGTCACATTCAAAATAAGCCACACACACACACACACGGGTGTAACTATTCGACCACTTCATTCTGTCTCCTAATAGACCTGTGCCTGAATGTTGAGATTTTAAAATACATTATTTATTTTTATAAAAAGTTACTTCCTTTGATGTCTTAGTTATATTTCAGGTATGGCAATAGATTGAATTTTTTTTTAAATGTGTGCATGTTGTCTAGATTGTACGTCATAAAAAGTTATGCTGTGAAAATCTGGTCCAGAAAAGGGGTATCGGCATTAGCAGGTGTCCAGGCAGATGCCGTAGCTGGCCGGTGGCCGTGGAAGAAAGAGAAAAGGGAGACGCTCAGTGGCAAAGCGGCCCGCGCCCCAGAGCCTGCGGCCGGGGAAGGAAGTGCATGTTCCGACAGAGACTCCTCCGGGCGTGCAGGGCCGGGCTACAGGCTGCAGGCTGCCCTCTGGGACTGCAGCCGTGGGGTCCTGGACATCCGGGAAACCAGCAAGCACTGTCCATCTTAAATGGCATCTAATACCACCGCTTTTATTCTAGTAAGAACGGCTCCTAACAGAATTATAAAGGTTTAGATAGAAAACACAGATGCGGGGGAAAAACATACTTTGAATACAAATACGTGTTTGCATAAATTGTAGCTGGCTGTAGTTTCGGAAGTACATTTAGACATTTCTCCTCCTCTCATTGAAGGTGGGATTTCTTTCTCTGCCCATTCCTGGAAACGGCAAAGCAAATGGACTGGAGAATTAATTCCACGTGTGAACCTGAGCCCTGATTTTATGAATTTGCTACTTGTACTTTAAGAGACAAGATACGAGGGAAAGAATTAGTTGGGAGTTCTTCCTTCTGTTACCGTTGTCATGAACTTGTCCGACTCACTCTGTGACCTGGCGTATCCACGTATGTTTTCTTCTCCGTATGGAAATGTATTTGAAAATACGGCCACACGAGCAAAGGGCCACACAAAATGAAGGCATGGCCATTAGCCGTGCTTCTTACCTGGCTTGGAATGAACGTGGGTTTGGGGTCAGTCTCAAAAGAGCAAGTATCTATCAAAGGGTTGTCTTGGGGGAAGACTTCACAGTATGTCCTTCACAGAAAGGACCCTTCTTGTACCTTCTGCTACTGACGCTTGCTTCACTTGGCAGAACTTTGGCACTTTCACGTTTGCTGTGAGTAGAAGTCATTTCCACCTGTCTCGTGTGTGGGTGGACACGCACATGGGTGATAGATGTAAGGATGCCTCCTCTAAGGTCGGCGAGGGCTAGAGAGCATGCAGGGAGTCCTTGTAACACAGTACTAAATATACTGCGGTTGCAATATATGTATATATTTACGGCTTAGGTACTTTTCGCCCCCTGGGTTCCACACAAAGAAACTGAAGCTCAGAGAGCTTACGTGGCATCACACAGCTCCTTGGGGAAGGGGAGCAACTGGAATCAGGGTAGACAACTTGGTTGTTACCCCTACACCCTGCAGATGTTTCAAAACACCATTTCACTTACATGTGCAATAAAGTTAAAAAAGAAACCCATGTTAAGGTATTTAGGGGAAAAAATCTCTTTAAGGACAAGCACTTTTGCTATTCTCCCTTTATGCATTTTTCTATCAACAAGTCAATGAGGTTCTTGGTTTCTTTCGCAGCGGGACCTGTCTCGTCTCTGTATTTTTACTGGTCCATTCGGCGTCCTGGGGGTAAGACTTGCGAGAGACCTCTTCTCGCGAGGCTGTGATTCCAGGGCAGGATTGCCCCCACTCCTGGAGGTCAAGTGGCCCTCAGCCCAGTGCTCCAGCCGCACGCAGCTCCTGCAGGTCCCCGGTCCAGCCCAGGCGTCTGCATCTGATAGGCTCAGGATGTGGCCGAGTCGTTCATTGATCCAGGGAAAGAGCACATTGAGAGCTATTTTCGCAGAAGCTCCAGAAATAGAGGTGAGAGGCTCAAACATGAAACCACTCACAGGAAGGAAAGCTCAGTTCTGAAGAACTGTATTTTAAGAATTTTCAAAATCAAAGCTGGAAAACGCCGCAACTCCCAGAACAAGGAAGAGGAAACTCGGGGAGGCATAGCTTCTCGGTTATAATTAGATTTATGCAAAATAAAATTAAAGGCACCCCATAAATTACCTAATGGATAATGAGCCCTTGACTGTCTGACTCAGAAATCAGTTGTTTTGCAAGGATCCTTTAATCAGCTCCCTAGGAGGCCCAGGCCTGGCAGACAGCTAAAATACCGAGGATGACCGACAGTGAACTGGAGGTAGCTGTGTGCGGCAGAACTATTTTTCCTGAAGGCAGTCTTAAATTTCGAACAATCTCAGTCTCAAGATCGGACATGATGGATGCTTTTCCCTTCAAAACTGTACAAAGCAGCTACAAAGCGTTGGCAAGGCAGGGACACCTGGGGTCCAGAGTCCAGGCTTGTCTGAGACGTGTGGGAGGCAGGGCGCTGGTGTGGGAGGCAGGGCGCTGGCCTCCCCGGTGGTAGAATGATAGGCTGTCACCAGGCCACATCACGGGGCGGTTGTAAACGACTGTCGGCAGCGGATTCTTTTACGCTGTCCAAGTCACAGATTTCTGAAAATCGAACTCCGAGGTGAGTTCTGGATAGATTTGGAAAAAGGAAACGTCACGTAAGTAAAGACCCTAAAAATAGCTTGGGATTAATTATTCTGTAAAGTCGAATGGCGGGTCCTTTGATATTTCAGGAAATACAAGGAGAACCTTGTTTCTGCGTCCTTGAACTTCAGGCTCGCCTTCCCTTTGAGGATGAGTCACACGGTGAATCGCGATATTGGTTAGAGCTGGAGCTGTCTGCAGAGGGTGGGTGCTACAAAACAGCCCCTCTGTAAAGACCTCCGGCAGAAAGGGACCGAGGACTGAGCCGCTGGTCACCAAGGACCACCAGGCCCCTGAGACAGTCCACCCTTCGACAGAGGTCTTGTAAACAAAGTCCCATCCACCCCCACCCGAGGCCTGAATACAGCCTACGGATTATGCGTTAATTCTCATAGAAAGAGGCCTTATCTGGGACAAATGTCTCCGGTGTTTTCTGTTTAGTCTAGTTTTGTCTTGTTTTGTTTTGTTTGTTTTTATTGATCAGACACATAGCCACTGGGGGAAGCCCCCAGCCAGCCTTCCTACCATTGTTTCTGTGAGAATCCGTGAGCCCGAGACTGCGTGATGAAATGAGGACAGACGCCTTTGTTCCTGCAGCGCCCAGCGGGGTGCCTGGCGTGCAGAAGGTGGCGAGCATTGCTTACCACCGCGGTTCTCAGACTCGGGCTGGCTTCAGAGTGGCACCCCGAGAGCTTGTTGAAACAGATCGCTGGGCCCCGCCCCCTGGGTTTGCAATTCAGTCCCTGGACCTGAGACCTGAGAATCTGCACTTCTAACAGGCCCCTGGGGGGCGGTGGCTGCGGCGGCGGCTGCTGCTGCTGGCGGCTGACCCAGGCACCACACTTGGAGAATTTCTGGGTCTTGAAGTTCCGATTATTTTTCCCTGGGAAAGCTCTTTATTCTTATCCCCAACCTACTTGGCAGCAACAGGGCGAGGCAGTCACACCTGCTGGAATTTTCCTACAGGGAACTAGGGGAATCCCCAGTCTGAAGCCTGGTCCCTGCGGATTAGACTGTGGTCCCTATTGAAACGCAAACGCTCGTTGGGGGAGGGTCGGGAGTTCCTGTGACAAGCATTTGTTGAGCGTATTCAAGGAACCGGCCACTAAACCGAACTCCAGAGATTTGAAAATCAACACTTAGAGCTCTCGTGAATTAGGGAATGCTGGTATTTCCTTAAAAGTAGTTTTCAGACAGTGTTGAAAGATGGCCCATAGCGTGGCTGTCAAAGGGAGAGGAAGGAGGTCAGGCAGGAACACCGCTTCGGGGTGAGGTGGGGACTCCGCTGACCATTCAAAGGCAAAGAGAAAGACCCCCTCCGTGAGGGGCTTAGCAAGGCAGCAGGGGGAGACCACCGGAGGCTGCCGAATGCCTGAAGAGGACAGAGAAACGGCTGGGAACAGCCGCTTCCACACCCTGCCCGGGTTCTGCACTGCACGGGGCTCTTTGGAGTGGGATTACCGGGCTGTTGGCAACAAGACTGAAGCACGAGTCAAAAAAAAAAAAAAAAAAAAGTGAGAAAATGAAAGCCAAGCATTGGGAGAAACTTAGGAAAAAATTAGAAAATACTGTGAGTAAGAGACCCTATTTCTCAGTACAATCCAGAAACTTCTAGGACAGGTAGATTGTGCCTTGCATAGAATCAAGGCCAGTGCTGACATACATGGGACCTTTCTGGGAATTAGAAAAACGTGCCCGCTCCATAGAGATGTATTTGAATGGGGAGCCCCCGGGCAGATGAACTAGAAAACACGACCCATTCTTCCTCGCTCACCCAGAGCGTGTCCATGAAGCCCTCCAACCAAGAAGGCTCTCTGTCAATGCCACCAGCATATTCAGGCGACATATCACACCTGGGGTGACAGCTTGGGCCCTAAAAGGACTTCATTCATTTCCGGGTTAGTAGACGCTGGAGAAAGAGAGCAGGTTCAGGCCTTTGTAGCAACACTGTTGGTTTTGTGCTTGGAGAAAGTTCTCTGTGGGTCCCCTTCGGCTGCAAACTACAACAGTCTGACAGTCTGAGAAGTGGAGGGTGCTCCAGAGAAGTCAGCTCTTTTGGCTCTGAGGCACTGCCCTGGCTTCAGAACCCATGGATGGAGCAGACCCACCCCGGGCACAACCCTGGGCACTGACAGAGAACTGTTGCAGAGAGAGAGAAAGCCGTAAGGTGCATTTATTCGATGAATAGGTACACAGCAACTCCTCCTTTCATCCCTTGCATTTGGCTAGCACTTTGCTGTTTACAAAGTATTCCTGCGTTTCCTCTGCAATCTGTCCGTCGTGGCAGCAGCCTTATAAAGTAGGTAGAGGCTGTTATCAACCCTTTGCAAATGAGGAAACCGGAACTCAGAGACATGGACTTACCCAAGGTCATCTGAAGGATGCCTGGCAAAACGAGGGCCAGAAATGCTGGATCTTAGGACAGGGTACTTTCCGCTATTCCGGAGAATTCTATGTCGGCCAGTAGAAGAAATGCAAAAGCCACTAAGATAGTGCCATCAACAGAAGTATGACAAGAGCTTCACAGATAATTCTGAATTTTGAGGTGCTAAAAGGGAGTTATCATTTAACTTTAATGATAATTATAACAATAATATTTATTCCAATGTATTAAAAAAGACTATCAATTTGCCATGTAGTAATTATAAAGTAACATTATTATTTTATATTCAATATTAATGAGATGTTTTCGCTGTCTTCTTTTCATACTAAGTCTTCGAGATTACTGTGTATTTCCCACTTCGAAGTGTGAAATACACATTGATTTTATACGCCTCTCAACTCGGATGCGAAATTTTGATTGGAAATACTTGATCTTTATTTGGATTTCATAAACTTCACAACTGAAAAGTAGATTCACGTACTCAAGTCGGTCCAAGAACACTCAAAAGTTTTCCAGTAACTCGGAATCAGTTTTAAGTTAAATTTACACTCCTTAAGACTAAATACTATTCTTCAATTTCGTTCCTCTGTGGCACTGGCTACATGTCAGGGGCTCAATGTCCACGTGTGACAAGTGGCTTCTGTTTTGGAGAGTAAAACCCCAACAGATAACACCCGCCCCTTCCGACCCCAGGAACTTGTAGTCTGGTAGAGTCAGCATGTCTTTGGTTTATGAGTTCGTGTGGTTTGATCTTGCCCCTTGATGACCGTGTTTAAAGTCGTTCTCCATCCATATCCATCATGGCCCCTTTCCTTTGGTGGCGTCTTTGATGACAGGAGCTCTGCCACTTTTAGGAAACAGAGAACCAGCAGGGAGGAAGAGCGGATTTCTGGGAGGTGGAGGGGGCCGTCCACTGAGGTGCAGTGTGTGATGCACCTCCCTCCCCTCCTGGAACGTCTGTGGCATGCGCAGGACTCTGGCTCTCAGAGAGCTTGGCTGTTCTGCTCTTGAAAGCAAGTTCATCGTGATAGAGTTTGGTCATCTAAATTCTGGTTGGGTTTCTTTAGTGACTAGAAATGGTACTTTGTTCCCCCCCCCCCCCCCGCAAAAAATGTCTTGTTTTCTAAAAGTATAAGCAAAAGTGTACCGCCTTCACGGGACTGGGCTGAGCGCACGGCTCCTGCTTCAGGGATGCTTGAGTGGTCACGTGCCGTCCACGTATCCACACGGTCACCTGGTTCTTTCCCTACACGCGGAGCCTCTGCAGAGATGACGTTGCAGGCTTCGAGAATGAGCGCCTCCCGTGTCTTTCTGGTCCTGCAACTCCACTGGGCCTCGGTCCATGGGATTCAGGGGCTCCATAAATATGTTTCACATATAAATGCAATGTGTCCAAGCCAGCTTTTGACATGTCCTTATTCTTAGTGCCTCACCTGCACTGAGTACACAGGGAGAAGTATTTCCTTGTCCCTGGCTTCCCTCATGCTTTGTCCTCCACGGGGGGTGGCGGTGGGGGTTGGGGTGATGAGGCTGCAGGTCCAGGCTGGTCTGTGAAACCTGACCCGGAGCACATTCAGTTATTAAACTCATCGTCTTAAATGCCCCGAGTTAAGCTGGTTGATGTTAGCTGCTGGGAACACAGCGCTGCCTGCCAGGCAAGCAGGAGCCTGCCTGTCCCCTCAAATATTTTGCAGTTGAAGTTAGGTATGTGTCATAGCTTTCAAGGTTTCCAGTGTCCTCAAATGCACAGCCAGTTAAAACTCACTCAAACACATCCACTAAGAAGTCAAAGTATGGGGATGAAGTAGCACTTCCTACTCGTCCCAAGGGATGTGCTGCTAGATAAATGTTTCATAACCAGATAAGGCTGAGAGACCCGTTGCTTCTCTCCCCCTGTTAGAAAGTCAGTCAAGGTCAGGGGGTGGGGGGAAGCCATGTTGCACGGAAGCCCATTCAGGTTGACTTACCTGGAGCTAACTAAACTTAACTGAGTGTGGGACCTGCTCTTTCCAGGAGCACTTGCAAACCACGTAAGGCTTATTGTTTTCTGAACTTATTTGGAATATGCTGATTTCAAATAACCTACTTCCAGTCTCCATTAAGGTCTTAGTCATAAATTTTTAAAAAAGATATCAAGGCTAAGCACGGATTTAAGGTTACATGTGGCATATACAATGTATGAAAATGACCAACTCCTGCTAGTTACTCCTTTATGCATGCTTGACCCAATAATGTTAAATGGTTAAGGTTTTTAATAATTTCACAACCCTTGAAAATAGTAAAAGAAATGAAATATGCTGATTTTAGAAATCTGAACTTACTAGTTATATTTTTGCTGTAGATAGTTAATTCCAGCATTCCGCCAAATAGAGCATCTTTAGGTGGTAACTCCATTAAAGTCTAAACTGAACCTAAAATTAACTTGCATTCATTCAGTCAGTGAGTCAATCATCAGTCAAGTCTGTCAATAAATATTTTTTGAGGACCGAGTAGCCATGACCTAAGGCTCTAGGGATACGGAATTGAAAACACAAACAGTCCTTATTCCCTGAGTTCCCTATGCTTACAGCATAGAGGGGGACACGAACATTTAAGGAAGTAATAACAGTAGACAGAAAAGTATAAGCGATATGAGACTAAATATCAAGAAATCTCTATCTATTCATCTCTAAGTTCAAATCTCTGTAAACTAGGAAAGATATAAAGAATAAGGAGCCTGCATTTCATCCAGAAGAACAATATCCTTATTATATAGGAAAGACACATCCCAAATAATTGTTTATAGCATTTTCAACAATAAAATCAATGGCCCAAATGTGAAATTAATTGGAAGCTACAGTTCTATTACACTCTTTTGGCGATGGAGCGCATTAGATTGAATGGATTCGGAATGCCTAATTATTGTGTCTGCCACACTCATCTCTTTGAGCCACTCCTAACTTTTGGATGGCTGCCTGGCTCGTTTCTGCAATACGGATGCAGTTGCGTGGTTTTTTTCTTCTCTCCCCCCCCCTTTTTTTTAATGCATAACTTTCCCTACTGTACTCAAAGCTCAAAGGTCTCAGATGCCTTTTTGCAAATTCTTGATGAGAGCTAAAGAATTTGTTCAAGTGTTGATTTTGTTGAGTTTGGGTGCCCGTTGATATTTTATCGGTGTTTTGCAGGTTGATGATTTAAAAGTGCCTGTGTGGAGTCGCTGTTGCTGGACACTGCAGCCCGGGAGCTCTGGTTGTGTTTTCAAGTCTTGTTTCTGTGGCAAATTACCCTGACCTTAGGAGTGCGTGAAGATACCTCAACTGTCTGCTTTCGGAGCTTAAAAGGGTGGAAGGAAAAAGAAATCCTGCCAAGATCTGAACATCGAAGTGGCTTATTTTCCATCATCGTCCATAGCTGTAGTAAGCTTCAGAACTATACAGATTCTCCCAAGGAATGCCATGATATTGAAGCCGCTTTGTTGAAAACAGTGGTGTCTGCAAAACGGCCGGGAGACTCGGACCTTCACAGCCGGAGATGACACTGAGCACGCTCTTATTTCGGCCCACGGTTTTCCAGTGGGGCCTACTGATGGATGTCTGACTACCTGCCGACAAATCCTCCTCTCTCTCTGTTTCTCGGATTGGACTTCCCTGAGCGATTTATCACGTACCCTCAGACTTCCATGTGGGGCTTTTCGCCACAATAGTTCTGGGTCCTTGGAACTTGCCTTGATTTCACCATTTAACAGCAACTAACAGGATCCAAAGTACTTGGTCATCATGGCTTTGAATGTCGCCCCAGTCAGAGACACCAAATGGCTGACGTTGGAGGTCTGCAGACAGTTCCAAAGGGGAACCTGCTCTCGCTCTGATGAGGAATGCAAATTTGCTCACCCCCCCAAGAGTTGCCAGGTTGAAAACGGAAGAGTCATTGCCTGCTTTGATTCACTGAAGGTAAGACAAAGCGTTTTGGCTACGCCACATTGGACTGACATTTCCCAATGAGATGTTTTTCCCTTGTGCTTTGACAGAAGTTTAACAGCTGGTCCTAGATTCTGTTTTCTTCTTTGTGGTGACCACTGAGAAATTTTCACTTAGTTTTGTTCATATCAGGCATGTATAAATGTTTTACAGATCCCTGTTTAAATTAAAAATACATGAGGCCGTGTATTGGGCCTAGCTTGACATTCACATACCCAAGAGTTTTAAATCAAAGTCTGGCTTGTGAAAACTCAAGATGAATATTTTATTAACGTTTGATCTTCTCGAGGTTATATAAAGGTGAAGGAATTGAATGTGTCACTTTTGCGTGCCAATTATCCGATTCACCTCTCGAAGCATTTTCTCCTCTTGTGGCTTTCTTTCCCGGCCAAGGGCTTCCTAAAAAAAAATACATCTGAATGTGTTTTTCATTCTCTTGACAATCTGGTATGGCTAACAATGGTTAAGCACACCTTCAGTACTCCTTGACAACCTACTGTGGGAAAGTTAACACATTACACGGCACAGAAGATGAGAAGGGGGTGCAAGATGGCCCCCTTGATGGGCTCCCTGTCTGGGAGGGAGCATATGGCAAGTGCAGAAGCAAATAATGCAGGACAGAGAAGGCCTTGCGGAGGGACTGGAGAGGTGACTTCTCTGGGAGTCGATAGAAGGAAGAGCTGGCTTCCAGCTGACTGTGTTAAAAAAAATGGTTTCAGAGGCTGTGGCACCTGAGTTGTGTACCAAGTAGGGTGGAGTTTGGACTTGAAGAAATGGGAGAATAATGTAGTGAAAATGTAATGGAAGGAAATGGGGAGACTTAACCCATACTTCTCCGTGGTTTCTTTTTCCCCCAAATTACGGTTCTAGGAATCCCAGATTGTCTAGGACTGTCCTAACATTATCATGATATTGTTTACCATGCAGATAAGTAAGATATATAGCTTAACAAGAGTTTAATGGTTATATCTGCAAAAGTTTATTAAAATAACCTTACCAAACAGTAACAAAAAAGGCTGGTTCATACTCTTGATACAGGATTTGGGAAATTCCTGTGCTGTGAGTTCACAAAACAGTGACCTTAGCTTGTTCTTGGGTATTGAAAGGACTGGGTAAGTTCTGGAGGAAAAAATTTATCTTAAAGTAAAAAATTGTGTAAGTCAAAATTGAAGTATAAGACTTCAAATCATAGGTTTAAGTATACTTTCAAGGGGAAAATTTGTCTACACACTAACGACAGAAGAATATATTGATATTCCAACAGAAGTCTTTTAAAGTTTGAAATTTTTAAAAACACATGTACTATTCCCCTCACTAACTACCCTATTTTATTCCTTTTTTATCATTAAAAAATATTAGTTAGACTTTAAAATTATGAATCATTTTGTCTACACAGAAATGAATAGAGATAAATTATAATTAACATAAACTATAACAGTATAAACAATTTTTATATTACTTTTTATCTTGCTTTCATAGTCAAAAAAGTAAAGCAAGTATGTGTTTGCTTCTGTGATTATTACCAACAGGAGCATTCACTCTAAAAAGCAGTGTCGATTAAAAGTTAGATCTCAAAAAAATAAAATAAAAGTTAGATTTTAAGAACACCCAAATACCAAAACAGGCCAAAAAATGAGAAATTCATTTTCCAGGTTATCCTCAGTGCCTTCATTTTATTAACCCAAGCCTTCTCTGGTTGGATATGAAATATTAAATAAACATTTTAGCTAGTCTCTTAAAACTTTTAATTTGTTTTAAACTAGTTAGAGAAAGAGACCTGACTCAGGAAGGTTGGGTGTTTCCTGAGATCAACAGCACACAGATCCTTAGAATCCCTGGCCTCGCTCTGGCTCCTCTGGGACCACAGTTGTTGGCGGAGTCCAACCCACGCGACGGAGAGCAAGACCAGCCCTGTCTCCCGTGACACCAGAAGCCAAGCCCTGGGCATGCTGAGCACGGCTCCACTGAACAGGAGCTTTAAAACCTTATTTTTAGAAGTGTGCATTAGAACCGCTCTCAAGTGTTGAACCATACTTGTATATTGCCTCAAGTCATGGGCTCCATTTTAAAATGGTACATTTGCAGCTTACTTCATGGGAGTGTGTGCTCTGTATTTTTTTTTTTAAGTGATCAAACTGTAAAGAATGTGACAAGAGCCCGCAGGCACACGCGTAAGACAGACGGGAATCTAAATACCTGCTCCGGCACCTCCCAGCCTTGGGTGGGTCCTTTATCACTCCTTATCGCTGCTGTCTCGGCGCTAAAAGGAGGGTATCGCCTGTGAAACCGACTCGAGCATGCGCTGTGTCCAGCCTGGTGTCAGCACAGTCACCGGGCAAGGTGGTTGCAAGGATTACAGGTTTTTTCAACAGGGGCTGATACACAAAAAACTCACTCAAAGATTGTAGCTAAAAAAGGGGGATGGCAACGATAATAATTAAGCTACTTCATTTTATTCCCTTTACTATATTAAAAGAAGACAGTGTTGCCCAGTGGAACAAGCCTGCAGTAAGGAGAAGGGCGGGAGCTTTGAAGTTAGACGTGCCAGGGCGTGAACACGCCTTGGCCAGGACACAGCATGCTACCTCCTTGTTTTCAGTTTCCTCTTCTTTAACATGGATATGATAACTCCTGCTTCAACCGGCCTAAGATATGCCGGGTGCCCAGCACGGGGCTGGACGGGGTAGGGACTGGCCATGTGAGCTTCCTCCCTTCCACAGTAAGGGATCGCAGCAGAGCCCTTGGTTTGGATGACTGGCGTTACAGCAAGAAGTGCCCCACTGCCGGGGCATCCGACTCATAATGTGTCTAGGCTCGGCCCCGGACTGCGTGCGTGATCACACCTCAGGGACACGGATTAGTCACCACATTCAAAGCAGTCCTGGTGGAGGAAGATCTCATATGTCTAGTTATTTATACACCGTGTCATTATCTGCAAACATTGTGAGGTATTTTTATTCATAAAAATAGGTAAAAGGAATCTGTGTTGGCCTATCAATATAGAGCTAAGTCTGTTATGAGGCTGAGATATTCCTTTCTTTGCTTTTTTTTTTGCGTGTGTTATGGGTTATTTGTATACAGGAGTCATCTTCCATAAATACATACTAAATACATTTGCAGGTGCCTGAAAGGGAGATTTGCTGGGGTCTTTGAAAAGGGAGTTAGTTATACATCCATAAGTACTTTCATAAAAGATGTTTCAGAAAATATAGTCGGGTTCTTGCAGTGATATTTGTAATTTATTCACAACTGACTTACCTTGTTGCATTTTATGTGATGCAAAAAAATGTGATTTTTTAAAAGTTACACTATTATTATAAAGAATGGAATTGCTTACATCTTTTCTGGATGGCCGGAACATTCTGGAACATTGTGTTCACAGCTAGATGAACTTCACAAAATACAACTTGCTTCATGATCGACAAACATCTCTGTAGCAAAGGCCTTGACCTCCCACTTCCATACGTTTATGTCCATAAAACAATTGCCCTCACACTTTGAGATTTTTCTTTTCAGGTTCTTCCTCCTGTAACTGATAGAAATGAATGTGGGGTGTTTTGTTTTTGTTTTGTTTTGTTTGCAAATTGAAACATCCAGAGAGGAATAAATAGTTTTAACGCTTATTGAGACTTAAGGGTTTTTGGCATTTATCACTCTAACCAAGTATTTAATATATTTGCTTCAACATCTGAATTTGAATTTGGCTTAAAAAGGAAAACATTTTTTAAAGTATGTTGCTCATTTTTGCAAAAAAAAACACAACACCTTAGAGTACTGGGGGATGTTGTTTGGACCTTACATAACCCTTCCCAGTAAAAACTCGTCCAAACAGTGTGATCCTTTTCCTGCCTGCATCAGAGGATGCCAGTCCCGCAGTCAGGGCCTCCCCGAGGTGCCCACCTCACCCAGAGGAAAGCTCTTACGATCCTTCCAAAAGCTCTGCACAGCCTGGGAGATCGGCTTCCCGCCCTCCGCCTCCTGACTTCAGACCTACCCCTGCACCCTCAGCCACTCCGCTCCAGCCACCCCTCCGCTTTGTTCCCTGGATGTACCCACACAGATGTTTTTCACACAGTGACAACCGGGAACCAAAGATGAAAAGCCCTGGCCTGAGAATCTGTATCTGATCCCTGACTTTCCTGCATGCTAAATGTTAGATCATTTCATCTTGACGGGCTCCATTCCTCCATCTGCTCGTTCCTTTGTTCCCTCGTTCCCTCTTTAACAAACAGGAGATACAAACTCCAGATCTGCAGGCATCAGCAAGTAATGTGAATGAGTGACTCAGCACTTGCTGTTGGCACAACGCAGGGCTCACTGGTGGCCGCAGAGACTGAACAGAAGAGCAGGCAACCTGCAAAGGGTGGCAGCTGCCACCCGGGCCATGGGCAGCTGCTTCCTGCCTCGTGAGAATCCTGGGGATCTTTCCAAAAGAACTGGGGAGACAGGTTTTGGTGTGAAGCTTCTTGATGTCTTTATTTTTCATTTAATTTTCATTAAGTGGCTTGTCCACTTTAGTGAGGTCACATTGGTCAGTAGCCTTACGTGAGTTTCAGGCGTACGACATCATTATTCGGGATCCGTGTGTGCTGTGGCATGCTCACCACCAACTCCCCAGTTTCCATCATCACCACACCTATGGCCTCCTTTACCCATTTCTCTTCGTCCTCCCCCTGTCTCCCCTTCTCCCCCTGACAACCCCCAGTCTGTGGTCTGTATGGGTGAGTTCGTTTTTGTTTTGTCTTGTCTGTTTCTTTTTTTGTTTTGCATTCTTTCCACGTGTGAGTGATTGCATACGGTGTTTGTCTTTTCCTGTCTTACTTCACTGAGCGTCATCCCCACAAGGTCCACCCATGTTGTTGCCAATGGCAATATTTCTTCTTTTTATGGCCGAGTATAAATATACGCACCAAATTTTCTTCACCCGTTCGCCTGTTGATGGACACTTAGGTTGTTGTCATATCTTGGCTACTGTATATAATGCTGCAATAAAATAAGAGTGCAGTTAGCGTTTCTGAGTCGTGCTTTTTCATGTTCATCAGATAAATGCCCAGAAGTAGAATAGCTGGATCATTTGATGATTCTCTTCTGAACTTTTTGAGGAGCCTCCATACCGTTTCTCCTCAGGGCTGCACCTGTGTCCAATCCTACCAATCCAAGGGCTCGCTCTACTCCATCCACATCATTTCCAACACACCATTCCTTGTCTTCTTGGTAATAGCCATTCTAACGGGTGTGAGGGGATACCTCATTGTGGTTTGGAAGTTTCCCAATTTCTAAATCTTGGCAACACATTTAAATATTTTTAAAGCTTGAAGTTCAAAGAGAACGTATCTCTGGGATGGGCTCAGCCTGTAGACTGCCACATCTAACCTGAAGTAAACAAACACTGATCACGTGGCAGGCCCTCGCTGGGAGCAGAACAGCATACACAGCATCTCCCGTCAGGAGAGATAATTGAGAGCAGAGAGAATTTACTCTGCTCCTAATCAGCCTTGAGAGACTGTATTTACATTGCTTTAGTGATTCGCTCTCTAGCTTTGCCCTCACCTTGTTGGCAGCTGCTTCTCTCTCTCCCTTCCCAAATCTCCCTCCTTCTCTTGACCTCTACGTGCTGATGTCTCCCCAGGCTTGTCCTTGAACTTCTTCTCTACATTTCCTCACACCCCCAGTGGACACCCTATTCTTCTTATAATTCAGCAAGCGTGTTGTTGCCCCAAAGCCTTTGTCCTTTCTGGACCATCTGCCAGAAAACTGGACTTCCTAATCAGATGACCTCATCCAATCCAATGGCCACAAACATTTTCTATATGCTGAATATTTCTTTTTTTTTTTTAATATTTCTTTTTTTTTTTTTTAAAGATTTTATTTATTTATTTTTTAGGGAGGGAAGGGAAGGGGGGAGGGGGGGGAGAGAGAGAGAGAGAGAGAGAGAGAGAGAGAGAGAGAGAAGCATCAATGTGCGGTTGCTGGGGGTTCTGGCCTGCAACCCAGGAATGTACCCTGGCTGGGAATCGAACCTGGGACACTTTAGTTCCCAGCCCGTGCTCAATCCACTGAGCTACAACAGCCAGGGCATTATATGCTGAATATTTCTTAGTTTCTATGCCTATTCCTGATTTCTCCCCTGAACTCTAGACTCATGTATTCAATGGCCTGCCTGACGCCTCTACCTGGATATGTAAGTGACATCTCAACTCGAACATGTCTTGAGTTCTCCTCCGAGCTATTGTTCCCGTTGTGCCTATTCTCAAGAGATGATGCAATGCATTCATTTGATCAAATAAAACATTTTGGAACCCGCCTTAAATCTCCTCCTGCAATTATAACCATAGCCAATCCATTAGCAAGTCCCACTCTCTCTGTCTTCAAAAGATATCGTAAATCCAAGCACTTCTCAACACTATTTCCATGACCACCATTCCCCCAAACCACCATCGTGTCTCAAAGGACAGTTGGAATAGCCTAGAGTAGCTCTCACCATCCCCTAGCCTGGAAGACAGAGTGACTCCTAAATGTCATGTCATTCTCTTGCTCAAAATTTCCCAATAGATGCTCATATCACTTAAGCCCCCGTATGATCTGCGGTATTTCCGGCCCCATAGGTTGATCATGCTTCCCCTCACCACGGTCTCCCATCACATGGGGCTCTTTGCTCCTCCGGGCCTTTGCAAGGACTGTTCCGCCTGCCTGGAATGCTCTTCCCCCAGATACCTGGAAGACTCAATTCTTTACTTTAGTCAGGACTTTGCTTAAATGCCACATATCTATCCACAGCAGCACCCTCAGAATTTATCCCTAAGGGATGTTTTCTGTCTACAGGTGTCTTCCTTATCTGTCCCCACTGCTAGAAGGTAAGGCTGTAAGGTAGGGATCTCACTGTTCTGTCCGTGGACCTGGCAGCCACTGGGAACTCAGTCATGTTTGTAAATGCATAAAAATAGTCTCAAATTCTACACTTTTAGACATCACTTTTCCAACAAAACTCAAATCACTTCTCTGGTTATGTATTGCTCAATCTTGAAAATTAATTTATAGGCAGAAAACAATCAGAGTTAAAGGCTTTGTACAAAGAAGCTCTTTGGTTTCTATCCCCAAAGGTGGTCCCGGGTCATTTCGTGATTTTGGCTGTCCTGATAGGCAGGTCACCTGGAGACTGGCCCGCAAGTGTCAAAGAACTATGGAAACGCATGGAGTGGCTCGTCGGACCACTGCGGGCCACTCAGCAGTCCCCAGGGTCGGACAGTAGACTGACGCTTATGCTGGACATTTTCACTAATCTGTTGTAAAATAAGGACACCGAAATACCTTCATACGTTTGTCTTATTTTTTTTTATTATTGTGGTAAGAGCACTTAACAGGACAGCTACGCTCTTAACAACTTTCTAAGTGCACGATACACTATTGTTAGCGAGAGGCCCTGTGTCGGAGCAGCTCTCTAGAACTTACTCGTCTTGCATAACTGAAATCGCACGAAGCACTTCTTTTTATGAAGGTAAATTCTCCCAATTCAAATTCAAATTTGATCTTCATTCCAAGATTGCTTCTTCTTATTTTTCTTAATTATCATAATATTCTTTTCTTTTCTGAAATGATTGTCTTAATAGATAAGTTATTTTTGTTCTTTTTTTTTCCTTAATGTTCTTACTCAGTGAAAGAAAAAGTGGGAACTGTGTGTCAGTTTCCCATTGCTCTTAGAAATATTATTGCTCCTAGAACTATTATTGCTCCGTAAAATTCAGAGGTAGGGCCCTACCTCTCCGTACTATTTGGCCTGAAACCCCCACCATCAGACTCACTGCTTTGAGTCACACACGGAAGAAAGGGTTTGTCATCAGAACATCTCTGTTGAGTCCACATGTTACCCGAGAGGACCCTAGAAGTTCCTCAAGCCTCGTCCCTTTAGCAAGTGACAACAGCTTGATCCATTGAGTAAACCAGTGACCTGTAACCAATGTGGCACAAGAATTTGTAAAACATGCAGTACCTGACTATTTAGTCAGGGGCACTGGCCTCTTTTCCCTTGGATTATCAAATTTTAAAACATGACAACAGCCAACACAACAATAGCTATCCGGTGTGAATGAATCAAAATTATACCTACTTTTTGTCAGATCAAAAAACGATATGTTTTGGTGTGCGGCAGAATTTTAGTAAGGTTGAAAATCTCTGGACTAAGCTCATTTTAAGTTTTTTTTAAGATTTATTTATTTATTTTTAGAGAGGGAAGGGAGGGAGAAAGAGAGAGAGAGAGAAACATCAATGTGCAGTTGCTAAGGGCTGTAGCCTGCAACCCAGGCATGTGCCCTGGCTGGGAATTGAACCTGTGATGCTTTGGTTCGCAGCCCGAGCTCAATCCACTGAGCTATGCCAGGCAGGGCTCATTTTAAGTTTTGATGGGTGGGGGAGGAAGAGACCGGCCAGGGACCCTGAGACCCAGGACATGTCCAGTCCAGGGTACAGGAGCAAGTCCCCAGGCCACGGCAGGGGACTCCCTTTCCCCTGACCGGGAGAACCAGGGTTGTTCTGGGGTAGCCTAACCAATGACAAACCTCCCCTGCTTTCCAATTTCCCATGGACGGACCTGCTAATACTAAATAGCATATTCTTTCCACTTGGTTTGGTTCAATTTCCTCTGGCTGGAAGATTACAGTCTAGTGTGTATTACTTTCTCAGCACGGTCGTGGCCGAGAAGAATAAAACTGATAGTTGGAAAATAAATCCCCCCTCCACCCCCAAGCACCCTCCTTCGGATTTCAGGGAGTGAGTGGATGTTGACATATTTATTCGTAATCAACCTCACCTCCCCATTTTGTCTAGCCAACCAGCATTTTGGGAATGATACTGATGAGACTATTTTCTTATGACTGCTGAGGTCTTACCCTTCGTGAATCCTAAGCCCTGTAGGAGATGAGACACGGCCAGGAGAAAGGGAAAAGGAAAACGTCTCAGATGCTATAACCTAGTTCAAACCAAACAAAATGACGAGATTCACCTTCGGGCATGTTTGTATTTCATGTATATTTCATCTTACTGGAGCATTTCATATTCTTAAAAAAATGATTGCTTAGGATTTTTGACTGAATAAGTGATATGGATACAAGGTCCCTTGGTAATCGGTATTAACACAGGAACTTGTTGCAAAGTAGAATACAGCACATGTAAGCGTTTTCAATATGCCCATCTGGTCCACATCTCAAATCTCACTCAGAAGAGTATTTCAAGTGCTCCCAGCCCTTGGTAAAATCATTAATAATGACACTAAAGATATCATTTCCACACCTGTCATGGAACTAAGCACTGACCCAGATGCTCAGGATCTAAAATTAATCAGCAGCAGCCTCATTTGAGAAATTTAATTCGCATCGCTTCTCTCGCATTCCCGTTGGGCACTCGGTTGTTAACAAGAGCTGTTGTATCTGGAAAATATTGGGATAGCAGAATCCTTAATGAAGAATTCTGGCAGATCCAGATGTGCCGCGCGGTAAGAAAGCCGAGGAGAGAGAAATGTCATTTCCTAGAGAAGTTCGATCTCTTTATTCATTCATTTATTCTACAAGTAGTCATTGAACCACCACTAAGTGCCTGAACAAGACACCGGAACTTTATTTCCCTGGAACTCAGAAGGAAGGAAACAACAAGAAAACAAACTAATCCAATAATCACGATTTATCAGGGCTGCTGTTCACTCCCGGGGTACTGAGCGCCCACAAAGCGGGCAGGCGTTGGGCCGGGCCGTGGCCATAGAGCATGCCGTGAAAGCAGAGAGTTTTTTGACCTCGTGGGGATTTCATTCTCATGGGAGTGACAGAAAACAAATGGGTAGAAACAGTGCCCCCGTCCTAAAAAATTTAGTTATTTTCAAGCTGTAAGAAGTGCTAAGAGGTAAATAAGAAAGGTCCTTGTGAGGAAAACACACAACGGGGAAGGGTTCAAACTGAAGGGCGGCTGGGATGCTTGCTCCAAGGAGGTGCTTTCTGAGCAGAGAGCTGAAGGATGGGAAGAGGTGGCCCGAGTGGGAGCTGCAGGAGGAGGCCTGGTCGGGAGCTGAGTTCAGGAGCTCTTCATGGTCCATAGTACTGCCTGGTCCGTATTACTGGGGCGGTGGAGACAGAAAGAGAAAGGAGTGTGTAGACTTATGAAATTACATTTTGGAGGCAGAATTATTAGGAGAGGTGCATCATGACCGGTTGGTAAAAGAACCAGTTAATATGCATCCTGGCCCCATTTGTTCCTTGCCCTTATGGTACCTGGAACCACTGGTTTGAAGGGGGGACTTAGCCTTTCCTCGTAAGACTATTTCTCCTGGCCCTGTGTGCCCTGCTGGTTATTTTGTTCTTAATGCTTGTTCTTATCGTCTCTGTGGTCACTCAGGAGCTGGGCGAGCAGGAGCAGGACTCCAGGGAGAACTTGGTTTATTGTCTGGGCAGATGTCCAACCACCTAAGATCAGACTGCTACTATAGAAAACCCTTCCAAATGTGTACTGTGTAATTGATGCTCCTATTACTTTTGGGCTTTTCTTAGTCAAGTCTTGAGAGTGGCTTGAATCTCACGAACTTCTTCTTAGATACTATACTTTATTTTATTGTTTTACTTTCTTACTGAATTCATTGGGGTGACACTGGTTAATAACATGGCATAGGTCTCAGGGGTGCAATTCTGTATAACACATCCTCTGTAGATTGTACTGTGTGTTCAGCACCCCAACTCAAGTCTCCTTCCCTCAGACATTTCACACAGAAAGTGCTACTGGCTAATTGGTTTCTCAGAGTTATTTTTTGTCTCCAATCTCAATCGTAACTTTAAACACCTAAATTATTCTTACCTGCTTCTTTAATTGCACTGTAGAAAATGTCGCCAAGAACCAGATCCATCTCTCGGGGAGCTGCATGTCCCCCAGATTTCTAAGATCTCTAATTGAAGTAAAAATAACTTCTTGATAAGTGAGTGGTACAATTCCTTTTTTATCTGCTTATAGGTTTTCTTCTCATGAAAGGATTTACATTTTTCTGGATTTACATTTTTGTCAGTTCATTACCTATGTCACCAAAGTTTTCAATTTAATCACTCAAAAAAACTCATTTCAGTCTGTTATATGCCTCAATCTTCTAATTTTAATAACTGTACTTACACATTTATTTAAAAACTTTATAATTTTTCTATTTCTTCTAGTTTCTTCTTTGATTAGATTTACCAGATTTGCCAGAGACTGGTGCATTTCATTTGAAGACCATTTGCTTGTAGAACTGATTTGCTTAGCTATCAACTCTATAAAAGATCGAGTTCTTTTATCTCATTATCTTTCTTTTATTTTTATGTCTGTCTTTATTGTTTTCTTTCTCTCTAGCTTCCCTTAATTTCTTTTGTCTTTCTTTCTGAATTCCTATATATGCTGTTTAGTTCTCCTCCTGTAATTATTTTCTTTAGGCACTTAGGGCTGTGACTCGACTACAGAAAGTGGCTTTGGCTGCATCGCATATTTGTTGTTCAATAATGTTCTTACTCCTGTTACTTTCCAGTTTGCTTCACTTGGTTGTTATTTATGTGACTATTTCTAAATATCCAAGTAATTTGGGATTTTTTTTAACATTTAGACATTAATATCTAGTAATATTTTATTATAAAGATAATGAAATTGTGCAATTTTTACTTCAGAAATGCATTGAAATATGTTATGGTCCGTGTTTATAAATGGTACATGTGCTTGAGAAGATGCATTTCCTGATCTTAAGCACAAAGGAATATCAATGCATAGATATTTATTCAAACATTGAATAATTCATGTACTTTGTCCTTAATTATTTATTTTTGTCTCCTTGACCTCCCAGTTACAGTAATGCATGAAACTTTAATACGACTCATGTAATTTCTTGAATTTCTAACAACTTCTGCTTTTCGTAGGCTGACACTGGCTGTTATTTCACACTAGTGTTTCATGACTTTCAGGGCTATTTTATGCTTTTACTTTGTATCAATGTTCAATTAGCCTTTGGTCCAAGTTTATTATTTTTTAATATAAGTATACCGCCCCAGCTGTTTTTCTTCATGCTTTCCAAACATATCTTTTACTATTCTTTTATTTTTAATTGATTTGAAAGGCAGAGAGAGAGAGATGTCACTTTGTCATTCCACTTATTTATGCATGCATTGGTTGATTCTTGTATGTGCCACAACCGTGGCATTTTGGGACAATGCTCTACCTAACTGAGCTAGCCAGCCAAGGCCTTAATTTTTTTTATTTGAACTGTATTATTTATTTGTATCTCATGTAGGCATCATTTTTTGAATTTTATTTTTATTTTTTAATATTTTATTTATTTATTTTTAAAGAGGGAAGGGAGGGAGAAAGAGAGAGAGAGAAACATCAATGTGCAGTTGCTGGGAACCGTGGCCTGCAACCCAGGCATGTGCCCTGACTGGGAATCGAACCTGTGATGCTTTGGTTTGCAGCCCGCGCTCAATCCACTGAGCTATGCCAGCCAGGGCTTGAATTTGATTTTTAATTCAAATTAACTTTGAAACAGTCTCTGTCTTTTTCAGTAAAAAAAGTCTACCTAACTATTAAAGGGAGCCCCTCATTCTGACTTTGGGACTTTTATCAGGGCCCTACAGGATCCACCCTGAAGACGTTGTCAGAAGACAGAATTGCACCAAAAGAGGTAGAATTGATTGCTCTCTTGTGCTCCAGAAGGGCTAGAAATGCAGGAAATAATAACCTACTGACCACATTTATAAAGGTCAAGTTTGATGGGGTGGGGAAATCAAGCATTCCCCCTGAACTCCATCACTTCCACTGGTAGCAGGCCACAAACAAAATGCAGAAACTTCTTTCCAAAGCAGAGGCTTCTTTAACCTCCCCAGCCTTAAACTTTCCCAGCTGGACTCCCACGTCTGTCTCCTTGCCGGCTCTAACTTCTTCTCCCAAAACCTCTCACGAATCATTCAATGGCTCTGTTCAATGTGGCGCCGTACTCCATGGGAGAGACATAGAAACGTAAGATTCAGTCTTGCTCTGAGGGATTTTACAAAATAAGTAAAAGACAAAAAGCCACGTGACATTAACAATTAAGTACTAAAATATTTGATACTGATTGTCAGCGGAAGAGGCTGGTTTAGAAAAGAGAGAGAATTACTGGCTGCAATACAAGGGGGCTTCACAGGCTAGGTAGAATTCAGCGACTGATCTTCCTGTCCTGTGCCCTGTCTTCACGGCTTCCCAGTGCTTTTCCCTCGGGGACTTCTACAGACACCTGTTCCATCATAAGTCTGGGTCTGGATCCCAGGAATCTGTATGTTTAGAAAATATGACTTTAAGTGATCTCATCACACACTCTGAAAATGCTTGCTCTTATGCAGCGTAACATCTACTAAGCAGGCATCCCTGAAAAACCTTACTTAAAGTTTCTATCGGTCTTCCAGTTTTCCAATAAGGCACAAAAACTGTGTTATTTCCAAGTCAGGACCGCTTTTCTAAGGTAGTTACAAAATGATCAGGCACCTGCCCCACGCCACTTGACTCCTTATTTCGGTGCCAGTTTTAATTGCGACATCCAGCAACACAACCGCCTAGAAGTCACTAGCCCTAACTGTAAACTGTAAAACAGCACAAGTCAACCCCAGTTATTGTCCCCTTAAAATACTATGGGGAAATCATGGGAATGCATAAGTGAATGAATGAGTTTGCTATGTTTGTTCTGGAGGAAGAAAGATGTAGAGAAGACATGATAGCCATCTCCAAATATTCAGAATTAGCATGTTGAAGAGGAAGTAAACTTGCTCTGTGTAATGAATGGAGCCAATGCATGAGGTCTATAGCCAGATATTTGTTCAATAAAAGAAGAAATATATAAACATGCCAGGAGGGACAAGAGTTCCCATCTCAGCAACTGCTCAAATAATGCAAACCTGGGATTTGCATTGTGTCCTTTAAAAGGTGCTTTCTATGCCAAATATAGGAAGAGACAGCTCCATGCAAAACTAATTACTGAAATGGCCAATCTTAGCTTAGCAAGAGAAATTTTCCCTGGTGTTAGTGTTGGAACATTGTGTTGCCTAGCAACCGGTAAACATCCATGACGCAATGGAAAATCACTAGTTTGTTGTCTGAGCTGATTGTACAAACACCACACTTGGTTCATTTCATTGATGATAAGTATTCCCATTATAGTTTGTTACAAAGCAAGAGGGTGTTGAGCTGCAACTTGCACAGTGCTAATCTTTATCAAACACTCGCCAGCTGCGCAAGCTTAGCCACAGGGCACACAATAGAAACAGATGTTTGGTCCACGCAGGAGGGATGGGAGAAGAGGGTGAGAACAGAAGAGTTTGGAGACCTGTACAGCTATGAGATGAAGTGAAACCTAGTCGAGTTCCTAGACAAGTTTAGTCACGAACTCTTCAACTTCGGAATTCTGTGGATTTTTAGCAAGTGACTAATCAGAGCATGTAAGGTATAGAGCAAAGTTTAAAAATGTAACACATTGTCATCCGTAACTTTCTGTTCACAGTCTCCTACGAAACTGACAAAATGTATCTGGATAGTTCAAAAGTTCGATTTCATTTATAAAGAGCTGCTTTACATTGTAAGAACCAAGGAACTGCTCTTCATCAAACTTCCCCATTAAACATCTGCCAAGCTATCTTATCGAGTTTTCCTAGTAATAGTGACTCAGCACACGAAACAGGCCGTGGAGACCTGTCAGACTCCATCCACACTGAGTAATGGGGTACTCATTTCCCCTCCTCGGTCTGAGCTTGCAAACCCAAATCGTAATTTTCTAAAGTGACTGATTTTGATGAATTTTTCTCTTTCCCTGAAAGATTTAGAATTGCTCTAGGTAACTTTTTCTTAGCCAGTCCAAGACATTTGTACAGCCATATAATTAATAGCATTTTTAATGAAAATGATGGCATATTAATTGGTAATTTTTGGACAAGCGTTCTTCCTAATTACTTATTAACCTTTAAATCAGGTATACACAGGGGAATGGGACAAGATTCATATCTCTAAGTATCTGAAAGCTTTTCAAGGTGCTTTTTATAAAAAGAATCTAGAGGCACTGCTTCTCCCTCCCCCCGCCCCCCCCCCCACCCCGAGGAAACTCAAACTTACATCAGGAGAAAAGTGTGGTAGGATGCTTAGTACATTAATATGCGCAAGAAGTTTTTAGTGTATCTATTCTTGGCACTTCAGTGAATCATCACTAATAGAAGTATGGTAGGATAGGATCCTTTAATAGGATAGTAAAGATAATGCCATCAATTTTTCTTTATTACTTAAAGGTGTAGTTAGTTGCAAAAGTTACTGAAAAGGAAAA
Organism: Phyllostomus discolor; assembly: GCF_004126475.2. Taxonomy (NCBI): domain Eukaryota; kingdom Metazoa; phylum Chordata; class Mammalia; order Chiroptera; family Phyllostomidae; genus Phyllostomus; species Phyllostomus discolor. Next base: position 6,545,408 of record NC_040913.2, on the reverse strand, counting down.
AAAGCTATTATTAGTTGAGATGACTATTATATATTCAAACTTCTACTTGAATATTTCAAGATATCTACTAGAAAATGAGGAAGGCTAGGTTCACGGAAGATTTCTAGATCTTTGGCCCCAAGCCACAAGTCTGACCTCATGGAGCTAAAAAGGCCTTTTATAGGTAGGCATGGTGAACGTGACTCATCGCCGTTTAAACAGTGGGTCCATTTTCGTGGTTAAAGATAAGCTAGATAAATAAGTGGCTGGCAGAGAGCAAGAGTCCAGTCCCATTTCCTCTGATGGGGATGGGCATTGCACTGCGGGCTCTCCCCTGTGGCCCTGACTTGCTCTGAGTGTCCGTCCGGCGTTTCTGTCTGTCTCCCATCGTTGAAGGGGAGTTACTACTTGAAGGTCAAAGTTGCTTTACGTTCCTTCTGGCAATTCATGTTGTACCTGTCCCTGACCTCTGGGCCTCTGCCCCTTTACCTTGTTTACTTTCTTCCTCTGTCTCTGCCTTACATTCATTCATCAGATGTATTTATTGGGACCCAATATAGTCCCAGAGCTCTGTCTGGCACAGAGGGTCCAGCGGTGAGGACAGGATGCCTGCCTTCAAGTTGCTGGAACTGAGGAAAGAGAGGGCAGTCAGAGGCCAGGATTAGGCCACTGTCTCACGGCACAATAAGTACTCGGAAGGGCGTCTGTCCGCCCTGGGGCATGCGACTCGGGTTTGATCGGGAAGCACATCGCGGGGTAGCCAACGCAGACTGGGAGCATGGCGGGGGTGGGGGTGGGTAAGAAGGCAGAGCATGCCATCTCTGAAAATCTTCCAATTCCACAAGGCCACTGATTTTCTCAGTTGCCCCATCTCTCTTCTTTTGCCCGGTTTCCGAAGTCTCTCCATCTTCCACGTCTCCCTACTGGATCCATATGTGCTTAAAGAGTGGGCCCTGTGGGAACCGTCCATCAGACCACTACACGGCAATAAAACGTAAGAAAATAAGACGCTGCTCCGAGGGCCTGCTGCAGACTGGAGAGGGCTGCAGGCTGACAAAGGAGTCTGGACAGTCAGTCGCCCTGCTCCGCAGAGTGACAGTTCCCAGAGGTCTGCACACAACGGCAGACAGAGTCACGGCTGTGGCTGTGCTCACCCTGCCAAAGAAGGGAGAGCTGCCCAGGGCAAGGGGCGAAGGGAAACCGCCAAACTGTAGACAGAGCAGCAATAAATGTGTCCGTGCATTTAGACATACATTTTTTAATGAATAAACAAAACGTTTCCTGGAAGGAGGAGAAGAGGTAAACAAAAGAAAATAGCAACAATCACAGCTGCCATTGACTGAGCACAGCCTCTACATCATCAACTTCTTCAGCCGTGTGCAGGACATAATATGTGATTCTTAAAACAGTTCTTGAAGGCAGATTCTTTTTCTTTTTAAGTTACACAATGTTTTTATTTTTTTTATTTTAATTGTTCAAGTACAGTTTTCTTCCCTTTACCCCCACCCCAGCCCACGCCTCCAGCCCTCCCCACCTCCCTCTCGTCTCCACCCTGCCCCCTTGTCATTGTCCATGTGTCCTTTATACTAGTCCTGAGGGCAGACGCTTAAAACAAGTCCTGGAACATTCTCTGTCACCAGGTATGAGCTCAGTAGCTTCTTGTGGAGTAAATGAATACATCAGTATTTCTGTTTGCTTGATGTCTGTCTCTCTTCCCCCAACCCCTGAGATATAAGTGCACTGAGAACAGAAACATCATTTTGCCTTTTCCTATACACCGAGCACCTAGACTGGAGGTTGGTACATGGTAAGCACTCGATAAAATGCCTTTTTTAAGATTTTATTTATTTTTAGAGAGGGAAGGGAGGGAGAAAGAGAAAGAGAGAGAGAGAGAGAGATATCAATGTGTGGTTGCTGGGGGTCATGGCCTGCAACCCAGGCATGTGCCCTGACTGGGAATCAAACCTGCGGTGCTTTGGTTTACAGCCCGCGCTCAATCCACTGAGCTACGCCAGCCAGGGAAAAATGCCTTTTTTAAAAGACAAGGGAACCGAGACTTAGTACGATTCAGTATTCTCTGCAAAATCACACAGAAATGGGGAGGATCTGGGACTTGATTCCAAGGGAATCTATGCTCTTCTTCCCTCTACACCACCCCAGTCTGGCCTTTCCTTCTCCATAATCATTCTCTAATTATCTCAGGCTTGTTCATTTCCAGAGACACTTTTCTGTCTATAATTCACCAACGAAGTTTTGCTTAAAGGCGTAGCTCATTAGCATGTATCGGTGAATCCAGTTGGCTTCTGAACGTCACAGAGGTTACAGGTGCCAACCCCCAGCCCAGTGAGAGACCACGTATAGCTTTCGATTCCCCCAAAACTTGACTAAGAGCCCACTATCAGCTGGAAGCCTTGTGGATAACTTAAAGAGTTGATAAACACGTATTTTGTAGGGTATATGTATTATATACTGTATTCTTGCAATACAGTGAGGTAGAGAAAAGAAAATGTTATTAAGGAAAATGCATTTACAGTATTTATTGAAAAAAAATCCATGTATGAGTGGGCCTGTGGGGTTCACACTCCTGTTGTTGAAGGGTCAACCATATTTAGCACGTACCTATTCTAGCAGCGACTCTCAGATTTCCTAAAAAAGAACTGGTGGGGTGGGGAGGAGGAGGTGGGCAGCGGGGAGAGATGGAAAATCTCATTCCTCCGGCCCGTGCCACAGAGACACCACAGGGCCACAGAGGCAGCACGGACTGCCTGTCCGCTTCAGCTGCGCTGGGCCTTCCGCTGCTGAGGCCAGGTATTGGGGTCTCCCCGTCGGAATGTATTTACCGTGTTAAAGGGTAAAGACAAACACACACTCACCGGTGCATTGTGGTCCTTCCTCGTAATTAAGAAAGGTCGTTACGATAACCTAGCGCATGAGCAGACTTCAGTCTCGCAGTGCAGGATCGCAGCGAAGCAGCTCCCTGGCAGGGGACCTGGCTGACCTGGGAGAGGCCAGAGGAAGGCGACAGAGGGCTAGGAATGACAGGATGGAGAGGGACCGTTGTTGCCACCTTCGGGATAGTCCAGGTGACTCAGAATGTCGCCACGTGTGATTGTTGGTGCTCCTGGCAGCTTGCCATACTAGATCCCAGCTACTTTCACCTTTTGGATTCTAGGTTTTCCTGAGTCTTTCTGTAATAAGCTTTGCTCTCTCTTTCTCCCACTGGCAGGAGAAGATGAAAGGTTGCTAACACTGACAGCGGGGTAGGAAGGTATGTGCCCCCGTGGGCTGCAGAACTGCAGGCTGGCTCCGACTTTCCCAGGACGGTTTGGACACGTGGCTTACACCCTTAAGTGTCCACAGCAGCCGACTCGGCAGTCCCACCTTTGGGTGTTCATGCTAGAGAAACACTGAACGGGAACAAAGCAGCACGTCGTATATTATTAATAACACTTACAAATAAAAGCAATCACAACACTAATCAATGAGGTAATCTGGTAATAAGGTCAGGTGGGGGGATGGTTACATAAACTGTGGATCATTGGTACTATGAAATTCAAGTGACATTTCAAAAATGAGTTAGAGTTACTCTATCCGTCTATCTTTGTACGGTCTACTTTAAGTGCATACACATCTGACTGGGGAAAAATCTCCAAAACGTGGTATTATTTAGTAGGAAAAAAGTTAGTTGCCATACTTTACACAGTATTATCTATTTGTATTTAAAATATATTTCAAGAGATATATTTCTACAGGCATATATATAATATACCTATATGCATGCATTATATATTATATTACATTATAATACCACATGTTATAATATATCATATAATGTTTATATAACATTTGCATATAATGTATATCATAGTATCATTTGCATGCATGTATAATGTTATATATACATATGCATATACATATATGCATATATTATATATAAAAATATATATTATACACACACACACACATATATCTATAGATATAAAATACAGCAAATAGATGCTGGGGTTCCCCCCATATCATGCCTCTGCAATTCTCTAAGCCTCAGAGCCTTAGAATCTATGTGGTCAAGCCTGGCTCACTGCCCTATCCAAGTTCCAACAGCCTCAAGCGAAAGGGGAAAATATGGGACATGCTCCCTCAACCCTCAAGGGCCCCAACTTGGAGACCGCACACAGCACTTCCACTCACCTTGGCTACCCGTCTACCAAGGAGGCTTGACAACGCAGCCCTCGGCCAGAGGACCGCACGCCCCGATTGGTGCAGCGGGAGTAAAGGGAGGACGTCTCGGCAGACAGCCGGCTGTCTCCCGCACTGCGTAAAAGAAGGTAACCACAAATAGAAAATGGAGGGGAACGTGGAGTTTTGCTCTAACGTGAGGATGGGGCAGCGCATCAGAGGAAACCTTTCCTTTAGCGGTGTTCTTCAAGTTTTGTAACGTGTGCAGGGGAGATTACGCCTGCCCCGGAGCTGGTCGTGCGGTCAGGTGTCTCATCTCTTGTCTGGTTCTCCGTGGGTGATAGATCCGCACAGCTCGTCTGGCCTGCCCCTCCCCTGACCCGTTGCAGTACTTTCCTCTTCATGCTCCTCTGCACCCTCAATACCTTCACCCCACTCTCCTTCCATGCTAACCCCCGGTGGAACGCTTAAAAAATCTGGATGCTCAACTCCCGTGGATTGTAATTTTATTAAAAAAGGCAGGATGCCTGCCATCCACCTTCATCCTGGCCCTGGGATTGTGTCACACACTCCGTAACTCACGACTCCATGGAGCATTTCTAACCACGCCACATACAGGAGGAAGCTGGGGGGACGAGACAGGCTTTTCCCTGATGCCACCTTCCCCTGCAGAAGGACCCATCCCACCGGCCAAACAAGACATCAGTGTCTGAATCAGTGAGTGACGGTGACAGATGATGTGCCCGAGTCAGTGGCAAAGCCATAAAAATAAGAAGAGCTTCAGAATGGTAAATGATCCCCGGGAAAAGGGGTCGCAGTGAAGATTCCTCCTCAATGAAATGAGACAGGAAGTGGGCCCCTGGGCAGGTGTGACGTCCGTGCAGACGTGAACACCTTAGCATGTGTTGGGAGCTTAGAGTGAACGTTGATTTATGGCTCGATGTCTTTGCATCCATTACTCCAGCTACCCTTACAACACATCATGAGTTTGCAGAGAAGGAAACTGAGGCAAAGAGCGCGTATGGGAATGATTCCCAGAGCTAGTCGGTGGAAGCAATGGGACCGGTGTCCCGACGCATTTATGTTCTGGGTAGACCTGGACCTACCTGGTTTCCAGTTACTCACTGTGCCTCAGAGCGTTTCCGGCAGGAGAGAAAGCAGGGGCCACGGGGCAGAATGAACGCGTGTCTGGTCTGTCGAGGTGCACGGAGGAGAGCAGGTTGAGTGGCAGGGCGTCATTGCACATGCGTCGGGGCTGAGGTCCCCCTGGCGTCTGAGCGCGCTCTGGAGCAAGAGGACTGGAGAGTTACTTGCAGGAAGTGCTGTGTCACGCTTCCTTTGGCACTGAGCTCTCCCCCAGCCGTGAGGGCAGAAAAGCTCTGTGAGTCACTCCAGCTCCACTGGCCTAATTTACTAATTTAACCACGCTGGAAAAGGGGTTTCTCAGCAGAAAACAACCCCAGCCGGTATTAGCTCATCAACAGCACACGGGGACGGTTCCAGGTCATGCAGAGTCACTAGCAACAAGAGCAGGTGGGTGTCCCTGCCCCAGGCCTACGAGGGCTGGAGAGCAGTCGGCTCCGCCTACTCCCCTGAGACTCCTTCTGCGGGGACCCTGCCCCAGGTCCTCAGGAGGTGACTCCGCTGCAGTGTCCTCTTAGAGACCGTGCCCTCTGAAACCGCTGCAGACTCCTGCAGCACAGCCCCACCTTGCAGACGGCTCAGCTCTCTGTCCCTGGGACTGCGGCCATCTTCACTGGCTCCTTCCTCGGGAAGTCCCTCTCGTCGTGGGAGACTATGCAGTTCTCTTCCTGGGCTGTTCTGCCTTCTTTTCTTCTCTGACGCCAGCCACAGACGAATTCCAAATGCCCTTTCAAGGGCTCTCCTCTCAAAGCGCTTCTCTCTGACTGGTCAAATGGGGGGCAAGAATCCCAGTCCGCTGAAAAGCCAGGGCGGGAGTGTTGGTGCTCTGGACAGCCTGCTGCCAAGTGGGGGTTTCGCACATTTCCTGAGGCGACCTGCTCAGTTGGGGAAAGACCTGGAGTCCCTCAAACCAGGTGTCATCCGGTAATAGCACGAAGACTAATTGCCAGTAAAATAGACCGTCTTATTACCATTACAGCATATTAATATGTGCCCAGTGCTGCGCCCTAATAGCATTCTTTCCTTTAAACCTCACAACCAACCCTACGAGGTTGGGCCCATTTTGTGGACGTGGCAACTGAAGCTTAGAGGGCTTTGTTCTTCCTGTGGCTGGCGTGTGACAGGGCTGAGTCTGACGCTGGTCATTTCGATCCCAACGCCACGGGAGCAAATATATCCCCGGAGCAAAGACAGAACGACTTCCAGAGGCTGGTGTGGAGCCCGGACGTGGCCAGGGACAGGACTCAGTCGGCTGCAGGAGCAGAACAGGAGGGAGGTGGGACAGCTTCCACCAGAAAGGCTAGCAGGCTGAGAGTAGAACGGAAATTGGGGGAGAGAGGGGAGGGGACACCCGCTGAGCGCCCTGCCCATGTGTCAGGGGCTGTGCCGTCCATCTCCACAACGACTGTGGGGAAAGATCTTCTTCTGCCCGTCCTGTGGTTGCACAAACAGAGTCAGAGGCTTGAACTCGGTCTGCAGCTCCCACGCGGCAGGCGGAGCCGGTGAAAGCCGAGCCCTGTGTGCCTTCCAGCGTGGTGTCCCCTGCCCTCCAGTGCACTGCTTCAAACGCGGCTTCCGCCTGCGGCCAAGGCCTCGGGGAGGAACCACAGTATCATTCCCAGAACTAGGGACGTTGTCGGGGAGAAGCGCATGTGAGCGGGCTTGGGGACAACCAGTGTGTCCGGGGTGCGGTGTCAGAAGCCTATCCTGGCAGGCGTTTCTTGAGTCTCTGGAGACTGGGGTTGGCAGCGCCAGCCAGGGCGGCTGACGTCATGAGGCTGCAGCCGCTCAAGGGAAAACAAGAAGAGGTGGGCGCAGGGGGGTGGCCAGGGCGGGGTTGCCCACAATGGGGCCTGGAGAAACCATAGAAGCCAGCGAAAGTCATGCAACAGCACCCAGGAGGCAGTAAGAGGGTAGGATGATCAGAGCCTCTCCACAGGGAGCCGGTGGGGAGAAAGTCTGCAGTCTGAGCGCATCTCAGCCAGCCGGCCGCCAGGTTCCCCCAACCCGCCGGGGCTGCCACCGCGCTATTTTGAATCGTGTCAACTTTATTAACACTCTATTACGTTCCATTAAGCTCTGTAACCACGGTGGACAAGGAGGAATTCACTCTCCCAGGAATCACTGCGGGGGTGGCAGAAGGCCCTGTTTTCCCTCTGACTGGGTGTCCTTCCCCATGAAGCACTCACTGGCTGAACATATTAGCCTTACATAAACAAACAGAAAAAGAGTAGTGAGTGTATACTCCCTTGGAACATCGTAGGAAAGTGGAGGCTCCCATTTAATGAGGTTTGGAAACAACAGAGCAGTTTTGATGTCCTGTCGAGCTTGTTAAATTGCGATTCTACCAGAATTTTACCTTCTGCCAGAACCGGCACGTCGCAGGGTAGAAGGGAGGCCTAACTGGATAGGCACCAGTTCTTTCGGGTCACCGGCCTGCCCTTTAATGCTGGAATTCAATAAAGGAGACTGCCGTGGCCTGAGAAGTTCTCTCCCGAGACTGGTAGCCCACTCTCGGGCAGTAACTGGGGAGGGCCTGTCCACTGTGTGATTGACAGGCATTTCGCAAACCCAGCGCCGCATCTGAGGAATGGCTCCCATCAGGGCTACGGGTTTCTATTTTCAATTGAGGGGTCAGGGACTGGCATTCGTGAAAAGTTCTCTGACCCGTTCTGATGGAAAAAAAGTCACATTCGGAAAGCACTGTTTAGGTTATTTGGGGAGGAAAGCTTTATTATATATTTCATCTGCCTAAACTTGGTCAAGGTCGACCTGGTGGGGCTGAGTAGGGAGGGGTTTATGTGATCATTGCCTACACCAACTATGAGTTAAAAATTAATGTTAAAAAATTATGTGTCATTTTACAGAGGTCAAAAATGTTGATGATAGACTTAATTTTTACTTTTTATTTTTTAACTTAATGATATTTGTTATTATCCTTTGGTATGCTATCCAAATTCTCTACTACAGCTGGTCTAGGCCAGGAGGGTAATGATGTGAAAAGTGAAGGATTTTGTAGTAGATCAAAATACAAGGTCTCTGAGAACCTGCCTTTGGGTCCTGTTGATAAGGCAGCTGACCTTAAGCAAGTTATTTGTGAAGTAGCAATAATAATGCCAGTATCTAGTCTGCACAGCTCATAGAATTTTCATAAACATCAAATGATATGAGGAAAGTGACAGTGCTTTGCAAACTATTAAATGCTTATCAATAGCCTTGGCTGGTGTGGCTCAGTGGATTGAGTATTGGCCTGTGGACCAAAGGGTCACCAGTTCAATTCCCAGTCAGGGCACATGCCTGGGTTGTGAGCCAGGTCCCCTTAAGGAGTGCATGAGAGGCAGCCACACATGGGTGTTTCCCTCCCTCTCTTCCCTTCTCCCTTTCCCTCTCTAAAAATAAATAAATAAAATCTTTTAAAAATATTAAATGCTTGCAAGTGAATGTACTACTATCAGAATGAAAGTCATACGCTCTATGTTGTGACCTCCAGGGTGGTCCCCGAGGAGAGAACAGTGGGAGGGGACTCAGCACTGCTTAGAGAAGCTTATTTGACTTTTCTGTCTTATATTTGTTTTAAATATTGGCTTTCTACATTAAGGTTTCATTGGAAGCCTGCTACTTTAACAAAAAAAAAGGTTGAAAATAACTCTTCTATATTCTATCGGGCTGTCTTCCCAAGTTCTTTCTCCTTTAATTGTCAGCCTCCCCCACCCCCACCCCTTAAGCAGGTAACTGCTCATTACCACCTTGCAGGCATTTTTAAGAGGTAAGATTCCAGTTTGCTTCCTTCCTTGACTTCCTATCAGGAGTTCTGGTTAAATTCTTCCTTTGAGTTGAAAACTAATGGTTAAAGTGTGTTTTTAGATGAATTACTATTATTCTCAAATTATAGTTTTACTACCCCTGTGCATAATTAAGAAATTACTACAATAGAATTTCTTCCTAACTAATTCCAGTCTACTACTGGGAAATACGAGGGAAATCTTAGACTTACACATGTACCGGGCAGGAGAAGCAAATCAGAAAACTGATCCGTCCCTCCTGCTCAGCTAATACTAAGTCGATATAATTGTAGTAAATGGCTTAAAAGCCTAAATCATTCCTTCAAAATCTCAAATCATGTATGTGCAGGCTTATTCTATTTTTTGTCAGAATCTTAGGGTAGGTTTCTTGCGAAGAGCTCAAGGCATTTGACAGAAAGTTACCCAGCCCATCGTGAACCTTTCTAAGAGGCCCTGCACGGGAGGGGAGGTGGAGGAAGGCACAGGAAATAGGAAGGAATAGAACAAACGCATTCCCACACACGCACGCACGCTGTGGCTAAGAGCAAACAAAACGAAACAGAATCCCAGGGGCGGCTGCCTGTGCTGCAAGCACAGAGGCGTGCTGACGTTGTTAGTGCCCGGGCTGGGCAGCTCCCACGGTCCGTGCACACCCACCCCCCCTGCCTCTCCTGCCCAGAGCTTGGCGGAGAAATAGAGAAATGGTCTGTAGCCACTTCCCAACCCTTGTTCACTGCCCTGCATCTGATTTTTGCTCCCAACAATCCACCCAAACTGTCCTAGATGAGATCCCCAAGAGCTACTTAAATGCCGTGTTCAATGATCAGTTTTGCAGTTCTGCCTCTTGCTCAGCCTCTCAGCAGCATTTGGCAATGCTGGGCGCTCTCATTTTCTCACCGGGTCACGCCACTTTCTCCAAGTCTCACACATTTTACACATTTGAAGGAAAAAAGATCTGAATGTATTTTCCCTAGACTAAAACCACACAGTTTTTTCCAGAAATGTACCAATGAACGACAAAGTGGTTACTCTGGAAGCTGACATGCCATTATATTAGATTTCAGAGAAGCCAAGTAATCCCATCTTTCACACGGCTCCAGGTGAAAGAAAAAGTATTTAGTCAGCAACAGGGAAGGGAAAAATAAATCCAAAAGCTCTCTTGTGCAGGTTTGTGTTATGAAATCTGAACAATATGGTAAATTACATTAGTCAGGGAATATGAGTCACTCTTTAGACAAAAGAATATTCATGACATTACTGCCGTTTAGAGATAACATAGTTCTCTTTCTTGATCATGGAATCATACAATCTTGGATCTGGAAAGACGTGAGATAATCAAATTGCTCTCCACCCAATGCCAAGACGGACTCCCTTGGGGCAGGGATCGTATTTCCTGCTTCCTCTTCGAAAAGTCCACAGTGCTGAGTCAAGGGCTGCACCCTCACGAGAGTCCCTTAAATAACAGTCCACCATGTGTGTGCTGTCCATTTGCTGCTGCAGGGGTTGAAAAGGAAAATCTCAACTCCCCTTTCCGGAATTGTCTTTCTCTTTGTCAGCCACCCATTTTGAGCCATAGAACTATAATAAAAGTAGGGAGGATTACATGTTTGGGATTTTTCCCTCTGTCACTCATTGAAATGTCACCCAAAGAGCTACACTGGTGCTTTTGTTGCCTGACAGGCGTTGGCCGGTTGCCATAAGGCCCGCAGGCCACAGTGTATACAGAATCTGCACATGAGCTGCTCATTCAAATATCGTGCCCAGGGCCTTACCTCTTCCAACCGCTCACAATGACTCCAGATCAGTATTCCTCTCCGAGTGGTCTCCGTCCTACCAGCTGTCACTTAAGGGTAATTAACACATCTTTCTCCATTATGCACGCTGGTGGAAGAATTTCAAACATTTGGCTGGATAGCAAATTCATCCCCTCTGTTCGAGAAAGGTCATTCCCTTGGCCATCTGGATATTTACTCTTCTTTAGAAATGAACTTCATGGAATTTTCGGTGAGGAGGGGAAAATGTGGAGGACAAAGGGAATTTCCTCGTAAAAGTAATTAGCTCCCATTCAACACATGCCCACACACCGGCGATCTCACACGTTACAGCCAACCCTTATTGTATTTCAATGCTACAGCCAACCCTTATTTTACATACTAACATGATGAACATACATCATGCTTAGTCTGCGTGGCGTTATGACAAGAGCTATGTTAGATGACCCCGCTGTGTTGTTATTGATCCCACAACAGAGTATCTCCTTTAGCTCCTGTGTGTTCATAAAAGGTAGCAGCAATCACTTAGAGGGGAGCTGGAAAAGAACGGCGCTGAGAGATGTGGACGGATGGGTGAGCCCTGACTCTTAAGGAGGATGCAGGATAGCAGGAGGGAACACGGAGTGCTTGCAACACAGCGATCATAATCCTTAACTGCCAGCGAGGTACCAAAACAAGGCCGCGTGGAGGAGACACGGCTGAGTGAAAGTAGGAGGTGGCAGAGAAGACACCGGAGACGGGCCGCTGGTGCGGAGGAAGAGGGCGCTCTAGGCAGAAAGAGCCGCTGGAGCCTGTGTTTGGAGGCGGGAAAGTGTGGGACGCTTGGAATCCGAGAGCAATGCAGCTGGACGGCAGGGTGGAGAGACGGGGGCGTGGAGAGTGAGGGGAGAACAAGGATCCATTACCACGGGGTTGTGGGAGAGCATCAACACCACAGGGAGGAATTTGGACTCCATTTGGTAACTCAAGACAATGAAAGATTTTGAAGAGGGAGATGAAAACTTGGAGAAATGACCTTGGCAACTGTTAGACGTCAAATTGCATCCCCCAACAAGTTCTTATGTTGAATTCCAAAGCATGCCTTTATCTGGAGCTGGGGTCCTCACGGACGTGGTCAGGTCAAAGCAAGGTCTCTAGGGTGGGCTCTAATCCACGTGACCAGTATTCTTATTAAAGGAGGACGCCTGGATGCAGAAACACACAGAGAGGGAAGATGAGGCAAAGAGACAGAGGGAGAAGATGGCCGAGAAGAGAGGCCTGGACTAGATTCTCCCCCAGAGCCTCCAGAGGGAGTGTGGCCCTTCCAGTACCTTGATTTCAGATCTTTAGCCCCCAGGGCTGTGAGACAATACACTTCTGTGGACTTAGCCTGCCAGCCTGCAGTGCTTTGTCAAGGCCACCCCAACAAACCAGCGGAGCACTGGTGTTTGAGAAGGAATGGCGTGGACAGAACCTGTGCGCTAGGAATGAACTACACACACCTCGAGGAGGGTGGTGTGATGGGGATCAAAGGAAGAGAGAGAGGAAAGACAGATGCTGCATAACTGGGTCCCCAGCAGAAATATCAAGGTGACAGGGAAAGCAACTCACTGGCTCCTCATGCTTTGTTCAGGGTTTGGGTTGGGCATACAAAGGCCTGGGTGCTCATTAGTTTTGGTTCTAATCCCATAATAGTTCTGTGCTTCCAGACAAGGCCCGTTTCTCTCGCCAATCCAGAGTCTCTATTGTAAAAGGAGGGGAAAGCGCTAGATCATCTTCTAGCTTCCAGATCCAAGAATTTATACTCTACGATGCTAATGAGAAGAAGTTTTATGTTAGACGCAATACATAAGGTAATACATGGGTATGTGTGCTTGCGTGTGCACGGGAGTGAGCTTTATTTTCTAATCCACCTGTTTCTTCAAGAAATCCGGGGGAACTGTCAATCCTCAGCACCTGGTCTTCCAAAAGAACAACCAGGTGGAAAATCGATGCGACGGAAACTAGAAACATATCACAGGTCACCTGAGATGAACTCATTCCTGGACTTGAACTTTAGCTCTAAGCTTCCTGGCAGTTCAGGCAGAAAGAAATGCATGTGCTCATTGTCTGATAAAAATCGAGGTAATATGATTAGTTCCAGAGAAAAACATCTCGACATACTGAGTGCTCAGATAAGATTACACTGAAGAATATGCTGATTCAAGACACCTTAAAAGCCACGCAAAAATCCATATTCCTTAATCCAATAATCCCACTTCAACCGAGGAAATAAAATGGGAGGGGGAAGGCTAGGTTGTGAAAACGCTGGTCACAAAATTATCTGTGAAAGTGCAAATGTAGGAAGAACCAGAGTGGGAGCAATAGGTAACTAACTTCCTCGTGGTGCGCCCGTTCAGGGGAGGGTAATGCAAACACAGGAAACCACACTCCGCAGCTGCTGGAGGGACGAGGGGATGATAAGCCCGATGACAATAATCGGGAGATAAAATTATTTGTTTTTCCAAGTCGTTAACTGTATAAAATATGGAAAATATCAAAGGGAGTCCTCAAACATAGTAATAATTACAGTAGGGTGGTACTCTTAAGAGTGACCCCCCCTTGCCGTAGCTCAGTGGATTGAGCACGGGCTGCGAACCAAAGTGTCGCAAGTTCAATTCCCAGTCAGGGCACATGCCTGGGTTGCAGGCCATGGCCCCCAGCAACTGCACATTGATGTTTCTCTCTCTCTCTCTTTCTCCCTCCTTTCCCTCTCTAAAAATAAATAAAAACAAAATCTTTTAAGAAAAAAAGAGTGACCCCCCCAAATACTCGCAAACTGTTAAACTGTTTACAACTAAATTTAAAAGAACAAGTCAACTCCGATACTCCAGTTTCACTTTCTAGCTGTGTTTTATAGGACTGCGTTTTTTTAGCTAAAAGAAAAGAAAGTGGTTTCAGAAAGGCTCTGGCAGCAAACTGACCTTGTATTCCATGGGGGGAAGTTTGAAATAATTTTTGTTTGTTAGAAATGTTTTTTAACGTGTGGCTGCTGGTGGCCATGCAGAAGCCCCCCTTGTTGGCGTCTGGGTAATTTAATGCTGAAGCCGGATAATTTAAAAATTAAAAAGAGGTGTGAGGACGTGCTGTTCAGGGGCCAGGGGTGGGTTAGGGCCCGTACGTCCTCTGCCCACAGCACCTTCCCAGGCCCGCACGCCTTGGTCCGATCTCCTCTAGTCAGCTCCAGGGCACCAGCATTCCTCCTGGGCGTGCCCTGCACCATCGCTCATTACAGATAACTCCTCCCTGCGCCATTCTCCATCTCGTTATTTCTTTGAAGGAAAAGAGCCTCTAACCCTGGTATGCATTCAAATGAAATGACCAGGAACTAACCCCTCATGTTGAGTCGAAACATTGAAAAGTTTTTAATTTTTAAAGCCCCATTTATGGGGGATCCGCTATGTGAGACCGATCTAGAAATGAGCCAGACTAGGCAGTAACTTCAAAAAGTTGGTTCACACCCTGGCTGGCGTAGCTCAGTGGATTGAGTGCAGGCTGTGAACCAAAGCATCACAGGTTCGATTCCCAGTCAGGGCACATGCCTGGGTTGCAGGCCATGACCCCCAGCAACCACACATTGATGTTTCTATCTCTCTCTTTCTCCCTCCCTTCCCTCTCTAAAAATAAATAAATAGAATCTTTTAAAAAATGTGAAAAAATGTCTTTAAAAAAGTTGGGTCAGAGGAGAAAGACACGGGTGCAGCCTCTGGCGAAGCACTTCGGCACACCCGAGAACCGATCGGGGGAATGTATCGCGCTGATAGAACGCGGTGGGGGGAGGGGCATCATTTCAAGGGGCTCAGGAAAAGCATTGGACGAAACTCAGCCGCCTCTGATGGTAAACAGAAGTCAGTTTGTCTTCTGCTCGTGGCCCTTTTCCCACTGCAGCTTTCTGTTCTAGTTTTTCCCTAATTTCCCATTTTTTTCATGTCTACTCTTTTCTTTCACCTGAGCCAAGTGTTAAACAACCTACCTGAGAACGAGGAGGAAGTATCCCCAAGAAAGGGTTCTGCAACGTGAGGCTCAGACACCAGGACACCCTCCGAATGCTTCTCCTTCCCAGTGGCCTCACTGGCTCGTGGGCGCCGGCCCAGCAGCCGTGGAGGTTAAAATGGAAATGTCAGCAGCCCATGATGTAAACATGCGTGTCTCGTTTCTCAGTTACTACGTGTAGGTTTTTGAAAAAGGAAAATCCCTTTTTAACATTGAAAAAATGTTTCCTTCGAGACCCTACACTACTAGTTATGTTTTTATCACCTGTGGATTGAAAACGCACCTTACCCAAGTGACTGGGAGTTCAATGAGCTGGCGTGCGCTTGCCTCTGAATGTCACCCGACAGCAGCACGGATCACTCTGGAGGCCGTAGCACCTGTATTTGCAAGGCAGCGTGTGTTCGGTCTGCAAGCAGTGTTTCAGTGGCATGCACCCCCATGTTCCTCTGGCAAAAAACTCCCTCCGCTGGAACAGCAATGCCCATGGAGGCTGGTACGCAGATAAGTCCAGAGTAAAAGAAGTTCCAGAAAATTCTTAGAAGGAGTTTCATGTCTATACGCCAGAAAGAGCTAAGTGCCCCAGTGCCTGAGGATCTCGAACTTGAAAATGGAGGTGCAATTTCCATTCCCCAGTGGTGCACCCTAAGTTCTAAAGCTCCGATGGCTCTCGGCACCCGCACATGTGCCAGGCTAAACGTGCAAGTCCGGTGTGTTCCCTTTAAATCCTGAAACTAGAAACTGGGGTTTCAGTGTGGTTATCCTGAGGCAGATTTCCAGGGCTTTTTCCGGCTTTCCTTCATTTCCATGTATCCAGTCGCACACCAGCCCCCCCCCCCGCCCCCCCACCGCAACACACATTATTAAGCCCCGCCCCTTCACGGAGGGCAAAGCAGGAGAAACTGGCAATCTCACTGGTCAGCGCTCTCATGCCTGGATGCTCTTCACATTAAAAAAAAAAGTCTCATTGAACAGAGAGGTGAAACTAGGGGAAATGAGATTTGAGGATTACTTGATAGTGTGAGGTGTAAATTGGGCGGCAGGAGTCAGACCGGGCGTTTTCTGTCTTAAAGATCTTTCCTTTTCCTCTCACCCCCCTTTGAGAAGCATCTGCAGCCCTTGTTTAAACAGCCTTTGGTAGATGGCCTTCTCCCCGCATCGCAGCCCCCGGAGGTGGTCTGAGAGGCAGCCCAGTCCTTTCCCAGCCGTTTGGATTTCAGGGCTGAGCAGGGGGCTGTGGGGGGAGCCACCTCTCTTCTTTCTAGAAGGAGAGCAGGGGGAAAGGTCTGGGGGCTGGCTTGCTGGAGATATGGTATCCCCCCCCCCCCCGCCAGCCCCCCTGCATCTGGGCCTATTGAATTTAAGCCGTTCTTGCTCTCCCAGCCTCTGGCCTGCCCCCTGCTCACAAGGGCAGCGCTAAATGGAGATGTGTATGAGATCAGCAATATTTCGCGATTGGGAGTCTGACATAATGCACTTTCTCATAATTTATTAAAGTTGCTAATACATTTCAAAACTGCGCAAAGAACACAGAAACCTCTGGGTAAAACCGTCCTGTGCATTAACCCTCCATTGATTTTTGCATCTCAATCAAAGTAAAAGCCCAAGTCCTCCTGATGACCCGGAAGGTGCTCCATCCTCCGGCCACCTCAGTCCCCTCACATCTTCCGTCTTAGTTACAGCTCTCGCCCTGGCTCACGCCGCCATAGCTGCACTGCCCTGGTTGCAACTCTAGAATACTCTCGGCACACTGCTGCCTCAGGACCTTTGCACATCCTGTCTCTTCTAACCAGGCTGTCTTCCTGCCCCCTCCTCACCAAGGCCTTCTTTGGTGCCCTTAACAAAAATTACAAAGCCCCCACCCACACACTTCCTACCATTGTTAGGTGGATTTTTCTCCCTAGAGCTTAACACATTCGTGCCCGCTATGTATTTTACTTACGGATCTTGTTCTGCCGAGTCTGTCTCCCCCGCCCTAAAATGTAAGCTCCCTGAGGGAAGGGACTTTTGCCTGCTTTGTTTGAAAGTCCGTCTTCATGCAGACAGCCCCGGCTGCCACAGAGGAGGAGCTCGTTTATAGCACGCACTGAGTGGATAGTGGCTGGAAATGAAGTGGGTTCTGTTCAAGGACAGGACCACTGGAAGCACCTTGTTGTATTACACCTTTCCTCTGCTGAGACCGTCAGCAGCTGGGACACTGAGGTCAACAACCACAGAGAGCGTAGAGGGCTTCCAAGTGGAGGGAGGGAGGGAGGCCAGGTGCCAGGGCAAGGAACAGTGCCCTTGGCTTTCCAGAGAGCTCGGTTAGAATCCTGACTCGACCAGCCACCAGCTCTGTGGCCGTCGTAGGTGAGTTACCTCTCTCAGTGCGCTCTGCGCATAAGAGAAAGACAAGGATGCAAAATCCCAGGGTGGTTGCAAGGGTCAAGGTCAATGCAGGTGAGACATCTGGTGTGGAGCAAGCCCTCAGAAACATAAACCCTCTTATTAGGTATGTAAATCATTCTTGTTAATTTGTAGTTGTTTGCGTTATTCATAAAAGTAGGAATTCACATGCTTGTTGGAATATTTATCGTAGGGAACACGCTGAGACTAGTTTAAATTTTTTTATTTTTTTATTGACTTGAGAGAGAGAGAAAGAGAGCCATCGATTTGTTGTTCCATTTACTCATGTGTTCATTGGTCATTTCTTGTACGTGTCCTGAGCAGGGATTGAACCCACAACCTTGGCGTAGCAGAATGGCACTCCAAACAACTGAGCTACCCAGCCAGGGCCACACTGAGGCTATTTAAAAATTCCTTGCAACTTTCTTGTCTTTTTATCCTTACAGAAATTTCCTTGTGAGGCTTTTTTTTTTTTTGTCCTCATAGAATTTTTTTCAAAAGCCTACTTCACACACTTTTATTAGATTCCGGCATGTATTTGTACTATTTAGGGATCATTAAGTGGGAAGAAATAGGCTCTGAAGCAGTGAAAACCACCTTCAAGGTGTATTTGTTCACTGCCAAGATCCTATCCCTCAAGGTTCACAGGGTCTTGCCTTGCAAACTCCGTGTCCTGCAAAGATTCCTTTGTTGGGCAAACATGGACAGTGTACAGGCTCTCTCGCAGGCACAGTGCTCCGCCTCATTGGCCGTTCTGAGGCGAATGGGGGAGAGCATCTCCCGAGGAGCAGCTCCCAGTGAGGCTGAGGCTGAGTCCTGACAGCCCCTGTGACAAGAGCGGGCATTTGGCTTCAGGTATCACCGCAAGGTGCAGATTGCTGGAGAAGGGCCAGGACGGCAAAGGTGCTTTTCCAGGGGCGGGCGGGGAGCAGTTGGAGGATGATCCATGCGGAGGAGGGTCTGTTACACTGGACCTTGGCTGGGAAGGGGCATTTGGACCATTTGAACTGGGGGAGAAGACAGCGGCGTGAGTGACAGTGGCGTGAACGAAGTCCTAGAGGAGGACGGACAGAAGGCAGCAGGCCTCCCGTTCCCCGCTCCGGCTGGACGGGAACCCAGGCTGTAGGAAGGGAGAGTAGGGGCTTGAGACTAGAAAGGAAGGAGGCTCGCTGTCTGTTCTTACCCATGGGCGGCCTTGCTCACGGGTAGGAACCTCTGGACACGACCCAGGAAGGAGTGGAGGTCCTAGGAGGTTCTGAGAGGTTCTGGGAGAGAGACGGGTGCCCCCGGGGCCGTAACCGAAGCGGTTTCTTCATGGCTGCCAATGCCTTTCACATGAGTGCACCTCCCAAACACACATCTCCAGGCCACACCGCTTTCCTGAACTTGAGGTTCCCGCATCCAGTGGCCTACTTGGCACCTCTACCCTGACATGCTATAGGCACCTCAAACTAATGTGTTCAAAACACACCTGCTGCCATTTCCCCCGGACCTGCGTGAACCGTGCCTTCTGCCCCTGCGTGGATGTCAGTCCTGCCTTCCCGAAGCCCCACTGTCCTCCTTGGCTTATCTCTCCCACCCGTCGTGTCCAGTGTGCCGGACCTCCTGTGGGGTCTACCCTCAAATACCACCAGCACCCACTTCTTCTCACCGCTTCTACTGCGGCCAGCCCGGTCTGAGCCGCCCCAGCCCCTCCCCTGCCCACTGCCCCAGCATAACTGCCCCCCCCACCCCCACCATGCCTACTCTGGCCCCTATTCTCTGTTCTCAACGTAGCAGCCAGGGCAAGCCTCCTAAAATGTCACCTGTGTGCTCAGAATCCCCATTTCCTTTCAAGTAAAAAAGTCGTCCTTACAATGGCCTCCACAGCCCTGCATGACCAAGCCTGTCACTTCTCTGACTCTCGTTTCCCCTCTGCCCGGCTCATGGTGGCCCGTCCACCGGCCTCGGATATGCCAGGCACGCCCCTCCTTGTGCGTTGGTGCTGGCTGTTCTCTCCACCTGGAGTGGGCTTCTCCCAGACACAGGCATGCCCACCTCCCCACCCGCTTCAAACCTCTGCTCCGAAGTGACCTTGTCAGTGGGGGCCCTGCCGGCGGCGCTCCCCAGTCCACTTCTCTCACTCCTTCTCCCCCAGAGAACTTGGCACATTCTGCTCGTTAACTGAGTCATAATACTTGCTGCCTGTCTGCTCCAACCAGAAGCTAAGTTCCGTGACGACAGGATACTTGAGAATTGTATTACTGATAGAACCCACGTCCCTAGAACATTTCCTGGCACATAACAGATATGCAACAAATGTTTGTTGAGTGAATGAAGGGCAGCGTGCTGAGGGGTCTATGGTCGGCCCCGGGCCACATCTGTGGCTCGCACAGGCCTGATGGGGGGCAGGGGGAATGAAAAGGGAGGGCAGGTGCCCCACGCAGAGTGGATGTGTATGCAGGACCAGATGACTCCACGCGGGAGACCTGGGGCTGCGTGAGAGAGGAAGGAAGCCACAGGCCTAAGACACCATGCTCCGGAGACAGGGGCTGCTTGCTTCACCCTGCCCCCTTGTCCTTATTGATCACTGAAGCGACCGGCTGAAACTGAGCAGATAAGAATGAGCAAAACACCGTCCGCGGAGCTGGCTCCACCCTGCGTGCCCTCCCAGCGAGTCCCACCACAGTGTGGCGGATGCCGGCGCACCCAGGACAGACAGACGCTTCACGCTGGGGTCGTCTGAGGGAGCAGGGGAGTTCCCCACCCCCACCCTGCTCTTCCCCAGGAACCTGCAGCTTTAGGGCTCTTCAATGCGCAAAGCACAGATGCAGGCCCCACACATGTCTGCATCGTTTGGAGGCTGTAGTTGGATAGATGCGTAGCCCATTCATGCCCCTGACGCCCAGGGGCCTCGGGTACAGATCTGAAAGCTTACAGGGCAGGTTCGAGGGCTGTGCACAGCGCCTCCTTCTCCTCGGGCACCCGGAGACGAGCTGGGAGTGGCCTGCTTTGGCCGTTCCCATCCATTATTAGTTTGATGTACTCACATTCCACCATATGTATAAAATGGACTCAATCACTGTAATTGGATTCATAAAACTGCATGATTTATGAAACTTCACTTGGATCCTCTGGCTAATATTAGACTTGACTTAAATATTACTTATTACTACGGTTTCTTTCCTTCCTTCCAGCCATGCGCGTATACATTGCAGGTCTATGTCTCCTGGTTCCTCAAAGAGAGGAACAATTTATTTTTCATCGTTGTATCCATTTGGGCCTGGTGTAGTACCAGCCATATGGTAGCCACCAATAGTTTATATCCTCTGAGCATGGCAGTTTTGGCTGAGCCAGGACGAGTACATTGAAATCTCGGATCTTCCCCTGGCAAGCTGTGTGACCTCAGTGAAGTTACTTAACCTGTCTGAGCCTTGGTTTCCATATGGGAAAATGGGGATAAAAATAAGACCTACCCTAGAGGCTTATAATGAACACCAACACGATCATTCTCATCAAGTACACAGCCCCACGCTTAGCACATCACAGTGTTTGATAAAGGACATTTTTACAATGATATGATCGTGTAAAAGAAGCACAGTGATTGAAAGCAGTGGCTGAGGGGCCGCATGGCCTGGGTGGAAATCCTGGTTCTACCTCTTGCTGCTTACATGAGCTGGGACAGGGTTGTTCATCCCCCCGGGTATCATCAGTTCTCCCGTGTAGCCCGTGGGGGTCCTAGTGGCCGCCTCCCCTTCTCATAGGTCCGTCTGAGACAATGCATGCAAGACACCGTAGCCCTGTGCCTAGCACATATATACTAATAAAGAGTCAATAATAATAATAATATCAATATTTATGGATGCCCAAGAAATATTACTAAGTATTATCACTATATATATGTAATTCTCTCCTTTTAAAAAAAAAAAACCAGTGGAGTATATAGTCGTGGAGTATGTAGTAGATTCAATTTACAAATACATTTGACGAGCAGTCTCTGAGCTCTCAGGAGCTTAGGCATCCAACCAGTGGAGACGGATGGGGAGCATTTGGGGGTTGCTGAGGGAACGTACTTCTTCCACAGCTCACAGGGAGGTCCTGAGAGGCAGATGGAGTCCAGTTGTATCTCGGGGCTTGGCTGGATCTGACTAGAAGGGACCCCAGAGCCTGGAGTTCATTCTGCAAAGTGGGCCCGAGAGGTGCTGAGCCCAAGAGCGCTGTCTCAGAGTCTCTCCCTCCGAGGTTCGAGTTGGAGAAACGTTCAACCACAGGAAGCCTGAGCAAAATCAGCAGGGCGTCTCCTGAGAGTGGGTGACAGCGAGGGCAAACCCGGGAAGATGGTCCCCGGTGAGGCTGTGGGTGGGCAGCAGCTGCCCCAGGGGCCACAGGGCCCCGTGGGCGGGCTCTTCCGGATGTAGAAGCCAAGCAGAGCTCTGGTCTGGGAAGGAGGCTGGACGACGGCAGAATCTCAGACCTTGAACTTGGAGGTGAAACAGCAAGCCCTACGGTGCCCTGGAGCATAAGAACTGAGACACCCAGTGGGTGAACAAGGTCAAGACAAAGGCAGGAAGAAGTTTGGAGCTTGGGTCAGAGCGGCCATCTGCAGCAAAACCAGACGTACCGAGTCTGGGTCAGCCAGGGCCAGAGACCCCGCCTGGGTCTGGGACTTGTCCTGGGGACCAGGGAAAGAATGAATAGGTGAAGTGGTGGGAAGGGTGGAGTTACGGGCAACCTGGTGGCAGACCTCTCTTCTCTGTCCCCTCCTCACTACCCTTGTCCTTGATGCGTCACTTGCCCGTGAAGGTGGCCTCATGAGTGAGGCCACAGAAAGGCCTATTGACCTTCATCAGAGCAACTTCACACTGCGGGCCAAATCCACACATTTCCTTTGACTTCCTTCCCCAGTACTCGACTGAATGGTCCCTGCCCCGGCACCGTGCAATCTTAACACCAAGAATGATTTTTATCCGGTTTTTCTCTGTAATCAGGATATAAAAATTATCCCAATATTTCTCTTTGAAAATGGAGCTTCAGAGGCTCAGTAGGCCTTTATGCATCACTAATGATTTCTTTAGTGAACCATTTTGTCTTTTGCTAAAATAAATCTCTCCCATTAAATCTTCCCTGTGAAAAATCTGGTCGCATTTAAGCTGTCTAGTTTCGTTTGTAGAAAATCTTTGTACTTGTTAAGGATTTAGGAGTTGTTACAGTTTGTTTTTGATCAGACAGAGGGAGCTTCTTAGCTGAGCTCATGGAAAAATTAGAACATGTAGTCGCAGAAACCAAATCTTTGTGTGAGAAGAGAGCCCAGGGCTTTGCTCGTGTGGCCTCCAGTCTCATGGGGGGAAATGGAACTTGTTATCTAGCATTTTTGTAGGCGACTGTATTAGCTTCCGAGGGCTGCTATAACAAGTACTACGAGTTGTTCTGGTGACTTGGAACAACGGAAGTCTATCCTCACACAGTGTGGGGGGCTAGGAGTCTGAAATCGAGGTGTCAGCAGGGCCCTGTTCCCTTGGATGGTCTTTGGAAGGACCCGTCCCAGGCTCTGGCTGAGCCAGATGTTCCTTGGATTAGACACGGCCGTCTTTTCTCTGGGTCTCTTCACACCATCCCCCGCCCCCCGTGTATGT
Organism: Phyllostomus discolor; assembly: GCF_004126475.2. NCBI lineage: Eukaryota > Metazoa > Chordata > Mammalia > Chiroptera > Phyllostomidae > Phyllostomus > Phyllostomus discolor. Next base: position 6,522,551 of record NC_040913.2, on the reverse strand, counting down.
GTGTCCCTGTGTCTGAATTTCTCCTTTGCATAAGAACACCAGCCACACTGGAGTAGCCGCTGCCCCAGTGACCTCATCTTAAAGTAGTGACCTCCGTAATCATCCTATTTCCAAATAAGGCCACATTCAGAGGAACTGGGGCTGAAGACATCAACGCATCTTTCCAGAAAGACACAGTTCAACCCCTAACACTGACCATCCAGTGTCACCTCCCTAACATTCGCTATCACACAAGGCTACCCATCTTTCACACGCCAGGACAAAAGTCTGTTCCCTACAGTTTCTCGTACTGGCCACTAGGGGCAGCAGTGAGAGTACGCTTTTCAGTGATGGGGGAGCGTCATCACCTCATGGCCTTGGGAAGTGCCTTCAAATCCCTCGGAGCTTCATTTTCCTTACCTTTACATTGGGATAACATATTACAAGAACGTTGTGAAGCTATAATGGGATACGGTTTTCAAGGCGTGATGCCAGTGTTTCCCTGGATTTCAAGCTTGTTGATGACAGCTCCGCAGGGGGCCAGGGCGCAGGCTCGGCAGCCGTGCAGGCTGCGATGGACACCCAGCCGCGCCACTCACTGCCCGCGCAACTGTGGGAAGCTGCTTTCCCTCTCCGCGTCTCTCTTTTTCTCCCATAAAATGAGAATATTCACAGTACCTCTGGTAGGATCTTGGACTGCAGATTAGACTGTGGTCTACGAAAAGCATTTGGCAACTGCCTCGTACAGGACAGGCGCCCTATTATATGCCTTAGTCATTTCTACAGAGGGTAGGACCGCGCGCATCTCAGTGCCCCGCGAGCAATTCCATCCCAGTTTCTGGCCCGGAGCAGATGCTCCAAAATGTGTGTTGACTAAAGGAAGGCAGTCTGCAGCTCCTGCCCCCAGGAGAGACCGTGGTTAAACCCACACCTCCTCCACGTGATGCCGCTCAGCTCACCCTCCCCCAAGCAGTGCACAAATCCCCAGGCGGCGGTGGGGCGAGGTGCCATTCCCTGCACCTCCTCCCCCTACGCCCCCCTCTGGCTGTTTTGTCCTGAACAAAGTGCAGCTTCCTCCTGCTGCAGTTCCCTTTGCAGGTCAGTCCCAAGCCACCAAGTGGTCAAACCGGCCAGAAGGGATTGTTCTTTTCTTCCATTACTAGGAGTGAATGCACTTTTTAAAAGACACTCTAACTTTCCATTTTCTTCCAGTTGCTTCTGCACCCAATAGTTCTTGTTTTCCTGGTGTTTTTCCCAATCTCCCTCCCCTTTCTGCCCACCTCTTCCCCATGCTCCAGTCCTACATCACCAACCCCTTCACCCACCTCCTCCTGGAAGCCTTCCCAGCTTGACACCAACAACCAGGCTACTCTGGATTTGTCATAATCATATTTGTAATCAGATGCGATATGCAAAATATTTTCATATACATACCTCTCAGGTGGGCAGCAACCCGTGGAATGCACCAGAGCTGGGGGAGGAGGGGCAGTGGTCACCTGCTAGGCCAGATTTAACCCTTTGATTCCTGGGATCCAGGAGGGCGAAGTGGTCAGATTTGGGGGAAAGGGTTCCAGTGACCGAAGGAGTAGGGGAAACTTTGGGACTTGACAGACTTGGGACAGTGGCTGTTTTTAAACGGGGACAGAAGTATTTCCATTATGTTGACAAATAGCACAGCCGTCTAGGAGCACGGCCACTACCTGTCAGACTTTAAGAAGGATTGTCTACCTGCATCCGAATTCCAGGAAGCCTTGCGTGAGCGTAGGTGGTTCGCCACCTGGTTTTCAGATCAGACTGAAGAAGACTCTACAAAAACCGAAGACGCATAGTAAGCTTTCGTGTCTTTGGATAAACCTCACTTACTTAGCAAAAGAGCAGCTTCTGGAATTGCTGACAACTGACCATCATGAAAAAAGAGGCCAACATCTATTTACTCAGCATTTATTCCTGAGCGTGGTTCCCGGTGCTGTATCGGAATGGAAGGCCTAGAAGGTGTCAGGGATTTAACCTCCCCAGAGTGGCTGTGAATGAGCCCGCCTTGGCTTTGTTTCCCCAAGTGCTAACTCTCCCTCCCCGCCCTCCCTCCCCATGTGCCCAACTAGATCATCTAATGAAGGCTTCTGTGTAAACGTGAACTGTGCCTTCATCTGCAATGTGACCATACAGCCACTCGAATCCCCATCATCGCATTGATTACTCTCTGTTTTAATTGCCTACTTAATATCACAGGGCTTGGTCCATGGAGGGGCCTCAATGAGATTTGCTGGAGGAGAGAAAGGGGAATGAACATTTTCTGACTGTGTTTGAGTGAGCCCCACGAAAGCATCCCTCTCCCGTGGGCTTTGAGAAGCATTATAAGACATGGGCTAGAAAGGCCTGCCCTCCCCCCCAGGAAAATTCTGTGATATTCATGTTTCACAGAGCTCCTGTTCCACCCCTGGCCCTGGCGATGCTCACAGTGACGAATGTGCTGTTAGTAAATCCAGACACTCTGAAGTCACGTGGCCACCAGGCTGGTTCTGTGTTATGTTGGTGCATCATCAGGGTGCACACCCACCAGTGTACCTCTGTGTCTCAGAAGACATTTACTTCTAGTTAGAGAAAATAATTTGCAAAGGAAGCATCCAATGTCCCAAAATTAGTTTCCTTAAATCTCCGGAGAATGGAGGGACTATTTTTGGTCTCACTGATTTCTCTTAAAGGTCACATTTGTAGTAAACATGTAAAGATAACAGGATGGATAATCCTTCCCAGTGTAGACAGGGCTTAGCCCCTTAAACTGACAAACGGCTCTTTCCAAACATAAGACACAAGTGGTATGAGAAACTAAAACTGCCCAAGCAACCAAATCCATTAAAAAAAAAGATTTAAACAGGCTTTAAAATGGCAAGCTACAAACAATTGACCCTCTTAGCTTCTCCGCCCCGTTTATTAATTTTATGCCTCACCTGTTTGAAATGGTCACAAAATGAGGTCTTAGCGGCAGAAGCCAGCCGCGCTGGAAGCATGGGGGCAGGGGCACCGGGACAGCGATGAATGAGCACGAAGCTGTTTGAGGAATGCTGCAGCTCACCCCGAGGTCTCCCCGCCTCTCCTCTCCCATGATCACAGGCTGCCCTAAATGCAAAGCTAGAGAGGGGAAGGCTCAGAAGCACGTGCAGCTCCCTCTGCAGAAGTTAAAAACACCAGCACTTGGGGAGACAGCTCTAGGTGTCCCCCCCACAACCACATGTGGCAGTGAATGGTAGATTGTGCCGGTTCCTATGGTTTTCTGGGGAAGAAATGAGAACTCAGCTCCAGTTTCTGTTCTGTTCTCGGCCATCCCTCTGCACTATTTGATCCCCACGTTTTCTTATCCTCCCCTAAACTCACCGTGTGCAAACACTGGTGGTGGGTAAAGCCGGAAGTACCGTAACTGCCCACCAGCCTGTGTGATTTTTCCTACTGTTCCATCCATTCCACCCATCGGCTTCTCCAGTCTTCCCCGTGTTTTCCCACGCACTTCCTCTGAATCATAGAAACAACAGAGCAAAGGAACACGCCCCAGAAAGGAGATCGTAAATATTCCCTTGTTGTATCTTCAGTGGGCACTTTTTGTGCTTTTAACAGAAGAGAATTGCACAAAGGATGAATTGTAATATAGATTGAACTGAGTTACGAATAAACAGAAAAGACTTCATATAAATTCTCAGACAGTATTGATGCAATGGGCAATTGTTCCATTTTACGGAAGTTCTGGTTATCCCTTGTTGGCTGGTAGTGATTCTCTGCACCCACGCTTTCCTCTAGTTCTCATGCCCTTATGGGGTTGAATTTTATTTGCTGCATTATGTAGTATTATTGTGCTGTATTATGGAACCAATAACACAAACAGCTCACGTGGTTCAGTTAGTTTACTAAAATTCAGAAGAAGTCTAAAATCTTAACCTGCCACTTGCCTTAGAGTACGGCCACCTCAGTTCCTTAGTTAACATTGTAGATGAAACCCTGGTGCATAACTAACCATTCCATCTGCCCACACTTCGCCTTGCCCGTGTCCTGCCACAAATGCGCCGGAGAAGGAAGAGAAGGTTCAGGCCGAATTTTAAACTTGGCCTTTGCCACCTGTTAGAGACCAATAAAAATGATGAACCAAAACAAACCTGTTCACCTACTCCAATCATTTTTTTTCCTGCTTTCAAAAGCCTCGAGAGAGTTTGAAACTGTAGGGACACTGGCACTGTGAGTGTCTGAATCACCCAGAGTCACCCAGCTGTCTCGGTCACTTAGAAAAGTCCACTCCACGACACGTGCATCCCCAGGACCCTGAAAGTGGTCTGCGTGATTGAATTTCTCACTTTCAAGCTGTGTACACTGTACGTACTTAACAAATCCTCATAGACTGCATCAGTTTTGACTGAATTGGCCACTTCTGCTGATACTCCCCCTCATGCAGCCTCCCCACAATTCTCAGCACCTGCCGGGGCTGCCGCCAGCACGGAACCGTGGAGGCGCCTCTTGCCGTAGCTGTCGGGTTACTTACACACGGGGTCAGGGGTGCCCAGTCCGGGGCCCGTGGGCCACTGCAGCCCGGGATGGCTGTGAATGCAGCCCAACACAAAATCGTAAATTTACTTAAAACAGTATGAGATTTTTTTTATTACAATGAATTTAATGTGCGGCCCCAGACAACTCTTCTTCCTCCAGTGTGGCCCAGAGACGCCACAAGGTTGGGCAGCTCTGCTAGACCAACCAGAGCAAATTGCTGTTTTGTTTTTCTTTCTTCAGAGCAACTTTCACTGCCTCCTGGGCTCTCACAACCATCAAAAGGAGTGGAGATGTGGGAGTATAATGACCCCCTTGGACAGATGAGAACACGGAGGCACTGCCTCTTATAAATTCTTTGTAAAAGTTCGCACGGCCCCTTTGGGATGAAGCCGCCACCAGGGTTTTCCAGGGTTTCCCCACTACGATCTGTAGCCGCTTTCAAGTCTAGACGAGCCGTGCCGTGTTCGGCAGCCCTGGTGAGCGCCGGCAGGACAGATATCAAAGGAACAGAGATCTGAGGCCCTTCTGAAGAGAGAAACGCCGGTGCTGGCGCGGGCGGCGCGAGCGAGTTAGGGGCAAAGACCCAGCAAAGGGGCCGGAGGGCAGCCCAGCGCTGGAGCCACTGAACTGGCTTGGGGAAGGTGGTGGTTCATACCGTGTCTTTTTATCGGCCATGCAGAGGAGGTGTGAACCCTGATGGTAATAATGAGGAGGAGGAGGAGGATGCTGGTACTTGCAGAGGGCCGAGGACTGTTCCAGCACTTTCTGTGGGTTAACTCTCAGTCCTTGCCAAAAGTCTGTGAGGCAGGGACTGTTGTTAACTTTCCCTTGAACATGCAGCAGCTGGAGGGCCCAGGTCCCCCCAGCAGAGCTGGGGTTTGGGCCAAGCAGCCCAGGCCCAGAGACTGGGCCCTTTTCCCATGAGGCTAAAGGGCTTCTCCAGGAGAGGGTCCAAGACAGCCGGGTGTCCGGGACAGAACTCCGGGACGAGAGCCTCTGCCACGACGTCAGTGTGTCACCCAGTTGGTTTCACACGTGTGGAATGCGAGGGGATCGGAGAGGTTCTTCATGGCTTTTCCATGACCCACTCGGGGTGCAGAACTGGCCCCTGGACTCAGTGTCCCCTGCAGGCCACTTCCGGAACACGGACCACCCGCCCTTGGCCGTCGGAGAAAGCTCGCTGGAAACCACCGTCATGTGCGGAGAGCAGGAAGGGGCCGAGAAGAGGCAGAGGTCAGTGGGCCCGGCAGTGACCCTGGCCCTCGGCGGGAACTCTCACCTCCCACAAGGGCATTCTCGGAGTCTGCTGATCGATGACGGGGCCCCCGCCAAGACACAGGTCAAACTATTCCCAAGCAGTCCATCCATACAGCAGAGAGGCCGCTCGACCCTTTCAGTCGTAGGTCACATGCAATGCGTTGCTTTTTCCCACGGAAACCGAATGGGACAGAGTTGTCTATGGGCTGCTCCTATGAGCAAAAACTCCTGTTGTTAACCCCTTTAACAGTCTCCTAATTAATGTTTTCTCTTTTCCTCCCATATTTTAATTGACTTTTTCAATTAGGAGCCTACTAGGAGAAGAGTCTAAAAATTACTTGTTTTAAAAGAAGCAATTAGAAGAATCTCATGTTCCAATTATGCTTTCTGTGTCTCACACACCGACCTGATTCTGAAATCTTTTCTTGGCCAGAGCTCCATTTATTCTCATTTATTCTCTCCCACGCCATGTAATGGCCGTGGAATTCCGATAGCTCTGATCTGTTGTTCTGCCAAGTACGTATCTCAGTAGTTTAGCATCTTTCTTCATCGTGCTGAGAATCAACATGGGTACTCTGTATCAGAATTTCCCACGGTGGCTGGTTTTAATAAACTTAATTCAGCTTTACATTTTCACTTTTTTTCTAACCATCCTCCCTAATCTAAATACTCCTGGAATGGAGGTTATCTTTGGAGATAGAATAAATAGCACCAATACTATGTAAACTCTGAATTACGTGATTTTTTTAAAATAAGCAGTCTCCAAAAAAAAATGTAAACTATAATACAGTTAGAGATATAAAATCTAATAGGGTAAAATTTCACCTGTGGCATAAAACATAAACCTGATCTTGATAGTCTCCTGCTTAAAAACATACAATGGCAATAAAATCTGTAATTTTGACTTCACTGTCAAAGTCATTTGGCTCCGGCTGCAGTCGGCTGCTTTCTGTTCCATCTTGTATCGTTCCTGCCACACCGACCCCCACCCCCTCTCTCCGCCGTCCTGGAGAAACTCGGAGAAAGTCCCCAGATGGTACCTTCTCTTCATCTTGTTCTCATTCTATATTCTCCCCCTCAACACACACACACACTCACACACACTCACACACACACAGGCACACCCTTCTGCCGCCACTGACTACTTTGCCAAATTCATTCTCAGCCGTCGGGTCTCCGTTTGAACATCACTTCTTCAGAGCCCGTCCTTGACTCACCCAGTCTCCATTCGGACCCTCTCCCACCCTTCCCTCCCAGCATCCTCCTCCAGGACACGTCTCTCAGTTTGTGAGCTGACACGTTTCTGTCATCGTTGGGGTCATCTCTGTCTTCGCCGCTAGACCGCTAGACTGCAGGCGGCAGGACGGGGGGGCAGCACCTCTTCTGTTTGCTCCCCTTTGGTTAAGTAGCACTGAACACGACGCCTGGCACGTAGTCGGGCTTCAGTAAATATTTGTTGATAGAATGAATGAATACGACCCTTGCCTGGAAGTACTGGACACCGAGAACGGTGGCGAGTGTGATCGAAACCACTTGCTCTCTCCACACCCGGTGTGTCCCCCCCTGGGGTGAGCTAAGAGCCGGAGCTGGCCCCCGTGACTCCGGGAATGCAGTCTACACACTAGTCCCCGGGGGTGAGCCCACCTCCCTGGGCTCCCCGCCCTCCCCCCCCCAACCCCCTCCACCCCACACAAGCTGTGACAGTGCCCTTCTCTGAGGGCTGGACCCCACACCTCCCGTATCTCTCTGGAAACAGTGTTCAACCCAGAGCTGCAAGGGAGGACGTGCTCAAATAAAACAGAAAACAACCCTAGCAGCCACAGGAAGACGTTTCCAAGACATTTTTATCTTCATGTCTTGGACCGAAACTGGGAGGCACTATTTTTGACACTTTGTTTTGTTTCGCCGTGCCGTACAAAGATGCTTTACATTTCTGTGCGCTGCCCTCTCCCATTCGGTTATGACAACCTGCTTTGATAATCAACAGTTTCTGTGTGATGATGTGCAGCCTGGCAAATCTCACACCTTCGCAAAAGCTCCCTGACAAATTGTTTACTGTGTTAGCTAGCTTGTTACATTCTGACAGTGGCTTTTCCTTTAGCAGCTCAGAATCCTATCAGATCCCTTCCTGAAATCCCGCTGCCTAGAGTTCCCCAGTGCTGGAATTAATATGCGTAGACTTCGTGGTACAACACACTTCAAAATATTAATGCACTGAACTATGGTTCAGGGCTGTCTCTTTAAACATGGGCACTCACAGAAACACCCTGTAGAGCTGAAAATGTTGTTAATATAAGATACCTGGGTAAGTATAATTAAGTAGTTTTTGTCATGTTTTCAAGTGAAAGTTTATTTTATAAAGGAATCAAAAAGCCAATCAAAATACAGCTAAACTTCTTACTTTACCTCTACTGTGAACAAAATGTCATACACACATATTTTTCTTTCTTTGGAAATATTGACAACACTTATTTTGTGTCTACTATTTGCCAAGCATTTTTTTCCAAACTTTGTGCATGTATTAACTCATGCAACCCCACAACAGACTTTAGCGGGAAACACAACCATTACTTGCACTGTGCAGATGAAAAAAAAAAAAAAACAGAGGCACAGGAAACTCACATAATTGGCTCAGACTTAGAAACGGTCAGAGCCAAAGTTATGTGTCCGGACATCTGCCTCTGAGCCTGTGGATTTAACCACTCCTCTGTCTTCCTGCCAATGACCAGACCCAGGCAGGTGATCTTTCCCCATTCCCAAATCCTCATATATATATGTTTTTACATTTCAGATTGTGTCCTGCCTTCTATTATATTACAGAGAATCACGCTAGATTTCTCTCCCCTCGCATCCCTGGATTTTAACTATTGCTAGTAAACAGCGTGGCGTAGTGATGTGAGCCAAGTAGACCTGGATGTAGAATCCAGCTCCAACGTCTACCATTTATATGATCTTAGGAAAGTTCCTTCGTCTTTCTGAGCCCATTTTGCACAATAAGGATCGTTACAGCTACTTTCAGGAGAAAGTGAGATAGCCACGAATAAGTTGTCTGGCACCTGGGTGATCGATAATATACCTAACCCCAGGCGTGTAAGTAAGAACACTAGGAAATTACATTAATTCTCATGAAAAAAAAAAAGAAACAAATCCACCAATAAATTACTAATTTGATATTGTCATTTATGTTCTATTGGCTGAAAATAGTTTGTACAGTTCCTTAAGAGTCCCAGTTATTTCAAGAGATAACAGCATTTACAAGAAGAACATATTTTAATCTAGCCTAAATTTTCATACACAGCTACAAGGCCTTGCACTAGAAGACAAGCGGTCAGACAGTTAGTTGTCTGAATGAGCAAAGCTGAACAGGCAAACTGGCGGAGGCACGGATGTTTCGAGAAGTCTGTCTCTATGCTCTGCTCTCCCAGGTCCTCCCCTACGGCCGCCTCTACCTTGGCGCACGTTGGCCTGTGAGTGGACCTTGAATACACGAGCCTCTCTGGGGTCAGCTTCCCAGCGAAGGGCCTGTGACCAAGGAGAGTTGGAACTGAGGTTATCACAGAGAAGCCTGGGGTGGCTTAGCCTCTGTACGAGAAATGTCATCCCGTTTCACTCTCCCTGGCCCCGCCTCCCGTGCCGTGGCCGTCTCCCATCAGGTGTACGTACAGGAGCACCTGGCATAAAGGCAGCCAATCCAGAAACGGGTCACACACCTGTGTTGCAGGAGCAGGTACGGAATACTTGCTTGGAGGTTGGACTTGAGCAAACTGAGAGACGAAAGCATTTATAAGGGAGGGCAGAAAAGGAGGGGAAAGAAGAGATGCCCGAAGCACGTTGGTAGGGCTGGAGGGACCCTGGGACGTCACAAAACAGGGAGCAACGTACAGTTAAGATAAAAACCTGACCCCAAGTCTTGCAGAGCGAAGCAGATGGGAAGAGAAAGAGACAGATTCCTCTACTGCTCTGATGCAGACTATCTTTAATCATGGTTCCACTTGACCTGCATCTTTCCAACAGACTGTCCAGCTCTGGACCGTAGAAGCTGCATGAAACATCACAACTTAAACCTGAGTCTAAGGAGACGTGCTGGCTTTGCTCACTGTGGCAGAATTTCCTTAGCAGAAATAGAACTGGTTCCTTCTGATGTGCCCAGTACCCGCCCCCATGTCCTCCCTGCAGAGGGTGACACCGTCTCTCATGCCGCTAACAGCGGAGCCTCAGGGCAAGGTCAGCTGAGGAGCACGGACCACCGGGACTGCGCCTGGGAGATGCCTGTCCTCTTCCAGGGAGATTCGCACCCCGGAGGGAGCCCGCGCTGCCGAGAGAGCAGCTCAGATTAGTGGGAAGCGGAGTGAGGACTCCAGATGTTTAGAATTAGGAAGACTATAAACACATTTGTATCCCCGGATCCACCCAGCTTGCTTTTTAAAATTATTTTTGTATCTGGTAAACAAACCCATATTCTCTCTTTCTTGGTTGCAAACAGACTGATTCTTTAGGGAATGGTAATACTCATACTGGGAAACACGGTTAGCTATTCTTTCCCCAGAAATTGCAGAATTCACACGTCAACATGATTCTCTCAATTGGTAGTTCTGAAAACTTGGGACTTCAGCATAAACACTACCATTTGCAAAACTCTTCAAGACTGGTTTTATGCATGTGTGCCACCTAATTTTTTTTTGCTTTGCCAGCCTTAATGTCCAAATGTTACTTTTGCCATAGACATTCTTCACTATGTCATATCAAGACATTGGACTTGATACAACTGTCATGGCGGTGGGGCAAGGACATGGGGTAGCGGCTTTTGTGCACCACACCAATCTGTTGTGAGTGATCATCAGAGCTTATGTCTGGAAATTTCAGCGATGCATCTGTGACTAAGAAGAGTCCACTCCTACACTACCATTGCCTCTTCTTCACTACTTTGAATCAGGGGTGTGTTCGCCGATCTGAAACACACATTTCAGGAGGTTCTTATTGTCATTCCTGCTTTGTCATCGCCCTAGCATGCACAGCCCAACGCAGAGCAGGTTCAAAGCCCCCTTTTGAGAAGTCACGATAAACAGGCCTCTCCGATTGCCCTCCACACTACCTAGCAGGAAGGTCTGTCTTTAGTCCAAACAGTCGCATGTCTTCACAGCCCACTCTCAGAGACAGACTCCGTCAAAAGCAGCAGCAACAACCCATCTCAGGAAACACCTCTACTCAACAGGTTTGTGCAAGGTTGATAGTCACCTCATGCCCGATTCACTCCTTGTAGGTTTCAGCTCTGCTCTGTGTTCCAACACATGCGTGCGTGCACATGCAAACACACACACACACACACACACACACACAGGAGGTCCTTGGCTTTGCGTGTACAGAGTGATTGTGATGATAGGGTTGAAGGCTGCGGATAACGGTCCTAAACCACCATGTTCATTTTACAGGGCCGTTGTTCGAGAGAGAACTGCAAGTATCTCCACCCTCCTACCCACTTAAAAACTCAGCTAGAAATTAATGGGAGGAACAATTTGATCCAGCAAAAAACTGCAGCAGCCATGCTTGCCCAGCAGATGCAATTTATGTTTCCAGGAACCCCACTTCATCCAGTGGTGAGTACAGCGCATCTCACGACGGGCTCGGTGATTAACGTGCGGGTGCAGGCGATGCCACGCTGACCTGAGGGGGCCTCCCTCAACTCGGTCTCTGGCCACAGTGAAAGCAAAGAGCTTTGAAGCTGAGGAGATGCGGAAAATAAGGTGTTTTAAAAATTAGTCCGATGGAAAAATGTGTGTGGAGACAGTAGGCAAAAACAATTTCTAATCGATATCCAGGAAATGCGCACCACTCCCGCTCGTCCTCACCAGGAAACACAACGTTTGTACCACCTCCCAGCAGTGATCACTCTCCATGTTCATTCAGAGGAGGGAGTGGTGGTCTTCGTTAACCAGAGGGTTTGGTGCCTGAAACGTTTTCTTTAAGCAAGGCAGCTGACAGATTATTTAGTTCAATGGCATCATTTTAAGAATGAGGAGAGTGAGGAATCAGAGAAGTGGAAGGATTTGGCCGGGGGGGCGGGGGGCAGCAAGTGAACGGTGGGGCTAGGGCTGGGCCTGGGACTTCTGGACCAGTCTGCCTGCCTGGAGCCCGGCCCCGGCCCCAACACAGAGCGCCTTAGCCACCCACGCCTCCCAGCCCTCGGAGGTCTGCGTGGGCTGCAGCGGCCCGGGCAGGGACCACAAGATTAAATGTATTGTATTGTGTGATCGTTTTCTTCACAGTATTTCAAAGTCCTTCCTTAAAGGTCTGGAAATTGCTTTAGGCATGAGGCCCCGGAGACAAGCAGTGCTTTTGGCTTTAGCGGATTTCATTTGTGTTTGTGAGTTATTTGTCCAAAACAAGCTAATTTTTTAAAAAACAAAGCCAGCGAAGTGAGTGAAATCTGCTTTTTGGAAAAGAGCACTACACAAAAGACTATTGTTTAAAAATCAGCCTTGATTGTATGAAAATTCTACATTGTTGAAAGCTGCTAAATTGCAAGGGATAGCTACCCAGGAGTTCAGTTTTCCTATTGTGCATCGGTGAGAGAGGACGGGGAGGGAGGGTAGGCCGACGCAGCTCTGGGGCAGGGGGAGAACCGGGTAAGTTGTGAGCGCCATGTTTTGCCGTGTATAATGCACGCCTACACGTTTGGCCCAGACTTTCAGGGAAAAAATCTTTTGTTTTCATTTTTAATTCAATTTGTATGTATTTATATGATACTTGTTTTTTGCATTACAAAGGAATTTTAGCACTTATCTTTTGAACATATTATGGTACAAGAAATTTTATGTAACAAATAATTGTAAAATGAGAAGAGATACACAGTATTTCAGGTACTACCCATATATAATGCACACCTTTATTATTCCCACAAAAATTGGGGCAAAAAAAGTGAGCATTATCCACAGCCAGATACGGGCAAAGCTGCTTCATCTCAAGGTCAAGAGTGGGGGCACAAGGTAGCCAGAAACTAGCTCTGCCCAGATTTTTAAAAAGTGCCAGGTGCAGTGGCTCCAACGTAAACCAGATAGGATAGTCTTTGGGGAACAGGCAGATTCATGGAAAGGGCAAAATAAGATTCAGGCCCAGGATGTTATGATTTTGGATGAGGCCCCAAATAAGTGAGAAGGACGAGTGGAAGTTAACCTAAGTTTAAGGAAAACACGAGTAGAGTTCTAAACACATCTAACACCGAAAATAGGCATTTAAGTAGATCTACTTAAAACTATACACGTATAAGTTATGGTTCTCTTTACGGATGCACGGGTAAACTATTTTATGAAATTACCTAAACACTAAGGTCATTGAGTTACATGGCATTAAATAATGTCTATGGGAATCAATGTAGAGCCACCAAAGTTAGCACAACAACGATGTACCCCACAGAGTGCTGGGGAAGGAAGGCCCCGTGAGTGTGGTCGGTAGGGTGATAATACGGGTGTCATAACTTATAGTTTTAATGTGAACATTTCCCCTGCAATGTCACATGCTATGCTTGAGTGTGATATCGTTATGTTACAGAATGACGTGCTTATGATTTTGTAGTAAAAGATTTTGTGATTTAAAAAAAAGGGGCGTTATTTCTGCTGGACCCTGTGTATCTCACTCATCTTAATCATTCACTTCGTATTTATTTAGAATAAATAAGGATTAACCCTGGTATCAATGGTGGCAATGTGAATTAAGAAAATTCCCTTCCCGTTGTTAAGTATGAGCTGAACTTTCTTTGAAAGTTATGTTTGTGTGTTATCTAAAATATTCATTAGAAGTTAATCATCATGATTACAAAAAAGGCACATTACATTTCAATATTTTAGCAGAGACTTACAGATTACAAGAAGTATTAGAATAAAAAGTGTGATAAACTTAATCATCAATTCCACAAACAAGTAATTTCAGAGTTTCGGGAATTAACTTGTGACTTAGCCCAGTGTCACAGGCCAAACAGTGGCCCTGAAGAGTACCCTGCACCTGTAACTGTCACCTTAAAAGGAAACAGCCTGTTTGTGGATGTGACTGAGTTAGGCATCTAGAGATGGGGAAATCCTCCTGGAGGAAATGCGGTCAACTCCCTCCGGGTCTCTATCCCTCCGACACCTAGCTCCTCCCCCAGAGAGTCAGCAGCCCCCGAAGCAGCAGAACGCAGTAGCCTGGACCTGACTAAAGGTCACAGGACCCAGGCTAACGATAACATCCTGACCTCAGTGACGTCTCATTTCCTGAGCCCTGAGGTGGAACCGCCCCCTGGCTACTTTCCCATGAAACAGAGCAGGGGTGACACTGAACAGACCTCAGGGCCGTCCTCAGGACCTGAAGAAACCATTCATTACCCTAACCTCCCCTCCAACCAGTCAGCTCCCCAGCACAGCCCCGAACCCCTAACCCATGATGTCTTATGACTTTGCCCTATAGAATCTGTTCCCTACAAGCCATTGGAGAGACAGTCCAGGCTTTTGAGCCTTAGCTTCCCATTATCCCGCCTGGTACCATTCATAATAAAACAGCCAATATTTCCCTATTGCAAAAATCAATCAATCAATCAATCAAAATAAAAATAAACGCAATCACAACCTTATGAGAGAAGAACAAGGAGAGAGCTGGCACGTTCAGAAGAAGAGGAAGGCTGTGAGCCCTGACAGGCCGAGACTGGGGTGACGTGGCTGCACACCAAGGGGGCCAGCCACCGCCGGCAGACGGGAGAGACCAGGAAAGCATTCCTCTCTACGGCTGCCAGAGAGAGTGTGGTCTTGCCAGCACCTTGACTTTCTCCCAGTTAAACTGACTTCAGATTTATGGCCTCCAGAACTAGCCGAGGATAGACGGATATGTGTTGTCTGAAGCCACTAAATTTTATGATAATTTGTTAGATCGGCCACAAGAAACTAATACTTGCCGAAATTGCTCAAGACAAGTAACTTGGTACACATAAGAGTGGCAAGTACCATTCCATTTTTAGGAGACCTTCTAAGTTAATCGTCTCTATAATTTTCCTCTCCCTCTTTCTCCCATCCACCTGAAATCTCTCACCAATGACCTTCCTATCTCTGAATTGATGGTCGCTTTCACCTTCATTGTATTCATTCGACCTCTTAGCAATATTCAGCATGGGTATCAACCTCTCCTTCATGGAGCACCCCTTCCTCTCCTATCTCTCCTTCCTCGCCTGTCTCTAGTATGTTTCTCTGCTACGTGCTGAGGCTGCTATGCATTGAGGTCCCCAGCAGTGGCCATGTCTCTCTCGCCTACCTTCTTCCTCCTGGTCTCATGCATTCCCGTGGCTATCCACCATCCAGAGGCTAGGGACAATCCCAAATGTGTGTTTCCAGTCCAAACTTCTCCTCTGAGCCTCAGGCCCCTATATCCAACCTCCTATTGGACTCACTCTTATTTAAATTTCCTCATAGGAATTCGACTTGTTAAAGGCCAAATTATTTATTCCACTGCATTCCCATCTCAGCAAATGCAACCCACAGTTTCAAACCAAAACCACGCGGACTGTCTCGTGTCCACTCCCTCATATGCAGTTCACCAGAAAGCCCTGACACTCTGCCTTCAAGGCCACCTACCTACTGCTCCACCTCCCGGCTCCCTTGTCTGAGCGACCGTCAGCCTATTTATCCACACACTTTATGAGGATTTCCTTTCTAATCTCTCCGTTTTCACTCTTGCTTTCTTTCAACATATCCTGCATATAGCAGTCATATCGTTCCCTTAGGTAAAATCTTTCAACACTTTCGCAGTCCGCTAGAGACAAAGCCTAAACACGTAACCTTGACTCTGATCTACAACACCGTGATCTGGTCCTCACCCAGCTCCCCAGATCACCACTGGTGATGGCCCACTGTCCCTCCACCCACTCAGACCAAACCAACCCTTCAGTGCCCTGAACACACAAGGTGCTTGCTCGCCTCATGGCAGTGGCTCTTGCTGGAAGTTACCCCATGACCCCTCAGATGTTACCCCATGACCCCTCTCATCCATGAGGACTCCAGATCTACTGCCATGGTTTACCCCCAGTCGCCACCACTGTCGGTGAGGCCTCCTCATTTCCACTTAGCCTCCAAAATGAATTGTAATTTTGCTTTTCTTGCCCATTAGAGCTGGAGCTCCATAAACGTACACACAGTGTTTTGGCACCATGCCTATATCCATAATAAAATGCACATCATTCTTTCCTGTCATAACTATTCTCTCTCAACTTCACTATGTGTGAAAAGTCCCCTTCCCTTTGTTCCTCCTAGCACGTTTTCTCTCCCCCTTCCTGGTCGAATATAACAGTAATTCTTCTTCTCTTTTCCTTCCCAGCATGCTGCTCCCCCTGCCACCACACACACACACACACACACACACACACACACAACCTTCGTATTCTCACTCAAGATAGAGAAGCAGATGGGAGAAGCCGTTAGTAGGACAGTGATTTCAGAGCCTGTATAGTATGGTCCTTGGAGCAAGGTCTTTCATTGAGTACTCTGCCCTCCTGGGTGCTCCTGGGAGTAAAGGGAGGAGGCGGGAGGGATGCCATGTTCTCAGCCTTTCATTCCGAGTGCCAAAGGCCTACCCTTTGAAGTGAAGGCTTTCTAAACACATGAACTCTCACACTCTAGTTTTAAGAAGTTAATTGACGAAATTTTACAGCCATTAATATCCCAAGCCACTTAGTCATGCCTGCTCAGTGCCACCCTTTCCTCGCCACTACAAAATATCAAAGACACGTGGGCGTGTATGGCTGTGTGTCTGTGTGCCCAGTCTTTGAACGTGGATCTACTGACGTAATGCACTGAGAAGAAAGAGTGGACAGTTCGGAGCAGAGAAACACAGAAATGTGAAGTGCAGAGGGGACAAAATAGCAAGACCAGCACTTCAGAAACTCTTTTCTCCCGGAAGACTGTCCGTGGCTCTCGTCCTCTGGCCTTCCTCTGGCCAGTCAGGGCTGCGGGAGGACCCAGGGCCAAACGGATCCCATCTCCATCAGCCCTGCAATGGCCCTTCTGCAGAAACCATGGGCCAGTGCTCCCGGGCTCCGGTGGGTGTGCTTCGAGGGGCAGACTCATTTGGGGGTGCTGCCCTCTCTGTCCTCAGCTGCCAGCTAAGAACCGAACTCAGACACCAGGACAGGCCATCAGCCCAGAGTCTCCCTCCAGAAGGGTCATTGTAATTGGGGGTCTGGGAACCCCTTTCTAGAGGCAAAAGCCCTGCCTCTCTCACCTGCAGGAGGCCCTGGGTGGTGGTGGGACACAGCTCCCCACCCGCAGTCCCCCCTTCCCTCCAAAAACATAGGGACCGCTGGTGTTTTTTCTTCTTCTTCTTCTGTTTTAAGAAATCACCAGCAAAATCGAGTGAATGCCAAAGAATGGAAATAGCCGCAGACTGGGAGCCAGGCGTCCCGGGTACCTTGCCCTGACTCTGCCTCGGCAGTAATGACCTTGGGTAATCCTGTTAGTCTCTGCACTAAATTGCTTTCGCCTGTGAGACTGCGCAGTTCTCGCTGCCACACTCGCTTGCCGTGGACAGTGACAGGATTGAAGAAGACACTGTGTGTGAGAATGCTTTAGAACAGCCAACACTTTCACAGATGCAAGATATTACTATCACCAATAATAATAATTAATAATAATGATAATATAGTGCCCATCTCTGAAAATTACCATAATAGCATTTTTTTTTTACTAATCAACTCCAACAAAAAAGACTGTATGTAAAAAATAAGGAAAATGTCTAATGGAATCTACCTTTATACAGCCTATGCACTTTTCACTTTCAGCCCCACGTGAAAGAAAAAATATAATTCCCCAGCCCATATTTCAAAAAAGAGAGGGTAGTTTCTGTATTTAATAATATTTTATACCTCTATTATTGTTTTTGCTATGCCGATGACATCCCTGCTTTCGAATCCTTGGATAATTTTAGGGGCAAACTTTACTAATACTACTTTTGACACTACTGATGACAGCTTCTGCTTACTGGGTGTTGACCGTGGGCAGTGGGAGAGAAGTGGCACCCCGTTCAGCCCGGCTCTGTCAGCCCAGTGGTTTTCCCTCCCTCCCCCCTGCAGATGAGGAGACTCAAGCACAGAGCGGTTCACTGCCTACCCAGGATGAGCAGTGGTAATGGGCAGAGCTTTGGGTTCGAATTAGGGTCTCTCTTCGTCCAAAACCCGTGTTTTCACTTTCCAATCACACGCCCGATGCACTGAGTTCCAGCTATCACCAGTAAACCAACCGAAACATCCATTTGAGATCATTAAATTAGATGAGCAGGTAACGTATTTTGGAAAGCAAAATTTAGCCCATTACAATAGATCTGTGGAGACCCACAAAGGTTTCGGTAATGAGTTTGGAGGTTCTGCTCTCCTGTCGACAGGCAGGGTACCCCCTGTTCCTGCGCTGCCAAACTGACCCCGGCTTCCATGATGCGCAGGAGAGAGGGCTGGGAACTGGCTTCCACAGAAAGTCAGAAACGGAAGGGTCTGGGTGGGGGGCTCTTTCCTCTCAACGTTTGCTTTGATCAATAGTCTTTGGGTGAAATCACACATTTAGTACAAGTCTTTCTGAATACTTCTTTTCCCTCCTTATCTATGACAAAGGCCCCCAAACGGGGCCACACCTCAGGTCCTGTGGTCAGTGTCTTTAATGCACACGTCAGCCTCTCGGGTCAGAACTTGCGATACCTCTGTTCATGAAATGCCCCCCCCCCCAGGTATTTCTGACGTAGCTGGCTCTTTGAATCCCTGATCTGTTGTGATTTATGACCTTTCAGGACTGATTTTTTTAAAAATCCTCACATTATATAATAGTCCTTATACCATCTAGATCCCTTGGCTTTGTTTCAGTGGTACTAAATGATAAAAGCCTCAGTTCCTGAAAACCACCACTTTCTGTCATTATGACTCAAATGGGTTGAAAATGGAAAACATACACACATAAAAGTTTGTAGAAAGTCCAGGGTGAAAAAAATCCAGCCGGCTATTTCCCATGTTGAGGCCTCATGTTGCAACTTTCTTCCAAAGTGAATTTTATGTCTGAGCCGTAAAAACCCCAGAGCCGCTTGCGAGGGTGCCAGGCGGGCAGCGGCAGCCCCTGGCCCGGCTGGCATGCCCTCGTCAGCCCTCCGCCACCGCAGGGGACTGTCTCCGCCTCCCTCCGAGAACCCCCCGCACAAACTCTCAGTGCTTCCCTGTTTTCTAACACAATCGCTTGTAAGAGGTATTTTTTCAGTTATTGCTGTCAACAAAAAAGTTTGTTGAATAAACAAAGATTGTTATTTCTCCCATATGTTCAACACCTCATCCAGAGCCTTAAAAATAGACAGGCAGGCAGAACGTTACCCACGACGCGTAAATCAAGCAGAAGCACGACAGCCCTGACAGCCCAGTTCCGCGGCAGAAAATTGCATGAACTTAACATTGCACACGCCCAAAAATAAGAAGGTTAAAAGTCATCCAATAATGGAAAAAAAAAACCAAAGCCACCAAGAAGAACTATTCAGGTCCAATTCGGTGTGAAATTTAGTCTAAGAACAATCTTGATGTAGCATCTTAAATTTTCAACATTGTTTTTTTTTAAAAGTGAAACAAAGTTCGTTGTTCTCTTCCATGGCCATCATTTTTTTTCTGAAAGGCATATTTTTAGGTGGGGCTTTCAGAAACAGTCATCCCATCAGACCCCTAGCAGATCTCTTCTTGTCCCTGCACAAGAAGTGTATCGGCAGAGAGGAAGTTTAACAGCTACTCCAGGCCTTTATCACTGCCGCTCTGGTTCCTCAACCCAGGAAACCCAACCCGATTTTAACAGCCAGTTGAAACCTCCAGCTTTTCCATCCCGTCTTTCAAGAAGGGAAGGTTAGTTCAAGACACACCTACTTGAGCTAGAGGAAGAAATAGCATGTCTGTACTAAAACCACGGATGAATTTTGGAACTAGACACGCTAGTGAATGTGGAAACAGTGGTGAGTGTGAGAAAAATAAATCCCCAAAGTAACTCGCACTTTCTGAGAATGTATAAACTTGGTCAAGCAACAATCAAGGTGTTTTTTTTTATTCCTCTTCCTTTGAGAAACATGTAGGAGGAATGAAAGATTATGAATCAGTATTTCATAGGCTTTGCTACATTCGTGTTATACATTTACTAGGTTGGAATCACGAGCAATTAGAGTGCATATTATTAGCTTAAGGATACTTTCACAGAAATAAAAGTTTAGCCCGTTCCCTGTCATTAGGCTTCTTCGATGATCTGTCATAGTTTTGTATGGTTTGGGGAAGAGAGGATCTATGCGGATTTAATTTTCATTAAGCAAAACAAGCAGGGAAGTTTAATGAACTTTCACAGTTCAGAATTCATTTGTGCAGCTAACATAGTCTTGCATACGATGAATTAACTTTGCTCAAATGACATTTGCCAGCGATTTTTTTTAAAGTTTCGTTCTAAACATATCTTAATCCTGTGTTGTCTTTCTTTAACAGCCCACCTTTCCTGTAGGTCCCGCCATAGGGACAAACACGGCGATTAGCTTCGCTCCGTACCTAGCGCCCGTCACCCCTGGAGTCGGGCTAGTCCCCACGGAAATTCTACCCACCACACCTGTCATTGTTCCCGGGAGCCCACCCGTCACTGTCCCGGGCTCAACCACAACTCAGAAACTTCTCAGGACTGACAAGCTGGAGGTACTTCCGTTTTACTTGTGGTTTGAAATGCATTGGTGGGAGAAGCGCCCTCCTATGGAGGGGGATGCCTGTAAGATATTACACACACACATTCATCTAACAGCCATGCGTTCGTGCCTCTTTGGTTTGAATGGAAGGCCAAGTAGGCTAAGATTAGTCTATGGGAAAAGAATATGTTTAATAAAAAAATCAGCTGTTCAGGGGCAAAATATTAACAACCAGTGGACCACTGAATCAATCGCTATGCAAGCCACAGCAATGGCTCCTGAAGGCATCCAGCTGTGCTAGACCTTAACCTTGACTGGACTCTGGATAGGTCAGAGGAAGGGCAAGTCAGAAGTCCAGAAGCCAGGGCGATGGGGGGCACTCAGGAATGAGGGTGGGAACAAGTATGATATGACTATTGACCAATGGTGTGATCATATTTCAATATTTTAAGAACTATTATGTCTGCACTGCAGTGTTCCAGATTATCAGCCCGGTTGTTTGTTAAAAGGGGGAATTGGAAGTTGGGAAAACTTGTCGTTTGAGATAGTTTCTTTAACGTAAATTTAAGTGGTCTATAAAAGTCAAGAAAACAAGCACATATATTTAGAAACTATAATTCTTAAGTCATGAGTCAAGCCAATCTGTCTATACTTGACTCGGTAGAATTTCTCTTCCGTCAGAAAAGAGAATTCACCCATTTCTCTTAACTACTATGTCCCATGGTGTTTAATAGAGCATTTTACATGGCTGTGCACAGATTTTAATAGGTCTTTCAAAGAGCTCCTTTAACCCCACTGCCAAGTAAAGTTGTTAGATGATACACGTATAGTTAGGACGTGCACAGAGGTTTATGTTGAATCCTTCAAGAACGTTCTTTCAAATGTGCATTTGTTTAAATAGTGGCCCAGTAAATCCTGAGGGCCATGCAGTGTTGCTGCCCAGCAATATCAGTTTCTATCCACAGCACATGGGTCTCAAAATGAAAAGACTCTAAGTTCTAATCGCTGCTGTTCTGATGTAGCATTTCCCCGTGAAAGTCGAACAGGCCTTGCCGGGGACTAGAAAGCGTGTTGGGCTCCCCCTGCTGGCCGCATGGAGGTTCGGTGTTCAGTGACTGTGCGGTTTCGAAAACACATTAAATCAGCCGCGTTGGGAACAAACTGTCCTTCCCAACAGGACTGGTGGACAAAGATACACGAGAAAAATGATTCCCCGTGACTTAAGCAGAGCAGCTCGCGGTTTGTTTCAAACCGGGAATGAGGTCGGCCACACACAGAGACACTCCCCGCACCCCCACCCCGGCAAATGCCTGGTGGCTGATCTGCCCCTCGGAGGCCGTCTCAGACCGAAGTCGCTGGGTTTCCAGAAGGAGGCTGACTCAGAACTGTGGGCACCTCTTAGTCATTTCCGTCTTGTCCATTTCCTGAGCTGGAGATGGAATGCTGGCTGATACTCAAAGTAGGAAGAAACAATGGGCGATTTTGTGATCTGTCTGTTTACTCTTCAACCCCGCTTGGCCGCTGGGCAGTGACACTGTCTCTCCCAAGTATGTCCGACCTTCACGAGATTGAATGTCACGCCAGGGAACCTTCGTATCGGATCACCTATGATCCAGATGTGAGCCCCCCTTGGAACACTCGTATAGCCACTTTGTGACTGGAACCTAAGAAGAAAATAACGTACAATTTTACTAGTAATTCTTCCCTGCTAATGATATTTATCAATATAAGTAGTATGCATTTATGTTATTCATGTTATTTCTTGTTACCAAGATCCAGGGCCAAATTAAGAATACTCTTTAAATCCTAATGCAAACTCTCTTTGTACAATAAACTCTTGATTCACCAGAATTTTCAGAGCCTGGAGCATTCTAGTTACTGGAGAATTCAGGGTTAAGGAATTAAAAAAAAAAATAACAACAACACACCAACACTTCAAGCTGTATCCTACTTCCCTTCATTTATTTCTTTCCCTTTATCTCTTCCCATATTTCTCTTCTTTTTATCTTTCATAAATATGTGTGTTTTTTCTCCTGTGCTATCTAAAATCGTAGTATGTTGACCTCCAGTTAAAAGCTTTGGTGTCTTAGATATTGTAGTTCTTCCGATTTAGGATTACAAGTGTAAGTTATGTTGTGGACCTAGGGGAAAACAGGAGAATTCAGATCAACCCCAACCTCTTCCCCATCCTCAGGGAGGAGGAACAAGCTTGTCTCTTCCCCTGGTTCTTTTTGGATTTGTACAACTACGACCTGGTAGCGTAAGCTATGGTGAAATTATCCCTCCCTGCAAAAACCCTGTAGCACCCCAGAATTGTCCCAGTAGGAGAATATTTGCATATACATGCGGATGTCCAAATTATTTATTTATATACATAGGCTTAGATATAAACTGCATGTTATTATATATAATATGTATATCTATCCCACAGACAGTGGGGGCCCTCCCAGGTGATTTTTCTTTGTTGTTTTAGCTAAGCTGCAGGTTTTGCCCCATTTTCTCAATATCAAGTCTCAGCCCAGAAAAGAGGGTGATGCAAAACTCAGAACAGTGTTTATTAGGAGTTCTGGTGACTTCTGGATAATCAAGTGTTGATTGCAAACGGCACCCAAGCCACCACGAAAAGAAAGGGAAAGGATGAACTGAAGTTAAAACGACAGCGTCAATGGCCGCCCGTGCCAAGGGGGCGGCGCTCAGGCGGCCCTCAGGCCTTCTCCTGCATTGTCTGCTCTTGTCCCCCGTGTGTCCCAGGTATGCAGGGAGTTCCAGCGAGGAAACTGTGCCCGCGGAGAGACCGACTGCCGCTTTGCACACCCCGCGGACAGCACAATGATCGACACGAACGACAACACCGTAACCGTTTGTATGGATTACATAAAGGGGCGTTGCATGAGGGAGAAATGCAAGTATTTTCACCCTCCTGCACACTTGCAGGCCAAAATCAAAGCTGCGCAGCACCAAGCCAACCAAGCCGCGGTGGCCGCCCAGGCAGCCGCGGCGGCGGCCACGGTCATGGTAAGTGGGGCGCTCCCGCCCTCCCCTTCCTTCTGCGCAAGCCCGGGAGGCGCGCGCCCGCGGGGACTCGAGCGCTCCCCAAAACAGTTGAGAACTAGGGAAGGCTGCTCTTCCTGCTGCTCCGCTGCCTAAGTTCTGTGGTTGTTTTCCCCGTTTGGTTTGGTTTTGTTTTCCCCTCCCTCCCCTCTTCAGCACAATAAGTAAATCCCTGGGGCGCGGGGAAGCAAAGGCGAGGGCGCAGGGCGCACAAGGGCGAGGGGCCAGCGCCCTCCCCAAGTCCAGGGCGACCAGGAGGGGCTTGGGCTCTTCCTCAGCGCGGGGCTCAGGGGCCTAGTCACAAACGGGAAGGTGGGCTCCAGAGCTTCAGGGAGTGGAAAGCGCAGCTGGAGCGCTGCCGCTGAGCCAAGGACAGCAGCCCTTCCCAGGGCAGCGCCTGGGCCGGAGAAGCCGGTAGGACCTGCCAGCGAGGGGCTCTTCCCTAGCCCTGCTGTTCCCCCGTCTTCTTCCACTCACCGCAAGGACGATGCCTCAGACTTTCTCTCCCTGTAAGAAGTTGCACGCAGAACATCAAGTCATGAGACAGATGAAGATGGAGTTCTATGGGCTGGTGCTTTAAAAAAATAAAATTAAAATTAAAATAAAATTTAAAAAAAGCAAGCCCAGTAACGCAGTCTGGAAGTCTCGAGGACTTGGGCCCCTGTATTGTTGCTTAAGAGACCAACAGCAGGCTCCTCTGTGGCAGCCCGAGGGCCTGTGGCAGCTCCAGCCTCCCGGGCCCCACCCCAGACCTCTGGGATCAGAATTTGAGTTTTAAATTAACCCCAGGTGTCTTGTGTGCATGTTCACCTTGGAGAAGCACCTGCCTGGAAAGAACACTGATCCTCAGACTCGGTAGTATTTTGAAATTACCCGAAGGAAGGCGTCTTGAAAGGTTCAGACACCAGTCCCTTCCGCTGGAGTCATTGACTCAGCTGGTCTGGATGTGGCCTGGGCAGTGGCCCTTTGTTTGGAAGCTGCTTCCAAACCGTGCAGCCACGTTTGAGAACCACCGCACTAGGTTTTAGAAGCTTCTAATAATCTGTCACAATGGGAGACCTCTGGCTTATCGGCAGTCTGTGTGAATACATGCCAGGCACCGTGCAGTCACCATTTGCTGAGACCTGCCACGTTGCTGCGTCGAACAAACCAACCAGGCGGGCTTCTCTGCCCCCCCAGAACCCCCAGGAGTGGTGTACAGGAGCCGTAATGCTCCGCAGGGACAGGATGGGAATGCGTAGCAGGGTCCAGTGGGGCGTGGACAACTCAGTGACCAGTCCTCCCTTGGGAAAGACAGCCCTTTCAAGGTGAAAGGTGGCGTTTACAGCACACTGTCCCAACGAGCGACGGCCACCTCAGACGTTATCAACCGACCCAAATGCGAGGGCAGTCGCTGTACGAACAAGTCCACGCTGTTCAGCGTTCTTCCCGCCAGCGTTTCTGAAGGCCTGGCCCCGTGATGAGCATCAGGGGTGCAGGGGTGAAGGCGCAGAGCCTGCCCTGCATGACCGCCGCTCAGCGTGGCCTTTCCAATCTGAGGCTCGTTTCCAAGGACCTGGAGGACTGGGTCCTTCGTCTCCCGCTGCTTCTTCTCAGAATCCCTGTCCACTCGGTGCTGTCTCCTCACGTCCTCCTTATGTTTCCTCCTTATGTCTCGGGACGAAACGGCGACTTTTCAGAATGCGTCACTTCTCCGTGTCTGCGGCCGTGTGCAATCCAGGGCAAGAGAGTCCGCACAACACAGAGAAATTCTCCCCACATCTTCCTGCTGTTGTGGTTGTTCTGGTAAAAGACCGGTTTTCAAAACCGGTTCTAGTTGGGAATGGGGATGTCGAGAGCAGGTGGCAGTAAATTGGTTACTTAATGCTGGGGAAAGCAAAATTCTTTTTTTTATTAAAGATTTTATTTATTTATTTTTAGAGAGAGAAGGGAAGGAGATAGAGAGAGAGAGAAACATCAATGTGTGGTTGCTGGGGGTTCTGGCCTGCAACCCAGGCATGTACCCTGGCTGGGAATCGAACCTGCGACACTTTGGTTTGCAGCCCGCGCTCAATCCACTGAGCTACGCCAGCCAGGGCTGAAAAGCGAAATTCTTGTAGAGAGCCCATGAGGCCTTTCGTTCGCTCCCCCAGTGTGGACTCCATCTCACCGTCCACGGGGTGAACATGTCCTCCTAGAAGTGAATTTTCTTCATCACAGCGATGCTCTGAGCCAGCACTGATGTGTGCCAAATGGGCTGTCGACCGCTGGCACAAAGAACACATTTTCCCGTCGAGGTGGCATGATCAGTCATCACTAGGTGTCAAAGATATCCTCCCCATCATGAGGACTCCAGGTGCCAGGGACCAAAACCCAACCTCAGCTGCTTAAATGAAGAAGCTGGACGGCGCTGGACCGTGTGGTGTCCTCCAAAGAGAGGGGCGATGACACAGGGCTCAGGGGCGCCTGGCTCCGAAAACTGGAAAACCAGTCAATACCCATTTTTCTCTTTGCTGCTTTTCTCGGTAGAGCAGCCCCACTCCCTCAGACCAGTTTGCCCGTGCCGCGCTGCCCATGGCTTTGCACACCTGACATCTTGGAAGGAGCAGTGCACCCACTCTGCGTACAGAGTGGATGACCTGGGGTGAAGGGGGTAAGAGAAGAAGCGCCATTTGCCCAAGCAGGTCATTCGTGAGCCTGTTACCTTTAAACCAAGACCGAACCCTCCCATGTGCCTTCCTGCCCGTTCTCCCATCACGCTCCTCAGGCTGCACGCAGGTGACCGCCGTGGATGGCAGCGTATTTAGTTACCATAGTTTCCTGCATGGTTACGTACGCTGTGCCCAAATTTGGAATTCCAACATTGCGGGGAATCCGGCAGCATCCTCAAAGACACCCCGAAGGAACGTAGGTTCAGAACAAAAGCCAGCTTCTCTCTGACAATGACATGCCAATTACTGGGCCTGCCTTGTTTTTGCAGTGACGCGAGAGGCTCATTGGAAAGCAGCCTAGGTGCACTGGATGAAGCCAGTTTGTTCTCCCTCTAGAAGCCAGGTTACTCAGTACACTGACAAGAAAAAAACCAAACCTATTATTCTATTTCCTTATTTGAAAGAACAAAGGGAAGAATGATTGCGGCCAGAAGATACCGATGTTCCACTCACCCGAGTTTCACATCTGAGCACAAAGAATTTCTGCAGTGCAGTTTTTAGTACCGTCCTCATCCCTTCGTTAATTGGACCCTGAAGATGAATTTAAAGCTTTGATTCCAGGAAAAGAGACATTTATTTCCATTAGAGCTTTTTTTTTTTTTACAATACCTCTTAAACACACGAGCATCATCTTCAGCAGAATTTTTAAAATGTGGAGATAAGGCAGACAGAGCTTCTCTTCGGTGACTGCCCCCCTACAGGGGGGGATCATCCGATCTTCGAGCGAGCCGTCTTTCTTCGCACTCGAGACCCTTCTTCATTCCACGTCTCGGAGGCAGCTCTGGTGGTCGCTGTCAGGGTACCCTGACCCCTCAGCTTTGGTCTTTGCCTGTAATGCCCGGCACAGGCCCCTAGTTTGTTGCCTCAGCCCACAGCTGGGCGGTTCCTTGACCCAGAACAAAGAACTTGGCTGCTTGTACACAAGCTGGAGGAGGCTCAGAGGGGGCAGAGGATAAAAATAGATGCATCTATCTTGGTGAAGCCAGCAAGAATGGGAGTGCACATAATTGAAGTTCAACTAACATGCACACATGCCAAAGAAACTCCCAAGAAGCACTGGGTTTGGTGATCTCTTAAGCATGTTCTAAGCCTGAAGATCTGGCAATATAACTAAATAATATCAGTCACAGAATACCCTCTCGATCAGAGCATCTGTGTACTACAACACCACACTGTAACGTGATTACTCATCCGTGCAGATTTCTTAGCACCGTCTGCTCCTGTGCCTCAGAGTATGAGGTATGCAAGATATTGATGTGTACGCTTGCTCCTGCCAGATCTGGGTGTTTCTTTCAAAAGACAAGATATTGGCGTCCAGTAAAGGCAACCCGGACTGCCAAGGGTAGAAAAGGAGGTGCATCATTGTCCAACCCCGGTCGGAGCACTGAGTGCATTTACGTTCCTAGATTATTACGACTCCTACGAAAATCACGTTTCGGAAAACCACAATCAGGAGAAAAAGAAGACATTAACCTTCCAGGTGATTATCCTAAGAAGAAATGTTTCGTATTTCCTTTTCTACGTGGAGACTTCATTAAGTGCTCCTTTGTCAAATCAAAATTTTGTTGGTAAACAGCAGCCTCTGGAGACATATGGCTCTTCTAGTTAGCACATCAGAGAAGATCCCCCCCGAGTGGATGTGCTCTGTGACTCCCAGGAACCGAACACGTGCAGGGGACCGAACACGTGCAGGGGAGAATCAAGGTCAACACGGTTTGGGCTCTAACCATCTAGTTCATGTTCTCGGTGCATTCACTGAGAGCAGGCTATGTACCCTTACACAGTTGGCACAGGCTAATTCAAGCTAAAGAAACGGCATTGCAAAACTACATGGGAATGAAAGGTTTTAAAGGAAAGCAGCATCGTGGAAGTTACATGACGGAGCACTAGTATCCGAGGAAAGAATGTCTGGTATAAAGACGCTTCCTTATTGTGGAGCTTGCTGGTTTATAAAAATGCTCACAATTCTACTTTCGGAACCATGATTTCGTAATATTTGATGGTCTCCATCAAAACAGTTTCTCCACTGGCCACTCTACATCTCTTCTCAACCCGCAGTCCTTTCCACTTTCTTTCTGGCCCCGCACCCCGCCTGACCATTGCTTTCTGCGAAGTGATTTCCTATCATTTCTGTACTTCTAATCCTGAATCATCAAATGGGGATAAACAGCCCATTATTTTCCAAGGAAAATATCATTTACTGTTTCCCATTTTGAGGGTTTAGTACTATTCCATTTTATCTCAAATGCCATAGTTCTAATGAAGAATTTTAGGATATAACATTTGAATTTATTACACAAACCTTAGGGATTTACTTATTGTGCTAAACATAAAAAGGGGTATTTCATTTTTTTATTTGCATTGGAGCTATTCTTTCAAGTTTTTTATTTTCACAGAATTTTCATCGTAGAATTATTCAATTTCTTGCAATTATCCAGGAATAGGAAAATTTTTCATTGTGGTCTCAATCAATCAATATTTGTTATTATTTCAGCTGTCTAAATGAAACTATCTGCCCAAAAGTATGGTTGTAAATTAAAGATATTATTTTATTTCTATTATTTCAAGCAGTACTTTGCCATTTTTCAGCTGTTTTTATTTTTAGTTATTGTACTTGTTCTAACAAAGAGTTCCACATCTCATTTACTGGGTTGGTCGCTGATTGTAGCTAAAAGTACAAATAGAATTACTAAATATAAAATATTTTGATATGTGAGGACACTAAATACCTTTTTAAAGGGTATTTTATTAGCATGATCCGGTAAGTTGTTTGAAATAAATTGAATTCTAATTTCAAATGTAGTGGAAAACTTAGAATGGATGATAAGTTAGTCATTACAAACAATATAATGGAATAAAAGTGGGAAATTTGAGAAGCTTACTCTCCAAATTCAAACCTGGTTACGTTTGGGGCCGTATTCCATGTCGCCAAATCCAAGCTAGCAGAGTGAAGAGAAGAACTGAGACAATTATCCACATGATTCAGACAAAAAATTAAGATCCAAACCCAAATAGTTTTGCCTAAATAATCTTGTGTTTGAATATTTTTTGCCTGAATTTTTTTGTCTCAGTTTGCCACTTCATTTTGTTAGGCTAGATCGTCGTTAAAAATTCATCAAATTTAAGATACTATCTTTTTTTTCAACTGGGATTGTATATACTCAGCACATTGACTATTTTATATTTGAAAACTAACTTATCAGAAGTTCTCCAATTCTACAGCCCTTAAAAGTTTTGCATTTTTTTCTGAAGCAATATAAAAAATGCTTATGGTGTGTATGCAAGCTGCTGTTTTGATTAACTTTCCTGAATTTCAAACATCTATATTTTACTCTCTTATATGCTTTTAACTAAGGTATAGTAGATGCATTTTTGCTTCGATACTAATTTAAGGTGTAATATTCATTTCTTTAGAGAACATTTTTGTTGTTGTGCATGCCTAGTGTTTTGTACGTTGTATATTGCATTCAGAATATTTTTTTCCTTCTCACCTATCCACAATGC
This sequence comes from Phyllostomus discolor, assembly GCF_004126475.2. Lineage (NCBI taxonomy): Eukaryota > Metazoa > Chordata > Mammalia > Chiroptera > Phyllostomidae > Phyllostomus > Phyllostomus discolor. Next base: position 6,492,870 of record NC_040913.2, on the reverse strand, counting down.
AATGCCGTTCCCATGATGCACCTCTGCTTGCTGTTTACCTGTATGTTAATTCGCTTGAATCCCATTGGCCCACTGCCATCATGTGCTCGCTGCCTGTTATTAAAAGACTCAGTCGACTGCCAAAGCAATGAAGCGACCTCTCGAAGCATCTGTAGACCTGGTACTTTGACCTTTCACCTTTCGCTTTGCATGTAGCTTTTCAGAGACCCATCAGAGATTTGTATTACTTGTAAAATACTGGTTGCCAAATATCATTATTATTAAGTAATGAAAAAATTCAATAAGGTGTTTAGCCATCTCATTTTCATATGTAATATATAAAATAAATTAATCCTAACAAATTTTAATACCTTTTCCAAAAGAGTGAAGCAAATTTAAATTACTTGGCTCAGAAAAATGCTCATTATAATTCTTATTAACAATTAAATTCAAGAAATTGTCATTTCGTTAAAGAAAAGAATAGGTATTAATAACAACACAAATGCTTCTTTCCCTCCTTAGACTAGTGTAACTCATTTTAAAAGCTGAAGCCATTTTTTTTTGTTGTTGTTGTTGCTTGATAGTTTTTCTTTTCCTTAGTTGAGATGCTACCGTTTGGGTGACAGAAATCATGCTTTCGCTCTCAATAACAAATTCGCCCTCACTCGACATTGCCGCTGTTTAAGTTCAGGTGCATGGCAGGGGCGTCTCCTTAGCTGTCGTTTTTAAAAACAATGTTGCAATTGATGATCTCTTGGACACTGAAGATGGATCCGCCTGGAGTTATACACACCTTGTCCACTTCTTCACCCCTAGGCCTTTCCACCTGGTGCTCTCCACCCTCTACCAAAGAGACAAGCACTTGAAAAAAGCAACGGTGCCAGCGCGGTCTTCAACCCCAGTGTCTTGCACTACCAGCAGGCTCTGGCCAGCGCGCAGCTGCAGCAACACACGGCATTCGTCCCCACAGGTATGGCCCTGACCGCTCCGCGTCCTGTGTCCGTGTGCCCTTCCGGTCATGTGCTTTCTCCTCATTCCTTTCAGCTGTTTGGTGGCATCTAGTGTGCTCGGAAAGGTATGATAAATACAACCTGAAACTCATCGTTGTCCTAGCTAGCTAGACGTGTTTACCTTGGCTTGGAATGAATGATAGCTAAAGACCATTAGGAGATTCTAAAGCCAAATATTTCATACAGCGAAGTGACAGGTTAAACCCAGGAGAAGCAGATAGCACTTTAGGCCTTTTAGTTTCTCGTATTTTCCATACTCTGCGTACAAGTGTTTATGTAAATAAGACCTCTTATGTAGGACAAGTGAAATTTGTCATTAACCCTGAATGACCTAAAAAAAGCAATTCCTGTAAATACTAACCTTTTCTTTTCTATTCCTATTCAGAGCACTAAAAACAAATGAGACTATTCAAATTAAAGCAACCCTCTACTCATATTTTTACATCCATTCTGTCTCTTTCGCCATTCTTCTCAACTTCCACTAAGTTTACGAGTATAGACAGCGTTCTTCCTTGGTTTCTGAGCCAATGCCTCATAATATGAGATGCTAAGATGCATTAACTCTGTCATTCCACTAAAAGATGAATCCTATTAATCACAGAATCTTGACGTTGGAAGAATCTTAAAGATTCTTAATGATCTCCTGATCCAGCTGATGGTTTTACAGATGAGAAAACTGAGGCCCCCCCACCCCAAATGTGAAGCGACTCCCCACGTTGGCACAGCTAATGAGAAAAAGTCCCCGAACCTAGTTTTCCTCAGACCACTCCACTACAGGTGGCACGGCACCCCTGGCCCTCCATCCATGGGGCCCACAGAGTCCTCCTTTAAAGCTTCGTATAAAACATCAGCTCAAAGTGGAGAAACAAAATACAAGGCGTGCCTGCCCTCCTCCATTCCTTACCCAACGCCCGGGCCGCAGACTTCCGTCCACCACACACCAACACAAGAGGTCACCGGAAACTGACTGTGGTTCTCATTGTGTAGTCTGTGATAGAAGCAGGGGTAATAGTCTCATACTTTCCAGAGCGTCAGGAAAAAAGCAAGAATGAACCAGAGAGTAACATAGGCCTTAGTGAGAAGACTGTCTATTGGGCTCTTAGTTTCAAAGTCAAAATTCTCCCCTAATTGTAACTTAAAGGTGAATACAGATGAGAAACATTTTGATCAAAAAGGGCCTGTTGATCCTAATCCACAGGGTTGGATTTTTCGGGTTTATTAGCCATGTTTTTAAAATCTCATAGCATATCAAGGGTTAACATAGGAGGGAACTGAATAAATATTTTTATGGTATTCTTGGAATAAAATCTATACTTTGAAATGCATTATTAACCTGTTAGCAATATATATTATAGTAAAAACTATAAATTACAAGTAAAGTGGTTCTTAGTACTTAGTTTTCTTATGTTAGTTCTGCCCTACTCTTCAAAACACTCATAGACCTGTAGTAGCCTCTAACTCAGCACTTAGTAGGTCTTCAATTTTGTCTTATTACAACCTTAATTAGTGACATTTCAGTGCAGTTATAGCACAGCGGCTTTTGTACGGGTAATCCACCTGATATAACTTATTTATAAAGTAAAGACTAGAAGGTAAGCTTACCTCGAGGTCCTGTGTGATTTCTCCAAGTGCCTTATTTTCGAGACCTCGTCACGAGACAATTTAGAGGAAAAAAATTAGGGGAGGCTATACCGAGGAGAAAAGCATAAAGGGACAAGTCTGTTTCGGAAGACTGGGTGATAATGCCACTACCATTTCCCGGGGATGTCTGTGAAATCAGCCTGGAGCTAAGCGGAGCAAAAGACCAAAGGCCTTGAACTCATGTTGGACACTTCAGTCCAATAGTGATAGAGTTGTTACATCACTGAAAGAATCCTCACTTTAAGATAGTTCGCCTGGAGACCACTTAAACGCTTCCAAAGCAAGAACGAACATCATCCCTTAAGCCATGATTTGATTATTGTTGAAACGCTTTGTGTTGAAGGCCAATTGGCTGAACTGGCTGCTTGTGGTTGTGCACTTCCGCCCTCTGCTGGATTATTTAAGAACTGTCCAAGTGTGTCCAGCAACCCACAATTGAGTGAGCTTTGGGAGCCCCAAAAGTGGATGGTAGCCCACTTAATTATGTGAACCACAAGTGTTTCCTTCTACAACATGCTATCAATACCATCGTGAACAAACGTGTGGATCTCATGCGCTGAGGTGGTATTTCACATTCTCCCATGTTTCTCCTAAATGATGAAAGACAATAATTTCATTAAAAGGAATTGGCATGACCTTTCCCCCACTCCAATCTATAACATAAATTTCAGTGTTTATCTTGGCTTGAGTGGTCATTTCAGGCTTCCTTTCTCACAAATCACATTTTCAGCCTAATATAAAATGATCATGACAATAATCATTCATCGTGAATCCTTGTTGTCGTAAACCCCGGCAAATTAAGTGATGATGTTCAAAAATATTTTTTGTAACTTAGTAGGTGGTGGACCCATTATTTTTAAACTGGCAGATTTTGACTTTTCTATAAATACTTGAACAATTGCCATAAATATGAAATGAAGAGCATTTTATGCTCTTCCGGAGGTTACCCTTTATGGACAGGTCTCTCAGAGCAATGTTTTGGATGTGCTGCTAAAATTCTCCCACTGACACAACGTGAATTTGGAGTTTAGAAATTCTGCCCCTGGGCTGTGGAGATGTTAACATAAAAATATTATGGGAACGATAAGATTGTTCTTCCAAACCATGCTAAAGTAATTATCATCCTGGTTGATGCCCTAGCACATTTGCAGTGGGTGGGAGTTTTCTTTTTTTTTTCCCTTTTTTGATAGAGATTATTTTAACCTAGTAGTTACACTTTGTCTTTGCTATGTTAGGAAAGCAGCAAAACCCACACGTACTTACAAAAGTAGCAGCATAGTAGGTCTTGGTATTTCTCCAACAGGTTGACTCTGAGTTACTGTGACCCTTCTTATAGCCATTCTCACACTATCCTTCAAAACAGTTCTGCCAGTGGCAGGCACAATTATGTGCATTTTGCAGATGGAAAAACTGAGGCTGTGTCTATGCTGCCAAGTGGGATATGTAATTCATGGAATTATCCAGATAATGCTGAGCCACAGACTCTGGAGTTGAAATCATTTGTGCAACCGAAGCAGAAAACATTTGAGAAGGCTTTGTCGATAAGAATTAGCTCCTTAGTGAGCGGCTTCAGCCAGTAAGAACAAAGACGGCCCACTGACTCCCTCCTCGATTTATGTTGTTACATTGGAAATGTGGACTGAGTAGGGCGGGGGAAAGTGCTAGCACACACATTGCCTAGTGACCGGAAACTGTAATGTTACCTAAGGTTGTCACACATCTTCATGGAAGATGTGTCAGTATTTAGCAGAAATTGTACTTATACAAAGCCAGAACAAAATGTATGTATTCCGTTCAGTTTGACAAGCAGTTCCCGGACCTGTAGTGTGCTCTGGGTTCCTGAGCTAGAGAACGGAACACAGATGACTTCAGAATTAGGTGAAAACCGAATATAAGGCATAGTGTGAAGGGCTATGCTAGAGAAGAGGGAAGCTATTTGAGGGGAGGAGAAAGAGACAATGTATTCAGCCATCGGCCTGTACAGTGACTGGTTGCTATGGAGCAAGAAAGACTCCCCATAGAAGGAGAACTTTGCTTAGCCCTGTGTAGGGAAGATTTTACCAATGAGGGAAAAGCGTCCCTGGTAGGGGAACAGCGTGGGTTGGGAAGAGTGTATTGAGGAATAGCAAGTTGTCCATTGTAGCTATAAAGTCCTTACAGGCCCCGGGGGGCAGAGGTGGGGACATCGAGGTGGGATGAAAAGACAGAGATGAGGCTTGAAAGCAAGACCAGGACCAGAATCTGGCCTGAAGTCAGACAACTGTGCATAACAAAAGCTATGTGTTTGCACTGTTCATATCATGTTTAGGCCATGTACAGACCAGGGCTCACCAAATTAATGTAGCGGAGCATGTCAGCCCCACCGTGAACGGAAGCCCACGTGACTGGCCCAATCCTAGCCCAGAATGGCTGCAGGAGCTGCTGCTGGTGGTTTGCGACCCAGCGACATTCCCATTCACGACACAGGAAAGCCCTCCAGGGAAGTCCCTGTATATTGGGATGCAAAAGAGTAACATGTACTTTTCAGAGGGATGACTCTGAATCCAGCTGTGGTTGGCTTTAAAGTGAAGTCATTCACACACTGGGTACTTCAGTACATTTCAGGCACAAACGGCTCCCAAGACACTGTCACCAATGGCTGAGAACATTCATTCAACCAACCGGTCACCTGCTCTGTGTCCCAGAGACCAGGATGCTCTCTGAACCCTGCTCTCCCAAAGGGCACAGCAGAGAAAGACCAGCCTTCGGACATGTTACCTTTGGGACCCTTGTCGGACATCCAGGTGGACAGGCCTGATGAGCAGGTAGATGGGAAGACCTGGAGCTCAAAGGAAAGAACTGGGCACACTGCACAATTCTGGTACCTTGAGCTCAGAGATAGTATGTAGGTCCTGGAATGATGGAATGATGAATGATGCACCAGGGAAAGGTACAGAGTAGGTGAAAAAGAAGCAGAACAGAGTCCTAGGAAAAGAGCTGTGTGTATTATCAGAAAATATGAGGAAAGAGCGGTTCACTAGGGAGGGAGTGGCCAAGTGCTACATGTTCCCGAGACTCAGGAGCTGAGGTGCACGCAGATGGAAGACCTCCTCCTGGTTGTGGAAACGGGGGACTCTGCTGACATTAGCAGTTCGAGTGGAGAGGCGAATGTGAAAGCCGAATTGGAGAGGATGGAAGAACAAATGGGGGCAAGGAAATGAAAGTGTACATGTAGGTAGCTTCCAGGAAGTTTGATTGTGAAGAAGGTTAGAAGGATAGGACTGGAGAAAATTAGGGTGTCACGAACAGGATTTTGAGGTGTTGCTGTGTATGTCCTAAGCTGGAGACGTTAGCGTGTCTGCTCAACCATCCAGCAGTAGCCCCGTTAAATAGCTTCTGTTCCTGGCTGGTTAATGTTCGCCTGACCCAAATGTAGATCAGGCAAAAAGTCCCCCTGGGGTGGGAACAGTTCAGCAGGGAGAATGGAGAGCCCCAGGTCCCAGATTCTCTATCTGGTATCTCAGGAGGCGGTTCTCAAGCCTAAGTGGGCGCCCCTACCTGACACCCAATCTTCAGTTCTCTAAACCCTTACGTTACTTTTTCATCCCCAGGAACTGAACCAAAAGTAGAGCGCATTTTTAACACAGTTTGTTGTTGTTGTTGGTTTTCAGCCCTCCACAATATAGACTAGTTAGGACTTCTGGTCAGAATTTTCTGATTTGAGTACAGTAATAAGATCACCCACAGGCTAGGTGGCCATCCCCAAGGAAGGGCTAACATCCTCCGTCCCCACCTCCCACTTACCTGCTTAGACATCAGCTTCAGATTTCCTAGGAATTTTGCCAAAGGTCCCCCACAAGGATCACCTAATAGCAAGCTGTGACAACAGTCCCTTAACCCGGGTCCTCACTCAGCCCCAGTTCCGGGCTGTTTTACCTCCACAGTGTCTAGATGTGACTGCTGGGTACCACTCCCTCACCATAACGAGTCTGGGAGCAGAAAACAGATCACAGACGCATCCAGGCCATTCTGTCACTGGAACCTCCATCTCCCTGAATTGCAGAGCTCTCCAGCAGGAATCTAAAATCCACCTGCTTCGGAGGATCCAGAATCTTCATTACTGTTTTTGTTATCACATTGCTATTGACACAAAACCTGTTTATCACCAAACAAGCGACCTGCAATGCAATAAGGTCGGTGTAATTCAGCAAACACAAAACCTGACCTGGATTTCGGAATAGAATTCTATTTCTAGCCTTACCCTTGACGCACAGTACGCACGACCTTGGAGTAGTTACTACGCCTCAGATTTTTCATCTGTAAAATACCCACTTCCTACCTTGGAGGATGAACTTGATAATATCTGCAAAGTACTTGGAGGTCTTCGAGGAAGGACCCTGCTGCATGATCACGTGTCATGCTTACTGGGCTCACGTCCCTGCATCTGAATAGAAAGTCGAAAAGCAGTCTAAGGAGTGAGTTTCGAGTGATATTGGCTTGAAATAAGTCAGATCTATCCGTGCCAGGACTGAAACGGTGAATGACTCTCAAAAGACTGTGTTAACTAACCCTCCTTATTTCTGGTTGTGCTTCAATCTCACCTTGAATGTTAACTCTAAACCGCTAACCTGTTTCTTTCCCTTTGTTCACTTTTTTCCCACCTGCCATTGCATGACATGCAGGGTCAGTTTTGTGCATGACACCCGCTACCAGTATTGGTAGGTTTCAACCTTTCTTTTATTTGTCTTATATATTATGTACGGTACCTTCACTTGCTTGAAATTGATTTGCAAGAGATGGTAGGAATGCTTCAGGAAATGGTAGATCGGAAGGCTTATTTGGCTTTAGAGTTAACATAGAGGTTTGTTACATGTACTTGTATAGTTAAGAAAATGACCGTTTTACTGTGGCTAGGACAACCACGGTGCTAGAGCAACCGCTACAGAACATAAAACCACAAGCACAAGTCTGCTTTTTTAAATTACCTGTATTTGGTTTCTCCTGAGAGTTGATGATGTGTTAGCAGAAGAGAAAGAGCTTACTTTATCAGAGAGGCAGGCTAATTTCATCGATCAATGTTTTTAAAGTTTCCTAGTGGTGTGCCTTTATCTCCTCTTTGCTGTGTGTTAGAATTATCAGAGTTTCCCAGAAGTATTTATTTTTTAAAAAAAAATTATAAATGGATGTATTTTGAAAACAAATATCTGACCTGCCTTGCTTATTGTTCTTTTTAATTTTGCATTGATTTATTTGCGATGATTATTCATTCCTTAGGATCCCCTTAGATATTAACCTCAAATAGCATATAGTTATCCCCATGTGTCCTTATGCCTTGGTACAAAAGCCCGTCTTTAGGACGTATGAATTAATTCTATTTAGAGAAAAGAAAAGCAAGCACTGGCAAAATTTATCTGGCTATTGCACCGTAACTGTGCTAGAATTTACATCAAGGCTATGATTTTCACTCCACAATTATTAACCCAAATAAACCACAATCCCCAGTAATGTCAGTTCAAACAAGCAACCCCAAATTGACACACACAAAAAAATCGACTTAACTGCAATAAATTCAAAAGAAAAAAAAATCCTATCCTAAATTACACCTACGTATTGAACCTCTGAAATTTTAGAACTATGACCAACGGTGAATATGATGTACTCTTACTTAGCTGGACATTGCACTTCAGGTTTCTAGAAGCAACCGTTATGCCAGGCACTGTAGACTCTGAATCGGGAATGATCTATTGCTAGAAGTAAAATGTTTGTAAATACATCAACCAAAGTCATCTGCTTTGGCCTTTCTGGGAATCACTGATTATGTTTTAAAACTTCCTTTAATTGTACTTGTAATAAGCTATTTTCCCTTTTTTATTTCTCTCCCATGCTTCCTTGCTTTGCATTGTGATTGCATGCCATCTGCTGGTTTAACCCATGATGGCTTGCCGCTCTGATATTCACCATGCCAAAATACCACTTCTATTACCATAATGCTACACCCTCCTGTTCATTGCTCCCATGGTTCCCCTCCTGAAAGTACCCATGATGCACAGCGCTACGTCAGCCACTGTCTCTGCAGCAACAACTCCTGCAACAAGTGTCCCCTTCGCAGCAACAGCCACAGCCAATCAGGTTTGCTCCTTTTAAAGCTTTCTTTCACAAATCCCAAACTCTAAATGAGTGCTGATATTTAAAAAAAAATTCTCGGTGAGAATTTTTTTTTCATGTTTATCCATCAAATTTTATTTTTTTAATTAGTTTATAGCAAGCATTTGTGGACAGGTTGCACTTATTTAGAGTTAACATTTACTGCAAATAATGATGTAGCTATGTTTTGTGTTGCACTGTTTGTTTTCGTACCTAATATTGTGTAATTAACCTGACAGGCTTACATTCCTTTTAGTCCAGCATTGCGTATCCAGTGGTTTGTGAATGGCCACAGAGAAATTACAAAGCTCTCCTGCGGGTGCTTCGAAACTGGCTAATTTTGTTTGAATCCATTCAGACCCCATCCATCTGTTATGGAGGAAAAATATATATATTCTCCTCTTAGCAAAGTCTCCCCTTTTCCCTTAGCATCAAATCTGAGGTCTGAATGAGTCATCCCGGGTTAATGTTTCACCCTGGTCGGTCGTGCTCGCTCCCAGGCGCGCTTGGCTCCCCCTGTACCATCTGCTCAGACTCTGGCGGGAGAGCCAAATCGTACCGGAAGAAGAATACCCGGGCACTGAGTTCACAAAGGCTGGATATAACTGTTTAGGGATGTTTAACTCTGTTGGTTTAATGCATGTGCCAATAAGACCGTGGATGTACTGTTCCTCCATGAGAGGCGGTTGGCTGTTTGCCACTCCGTGGTCACAGGCGGACTGTGATCCTAACCCCGGCCAACCAACTCGCACACACGAGCTCCCCGGTTTGGAGATGAGGATGAGTCAGCAGTAACTCTCACCTGGCCTAGAAAAACACGGTACTGTGCATGCCCGCCCTGCAGAGAAGAGCAATCTTGGTTTTGTTTTTAGCTTAGTTTGGGGGTCTTTTTTTGTTGTTGTTTGTTTGTTTGCTTGTTTGTTTTAGATAAAATCAATGTCCTGACAAACGATGAAAAGAGATCTAGGAGCAGGCTGGAGGGCAGGTCCCAGCTAATGAGAACAACTGCAAACACTTGTGTCAGGGCGCACAGGGCGGACGCGAAACTGACTGCCTTCCGGGGGGGAGGGCTCATTCACACTTCCTTTCCATGTTCAAGCGAATAGCGATTCCAGTGCCACAGGTCGTGTCACTGAGAAGATGGGTGTGAAGGCACTTGAATGAGGGACTAAAAATGAAATCCCACAATACCCCTCCCGAGTCCCGGGAAGTGTGCGGAGTAGGAGAGGAGGGCGGGGCCGACGAGGAGGGCGGAGCCGACGAGGAGGGCGGAGCCGACGAGGAGGGCGGAGCCGACGAGGAGGGCGGAGCCGACGAGGAGGGCGGAGCCGACGAGGAGGGCGGAGCCGAGGCCACCAGGGTTCCCAGGCAGATACACAGGGTTCACAGCTCTTCCTGTCTTCACCTCCCTCCTGGCAAATGCCGACTTACCTCTACAGGAACTCAGCTTCAAGACAGAGATAACAAAGAGCAGCAAATAAGTTTGTTTCTTAGCAGGCGGGATGGGAGAAGGGAGGGACAGAGTGTGCCCTTCCATTATTCGGTTCAAAGTACCCCTTTTCACTACTCATTCTTAATCGGAAAGCCAGGTGTCTCTTTCCTTTATATATTAGTCCTGCCTTCCTGAACCATGTCTTTGTGACTTCTCATGGAATTTTTGTTACAAAGTCCCTTCATAAGAGCACAAGTTTGGAGTATGATGGAGTAGTACTGGTTCCAGTGCAATTTTGCCTATGCTGTATGGCAGGTTAAGCACTTCATGTACAGAGAGATCTTCTCTAGGAATGGAAAGGAAGTCAAGACAAAGAAATAATTTGGAGTTTTAGGGGAAATGAGTTTATTATGATAAATACTTGATCATGCATTATTTTAGGAAAAATTATTTTATGATGATCAATACTTGACCGTGTATCATAAATATGTTTCCAGCCAAGTGATTTTTGGGGGGGGCTCCTTTGGTAGAAAGAACTTTGAGAGAGAGATTATATGGGTATACATAGGTTTATATATGTGTGTAGTGAGGCAGGAGTAGAAAATGTGAACTACTCAGAATATATCATTTCGTGGCAGAGTGTAACTGGCAAAGAAACTAACAAGTTTAACTTCAGTGAAATCCAAGGCAATATAAGTAAAAGTGCACCTGATGGTGGATTCAAGAATCTGAGATTCTGGGTTTCGCAGCGTTGAATGGGCTGGTTGCTGCTTTGCACTGCGATGGGAAATCCTTTAGCAGCTCTTGATGAAGATTTGCTCGCACAGGAAAACCACAGAGAAAGGAAATAGCAGTATGCGTAAACTTTCAGATGGGATGTCCTTTATGTACTCTCAACGAGTTTTAAAGTAGCCCAGCAGCTACCAGAGAACTTGGGAAGTCTTTTCGGTGCCGGTGAATCCAGCATTCAGAGGCTGTGGATGAATGTAAAATGGCAAGTTCATCTGCTTAAGATTTCACCCCTTGAACGCTAATTGAATCGTATCCATGTGAATTATGTCATTTGCATGTAATGAATCTCAGTTCCCTCCTCCGTGAGAGGAAGACTAACTAGAATAGACTCCTTGAAACCCCTCCCAGCTTGAAGATTCCAGAAACTGAGTTTCCTTAGCTGTTACACTGGGCCCGGAGTGTGAGATCATCAAGGTAAACCAATGAGTTCAGAGTTCAGCCCAGGACAGGCATCCTGCCTCCTTTTCCTCCACTGGGAGATCTGTCTTTGACACAGAGTATGGCAGGATTTTGACAGGTTTTCAGTTCATTGGATCCATTTAGGCTGTCAGTTCCAATAGTTCAAATCTCACAGGTATCTGTAATTAGATACAAGCCATTCACAGAAGGAAGAAGACAGACCGAAACATCCTGTGACGGATCCTCCAGCTCAGTCTTGCTTAGCATGTCAGCCCCACCCCCTGTCCCCTTGTGAGCCGAGACACACAGACAACAGATCCATCAACTCGATCCTCGGGGCTTCATCAAAATGTCAGCTGTGACAGTTTCAGTTGAACTGGGGCTTGCAGTGTGCAATTACAGGAAAACAACACCCAAACACTTGTGGGAGATAGAAAATACTTTTTTGGCTATTTAGCTCTGGGAGTGGATATGTACACAAAAAGACACTACGTAAATCTCCTAACAACCATTTCCTGTCTCAGTTAAGGCCGTTGGGCCTTCATCTATAAATTACATCTGATATTACTATTATTTACAAACCGCTCATGTACCTGATGCTCTTCTACATGTTTTCTCTCCCATATATTATATATTAAATGTCATAGCATGTGTTTTCTGTTATATGAGAGAGCATTCATACCTTGTAAGCACAGATACACTCTATTCTCACGACAGTCTTTTGAGTGTGGTCATCGTCATCCCATCTCACACACGGTGGAGCTGAAACAGTTTTATCACCGTAGGCAAAGAGAAGCAGCCACACATGGTCTCGTTGGAATTTAATCCCTGGTGGTTTGACTCCAGAGGCCTTGCTGTTAACCTAGTAGTTAACTAGGTGACTAGGTAACTAGGATTACCTGGTAGGTGTTCATACCATGCTACACTGCCCTTCTCTATCATTATAAATGTACAAAAGTCACTTCTTCCACAAACATAACTGTCTTTTGAATGAGACCCAAGAGCAGCAAACTCTGTTGCTAATGCAGCTCAAACAAAGATGAATTCTAAGCAGGGAGATGAAGTGAGCACAGCTTCTAGCTAGTTCTGGAATAGCCAGGTCGTGTTTACAAACCCTGGAGCAGATACATGTTAGTTATAATATATAACCACATGATAATAGCCTCTGTAATACTATAGCCAGTGAGTAGACCGAAAATTGTGGATAATTTCTATACAAGTAAGATCAGTAAAAAGTAGGATATATGCAAAGTAAAAAAGGATTAGTCATTTATCACCATGAAACCAAGTTCATGGGCATATTTTGTGAATCACTGTCCTAGACTTCTAGCTTCTGCCAGTCATCACACAAATAGCTTGGTAATGAGCGAAATTGAAATTAAAAATGAGAATGCCATATAAATCAGCCAACGTAGGCCTCCTCACACAGATAGTCAGAATAGACGTGTCTATAGGTACTGATACGGAAACAAATTTCATCGCAGAGCGCACACTAAAAGAGGTCGCGGAAAACAGCTTAGTATCTGGATTACCTAGCAGTTTTTCATACTGCGAGAAATTTTATTGGCTAAAATGAGAGTGCAGATTTGAATTCCTATAATGTGAATTATTACAGTACCCTATGCTGTCGTTGCTTTATTATTTTTTATTTCAAAACTGCATTCTATTTCTAGAGGGGAGAAAATCATTTCTAAATAAAAATATTTCAAGTCTTAGGGTTTTTTTTTTTCATTTATGCACAGAGATTATTCCGTTTACCTAATCACATCCTCGAAGGCCCAATTAAAATATAATTTATACTCTGGGTCTTCTCCTGATCCCCTGCAGAATGACTTACTTTTCTTTTTTTTTTTTTTTTTAGATTTTATTTATTTATTTTTAGAGAGGGAAGGGAGGGAGAAAGAGAGAGAAACATCAATGTGAGGTTGCTGGGGGTCATGGCCTGCAACCCAGGCATGTGCCCTGACTGGGAATCGAACCTGCGACACTTTGGTTCGCAGCCTGAGGTCAATCCACTGAGCTACACCAGCCAGGTGACGTACTTTTCTCTCTCCTTGGAATTGGTCAAGGACTTTATCCGCACGCTCCTTAAAGCATCGTCACTGGAGAGAAAGAACGACAAGCAGGAATGTGCAAAGGTGTGCAGATAAGGCGGGAAAGTGTGAAGTTGAGCAGAGAAGAACTAACAATAGGTCGGTCCAGGCTTCTGTTTGCAGGAGTGGCCACAACCAAGGCTTCATTCATATTGTGTGGGGTCTTAAATGCCACGTGAAGGGCTGTGCCCCTTGTTTGGCCACTGGAGAGTTTTCAAACAGGATAGAAGCCTAGGAAGAGTGAGCAGCTGCATCCCAGGCAGGCGAGCCTGCCGAGGCCACCAGTGAGACGTTTGACCAAGACCCCAAACTGGGACAGTGGCAGCTGGCAAGCGGCCTGCTTCTCCTTGCCTTTGCTGTGACATGGGGAGAGTTACTTTTAGCCAAAGGGAAGCGCAACAGCTATTTCACACTGTGGCAAAACATGTCCAAACAATGCCACGTGGCAGAAAAAGAAGTTTGGGTGGACATGAAAGGTTAACCGCAGGAAGTTGCCTCTGTAGGGCCTGATCCACGTGCCTTGGAGAACAGCAGTTGGGTGGACAGCGCAGTCACGGGCCTCCAGGGTCTTGCCCCAGGTGCACAGCTTCCCACTTCCTCCCTAAATACACCTTCAGAGCCACAGAAGGTCAAAGACCTCCAGGCCTTTGCTCAGGAGAGAGAGAGTCCCTTCAGATTTGGTGTAAACACACATCGCCCACGTTTCCATGGTGAGAGCTGTGTGGGCGGTGGGTGCACTTGCTTGTCTCATTCGTTCTGGGTCAAGAGTCCCTGCGACGAGGAAACATTCTTACTTGTTGGATGTTAGGATTTTATATATTTTTTAAAATTTTATTTATTTATTTTTAGAGAGGGAAGGGAGGGGAGAGAGAGAGAGAGAGAGAGAGAGAGAGATGTGCAGTTGCTGGGGGTCATGGCCTGCAACCCAGGCATGTGCCCTGACTGGGAATCGAACCTGCGACACTTTGGTTTGCAGCCCCTGCTCAATCCACTGAGCTACGCCAGCCAGGGCTACGGTTTTATATTTTTTAAGCAGCATTCTGTCAGTACCATCACTACCTTTAAAAACTGGTGAGATCAAACTATATTTCCGGCCATACGTTAGGCAACTGTCACATTTTCCAAAAAGGGTAATTCATCTTTAAGATTATGACCTCAAAGTCACATCTTCTGAATCCTCTCCCAAAGATTGAATCCATTCAAGAGAAAGTTGGCCTTAGGAAGGAAGAGCTTATTGAAAAATTGTTGTGTTTTTTTTAATCAACAGAGGATATGTTTATTGGTTTTGAGAGAGACGGAGGGAGAGAGAAAGAAAGAGAAAAACATTGATGTGAGAGAGAGACATCTCCTGTACGTGCCCCGACTGGGGATCGAAACCACAACATTTTGGTGCACAGGACGACACTCCAACCAACTGAAGCACCCGGCTAGGGCTGAAAATTCATTATTAATATATCATATACTACACAACCCTTTATTTGTTGGAATATTTGATAAGTAAGAAAGTCCCATTTCCCAGACATGCCACCTGATATAAATTTACTATAGATAATCAGTTTCAAAAATATCTTATCAGGAATGTGAAATAATTACATGTAGTCAGATGTACATATTGTGTTTTGTCTGGCCTGCTACAAATTACTAGAGAGAAAAGCAAATCATGAGATTCTACTCATCCTCACATATAAATGTGAACACAACTTTGAAGCTATTTGTATACAGAGTCTTAGATGTATAGGTTAGCGTATACCAACCAAGAAATCTGGAAAGGCAAGGTCACGTTTTACTCAAACGCTCACCTCTGAGAGTTGTATAAAACATCTATTATTCAAAACCATCTGCCAGGACTAGATTCAGATGGATGTAGGAGGCATTTAGCATTCCCCGCCACTTGACCAATTTGGAGGTGGCACCTTCACAAGAAAACTCTCGGTGATGTGGGTTCCCACGTAGGAGGAGGAGCATTCTGTCAGATACCACTCCTGAAATACACAGTGCAGTGGCCGGCTTCTGGGGCTGGTCCCACTGTAAAAAGGCTCCTTTCTTGTGGTTTGCTGGTTCCAGGAGGCAGATTACAGACAGCAGCTGGGCAGCAAGTGTCAGAAGCCAACCCTTTAGAACCACACTGGGGTGGAGACATCCATCCCAGCATTGCACTGAGACAGTTGCTCAGCCCCAGCCACCTGTAGCTTCCTGCTGACAGTCTGACTGTAGGAGGGGTCCCACTGCAGCAGTGCGTCTTGTGGCTTCCTGTGAGGCAGCATTGCCGCATGGGACATTTTGTGGACAGAGGTCAAAGGGAGTGAGTGTGTGTGTGTAGGAGGGGGGTAGAGAGAAAGAGAGAGAATGAGCTTGGAGCCTGCTGCATCTATCCAAGTAAATAAAAAAAAAACGATGAAAATTACAGTGTTTTCATTCAGTGTATGCTATTAGTTAAAGCTTCTTGGCAACTTGAGTCTAAATCCCATGGTGCGGTGCAGCCAGGGCACGGGAATCCAGGCTGGCTAGTGCGGTCAGACTATTTTTAGAAGGCAGGTAGGAGGGCTCCTCCGTCTTAGGTGGACTTGGTTTGCGAGAGCCGCATGTATAGAGGCAGATTATTCTTTCTCTTCAAGACAGCAGAGCGTGAGAAGAAAATAGACCTTCTCCTGTCCTGCCTCAGAGGCTGCTGCCTCGCAGGACTACCATGAGGTTTAATGAGTAAGTGTGTCTGCAGACTTTCTCTGAGAAAGGCTAAGTTACATAAGTGGCATAATCCAGTACGTTTTCATTTTCCATGAATAATTGACACCTCGTGGTGAGAAGCTTGGGCGGAATTCTTCTGTGCATAACACCTAAAGACCTAATATCAGCTCCAATGTCGTGCAGTGGGAGAGAAACGTCAAGGGCTCCTGTGTAGAACTTGACCTCCTGGCGGGTTGTCCTACTTAGTGCACGTCAAATCCCGTCCTCTTTCCCATTGTGATGGAATTTGGGGGAAGCTTTTTAGATTGAAAAGTCATGCTCCCCACAGTATTTTGACTTTTGTTACGGTGATAAAATCATGCTCCGTTTTTCTAATTTGAGTGCTCCTCTTTCGAGCAGCAGGAAGATACCATTCATTCTACATGTATGTTTATTTCCAGCTCTCGATGTGTAAGGAAAGACCAGCTGCCATGCAGGAATTCAGACCCATTGCCAAGGGTTGAAAGGTGAAAGGGGTCTCATTGTGATAAACGTTGCCTGAGCAGAGGGAAATTTTGATTCAATAGGCATTTATCTCCCCGAGTGCTGCCACCACCGCCCGCCTTCTCGCACGTGCCCCTGCGCGTTTGGGGGGCTGCCAGCCTTCCTGAGTGAGTGATGGACAGGGGAGAGCTCTGCTGCTTCCCCACAAGCTAACCTGGCTGTCGCTCCCACTGCACCCGATAGGACAACCACCATGTGTCAAAGACAAAGTGGCATTCGGTCTGGCCTCTCAGCCCCTCCTGGCAGTCCCTCTAGGCAACAGCTTCCGGGGTCTGAGTCTGCTGAGCGTTCCAGAAGCCACCAGTGTGGGCAGGTACTAGAGGTAGCTAGGAGCCCACTGCCTAGTCAAAGAGAGTGAGGAAGGTAGAGAGTGTCACCCAGTGCCATAGCCATATGCTCAAGCATTACTACCTGGGAGGTGAGCCCACGGCAGGGCCTTGTGCCTAACGTGGGGAGGGAAGTCTTGAGGGATGTGAAGGAACTAGACAGGTAGTGGACAGGTGAGGTAGTTCCTGAGCAGTGTGTGAAAGTCAAGGGGTGAACACAGGGGTAGGGGAAGGGGAAAAGGGCCCTGACATTATAAATGCACAGTGTTACGCTTTACGGGTGCTCACGTGTAAGCCAATCAGGTGGGTCCTGTTCTTCATCTTGTGCACGTGACAGAGTCAAGGCTCAGATCTGGCCACATCTCGAATCCATAGTCGAGTCTGCACTTGACCTCAAGCCTATCTGACCCTGAAGCCAATGCTTCCCTCTTAGCCCACACTGATCCCCAATAGCCTGTGAGGTTCAGACAGGAGCTTCGGGATCAGTCTCGAACTTTCCCACGACAGAAGCTGACAGGGCAGCTAGTAACACATCAGCTCTAAAGAAGGGGCACTCTGGCTCACGTGGGCAACATGGCCTGGTCCAGGCCACGCTGCAGTGAGTGGGAGCGTGAAGGGGAGGATGCGTGTGGGCAGCACTGGAACACTCAGTGGAGGGGGCGAGGAGAAGGGAGGCTGTGGAGGGCCGTGAGGGGCAGGATGAAAGCAGGTCAGAAATGTTAAATGAGAGACTCGGGAACACTGACCTCCTGGAAGCGAGTGGGGAGCTAGAAACTGGGGTATATAGGCTCAGTGCAGAGTAACTGGTGAGGAAGCACTTCTCTGATGAGTGTTGAAACTGGGAGAGAAAACAGAAAACATGGGAAGGATGAACAATCAAGAATCAGGGAAATTCAGGGAGGCATTCGGATCCTTAGCTCTCCCGGTGGCTTTTCTCCAGGGTCTGTGTGTCTGTGGAATTCACTGGCCCCTCCCCCCACCACAGCAACCGTCTGCAAGACGGGTCTCCCGGTGCCCTACAGAGAAAGAATGGTTCTTGTTGACACGTCTTCACTTTTATCTGCACAGTAAAGGACAATTTGTGGACTGGTATTTTCTGACATCAGTTTATGGGAAAAAAACCATAGTTTTTTTAGCATTTAGAATCCATCATCCTTCAGCATTAGGTATAATAGGCTAGAGTTTTGGTCTCTTTGTTTTACTTTAGGTGACCAAATTACATCATCCTTATGATTACTCCACTTGCTCTGGAGTTTTCAAAGATCTCAGAGTTTCTGTTGGTGAGCTTTCCATAATCAAATAGAGGCCCTCTTCACTATGCACCGCAAACACATTTCTGGAAGGAGCATCGTTAAGCTGGTCATTGTAAAACGTCACCCATTTCCCCATAGCCACAGTTACGTCAGGCCTTCTCGGGGTGACCCAAGACCTGCGTCATCTGCAACAAGGTTATGAAGTGCATCAGTCATAAGAGCAAATTCACCACACTCATGCTGTATTTCTACAATCACACACACACACACACACACACACACACACACACAGGAAAATGACGATGCAGGTTATACTGTACATTGGAACAGGAGCCCAGGTCAGCCAGGTTGCTTACCCAGATTGCATAAACAGAGAACCAAGACTAGGACCCAGTGATCTGTGTGCTACCTAGAGCAGTGCTCTTCCCCTCGCACCAAACTGCCTTCCTGAGCTAGGGCTTTCAAGGGTCGTCTGTGGGGCCCGGAGCACTCTAGGGACCTGGGGGTAACTCAGGAGCTCTCCTGTATAAGCACTCCCCAACGACCTTATGCTAAGCCTAGTATAGGAATTGTCTTGCTAAAACCCAGAACAGTTCTGTAGGGGACTGTTCTTATCCCCAATGTGTACGTGTAGATGAGAAAACTACAAGTTCGAGACGCTAAGAAACTTGCCCATGATCATCTATCCAGTGGCAAAACCACATTGAGAACTTTCCTCCAAGCCCTTAACCTCTCATTTTACAGTGAGAAGAAGGACCTTGAAGGGTTACATGGTTCACTCAAGGTGACATAAGAGTTAATAAGAGGTAAAGACGCACCTCCTCACAGCGTGCCCGGTCCTCCTTCCACCACCAAGCCACGATCCATCGTGAATATGCAACTCTCCATTTTTTCTGAACAATCGATAGCTTGCCTCCTCCTCAGAATTTAGAAAGATTTTTGAAGAATCAAAAAGAGACCCCGGGACGTTAAACTCAATTTCTTCTTGTTCTCCAAATACTTTTTCCAGTAATGATTTTATGGTTCTTCCATTCGTCATTCCTTCAATAGTTGTCATTGTTACACTGAAATATTTGAAAGGGCCAGAGAGCCACTTCAGTGATGAGGATTTAGGAGAAAAGGAATTGCTTAAATCAATCCCAGTTATTCATCTTCTTTTCTTTGCCCTCCCCTGACTCCTGCAACATATGGGGGTGGCCTTGAGCAAGGAGAGAAGTTAAAATCAGGGGATCTAAAGATCGTATAAAGGATGAGAAGAAAACTTCCTTGTGTTCCTTTGCCTTGGAAAAAGGTGTTTCAGAGTTGCTTCTTTTAAAAAATATATCAACTTATGAGTTCCCTCATTCTTTCTGCTACGTGAGAAGAGGCGAAGGCTTAAAAATTGAAGTATGGTTGTTTATTAGGCAAGACTGGGTGTGCAGGGTGTCCATGAATAGGGGTTTGCTCGAAGCACAGTGCCCTGAGGTATATTGCTAATTGCTACACCTTGTCGAAACATTCATGTTTTGTGGCCTAGCCTAGGAAACTAAAATAGGTGAGACGAAATATTACCGTAGGATAATGGTAGCATCACGTGCTTGCTCCCACTAAGCTTTCGTTAACTAATTATCTACTCACAGCCACTCATGAGTTAGGGACAGTGTTTAATTCCCGTGACGCAGATGAGGGACACCAAGAACCAGTTACCCACGGGAACACATCTGTCAGGCCGGAAGCTGGCTTTGAACCGGGTCTGGCTCTACAGAATGGGGGAGGCTGCCTCTCGGGAGATGGTATCTGTCTGTCCTTGACATTGGTCATCGTATGCTACTGGCTGGAAATGTCTTTATATAAAAGATCTTAGTTTGAAGTGATTCATATGAATGGCAGTTGGGACTTTCATAAATAAATAGAGAAATTCAGCCTCTATTAAGCTGTCGGTGACAGGTCAGGATATACAAACACAGAAACGGAAGTGAATGCACTTGACATTTTAAAAAACCTTTGTCTCGTCAAAAATCAAGCATATTACCAGCGTAGATGGAGTTCCATCCAGATCATATTACATTTAAATGTACACTATTACTATTCGAATGCCTATTTAAATAGAAGTTGAAACCAAATTTTATATAAGATCATGAATCTTAAACAGACTAAGGAAAGGAAACCAGCATTCACCAACAGCCCCTATTACGCATCAGAGACCTTATGTACACTCTTCCATTCAACACTCAGCAGAACTCTGGCAAGTGTCTTACCCATTTTCCAGAGGAGAGAAAATCGTAAAACATAATTTACTTAAGATTAAAGAAGTAGGAAGTGGCTGCACAGCTTGAGAAGTAAGATTTGTCCGGGTCCGAATCCTGTTCTCTTCTGCATCCACCATATTTGAATTAGACATTATTATGGCCAATGTAGGATTGGGATTAATCTCTTTGTATGGTCTCCTTACACACGTCTAACTACTGAGTTTTAACTACTAACTGTAAAAGTTGTAACAACTTAAGAAGAAAGTTCTAGTGGAACTTTTAACATCCAGGTGTAGTGTTACCAGAAACAGTCTGAAAACATGGCTGGTTGCTGAGACCAACAGCGAAATGAAAGTTTCAGTCCAGGAAACGAGAGCTGGACTCTCGTCCTATGGACAAGGGCCCCGTCCTTGGGGGGTCACTGTCAAGTGACTTCCGGCAGAAAAGAGTCCACCAAGAGGAGTTCTCTCACCTGAAACTTTCATTTCTTAAACAACAATAATTTAAAAATTGAGAGACTATTTTTTCCCAGTCTTCCCACCGAGCCTTGCCTATCAAGCTCAGGTTAGATAAACGTCGCTAGTTGGGAACGACTGTGTTGTGCAGCCCGGACTAGGCAGCTGTGAAGGGAGCAACTAGAAAGTTCGTTCAGTTGTGAGTGAAACCGTAGAGCTAAATTAAGGAGCGTGCCAAGCAATCCAACGACGATTCAGGTGAGCTCCCAGGAGGAGCCAGGGTCCCATTCTGAAGCCAAAACACGGGAAGGATGCAAAGAAAGGCAGGAGAAGAGGGGAAAAAAAGAAGGAATTAAGTATTGGCAAGAAAGGGGAATGGGAACTGACTGTTTAGTGGCTGCAGGCTTGCAGACTGGAATCATGGAGAGTTCTGCAGACGGGCAGGGGTAACGGTCGCCCAGCCACGCGCGTGAACTACTCGCCTAAAACAGGTTAAAATGGCAAATTTCATGCACTGCCTGTTTTGCCTCCAAGAAGATTGGAGATTGACAGAGGTTGGAAAGAAGGACGTCTCCCTGTACTTAAGTTGTTTTATCAAATCCACAGTATAAAATTATCCTTTTCACAGTAAAAATTCTTGATGGCTGCCATGTCCCACTGTGAGCATCCGTTTTCACGAAGCAGGTCGCTGAGTACAGACGCAGCTTCTCCCCCGGCGAACCGTGTCTGTTGGCAGCCGGGACCATCGATGTGGAGGCGCCGTGCCGCACGAATGTCCACTGTGTCCTCAGTGGGGACACAGCGTCACACCTTTTTTTTTTTTTTTTTTTTGAGAGGGTTGGCAGAGCCAGCTGCGGCTTTATTTTAGGAGGGGAAGAAAAAACCAAACAGTTGATTTGGCTTTTAGTTGCAGGCATGGGTAAAAGGCGGTGCCCTAGGCAGCGAGCACCCCCACCTCAAGGTGCGCTGAGGCCTGGGACTGTGCCTGTCTGAGTAGATGTTTCCTAAGAGTCCAGTGTCCTCCGTGTAACACTCACAGCTCTGGGAACACAGTACTGACCAGACCGTCCCTGCTCTCGTGGGCTTCACACGGTCAGCGGGACAGGCGGCAAACCCACGTGCAAGTACTTGCAGTCAAAGTACTGGCCTGGCCAAAAAGTTCATTTGAGCTTTTTTTTTTTTTCATATAATGGCTCTAGTGCTTAGTTGTCTTTAACTCCATTCAAAACGATTTTGTTAGATTGCATTGTGACAGCTGCCATATCAGCGTGCATTAAAAAAAACTTATCAAAATTGGTGAATTTTTGTGCAGCCATTTTAGTATTGAAGATGGAAGAAGACACAACATTTTTGGTGTATTGTGCTTTATTATCTCAAGGCAAAAATGTAACTGAAATGCAAAAAAAAATTGTGCAGTGTATGGAAAAGGTGCTGTGACTGATCAAATGTGTCACAAGTGGTTTGTGCAGTTTCTTGGTATACTGACATTTTGGCCAAATAATCCTTTGCTGTGGGGCTGTCTCATGCACTGGAAGATGTTTAGCAGCACCCCTGGCCTCTACGCACTGGAAGCCAATAGTGGGAGATAGCCGACATACTCAAAACACCCAAATCCATAAAGTTATTGGTGAAAATGAAAACTGTCTCTTATTTTATGGGAAAAAAATAAACAGACTTTTTGGCCAACCCAATAATCATCACATAGTAAGGATCCTCTCGAAACTCGGAGATGCTGGAGGAATGGGCCTCGCCTCCGAGCCCTGAGGGAGGGAGGCAGTCAGTAATAAAGAAGTGAAAGAGGACATGGAAGCTCTCATCCTTCATATGTTTTCTCCCTTCGGTTCCCATCTCACTCTCTATTACACCCGGATATTTTGGCACTTTCTGGGGAGCTAATAGGGAGGACAGGTGGCAACCTGGTTTAATTACCCACCACACTGCGGAGTGAAAAACTAAGGCTCAGAAGGGTCACAAAGCAGGTCGGTGGCACAGAGAAGCCTCTAGAAATTTTACTGCAGAATCTGTTTTGATTTGTCCCTGGCACACAAGTGAGTGGTTTTGTTCATCTCTCTCTCCCTCTCTCTCTCTCTGTCTGACACACATACAAAAAGAGGCAAAGAACTGAAAACAAAACAAAGCAAATTTCGCTGGAAATGTCGGTGGCACTGCCATCCCACCAGTCTGAGAAACGTGCAAGGTGATTAGCAGACATACTTCACACCCTGTACATATTATTAATCGTACCGCTCTTTTTACTGAATCTTCACACTTTGCTTTTCTGCCTTTAGCATCTTAAAAGCCCGTTCTCCACAGGCTGAATGATACATGCTGCCCCACTGTTCAAATGAACGCTGGAGCCGAAATGTGCCCGGGACTCTAGGTCTCACGTAACGGCAGTGGGCACAGAGGCAGGGCACTGAGCTGCCCGGGTGTTGCACCCACCGGGGCGCTCTGTCTGGGATTTCTCTTGACCTGAGTCTTCAGTTTATCACTGGGGGCAAAACCGCACATTGAAAAGAGCAGGTATAAATGAATGCTTTAGAAAGTTCTTTTCAGTTGCTACATACACCATTTTTTGAAAGTGTAAGAAAGAGCTTTCTTAGATGGCACCTCCATATCTAAAGCTCTCCTTCCGTGAAAGAGCCTCAGGTGTGGGCAGCCCATTGAATCCCAGACAGCTTTGCTCGCTGTAAATCTTCCCATAAACCATCTTGCTGTAGGTATTCTAAAGATAATATTTTTAGAGAAATATTTTATATCTACTATTATGTTTTAGAATTTTTTAAATAGTGCGGCCCTAATAGTATTTATTGTTTCTTGATTTAGTAGAAGAATATAGCCTTCTTTCATATGCAGACAGTCCCTAATTTAAAAAATGTTTGTTTGTTCAACATTCCCTTTGTCACTTGGCTTGGGGCTCGTGATTTTCCCGTAGAGACAGTGGCAGACAGTGGCGGTTAGGGGTCTGGACTGCCTGCGGTAGGGTAACTCATGGCATTGCTCAGAGATAATACCGTGCTGACAGCATGGGACTGGCCAAATGCCATGTTCACAGGTGTTTCTGTGCCTCTGAGATTCAAGATGCCAGAAGCCTGTGCGTACCTCAAGCCCCAGACAGCTGTGTGACAGGAAAGACCTTCCCCCTCGCCACCTGCACACAGTCTAGGGACCATGATAGTGTGGTGAGTTCATGATTGGAATGTTCCCTGGGGAAGGCTCAAGGAGTACGAATGGGGTGTGAAGTCAAAAACGTCAGGGGATGAGTAAGGAGGTAGAAGCTGGGACCTGCTTGTGGGGGGCCACCAGCCGCATTCATATCGCCCTCTTCCTCCTCTCCCTCGGGCTCCAGGGCTCCATCTGCCCCCTTCTTTCTTTCTTCCCGGCTGTCACGTGGCCCTTGCAGTCCAGGGCTTTGTTTTGTCTTGACCTCTGGCCTCTGCGGCCCGAACATGGCCCCCATGGCTCCTCCCTTCCTGAACAACCACACAACTCTCCTGAGCATGCTTTTGTTTTAAACACCTCCGTGAGCATCAGGGGAAAGCACAAGAAGTAAAAAGTCTCCTCTCATACACCTTTGTCTTCTACCTCATTTATGCCCTGTAAGTGAAAACGTCACCTTTGGATAATGCACGGGTGTTTGGATGGTTTGGGGACTAGACCCCCATCTCGCCAGGAGAGCGACAGCAATGGTCCCCAGAATCCTCTCAGGAGATTGGGGCTGGGACTGTGGCAGAGAACGGGGCGTGATCACGGCATCATTGAAGTACTCAGAGTCCAGCTGTGTCCACACGTGGCATGGACTCATGGGAGGAGCGTGATGCTATTCAAATCAAGGGTCCCTATGCAGGTATTGTGTCCAGGTGATGCCAGTGTGGGCCCCGGTCAGTAATCTTCAGTGAGGCCAGAGTATTGCCTGCCAGCACAAAGTCAGTGACTAATACTGTAAATGACCATTGTTATATGTTAGAAAGTCTATCTATCTGAAGTGTTCACTGTGTTCAGGTATCACAAAATGGAAAATATTAGACAGAAATGAGTCACCAACACAATGATACGGCATTTAAAACAGGGGAACTAGAGCTTTGACTGGCACCTTCTAGCGATGGCAGGAGGCACAACAACGATCCTGACCGAATGCTCTTTAAGGCCTACTGCAAGTGGAGGGCATTCCCACTGACCCGAGGTTGCTCTTCTCGAGAGTGAAACTGATTGTCACATTTAATAAGTTTATGCCCTTTCTGTATAAGTAAAAGCCCCTTTTGTAAACAAGTCAGGTATGGCATAAGACACTACCATCCCTCAGAACAATATCCCCCCAAATAATTAATATGAGCATTTTTCAAAGTGTCTTTTTATATATCACTAATTATCTTTGAATTTTTTATACAAAGTGTATGAATAGTCTTGAAATTGGCCAAAGTTCTTGAAGTTGTCCATTCATTAACACACATCAGAATTGCTCTGATAACTATGTGTATCAAGAGACCAAAGACATTTGCATTTGACTTCAGTAACCAGTACTATGACGAAGTACAGATTTATTTTGCAGCCCAACATGTACAAACATCCTTCTGCCCTTGTACAACTCGCTGCAATCAAAATACTTCACCGGTTTTGCCTGTTGGACAAAGTCGAGAAATTTCAGACAGCCATGGTCGCCATGGCAAAGCTGGGGGGGGGCGTGGGGTGATGGGGAAAGGGTGGAGGGGACAGGAAACAAGGAGACGGAAGGAGGGGGGAACACCAGCAGAGCGCAGTGAGGATGCACAGGGCGACAGGGTAAGGAAACGGAAGAAATGAAAAGATGCTGGGACGGTGTGCCACGGGCAAACTTCCTTAGCCGGGCCATATTTTTAGGCATTCCATTGTTTTCTATTTTTAAATCAGTAATACGTTTTGTTTGTAATGACAGTGAAACATCCTTTCTTTAATTGCTTCCTGAGGGAACAGGAGCTTGTAACCAGGGAAAAAGATTTCTAAGAAATCAACCTAGTCTAGAAGTTTCCTTGAGGGGGCCTTTTTTTGGTTAGCTGCCCTGTTCCCACCCTCTGTGAGCGATTCTGCCCACCTGCCCAGAATACTTCTCCTTTTGTCTGTACATAATGGTGGAGGAATGGAGGGGGAATATACACATGGATGTTGTCGGAAGAGCTCTTTTCCTGCCTCCGTTGCTACAGCTTTCTCGAGAGTCCACTAGTTTTCTGTTCAGGCCGACATTGTGGCGTTGCAGCCTCGGAAATTCCTTATTTATTCAGCCGTTTGTGCAACCAACAGTCACTGAGTGCCTCCCACGTGCCCAGCCCCACCCTGGACACTAGAGGCATAAAGGTCGATGGGGCGCTGTCCTGTACTTACAAAACCAAGTCTGGCTGTGAACCTAGTCCCTGCCTCTGCCCTGCGTGGAATTGCCTAGTCAGGCTCCCACGCTACTGATTCCTTCAGATGTCAGCAAGGCCATGCACACACTTATAAGGTGTATCTTGTTTACTTCTTCAAACTCAACATTACACAGATATCATTGGATAGCTTTTCCCAGGAGGATTTAACTAAAACATCCATGATCCCCCTTCTCTAACCATTTCGTGGTTCGCATCCATAGGGACAGTAGGTCTTGTCACTGAAGTGTTTTCTATCAGTGAAGCCAAGCAGTGAGAGTTCTTACAGAACTTGACACTGAGCTAACATTTTCAAAGGTAACCCATTCGATGTCCCTGCATCTTGGCGATGAGCAGGTTTACCTAAGAAGTGTGAGCATTTCTAGATGTCACCTAGAATCTCCCAACCTCCAAAATTATTCATATATTCAGTTCCTGGAGATCAACCACAAGGCTGAAAACTCAGTACAAATGTCGGTGCCTCTGAAGCCCCAAGGAAAGTCTGTATTGATGTGTCTCCTTTCGCACCTGTTGCCTGCGAGCCGGTTAGCTCACCTGTTGCGTGCCCGCTGCCGATGTGCTCCATCCAGCTCAGTGTTGCAGCCTCTGCACACAGCTGTGCTGCCAGCCAAGAGCATTTCCCATGCTGGTCAGTTTTTTTTTTTTCAAGTGCCCACCCAGGGTAAAGGCCCGTGGATGGCTCAGCCTAAATTCACCATCAGCTTGGAAGAGACAGGTGACAGGCCCATTTCATTCCTGGTGAACCAGTCAAGGGGAGAACAGCGTTTTCTTCTTGGGGACACAGCACCTCTTGGTCAAGGACCCTACCCCTTTGGGTGAAAGCCAAGTGCCTAGAAGTGGCAGGATGAACTTCCTGTCACCGTGCTCTCCTGATCCTGCCCGCAGGGGTGACGGCCGCCTCCCTGTCTGTCACCTGCAGCCTTGGCCGCCGCCTGGCCCCGGAAGCTAGTGACCCAGGCTGAGAGGACATCCCCTCCAAGAAAGTAAGGCTCGACAAGGCCACAGACCAGCAGCGCATAGCTGCATTCGACCCAAAACACAGAGCTGTTTTCTATAATGTGAATTCATTGCTGAATTTCCAGTTTGGTTATTTTTTTTTAAATGGAAAGGTCCAGCCGTGGAGAGCCCAGGTTTCTGCAGGAAGCAGTGGGCTGGAGCTCAGGCGCTGCTACTCCATGCTTCCTGGACACAGGCCCCTCCCCCTGCCACGCTCTGTGCCTGACCCACTCACTCACATGCCTTTCCTGCCCCGCCCCAGAGGCCTAATATCTAGGCCCCACCCAGCCCAGTCTTCCTCTGACAAGCCTGACTGCCGTTGCACTGGGAGTCAGTGGCAGGCACTTCACCGAGGGTGCAGGGACCATCGAGTGGCTGGCTGCTCACAACACATTTGATGGGGAACGACCCATTCAATGCTCTCTGGGGCCATTCATGCTTTGTCTTCAGTAAATAAAGGTGAGACTAAGTGTGCACGGGGCCATAGGGGAGTAATGCAAGCGTGTGAAATAAGCAGAATCATCAGATCCTTAACCCAACCACCTGGAGGAGACGCTCATTGATGAATGGACATTGTTACAGCCAACTGATATTTTTGCACCACAGGCACTCTCGGTACAGCCAGGGGTCCACCAAAGACGTGTGCAGGCACTTACAGTCGGCACCAAGCGAGCCTTAGTTTCAAAGAGAGAACCGCCGATTTTGTGGGCGCCTGCTCTCCTCGTTTCCCCGCGTTCTCCTTCGCGTGGAAAAGGAATTGGAGATAATGCTTTCAGGCCAAGGCTTTGATTTACCACGTTAGACTGGCTCATCCTACTCAGGACTTTGCCTCCCTTCTTCGTCACGATTCTGCTTCACCAAATAATAGTTATTCGAGGGGCTCGTCTACCAGGGAGATAGAAGGGCAGAAATCAGTACAAGCAGCGGGCCAGCGGTTGGGTAGGGACCCCTGTTGCAGGAAGCAGGCACGTTTGCAGCACCCAGCGGGAGGAGGCGGGGTACAATGTGCTCGGCCACCCAGGCGAGGACGCCCCGTGGAGGGGCCTAGCAACCCAACGAGTCCCCCGTCTTGCTCCTCCAGACAGTTAGTCCCACCCGTGATCCTCTGCTCTAAGTCCCACCCCCATCCCTACCATTTTCTTGACCCCCCCCCCCAACCTCCCAGGGGAGGTCTGAGCACCCTGAGAGGCACAGACGTGTCCTTCGGAATCACTGACTCCCCCAGGCCCATCGCAGACTTGTCACTATGCCCTGGAGGGAACTCCCATGCCAGCGCGCAGTGAGCTAACCTCTCCACGCTCATGCGGGCGCGGGCGGGCGCTTGCAGACCGTGGAAGCCGAGTAAAGCTGTTCGTGCTCTCATTTCCCAGCCTGGGAATTAGGGCTGCAACACTGGCCTAGCTCTTGAGGCTCTGGCAACAATCTCTCAGCTCCTCCTGGAAAATCAGTCTATTGCCCTTAAAAGTGACGTTAATGATGCTTCAGAGAGGGGACTCTTAGGACACCCTGGGCGGTGGCTATTGCTCTGACATGTACCTAGTCTGGCAGACCCCCAAGGAGTTTTCAATTGCCCCCCCCCCCCTAGAAAACATGGGCTGCAGCGCCCACCAGTGGAGGAAAGGACTTTGAATATTGGCCTCAGCTTCCAAGAGTACAGGGCCGGGGGTGCAGGGGGAGGGATGCCAGGATAGCTGGACTAACAAGGTCACTCCGGTGAACTGTGGTTTAATTAACCTTTTTTTTATGGACCATCTCAGAATCAGAGCTTGTCAATGTCAGACTCGTAGCCCAAGTTCCGGAGCCATTTATAACCCTGTTCTTTTAGGAATCGATTATCTTTTGTATCTCCATTGAAATATTCAGGCACCTTCGGAAACTTTTGCCCCCCCCGACCATTAAAATTGCAGTGCAAACTGAAGAAGTTTTTCTGCATGAAGGACATATGTTTTATGTCCGTAGTGACCTAGTGTTGGAAGGAAATCTCTGAGAAGCCATAGGAAACGCACAAAATGCACCTGCCCGTCTTACTTCCCATTATGTTTCTGTGGTGCGACTTAACAATATGCTCTGACTAAACGAAAGCCATGCAAAAAAATAGGCAGATGACCTCTCTCTCCCCCTCAGAATGGCTTCTCCACACCCTCCCCCTCAACATGCGCACCTGGGTCTCCCTCCCAGAGCTGCACGTCCAGCTGGGGCCTGTCCCGCTCTCCCCGGGGGCCCCAGGGCCTGCGGGGTCCTGTGTCTGCTGGCATCAGAGGCGGCCACCAGGTGGGCAGTAGGTACATCAGAGGCACTCAGCTGGTAACAGCTCCTCATCTGGACTCCTGTTCTGTCTGTGTCCAGAGTACACTTCGCCCCAGAGTACACCCAGTTCAGACTGTACCAGCAAGCTGCATTTCTCCAAGAAAAATGAATAATCAATTCTATTTTCAAGAAAAGTGCTACCACCAAAAATAATTAAATACTCAAGCTTTTCTTGCCTTCTAAAATCAAACTTCCTTGAACTTCTTGAAGCTCATAGCTGCTAGGAGAGTGATTGATTTTTTTTATATATATATACCACTATACAGCCCACAAGGTAGCGAAAGACATAGACCAGGGTGTGGTTAGCGTTTTCTGGCCAAAGGTGAGAGGTGAGGCGGTAGTAACAGCTGAGAGTTCAGTAGTACCAGCGGTGACTTTTATTTATGTCGTTACCCACACGATGGATCGTGTGTCAGCTGGGCCCGAGGGGGGAAGCTGGGGAAGTCCCGTTAATGCTTTTAGCAAACCTCAAAGTCAATTAAACTGGAGTGACCACATATGTCTATTAGTGTACAGATACACTAATATATACATACTAGACACTATTGTACGTGTATACACTATTAGTGTATAGATACACTAATACCTATAACATAAATTTGCTCATTGCCGGGCTCTCTATGGAATGCTCGTTTTTCCCAGATGGTCAGAAATTTCATTCTCGATGGAATTTTAGTTTCAGTTAACAAGCAAGAACGTGAATGTATTCTCTACTAGGATATACCTATTTAAGAGACTACAGGCTTCTTTCCCTGTATATTTTAGAGAGACTCTTGCTAAAGGAACAGGAAAGAAGGAAGAAAAATGACGTGATTTGCTATCTTGGGCACATTCTTGTTTGGAAACCTTACAGGCATTGTTGAACCTAAGGAACGGAATAGAATAGTTCCTATTTAATAATCAAATATCTAAGTCTAATAATGATGTTATAATGTAACCATCTAAAGAACTGGATTATTAGCTATGTGTAATGTCTATTCAAAAATACTGTGATACGTACATGCAGTATCACTCATACCACTATTTTTATTTGTCTTTCACCATATAAGACAAGGAATGATGTTTTTCTCCGTTAATTTTAAATTCCTAGAATTTTTTAAAAACAAAGAGTTTAGTATAAATATTTATACTAATTCCATTCAGCATAAATATTTAGTACAAGCAAGTTCTACTTTTATCAATTCCCTGCACGTCCCTGTGTTCCAATAAAATAAAGTACACTCGTTTATTTCATGAAAGGAACTATCGGAGTGTTTACACCCGAACTGTTTTGTATTAACCACAGGAGCTCCCACCGAAAGGGAAAATAGCCAGATGTGTGAATGCTAACGTGACGGGACACAAAGTGATGCTTGCAGAAATGAGGCTTTTCTCAGCAAGTGGGTCCCGGTGTGCAGAAATACTAGCTGACCTTGTCCGTAAAGAATTTTTACCGGTGATTTCCTAAACAAAGACTCTTGACTGTTTAATAAGCAAACAGTGTGTTTATTTATTGTACAAAGTCTGGTCAGAGCATTGCGCAAAGAATAAATATTTTGGTTAGAATGTGCTGAAAACTTAGCTTTTAGGCTGGACATTGACGGACTGGGTCGCACGGGGCCAGCTCCCTGCCCTCTGCACAGGTGCGGGGCTGGGAATGAACTTGGGGGTCGAACTCCAGAGGCCATGTTTTGCACTTGATAGTTTAGCTTTAGCTGTGCTTCTGGATGATTAAGAATATTTTAACAGCTTTATTAGAATATTTTCCTTTTTCTCTTTACTATGGGACATGTAAACATGCCCTGAATTTGAAACTTGTTGTTGTTATCTCTTGGGAAGAAAATTACTTGGGATGGGAACACGTCTTTGAATTATAAATGCAACTTAATAAATAAACAATACAATGTATTGTACATTTTTAAATATTTATATTTAAAATTTACCAATAACTTCTCCCATACAAACGAATTCCCTCATTAGACTTCCTTAGTCGCCTTAACAAATATTAATCGAAGGGTAATGTGACATATGACAAAGAAACATGAAGCAAAAACGAAAAAAGGAAATTAGGATCTACAAATATGGCATGTCCACGGACACGCTGCCAAAGTTTTACAGAAAACAGTGTGCGCTGGAATCATCCTTCCTTCCAGCGGCCACATAGCCCAAGTGCTTATTAAGTCTACCTTTGCTCAGCATGAAGGGTGGGGATTGCGCCAAATTATAATTGCATCAGTAGTTGGGAAAAGTTGAAGAACATGCCTATTTTCAAATGTCTGTGTTCGGAGGGTAGAGCTGAAACTCATGACTTTTCCCTCCCAGGAGAATGTCTAAGTCACGCGTGTCTTTTCCTTTAACAGATAATTCTGAAGTGATCAACAGAAGTGGAGTGGAATGCCAAGAATCCGCGTTGAGAATAACAAAACATTGCTACTGTACATACTATCCTGTTTCCTCCTCAATAGAATTGCCACAAACTGCATGCTAAATACAGACCTAGTTCTTCTGGACAGACCACAGCTCTAAGAAGCTAGTGCTGCTATATCATATATGAGTATTAAATATGGTATGCTTAGTATATTCCAACCTAAGATAGTTAACTACCTGAGACCAGCTGTGATGTTTAAAGACATAAAGGATCAAGTTTACTTTTAAAGGGTTTCTCAACATAGTTTCTGTCCTAGGAATATTGTCTTATCTCCATAACTATAGCTCATGCAGAAAGCCCAACCAATTCCGACTCCAAATATTTCAAAGTTAGCAATAAACAAAGAGCATTAGTTTATAAACACCTATTCCAAGGGCAGGTTCAAGTCCAGCTCCAGTCACTGTCATTGCATTTTCCCACTGGATCAAAGGGTATGTTTCACTTCTCGACATGAATGCTGCAGCAGAGACGAGAAGTGAAGTAAAACACTGACACCTGCCCTGCAGGTCTAAAATCTGAATGGAAATTCAAGCACAAGGACCCCGGGGGGACGCATCCCAGCGTGGTGTTTGGTCTGCCTGGAGATGCCGTCTTGAATCACGTGATCCTAGAATTAACACTAACTAGATGGAAAAGAAACTTTGCACGGTATGAGCTTCATACCCCACCAAACAAAGTCTTGAAGGTATTATTTTACAAGTATATTTTTAAAGTTGTTTTATAAGAGAGACTTTGTAGAAGTGCCTAGATTTTGCCAGACTTCATCCAGCTTGACCAGAATGAGCGGCCCCATGCCAACTGTCTAATCTGAGGGTTAGTCTTTCAGACTCACCCTCCGTCTGCCTGTCACCGGATAACCCTTCTAAACTAGAGCCCTAGTCAGTCAAGGAAGCTGTAGGCGAGGAGATCTGTATAATATTCTAATTTAAGTAAGTTTGAGTTTAGTCACTGAAAATTTGACTGTGACTTTAATCTAAATTACTATGTAAACAAAAAAGTAGATAGTCTCACTTTATAAAAAATCCATCACTGTTTTGCATTTCAAAAAAAAGTTGGATTAAACGGTTGTAACTGACTACAGCATGGAAAAAAAATAGTTCTTTTAATTCTTTCACCTTAAAGCATATTTTATGTCTCAAAAGTATAAAAGACTTTAATACAAGTACATACATATTATATATACACATACATATATATACTATATATGGATGAAACATATTTTAATGTTGTTTACTTTTTTAAATACTTGGTTGATCTTCAAGGTAATGGCGATACAATTAAATTTTGTTCAGAAAGTTTGTTTTAAAGTTTATTTTAAGCACTATCGTACCAAATATTTCATATTTCACATTTTATATGTTGCACATAGCCTATACAGTACCTACATAGTTTTTAAATTATTGTTAAAAAAACAAAACAGCGGTTATAAATGAATATTATGTGTAATTGTTTAAACCATCCATTTTCTTTGTGAACATATTAGTGATTGAAGTATTTTGACTTTTGAGATTGAATGTAAAATATTTTAAATTTTGGCATCACCGCCTGTTCTGAAAACTATATGCACCAACCATATCATTTTTTAGAAGAAAGAAATTCACCATTTTAATTAATGTTAGTCAAAGTCTAATGACTATCTTATATCATAGATTTGATAACCCCATCAAAAGAAATCACATTCTAAGTGTAATCTTACATAGCGCTTGTATCGTTACATTTGTTTTTACTTTGTGGGAAAGTATTGTATCTAATTTGTATTTTTTTGGTAGTTTCATCTTTATGTATTATTGATGTTTGTAATTTTCTCAATTATAACAATGTAGTTATGCTACAACTTGCCTAAAACATTCAGACTTATGTTCTTTTTTCTTTTTTTTCTTTGTTAATTCACTTAAACTCATTGAATGCATAGTATACATTACTAAAGGGTAAATTATGTGAATCACTGAAATATTTTTGTAGACTAACTGTTGTAACATTGTCTTTATTTTTTCTTTTGTTTCATGATTTTGATGTTAAAAATTATTAGCACACAACTATTTTCAGCCCTTTAATAATGGAGCATCAAAAACATCAGCTGTATCCCCAAGCAAATAGAGAGGACTGTATTTTTACTACGATATCCATTTTCCAGAATTGTGATTATAATATGCAAAGAGTCATAAATATGCCATTTACGATAAGGAGGAGGCAAGGCAAATGCATAGATGTACAAATATATGTACAACAGATTTTGCTTTTTATTTATTTATAATGTAATTTTATAGAATAATTCTGGGATTTGAGAGGATCTAAAACTATTTTTCTGTATAAATATTATTTGCCAAAAGTTTGTTTATATTCAGAAGTCTGACTATGATGAATAAATCTTAAATGCTTTGTTTAATTACAAAAACAAAATCACCAATATCCAAGACATGAAGACAGCAATTCAACAAACACTGCAGTTAAGAGATGAACTCGTCACTTCTATGGGAACCACATTTCACTCTTGGTTTTTCCGGTATAACAGCACTTCACCGAAATATTCTTTCAGCCATACCACTGGTAACATTTCTACTAAACCTTTCTGTAACGCCTAAAGAATTCCCTCATTCATTACCTTACAGTGTAAACAGGAGTCTAATTTGTATCAATTCTATGTTTCGGTTGTAATATTCAGTTCACTCACCCAATGTACAACCAATGAAATAAAAGAAGCATTTAAAAGGATTTCTAATGTTCCTCCTTTTTGTGTTGGGGCGGACGGATCACCAGCCAAACGGAAACGGTTTTTCCGTTCACAGGGACAACATTTGGTCACTTCAAAGGGGAGCAGGCTCCGGTGTTCAAATGGGGGATCGACAGTTTCTGCTCTTGGTAGTGGCTTTTTAAACGTGAGGAAAGCAACGTAAAAGGATCCTTTTAGAAGCATTCTTAGTATTCTTTGAAATGAAAAGTAGACATGAACCCCACCACTCAGCCCTCTTCCTCAGGACTCTGCCTGAACGAGAAGAGACGTGAACATCAGTAACCGAGTGGGGAACCAAACACCAGCTTCATTGACAGACAGGAAAGGGCCCAGTGATCCACGGGACGGGCTTCCCGTAAGAGCCTGCTTGGACCACACGGCTTGGACCTGAGGCTGCAGAAGGAGCCAGAGTGGTGAGTCCCGTTCTGTGTGCACACTCAGGCCGGCTGGACCGAGGAGACAGCCAGAGCCGAGCATCATACCTGAGGGCAGGTGTTCAGCAGAGAGAGTGTGCCTTCTCAGACTTCCTTCCTCAGCCCTTGAGGCCAATGGCATTTCCCAAGGAAGGTGGTAGTGACTCTTGGGTA
Source organism: Phyllostomus discolor (assembly GCF_004126475.2). Taxonomy (NCBI): domain Eukaryota; kingdom Metazoa; phylum Chordata; class Mammalia; order Chiroptera; family Phyllostomidae; genus Phyllostomus; species Phyllostomus discolor. The sequence continues at coordinate 6,457,487 of NC_040913.2, read as the reverse complement.
AGACAGCTCCTGGCCCTGCAAGGATCGGCAGGAACTGCCTCCTCTAGGGGAGGCGGGGGAGAGGAAGGTTTTCCCCATGTGGCAGGTTCAAAGCGCCGGGCCTTCTGGGTGGTGATGGTGTCCTGAATGAGGGTAGAGAACACAGACATGCAACAGATCAGGCCTACCCAAACACAGAAATAAAGGCACTCGTATTTTTAAACGATGTCACCAGGGATTTCCGAGGGTGAAAATACTTTTGCACATTTGTGGATATTTAAAGGACCGGCTACATGTTTGCACGAGCAATTTTTGTGCTGTAACGCAGAAGACAAGCGATCCTACCAGTTGCTCCTCACGAGGAAACATCCTCTGTTAATAGTTAAGTGCAAGCTGCCAACTGTAAAGAATAAGTAGTTAAAAATCGAAGACAGGCTGTACTTAAAATTTTTCACACCTGGTTTCATGAAGCGTGGTTTTTGTCTGTAGACTGAGTTTCTATGGAACAACACCACAATCAGAAGTGAAACTTAGGGGGGACTTCGGGTCAAGATGGCAGGTAGGTAAATGCAGTACTTACATCCTCCCAAGCCACATTAAAATTACAACCCAACCACAGAGCAACCATCATTCAGAACCGCCTGAAACCTAGCTGGATGCAAGTCCTGCAACTAGGGATTCGGAGAAGAAGCCACATCAAGACTGGTAGGAGAGGCAGAGAAACGGAACAGGGTGGCCCCACACCCACCTGGGGCAGATAAAAATCAGGAGGGATATCTCAGCTGTGGAGGTCCCCCCTGAGGAGTGAAGGGTCCCAGCCCCACACCAGACCCCCCAGCCCAGGGTTCCAGTGCCAGGAAGAGAAGTTCCAGTAACTTCTGGCTGCAAAAACCAGTGGGGATTGAGTTGGTGAAGGAGGCTACTGGAGCGTCCGAATATTGACTCTCTCTTGTAAATAAACATATCCTTGGGTGAGGATTTAAAAAAAAGTAGCCCAGCCCTGGCTGGCGTAGCTCAGTGGATTGAGTGCGGGCTGCTAACTAAAGCATCGTAGGTTCGACTCCCAATCAGAGCACATGCCTGGGTTGCAGGCCACAGCCCCCAGCAACTGCACATTGATGTTTTTCTCTCTCTCTCTCTCTCTTTCTCCCTCCCTTCCCTCTCTAAAAATAAATAAATAAAATCTTTAAAAAACAATAGCCCAACAGCTTAGGAAAATCTGGCTCATGAACTCTAAATATATCTCAGCAAATTGATTAGATACATACAAAAACAACCAATACGCTACAGAATAAACATGTATTCAACACTCATATACATATTTATATGGAGAGCAAACTAAACACGTGATCATCCATGAACAGAAAGTCGAGGAGGTGTCAGTGCTACAGAAAGGAGACATCGTGTTTGCATTTCCCCGCCATCCAGAGGTTAGGAGCCGCGTGCCTGGGCTGACTCTCAGCTCTGCTTTTCGCAGCTGCTAAACTCCCGTTTTTGTTCGTCAGTAAATTAGCTCTAAAAATAGTGCCCGCCTCACCAGGATGTTATGAGAATTAAGTAAAAGAACATCTACAGACCATGTACAACAGCCTGGCACGGCTGTACATTATTTTATTGTTCTTAAAAGAATATTGAAGTAAGCTCTTGTCTTTCCCCGATCAGTATTTATTTCCCCATTCTGTCCAAACATCTCTTGCCACCTAAGGGGCACCCCTTCTATTTCCTCGATGACAATTAATATTAGAAGCTGATGGGCAAATGACAGGGACTTCAGAATAACCAATAATGAGCTGCATTACGTCTGTGGAGGCCTGCGATCACTACAATTCAACAAATGCTCAGGGAGCCCTCACTAAGCGCTGCTATGCTATTCGAGGGATGTGAAGGTGGGCAAAGCCCAGTCCCTACCTTCAAGAAGCTTCCTGTGTGGCAGAGGAGAAAAAACAAACCTGCGAAAATGCAGGAAGGATGATGAGGAGTTCTGCATGACTTTCCTCGGGCAGCCGTACCGCAGCACCACAAAGGAGGTGGCTTACAACCGCAGAAAATCACTCTCTCACAGCTCCGGAGCCTACAGGCGTGAAACCAGGGTGCTGACAGGGCCACACTCCCTCTGGAACTCCAGAGAGGATCCTTCCATGCCCCATCTCCTGGCTTCCTCGGTGGCCGTCCAGCCGCGGTGCCCATTGGTTCCCAGTTGTGTCACTCTTCGCCAGCAGTGTCCAACTCATCTTCACCGGGGGCCACATCAGCCTCGTGGTTGCCTTCCGAGGGCCAAATGTAATTTCAGCTCCATAAGAGTTAAGGAGTAGTTGCATTTATACAGTCCTAACATTAGTGTGTCCCTTCGAAGGCAACCACGAGACTGATGTGGACCCCGGTGAAAATGAGTTTGACACCCCTGCTCTACACTCTGCTTCTGTCGTCACCTGGCCTTCTCCCTCTGCATCTGCCTCCACGCTCTCCTCTTGTGAGCTCACTGGTCATATGGGACTGGGCTGCCTTAATGACCTCATCTTTACTCGGTTATATTTGCAAAGACCCCTTTTCCAAATGAGGTCATGTTCACCAAGGAACACGGTTCGACCCACAACCAGTAATCGTGGCCTAAATGAAGATTGGTTTCTATAGGTCTCAAATTTTTTTTAAAGATTTTATTTATTTATTTTTAGAGAGGGAAGGGAGGGAGATAGAGAGAGAGAAACATCAATGTGCGGTTGCTGGGGGTTATGGCCTGCAACCCAGGCACGTGCCCTGACTGGGAATCGAACCTGTGACTCTAGTTCGCAGCCTGCACTCAATCCACTGAGCTATGCCAGCCAGGAGGTCTCAAATTTTTAATGAGAGGGTTTCTATTGCCTTTTCAGGACTTGGTCTTCTTTCATTTGTTTGTTTTGTTTTGTTTTTATTTGTGAAATAAAGAAGTTGTACTACAAGAGCTCTGACTTCTAGATGCAACAACCTCTGATTTGATTAGCAAACCAGCACATCCTTGATTGGTCTCTATTTTCTACTTACCATTTATGCTACTTACTCCCTGTACATTTTCCCCCATTCTCCCTCCCCTTCCCTACTGATAACCCTCCATGTGATCTCTATTCCTGTGGTTCTGTTCCTGTTCTAGTTGTTTGTTTAAATAACTAGTTGTTTTTGTTAGGTAGTGTTTTTGTTAGGTGTTTTTGTTTAGTTGTTTTTGTTGGTAGTTGCGAGTTTGTTGTCATTTTACTGTTCATAGTTTTTATCTTCTTTTTCTTAGATAAGTCCCTTTAATACTTTATACAATAAGGGCTTGGTGATGATGAACCCCTTTAACTTGACCTTATCTGGGAAGCACTTTATCTGCCCTTCCATTCTAAATGATAGCTTTGCTAGATACAGTAATCTTGGATGTAGGTCCTTGCCTTTCATGATTTTGAATACTTCTTTCCAGTCCTTCTTGCCTACAAAGTTTCTTTTAAGAAATCAGCTGATAGACTTATGGGAACTCCTTTATAGGTAACTGTCCCCTTTTCTCTTGCTGCTTTTAAGATTCTCTCCTTATCTTCAATCTTGGGTAATGTAATGATGATGTGCCTTGGTGTGTTTCTCCTTGGGTCCAGCTTCTTTGGGACTCTCTGGGCTTCCTGGACTTCCTGGAAGTCTATTTTCTTGGCCAGATTGGGGAAGTTCTCCTTCATTATTTGTTCAAATACATTTTCAATTTCTTACTCGTCCTCTTCTCCTTCTGGCATCTCTGTGGTTCAGATGTTGGAACATTTAAAGTTGTCCTCAGGGTTCCTAAGCCTCAACTCTTTTTTTTTCGAATTCCTGTTTCTTCATTCTGTTCTGGTTGACTGTTTCTTTCTTCCTTCTGCTCCAAACCATTGATTTGATCCCAGTTTTCTTCCCATCACTCTTGGTTCCCTGTACATTTCCCTTTATTTCACTTTTCATAGCCTTCACTTTTTCCTCTATTTTACAACCATACTCAACCATTTCTATGAGCATCCTGATTACCAGTGTTTTTGAACTCTGCGTCTGATAGGTTGGCTATCTCTTCCTCACTTAGTTGTATTTTTCTGGTGCTTTGATCTGTTCTTCCATTTAGGCCATATTTTTTTGTCTCAGCACACCTGTTACGTACTAAGGGGCAGAGCCTTAGGTGTTCAGCAGGGTGGGGCAACACACATGTTGCGAGGATGCTATATGGAGGGGAGGGGTCTGAGAAGGAACAGTGCCAATTGCTCTGCTGTCTGCTGGCTTTCAGCCACTTCCCCCGCTACCCACAAGCAAAGTGGGCCCTTCTGGTGCTGATTCCTGGGTGGGTGGTTTGTGTGCATTCTAGGACTCTGTGGGTCTCTCCAACAGACTCTCCTGTGAGGCTGGGAGTTTCTCCTGCTGCCACAACCCCCACAGGTGTTTGCAGTCAGAGGCTTTGAGGCTTTATTTCCCTGCACTGGAGCCCTGGGTTGTGGGTCTGTCTCACTCCCCAGTTGTTCCTTCCGGTTTATCTGCACGCAGATGTGGGACCACCTGCTCCTCTAGCTGCTGCTTTGCCATGAGTCCTCTCTGCCTGGCTGCCCATCTCCACCCCTCCTACCGGTCTGGGTGAGTGTTTCTTCTTCAACTCCTTGGTTGTCAGACTTCCACACAATTCCATTTTCTGGTAGTTCTGGTTGTTTTTTGTTTTTACATTTGTTGTTGTCCTTCTTTTGGTTGTATGAGGAAGTGAAGGGTATCTACCTTTGCCTCCATCTTGACTGGAAGTACTTACTTGGCAATTTTGATTTCTACATATATTTCATTCTTTATAAGTTTTCATTGACTGGATTAATTTTACTTAGACCATACTACAGAGACAGGCTTTTTCTTTCTTTCTAGATGCATGAGAAATTCTGATAATCATTCACAAGAACTCTTAGTCAAGCTTGGCTAGGAAGGTTAAATGTTGGAAGTGCAAACAAGAACAGTGATTTCTAACATTCTGTGCCCTTATACTGTGATAACCTCTTAGCATGAATCATCCCATTTAATCTTTACAATAACACTCTATGGTGTTATCAGCATCCCCGCAGAACACTTATTAGCATCCCCATTTATAGATGAGAAAAGTGAGGACTGCAGAGACTGGATAGATAACTTAACCAAAGTCACAAAGTTGGCGGTACAACGGGCATTGGAACCCAGGTGGTGGGACCCTAGATCCACAGTGCTTTACCTCCTCACTGCCCCACATGACCTGCCACAAGAACACCAGGAGACTCGTTAGAAATGCAGAAGCCTAGGCCCCACCACAGACCTACTTCAACAGTATCTGTCTGCATGTCAACAGACCCTTAGGCGATTCACATGCACACAGAGTCTAAGGAGTAGTGCTATGCAACCGGGGCCAGCTCCCCTTTGCAGGCTCTGCTGGCTCTGGAAAGCAGTGAAGGAAGGAGACCAATGCCAGCACATGACCATTTGGTTATCCCTCTTCAAAAACTGAACTCAGAAAAGTTGTGATTGATGGGATACAAACTGTGGTCTCTGCGATTTTACTCTTGTCCTTTCAGATCCATTCTTCTTAAGATAGAAATCACATCACAACACCATCCCCATCAGAGGCAGGTCCACTTCAGGCTTTGTGGGGTCTAAAGGTTATAAAATTGGGGGGAGAGGTCTTAACGAAAAGGAATCCAAAACATAAATATAGAATTAAATGTGAAAATAAATATACAGAAAAACAACATGCAATTTTTATGATTTAACCATGTGACACATTTCTATGTTTTGTTTAAATTTTTGACTATATCCTTTTGATTACATCCTCATATGATAAAATTTTCGTAATATAATTTTCTATATAAAGAACAGAAGGGTAATTCAATCTTTCGGCATAGCTGGTTAAAAACCTTTTTAGTATCAGTGTTTTTGTTTTGATAATTTAACATGCAGCTTCATACATATACATGCATGCACACACACACATTGCTTATTGTACCCTTACAGGTTTGTGCTCTCTAAACATAAGAATTTTAATAAGTTCTATTTTGTATTATTCCAATCTAAAAAGAAGAAATATATTTGAGCATTTGCCATCATCTGGACAGAGAAGCATCAATAAAGACCAGATCCTCTGCTTAGAATGTCATGCATCTGAAGTCTAGAATGGTCAACAGACCAGCTTCTACCACATATAATTCAAATCTTTCTCTCTCTTCCGCTCCCTGCTGGTTTCCAGGGCCAGGTGTTGCGGGATGCACTCTGCACAGCAAACCTGCTGCCCTGCACTTTCAGGTCACTGTACCACGTGAGCTGGTGCCTGTCCCAAGGTGGTTGGCAATGGTGGAACCGTACACAGAAATGACCAAGGAAATGGTCACAGAGTTACCTTTCACAAAACCCAAGCTGAAAGTACTCCCACTCCACTGTTTCAGAACCAGATGCCAAAAGTAACCACAGCCTCTCCGAGGTCACCTCTCAAGAGGAAGCGTGACAGCAGGGAAGTCAGGGTGGAAAGGGACAGCCATCTTCAACAGTGGCAGCATTTACAAAGCCACGACCACGTGCGCACACTGCCGGGGCTCTGCCCACATCCTTGAACGGACTCACAGAAGTGAGAGGTCCCCAAGTATAAACTTTATTCGCTTCTGCCTCTGTCCCCTGTTGTAAAAAGCAGAACAAAATAAACCCCAATTTTAGTGGCTTCCCCCTGCTTTCACGACAAAATCCATACTCTCCACCCTGGCCAACAGCATCGCCAGCCTCATCCGACACCACTCTCCACTGCACCAACTGCCATCCAACCCCTTGGGCCCCTTCTTTCTTCTCGGATACGCGGAGTCCTCGCTGCCTCCTGAATTCCTCTTCCTTTTGCCTTAAATGCTTGTCTTCTCTCCCTCTGGGCATGGCAGAAACATTTTCTTCTGAAGAAAATAGCACACCATCCCAGATGATGCCACCTCACCACTATGTTTATCGCCTTCCTAACGCCTGTCACACTGTGTGGTTATGTTGCTCACCGGATTTTATTTGCAATATCTGTTCTCTCGGTGGAGTGTACGCACTGTATGGCCCCTTGTCTTGCTCAGCACCTCTGCTGAGAACAATGTCTCAGAACCCTGCAAGGGTTCAATAATTTGTTGAAGGAACTAATAAAACTGTGGTGTCAGAAGGACAGGCATAAATGAAAATATAAAGCTAGGAAATTCAAATAGTTTCTCAAAACCTTCGCCTCCACCCATGCTACATTCTTGGCTAAGGAACTAAACAGACTAGAGATCCGCTCATTGAACAAATATTTTTGTACTATGAAATGCTCAAAAACAGGAAGAGCACAGAGCATCCATTCTCAGTCGGTGGTAAACAATCTGAAATCATCGCAGCCTAGTTACCATCCAGCTAGAGAAAAAAAATCATACGGATGAGAACAAAATATGTGTATGGAAGTGTCTCGTGATAAATCCCCAATTATTAAACCATTGGTGAGTGCCACAGGAGGTTAGTGAAGGCCAGAGTTGTCACTGGATGCCCTCCAGGAGGAGGAGTTTCTTGAGATGGACCCTAAGAAGTAGTGCAGTCGGTATTTGGCAAATCGGAAAGCATGAGAAGCAACAAGAATGAAGATAAAGTGGCCTTTGATTAGAATGGATGGAGGGTCTCCACTTGAAAGAGTAACAGGCATGCAAAAGCAGAAGGACACACCCCTATTTATAAGACAGCCACACTCAAAAAAGGGTGACCTAACACAGTGGCCGGTGCAGCATGCGGTCCTTCCTAATGAAGGCCTTACTCCCCAGAGTCTAGGGGCGCTACAGCGGTTGGTCCTCAGTTGTCAGCATTCTTCTGGAATCACATTGACTCAGGAGAGCTGCCTTGTCCAAGGTCGCACTCTCTCACCCAGCATGCCCTTGTCCTGTTGGTTGACAGAGAAGTGTTAAGGCCCACAGCTTTGCCCCATAGAAGGCAACTCGGAAGGACCATCCCCAGCTCCCTGTCGGGGGCGCTGTGGCCTTCGCTGACACTGCATTCCAGCACAACCTCTCCTCCTGCCCAATGACGCCTCCTTCCATCCCACTGGGCTGGGACTCTCCACCTCGGAGCCCGCGACCCAGGGAATCCGAGCTGCAATAGGGAGGCAGACCTGCCACTTATTAGCTTATTATTCAGGCGTTTGATTTCCTTTCAAACCCATGCAAGAAATACGTTTAAAGTCACAATTTGATTCTTTTTGACAAAATGATTTGCCTATCACGGTGTCTTGCCTGGGAGAGTACTAAATTAGTCATAGAAGGAAAAGGAGAATATAAGAAGAAGAAAAATAAACCTATGGTATTTTTTATTTTGGATTCCAACAATGGCAAGTTTTCATGTACTTTAAGGGAAAATGGGGCTTTTATTTCTAAAAGGCACTAGTGAGTCATGTTTTACTTTGTTCAAATCTTTCCTTAGCCTCTTATGTTCCTGAGCCCTAAGTCAATACTTCTTTGAAGAGAAACAAACAAAAAAAAATGATCGCATTGGTTCTCATGAAGGCCAAGTGTCCTCATATAAGGTTAAAACAAAATGTATTAAGTAAATGTGTTTGGTAAATACAATCCTGGGGCCAGATTTGGCTGCAGAATACAAGGAGTCTGAAACTCCAGAATGGAGCCATATCAATGCATCAAAGTCATTTTGGAGGTAACTAGAGCGGTTCTTCTGTATCATTCCTACATAGTATTTGCGAGTTGAAGTGAGTCACTCTTGGGAATTAATGCAGTTTATGGGCAGTATTGATAACAGCCTCCATTAAGACAGCAAGGAGTAATTAAGAAAACATACAAGTAATCAATGTCGAGATTATTCCAACTCCTCCAAGAGTCATCAATACGTTTTGAGTGAAGACCACATACTGAGTGGTTTTGCTCTGGTAAAAATCTTTACAGAGATCAATGAACATATTTAGTGCATGAACTGACGACAAGCTGAGGACCCAGAGACTGTAAGTTTCACACACTCTGCCCACAGGAGCCACTGCAGACGACAGGAAACCGTGGGGACCTTTGCTGCTCACTGGCCTGGGCTGCCAGCCACCACACTTCAGTCTGCACCGTTCAAGGACAGTACAGGATAGTGGTTCCGGTGTGGCCTTGGGGGCCAAGCTAGCTGTGTTCAAATCCCGGCTCCCCCCTTTCCGTGTGGCCACAGACAAGGGAGTGAACACCTGCGCCTGCTGCCCGTTTCTGTAAAACGGAGCTGAGAACAACAGTGCCGGTCTCACTGCATAAGGTTGTGAGAATTAAGTGAGTTAACATCTCACCAAACTGTTAGGACTGTGCCTGGAATGTAAAGGCACTGGCTGTCTTTGAAAAACAAATCAAACTTTAAAATGTTTGCCACTGGAAACAAGTTTCTTGATGTGTTTCATCTCTCCAGCGAGACAGCCTCGGGGCGCCGCCCCTGGAAAGGTGACTTGGAGGAGTCTGCCTGCCTCAGACCCTGGCGGAGCTCCGCAGGCAACTCGTCTTTCTGCATCTTATGGAAATGAACCTTCCAGACTTCCACTTCTGGGGCACAATAGAATAAACGCGATGAATGAGCCTCTGGAGGAAAATAACAAAGACAGCCGGATAAAATATTTAAAAACATCTCTTCAAATGCACTGTGGAGCTATCAGGAAAGTAAGTAACACACGGAAGCTGAATAAAAAGGGGGAATACTTTCCCACGAGCTAGCCCCAAATCTCCTTGCTGCCTGGTGGCACGTGCTCAACTCCGGACACGGGAGTCTCCACGTGGCACCGGGGACGGGAAGCCTGGCTGGACGCGGCGCAGGCGGAGAGCGGGCCGGGGCTGCAGCACCGGAGGCCAGCACGGTCTGCAGGAAGAGGCTGGTGTTCACTCACCTGCCTCGGGCACCGAAAAACCCAGGAATTAAAAGAAAGAATATTGTTAACGCAGCCTTTTAAAAATCAAAACTAATAGGAAAACGTCCAGGATGAGCAAAGTATCAAAACTGGGAACCCGCTGCGGATGCGTGTTTGACTTGCCATTCTGTGTCCCTGCGCAACGGGAACTGTCCCTTCCCATCGGCTCATGGGTCCCTGGCTGGGCGGGCTTGTGAGCATGGACACTGGCCTGACCTTCAGATTGGACCACGTGGGGCTTTATATATAGGTGTGTTTTAATTGTTAAACTTCTATTAACTTTTTTTACTTGGTCACAATAGAAGAAGACATCTTGAAAAGTGTATATATTTTGTATATCTGAGGTTATTTTGAAAAATACATCCGTTTTCCTTTTCCTTCAGGTTCCAATAAGGATTTACAAGGGGCTGCTAGCTGGGTATGTTTGGATGATTGAAATTACAACCAGCAGGGTAAAAGAAGCAGTGATAATAAGTCTCGTCTTATCTGTATATATCATGAAAACAATATTTTCCATAATTAGACGTTTACTATTCCCTTCTATATGATTTTTGAAGTCTCAGCCAGCCCACAGACTTGATTTCACAAACCCCAAACTGAAAGGCATGATGTAAGCTCACTCCTACGAGCAACCACGGAGAAAATAACTCACATTTGGGGGGGGGGAGAAAAAAACAACTAATCCAAAAGAAGGAGGGAAGAAGAAAATAAAAAGAGAGAAGCTGAAAAAAATAAAATAAATAACAATAAAATACACAAAAATCATAAAAATAAGAGTAGAAAGAAATGCACACACCATGAATGACAATAAATATGAATAGATTGAAGTCTCTAATGTATTGTTTCCAGAGTGGATTTTTTGACATCTAGATATATGATGTTTACAATAAACACATCTAAAACATAAATTCACAGAAAGCTAAAACGTCAAAACATGAGAGAGGATAAATTAGGAAAACTTATCATTAAAAAGCTGGCATAATTACATTAACATCAAATAACATAACCATTTTAAAGTTAAGAGTGATACTATGACATTTTAAAAGGCCCTTCTCTATGACCAAATAGCCTTGCACCAGGAAAATCAATTCAATACTGGTATGCACATAATAACATAAATGCAATGTGTAGGTATGAGCGAGAAAATGAATATAAACAAAAAGTGATAGAACTATGAGACATTCTTACCATAGGAGGGAATTTAAAATGCCTGCTTAGTAATTATCAAAAAAGATCAAGTACAAGAGGAAATATCTGAAATATTTCAAGAACACAATCCACAACAACAGAAAAAAAGAACACAATCAACATACTTGACCTAATGAGCATAGAATTCAAAGGTTAACAGGCATTATTTTCTTGCCCAAAGGAAACATTCACAAAAAGTCACTCTGTGCCAGGCCATTAATGCAGGTTTCAATAACAAACTGTAAACACTGCATGCCTAGTCACATTTTTTTCTGATAAAAAAATGTAATTGTTAGAAATTAATGGTGAAATGACTAGAAACTCCACCTGTCTAGTAATTTTAAGTCTTCTGAATGAAAGCATAATGAAATTTGGAAAATATTGAACTGAACCATAATGAAATATATATAATTTCAAAGATACAAATAAAATGATAAAGGACAAGTGTTTACATTAAAAAAGAAAGGCTTGCCCTGGCTGGCGTAGCTCAGTGGATTGAGCGCGGGCTGGGAACCAAAGTGTCCCAGGTTCGATTCCCAGCCAGGGTACATTTCTGGGTTGCCGGCCAGAACCCCCAGCAACCGCACATTGATGTTTCTCTCTCTCTCTCTCTCTCTCTCTCTCTCCCTCCCCCCCTCCCTCCCTTCCCTCTCTAAAAATAAATAAATAAAATCTTTAAAAAAAAAAAAAAAAAGAAAGGCTCAAAATTAATAAATCAAGCCCTGGCTGGCGTAGCTCAGTGGATTGAGCACAGCCTGCGAACCAAAGTGTCGCAGGTTCAATTCCCAGCCAGGGTACATGCTTGGGTTGCAGGCCATAACCCCCAGCAACCGCACATTGATATTTCTCTCTCTCTCTCTCTCTCTCTCTCTCTGTCTCCCTCCCTTCCCTCTCTAAAAGTGAATAAATAAAAAATATTTTAAAAAATTAATAAATCAACATCCAAATTAAGGTAGAAACAAAGCAGTGTACGTCCCAATAAAAGTACAAAGAAGAGAATAATAAATGTAAGAGAACTTTTCCATAAATTAGAAAATATATTATGTAAAGAATTAAGAAACTGAAATGTGGTTACTAGAAATTATTCAACAGACAAAGCTTTGACAAGACTAATTAAGTAAACAAAGAAGGTATAAATAAAAAATCTAATGAATGTAAAGTGACATAACTAAAAAGATTACAGCGCAGATTAAAAGAATAGAAAAGGGATATTATGCACAGCAGATGCCAGCACAATCTCAAGAAGTCATGTTACCAAAACTACTCCAAAAATACAAAAACATTATGGGGACATATAGGCCAGCTTAAGGAACATAGACAACAATATTGTGATAACTATGCCTAATTCAGGTGGGATCAGACTTATTGGAGAAATCACTTTATAAGTTATACGAATGTCTAACCACCATGCTGTACAGCTAAAACTAATAAAGTATTGAATGTCAGTTGTAGTTGAAATTTTCTTAATTTTTTAAAAAAAATATAAGCCCTGGCTGGTGTAGCTCAGTGGATTGAGCACGGGCTGTGAACCAAAGTGTTGCAGGTTTGATTCCCAGCCAGGGTACATGTCTGGGTTGCAGGCCATGACCCCCAACAACCGCACATTGATGTCTCTCTCTCTCTCTCTCTCTCTCCCTCCCTCCCTTCCCTCTCTAAAAATAAATAAAATCTTTAAAAAAATATATATATATATAACAAAAGTAGATTCTAGTAATCAGTCAAACTAATTGGCTCAAGGTTAAAATTAATCACGTACACACACACACACACACACACACAGGCACAGCCAACTTTATAAGTAATTTGTACCAAATGGTCAAAGAACAGAGAATCCAATTTCATACAAAGCATTTTAGGTGGCAGGAAAATAGAAGTAAGCCCTAAGTCATGTTACTACTGAAGTGATAACAAAATCAGGAAGGACAACAAACAAAAAACCAAGAGTATGGGGAATGTCACTCGTGAAAATAGATATTTCAGCACAATATCAGTTTAATAGAGAAAAATATGATCCCAAAGATGCAAATATATCAGTAAATAAAATATCCATTTATGATTTAAAAATCTCTTGACAACTTCATGATGGGGAACAATTTCAATATCCTGACATAGGACATACACAGCGTTACACTAGACATAGCAATTAATGGTACAATGTTAACAGAACAGCCTTTACTATCAGGAGCCAGGCAATTTGCAAACAACCGTAGCTCTTTTATTCAACATTGTACAGTAGGTCTTAGCTACTATGTAATACAAGAAAAAGAAATAAAATCCATTTAAAAAGTGGGGGGAAGAAAACAAGCAAAGCTCCTTATTTTCAAATGATGTGATTTTATGCAGAAAACACTAAATCAACAGGTAAATACTTCGATTAATAAAAATGCTTATCTAGTTGCTGAAATTAGAATTAATATGCTTTAATTAAGATAATCTTGTTTGTTGTAATAGATACATCTCACTGCATTAGCAAAATTAAAATGAGTTTCTCATCATGTAAAGCTAATTTAACGGGAGCAGGCGAGACACGGGGCTCCGCTCCACCCAGCCACTTGGGGCGGCAGCTGAGAGAGAAGGCACCCTATTTAATACGTGGCTCCCAGGGTCTTCCAGCCTCCACATCCAGTGACTCACAGGGAGTGGGGTGGGGGGCTGCAGAGGAGGTCTTTACGAGGTGCATCGCGGCTGCCCACCTTCCATCTGTCAGAGGTCAGTCCCTTGGCAGCACCTAGTTGGTATGAATACCAAAGATAAATATGTAGGTACAGGAAGATGGGAAACATCTTTAATGAAAAGCAAGGTTATCTCTGCCACATGATAAATAAAAACTGTATAATTACACTCAACAGCAGTTTAAAAACCAGCCTTTAAACAAGAGACCAGAGATGATAGCAACGAAAGTACAAAGTACCCAGGAATTAATTTAACAAAAGACATACAAAGCCTTTTTGAGAAAAAAATTCAACTGTTTTGAAAAACCTTAATAAACAGATATCCCATGTACACAATGGGAAATAAAACAATATAACTAAGATGTCACTTCTTCCCCCATCGATCAATAGCTTCCGTGCTGTGCACTCAAAGTACTAAGCACGTGTCTCTGGTTCCTGACAAACTGATTCCAAAATGGACGTGAAAAAGCAAAGGACTAACAATGCCACAACACACCCGAAGGAAAATATGGTCAAGTGTTTCCCAGTCAACATCAGAACTAATAAAACTGTGGTAACTAAGTGGAGAACCGACATAGCCTTAGACAAGGTAGACCAGTGGAATAAAATGGAAAAGACCAGAAACAGTCCAATGTATAAGAAAACTTGATGCATGACAGAGTGACAGAGGGACATGGGAAATCTCTGGGAGCAGGGGAGTCGTGCAACAAACGGGACCTGGACATTTGGCTACCCAATTTTTAAAAAGTAAATTAGCCTGGCTGGCGTAGCTCAGTGCATTGAGCTCGGGCTGCGAACCAAAGTGTCACAGGTTCAATTCCCAGTCAGGGTACATGCCTGGGTTGCAGACCATGGCCCCCAGCAACCACATATTAATGTTTCTCTCTCCCTCTTTCTCCTTCCCTTCCCTCTCTAAAAATAAATAAATAAAATCTTTAAAAAAAAACTTTAAAAAAGTGAACTGGATCTCCACCTCCCACCACACATGACAATGATCAATCCTGATTAAATTTATAAGGCTTACACATAAAAGACCAAAACTATAAATTTTCGAGAAGATAATATATAGGAATATTTTTACCATCTTGGGGGGGAGAGGTCAAGAAACATTAAATGTTTTACAAAAGCTCAAAATCATAATGGAAAAAGATGGATAAATGTAACTCCTTTAAAACTGAGAATTCAATATATTAAGAGGATCAATGACAAGATACAAACTAAGAGAAGATATTGGATACACATATAAGAGGTAAAAAATTAATATCTGGCATATGGAAAGGACTCCTACAAATCTATATGAAAAAAGACAAACAACCCAACATAAAAATGGGCAAAGGACAGGAACAGACATTTCATAGAAAAGGCAATATTATTATAAGTGGCCCCAAAACCTGAGAAAAATTCTCCACTGCATTAATAATCAGGGAAATGCAATTTAAAACCACAATAAGATATCATTTCACACCTATCACATCAGCAAAAAAACTGAACATGTAACAAGAGGTATTCTCATACAATGATGTTGGGAGTTAAGTTGGTATCATTCTTTCTGGAAGCTATTCGGTGTTGCAGGTGTATGGTAAAGGGCTGGGGGTAACCAGGTAAGCCCTGACCTACCAGTGATCACAGCAGCCCAGGGTGATAATAGAAACCGTGATAAAATCTGCGCAAGTCAGCGACTCACACCAATGCCCTGGTTTAGTGCCTTCCAATATGGCAAATAACGTAGCATGGCTGTTAAGCGAGGAGCCTTTAGATCCGATTGCCTGAGTTTCAAGCTTGACTCTGGCCACTTATTAATTGTGGGACTTTGCAAGACCCAGAACCTCCCTGTGCCTCAGTGTTACCATCTCTAACTGGGGACAGTAAGACGGAACATTTAGTGAGTGCTATTATGGTTACCAGTTCTTTTCAAGTGTCACCAGAGATCAGAATGAAAGTGTAAAGGGGAGGAGGATGGCCCAGGCTGGGGCACCACCTGTGCAGATACTTAAGAGTTTACTTATCTTCTGGGTCTACTGTCTGCTCAAGACTATTCTGCCAGGACTCTCTGAAGTGATGTTTTGTGTGTCTTTAAGTTTCTTAGCTAAAGCACGGCATGTACCTAACAATTCTGCGCGAGTCTGAAAAACGCGCTCCAATTTCATGTCCAGCTTCCAAGAGTAAATGAAGAAAATAAATTCACTGCTATTTTAAAAGCTAATTACTAGTGAAATACTCTCAGATTCACATTTCCTGTGAAATAAAATTCTGCCTTTCAAATAAAGGTCTCTGGCAGAGCTGCTCGGTAAAACCTCTGTTCCGAGCAGGGCTCTCTGTCAGTACAGAACACCTTGTCCCTTGCTCAGAAAACGACTGATCTCGTTTTCAGTCGCTCAAGAGAAGTGGGCGTTGTTGGTGAGTTCCTTCATTTTTCAAAGTGCTACTGTGAATACATGCAATAAAACAGGTAAAGGTGCCCAGTGAAGTGTCTGGATTTGAAAACAATAAGCAAAGAAATTTCATCACGAACCAACTACATTTGGACTACAGGTTTTAAAAGATCTTCACGCCCTGGCTGGCGTAGCTCAGTGGATTGAGTGCAGGCTGGTAACCAAAGTGTCCCGGGTTCGATTCCCAGCCAGGGTACATGCTTGGGTTGCAGGCCACGGCCCCCAGTAACAGCACATTGATGTTTCTCTCTCTCTCTCTCTCTCTCTCTCTCTCTTTCTCTCTCTGTCTCCCTCCCTTCCCTCTCTGAAAATGAATAATAAAATCTTTTAAAAAAAAAAAAGATCTTCACATCACCAAATTCCAGCCTCTTTGGAGGAATGGTCTCCCTAAATATTTTCAGAAATTCAATATTTTCCATTTTTATCATCTTTGTACGTGCATACGATTGGTTCTTCTCAAAAAGCTACTTTAGAGAAGAGGAAAGAATTTAAAGAAAAATCTTTTAGAGGCCTTTGCTCCCTAATGATTCAGTTCAACCTCATTCCAACTTGTGGACCTCGCGATTCAGACCCTGCGCCTGGTACCATGTGAATCATGAAAACTGCCTCACAGAGATGAACATGTTGAGCTCACAGTTCTGCCTGCGACACGCAGTTTCACATGTCAGTGTGCCTACACAACTGCCCAGACTTTTGAATTCTTCCATATCACTTGGTCTCAGGAAACAGAACACATTCTCTTTGCTTCTTCCCTTTCCCAGCTAAAAGCAAGGGTGGAAAGGGTGGTCCCCACTTGCCAGCTCCGTTCCCTTATCTCTGATTTACTCTTTTCATTTTGAAAAAGGATTATGCAATATGGAAGGCATGGAAAAAAAGCACATAGACTAAAACAATAAATGGCCATCTGCTATCTCCCAGCTTAATAAATAACATGTTTACCACGCAGGCGAACCCCAGGGAACCCTCCGAGATCACATGACCCTCCTAAATTTGCGCTATATAACATTCTCATGCGTCTCCACCGTTTTATCGTGTATGTGCCCTTAAACTGCATGTAATATTGTTTTGGATGTTCTAAGTTTATGCAAACGATGTGGCAGAGAGGGTATTCTTCTGCAGCTTGCTTTCCTCATTCATCATGAGTGAGAATTATGCATGCATACATATACACAGTTTATGATAACTCATTTCCACTGCTATGTAGCATTCCACCGTATAAATATCCTACAATTTACGTCCCGATTTAGTGAACGCTATAAATATTCATTTACTACTGTAAAGGAACATTAGTCATCTCCATTCTTCTGTGCCAAGTCCTCTACAGCTTTGAATATTGTCACGGTACATTTTTTTTTTTGCCAGTCTGCTCCCCCGTTGTGTTCTGACTTGCATCTCTCTACTTCCGGTCCAGGGACACCCCTTTCTTACAGTTAACCCCCTTTCCGGCCACTTGGGTTTTCTGAAAATTGTCCTACATACCAATCTTTGTTTGGGGAGTGGGGAATTTTTTTTCATTTTTAATACAGTCAAATCTATCAAGCCTTTTCTTTATGATTTAATAAATTCCTCCTTACCCTACAGTCATAAAGACACCTTCTTATATTTCCTTCTATAATAATTTTTCCTTTCAGATGATTCCACTGAGAATTGATTTTTCTGTACACAGCGTGGCAGAGACCCGATTTCATTTTGTTTCCCTCTCGAGAAGACTGGAATGCCCCCACGCCGTTTATTGAGTTGCACATCTTTTTCCCATTGGTCTGCAAGGCCCACGTAGACATAAATCAATTTTCTATATACGTGTGAGCTCCATACTCCTTCCTTCTGGGTTTAGTTTTTCTTTTTCAGTGGAAGTGAACTCCTTAGCAGTTCCTGCCAGAAGAGTGGGTGGGTAGTAATCTCCTTGGAAATATATAAAAAGATTTGCCTTTTCTTGAATAACATGGAATTGGATAAACCATGTAATTGCCCCCAAGTATTTTGAAGATACTCCATTGTCTTCTGTGGTCACAGGGATCATACCTGAGAAATGAGCTGTCAGTTACATGTGTTCCTTTGTCTTACACAATCTGTCTTACTTCTTGTAAGCTTTATATTTTTATTCTTTGTCTTGAATGCTCTATAAGGTTAATGGGATGTTTCTGGGTGAGGTTTGTTGTATTCATCTTGCTTGGTGTCTGTGTACCTTTTCAAACTTAGGATTCTTTTTTTGTTTAACTCTAAAACATTTTTAATCATTCTTTTTAATACTGCTTCTCCACCCTGCTCTTGAACTCCTCCCTCTGGGACTTCTATTACCCATATATTGAAGCTCCTTGTTTTGTCCTTCATGTCTCTTTATCTCTTTTTTCATATTTCCCATCTCTTTATTTCTCCATTCTGCATCCCCTGGGGTTTCGTCAGGTATATTTGACAATTCACTGGTTTTCTCTCCATCTGCATCCATTCTATTGTTTAATCCAGCTACTGATCTTTATTTTAATGACAATGTCTTTCATTGCTTAAAATGTCTCCTTCTTTTGTCAAGCCTGCATGCTCTTTTTGCCCCCAGAACATCCGGTTCTTGAAGGAGGAACCCTATTCCTTCTTTCATCCCTTTGGAGAGTTTAGCATTTATTTCAAAGTCTCTGAGAGACTACATCATTTTGTTTTTGAGTGTTGTTCCCTTACCCTCAAGTCTCCTCAATGTTTTGCATTTTTTCCTCGAGCCCGTCCACTCCTTCTGGACCAGTCTCTGTGTTATTTTACATTCAGGAGATTCTCTTTCTTCCCAGCATCCAAGCTTCCTCACGATGCCAATGAGTGAGTTGTCCTGGGCCTCTGACAAGATCATCCCTTTACTGGGTTCTGCCTCTTCCTAGACAAGGGGATCGCGCACTGGACTCTGCACCAAGTAGGTGTGCTAACCCGGATTACTCGGGTATGTTTCCTGTTCTGGAAGCTGAATGGGTGGCTTGTGACATCTTTGACCTCCTCATATTCATATTCTCCACGCTTACCCTCGGGAAATTCGTTCACTTCCTTGGGATAAATGCCACTGCTAATGTGTCAGCGTCTGCTCGCTACCCTAGTGGAGTTCCTTCCTGGCGGGCAGAAAGTAGCCCTTAGAGGTCTGGCAGGTATTTAGTAGAATTGGTATTTCAGCCACCACGTGTCTAGATGGAAGGTAGGTATTTCCGAATCCAGTGCCATCCGCCATTCCTAAACAGGACCTCCCATCCCCCTCCCTGGCGTCCCCCGTCTGCACATGTCCCCTCTCCGTGCCCACAGCCTTTCCTCCTGATCTTTGGTGCTCCCCTTCTCTTCTGCTCATGCCACAGATTATGGTCTTAAAGCTTCTGGCTCGGGCCCTCTTATCTTCATATTTTATGTGTTCACCCTTGGGAAGTGATGTTTAATTCCTGGTATAAAAAAGTAGAATATTAATAACCATTGTTCTAGGCCACATGTATCCCCTGACCTCTGATCCCCTGGGTTTTCCCCCCACTCCTTATATGTGCACCCCAAAATCTCACAGACACCTCAGCCTCAACATATCCAAAACAAATACACGATTTGGTCTCTTAAAAATAGGTACTCTCACATTCCCCATCTTTGTAAGCGGCACTTTCATCTATCTGCTCAGTCACTGGAGCCAGAAACCTGGGTGATACTGCCAATTTGCCCTCTCTCTCAGCTCACACAGCCTGTCCACCGTAACCTCTACGTGCTCCGCCCCTTTGGCAAATCTCGTGTCCATCCCCTCTCCACCTCCACCAGAACAGGCTGCGTTCTGGCCCAGAGTCCCCCGCCCCACCCCCGCATGACACGACGGTGGCCTGGGTGGTGTTCCGATCTCCCCTTCCCTGCCTTTGGTCTTGCCAAATTTTTGTACATAATCACAGAAAAGAAATACACCATGAGATCTGCTTATTATTTCTCTTTGTTGAACCACAAAATCACAAAAAGGAACTCCCAAATATCATATGCTTGTATTTGGTCTCAGACACTTCTGGATAGCGGCCTAAGATTCAGCCTTTCTCAACTTTACACTTAAATATACATGATAGTCGGGGTTGGGGGGGGGCGAGGATTGAAAACAGACTGTCAGGCATCCTGTTGCCAGACTATGGGAGGAAATTCCAATAACAAAATCTACGAAGCTAAATTGAATATTGAAATGCATGGGCGATGTGAGTCACACTTTGAGTCTTGAGAAAGAGCACACGCCGGCCTGCGAGGCAGCAGAAAGAGGCATTGTTCCTCCCCCATCATCCTCCTTGGGGCTCAAGGACCCAGACTTTACTAACCAGGACACTGGGGAGCCCACCTCTTGTTGCAAATGATACATTTTGATGCAACCTGAGTGTGAGTGTTATTGACTGCCCCTTGCACCCATCAAAGCCCACGCAGCCCCCTCCCCAAGCAGATTAAAGTCCCAAACCCCCAAACAGCAATAGGCCAAGGCAACAATGGACACTGGAAACTGGGGGAGGCCCCCTGCCTATCCCTCGCTGTCTCATGAGAATAGAATCCCAGCTACCTTAACCAAACCATGTTAACCGAGACTTACTGAAGCTTTTCCTGAATAGACCCAGTCTCCAAAATAAGTCCGGCTGTCTTGTGTAGCATCCAAGGTTTATTGTACGGATTCAACCTACATTTGTAATCTTGTTTCTCATTAAATCGCCAAACACAGGGAACCCCAGCTCCACAGTACCACTGCATGCTCAAGAACATTCGCTGTGCTCCTCCACCTTCTTTTCTGGGTTTCCCTTGTTCCTTCTGCCTAGGAGACTCTCTTCTTGATCTTTAAGCTCTCGGCAGCTTTCACCACTATTAAATATACACCTTCAAGGTCCAAATCCTCCACAAAGTCTTTCAAAATCCCTAAACTGAAATTAATCTCTCCTTCCCCTGTGTTCCCATAGCATTTTCTTTATATTGTCCTTTTAACACTATCTGCCTTAAATTGCTAGCTACCGCTTTGCTTCTCTCACTGGACCGTGAGTCTTATTTATGCTAGCTAGCACGTGTCATCATGCCTTCCGTGTCAAAGTTATGCGACAAACATGTACTGAGTTCATTGAAGAGGAGATGAAAAGAGCTACTCACCCTGCTCTCATTTTCACTACTCAGCTTTTATATTTATCCTTACAACAATAGCTGGGCTTTGTCACTAAGCCAAGCAGCAAGCTGAATAGGAAGTACATCTTGAACTTCCTTTGCAGTTGTGAAGTGGAGGTCCGAGGGTGACACCTTCCCTGACAGAGGAAGGGGGACATAAAGGCCACAAAGGGGTGGGGGAGGGAGGTGCTTGGGGTCACGCAGCAAAAGGAAGTCTCATTTTTTAGTCTCCACCAAAAAAAAGAGTCAAGTTGCTCATCTCCTCTGTTGCATTAGAGCCATCAAGTGTCTTAGAAGGTCAGATGTCACAATGACAAAGAGAGCGAGAATGACGTGTTTATAAGCAGCCAAGGTGCTCAGTGGTTCCATCTCCATTGTCTCTTCCTTTCTTCTTCTAACCGTGTGATAGGCAATTATTCTTAATTCTACAGCCAGGAATCTATTTGCTCCACCATGATGAGTCAACCTCCCAGATACCTTCCCTCATTGGGTCCCGACCTCCCACCCAGCCTCCTCGTGAGGCAGCTCTTCACGCCTCTTACACAGTCCCCGCTGAGCTGAAGTCCTATGGGGAACTTGTCCCTCCAAACTGCTCACGATGACACCGACCCCATAGTGGTTTTAGAAGCACAGGAATTATGATTCACATTCCTTTTCTCACGAATTCAAAAGAAAAATCGCTCCAGTGATTTATACAATAAATATTAAGCGATGCTCCAAGCACTGTGCTGAGAACTAGAGGCAAAATGATGAGAAGTAGCAGCCATGCCCCTGACCTCACGGAGCTCACTTTCCCTCAGGAGAGACACAGACCAATTACAGAGTCTCACGATGAACGTAAACTTCACTGCGAGGAAAAGAAGGTCTTGTGAAAAGTACTTGAGACTTGACACCAAAGGAACCCGAGTTAGCCTGGAGAACTGACAACGTTTCTCTGGAAAGGACTCTACCCTGAGATTTGAAGGTTGGATATGAGTTAACTAGGAAGGACGAAGGAAGAGAATGTTCTAGGCTGAGCAGAGCAGCACACGCCAACGCCTCGCTACCTGAAAAAAGAGGATTATGAACATTGAGGACAAAACAGCCTTAAAAGCCAACCGTTGTGACTACCATACACCCTCCTGTCTCCGTCTGCGATCCTGGTTGGTGGCCAGGTTCCTGGCGTTCTACGTAACATTACACTTAATAACAGTGAATGACTTAGCAGTTCGGAAAGCTTACAGTTGCAGCCTGTTCTAAGAAGCGGGGTGATAAACATGAGTTATATATAATATGAAGCAGGGGGGAAACAAGAGGCGAGCACCTAGGTGTGTCTTGAAATTCTGAGTTCAGGTTTTTGATGTTTGTTTGTTTGTTTGTTTGTTTGTTTTGGAGAGGGAGCAGCATCAACCCCCATTCCCCTCCTGCTCCCGGAGCTCAGATGCTTGGTCACAGGTCCAAATCTTCCCCTACTTTATTCTGCACTTTTCCTTACACATAAAAGGCAGCCGTACAAAAACCAACTCGGGATTTCATTGTCAGTTTTTCCGGGCAGTCGGTCATCGGACTTACTGGCTAAGCTAATAGGACATGCTGATAGCTTTTGCTTGAGGATCCTGGGATAGAAACTAATGTTATTTTTTTAAGTTACCCGGTAAGAGGAAGCTGGTATGCATGCCTGAAAGTTCACTTCTTAAAATTCCCAAAGTTCGTTTCACTGAATCAGAATGACCTTTGAAGCCATTATGTCATTCAGTGATTTTACCCACTAGCCGGCATCTTCTGATTTTTGCCTCAGCAGAAACCATACATTAACCTCCTCCCGCGATCCTGACACGCAAGATTGCCATAGCATTTATTAATTCACCTTTCACTTAAATTGGTTTTCTTTTTGCTTTCACTGCATCCAACATCTTGGACCAACTATTCTAGGTTTTTAGCATAATGTAAAATGGGGCCAAACCTCTACTTCTTCAGTTGGGTTTAATAAATAAAACTAATAGCTGAGATTGATTACCCTTTTAGACGGCCAACTACAAAGCCTAAGATGGATTGTATAATTTGCAGCTCTGGGGCATGTATTAAATTTCCAGACACAAGATAAATAATTCATGCAAATAACCAAGAGGAGATACCCAAGAATGAAGTTGTGTGGTTATCCTTTTCTAGCAGTGAAACAGATGATGAATTTCATTAGCTCTTGACTTGGGATGTCCTATAAATGCATGTTAACTAACCACTGCCTAATTGAAACTGGTGAATGCACCAGGGAAATTCTTTATCTGTCCTTATCTAGAGTTTTTCTTAATTAAATACCTAGACTCCTCAAGAAGTGAACTCTATGCTTATCGTTTTCTTCCCTTCTCTAAAGTCTACCTGCTACCTTGTGATTTAAGAAATTGAAGTCCCTCAGATAACTAGGCATGGGGGCGGGGTGAAAAACAAGCATAGAGGATATAGGTGTTAAATTCTTCTTCTTTGGTGCCAGGAAATAGAACCCACTGGATAAAATACAGAGTAAGTGTTGAATTGTGTTTATACTTCCCATGCTTACATCGGTAAGCTTAACATAATCACTTAACCCTTCAGGTTTCATAACTTGCAAGATAGGGATTAAAAAAAATCCATTTCATAGGGCGGTTTCATGGTTTAATTAGATTTGCGGAAGCCAGGATAATCCGGATATCCTCCCAGGGAAATGTAGAAATAAGAGCTGGCTTTTCAGGGCTTTCAGTGAAGAGCTGTGCCCACGGGCCCTGCCGCTGGGACCTTCAGGCCTGGGGTTCGAGGCAGTGGCTGGAGCACTAGACCACCCAGGACTGGATCTGTGGCGGGGCGCCTGGATCCGCAGGCCCCGGGGATGCAAAGATGAGGCCCCCCAGGCCCTCCGCGGCTCAGCAAGCGCTGGAGAGCGGCGGGCTCTCAGCACCGAAGGCTGCGCTGGCCGGCCTGTGAGGTCCTCCTTGAGCGCCTACAAGGTCAAAACTAGATTTTTCTGAAATATTCTCAAGATGAAGAGGCCCCAAAGTATACAAGGGTTGTTTATAATGGGAGCCGTGAGCAACCAACAACTTTTTTTTTCACCTTTAGAAGGAACTTCATTATGATTATCATCATGCCCGTTTTACAGATGAGAAAACAGGGAAGAGTTCCGTTCTTTGTCCAGGGCCGCACAGAGGGGCACAACGGAGATTCGAGCTCCAGCCTTTACCTCACTCTCTGCCCTATTGCTCATGTGCCTGGGGCCCTCTTCTGCGTTACACTCGGTTCTTTGCACAGGATGACAAGTTAACTAATCTTTACCGGGGAAGACAGTTTGAATGACAGGATCTCCTGGGTTTGGGTTCTTGGTTCAAAGTGCTGGAATTGGAGTAGTTCTGGGTATGCATTCTCCCCAGGAAGCATTTCGATTTCGGATACAACTACTTGGGTCGCTGGGCCTCCAGAAGCCTGGAAGCCGATGTGGCTGACGCAGGAACAGGCTCCCTCGCTTCAACAACCTTCCGGTGTGTGTCTATGTGCAATCTACTCTGACTCTTTGTAAACGCCAACGAGAAAAAAGAAAGGAATGTTGGTGGCCTGTGCGCATCCCGGCGGTTCCAGGCCCCATCCGTCCCAGTCACAGCACACAGGCGGCCGGGCACTGTCACGGAGCCCCAGAGAGCCAGCCGACCAGACCCCAAGGGAAAACGGAACTGGGAAAACCCTGCAGGGATGTGGGAGTCCGTGTTTACACAAACAGAAGGCTGTTACATCAATTTCCATTTTGTTGCACGACACCGCTTAGGTACCACGTCCTGTAATTAGGGTAACCAAAATAAGAGCCATGCTTAAAGACTTCAGGAACCTGAAAAATCCAGAACAGTGTGACTCGGTGGTAGGAACCCTCACACTACAAGGGTACGCGTCTCTAACCCGACCGAATTCCCTGTTCTGAGAGGGTTGCATCCATGATGGAGCGACTTCTTGGGGTGATCACCCCATTCCTCCTCAGAAAGGAACACTTCACAATCGCGACCTTGAACATGCCACAAATACTACCTGACCTCGTGTGCCTGTTTTTAGTCCAACGAGTAACCCCAGTCACTCCCCAAAGTTCAAAATGTGCCGTCTCACTGCCATCAGACTCGGTGGCTTTTATTTCAGGTATTAAATATTTAAGGGTAGGAAACTATTTCGTTTTCCCAAACAACCTTCCGTATTGTGATGGGCTCTGAGACCTTAGGTCCTGGCTGTAGTTTTCTCATGCCAATTCAGTTCATGACAAATATTAGACGTGGCATTCTTGGAGATTTGAAGATCAGGAGAAGTCAAGTTCTTGTCTACAATCAAATCTGGAGACTCAGTTGATGGGCTCTTGGTCCCATTCCAAACTTTTGAATCCAAAAATGTTGGGTAAACCATAGATATATAATTATATTGAAACCAAAATTGGAAGATGGAATGAGAAATCACTGGATATGAAAAGAGAAGAAATTCAAAGCTGAGTGGAAAACGGCAGTTGATCCAGGGGGCCGTCGGACCCTGATATAATTCCAGGCCCTGGGGAGGGGAGGCAGGTTGGGGCTTTAACACCATGTGGTTCCCACAGTTCCAGCCTCAAGCAGGCAGAGAGTTAAGATAAAGCCAAGACCTTAAGGAACTGCCAAATCCATGAATGGGGGACTGGAAGTTGGCAAAAAAACGACTATATTTACATCCTTCTCCTCAAACACAATTTAGACTCAGTTGAAAAAGGCCCAACCAAGCAAAAAGTCTCTTGGCACCAGAAGACTCAGTATCTTTACTAAGTAACTGTACTTCTGACCCTTGCCTAAGTCATGCATGTTTTTAAAGTTGGGGTTAAGACAATGCAGGTGAAATCAAGTTTTCAATCCTGTTTCTGCTACACATTAGGTGACCCATCATCCACAGTGTCTGTCCTCAGTTTCCCAGTTGTGATTCTCTAACTGTGACCGCAAATACCCTAGATTTCTCATCAAGACATCATAGGAGTGGGTTCCCCCCAAATGCTGTTTACAAGAGGAGTACTGGGACTCAGGCAAAAATGGTTTGTTAGTGATCAGACTGTTCTGCTTCACCTAGGAAATGATTAAGAACAGACTTAACACTATATGCAGAGTTCATCAACCCAAGCTTCTGATTTCACTGTCAGGAGTCCCATACGGGAAAATAGAGCTGCAACCCTATTGTAAATCTGAAGCTTCTGAGGGTTCTTAGGAGTCCTAACATTGTGGCCATCCACGACAGATGGCTCAGTAATGACCATGAAGGAGGTTCTTCTCATTCTCAGTGGGAACGGCACAGTGCTGACGAAGTATCTGTGGATGTGTGGTCTCCATCAGCACCCTCCACTTACAGACACTTCTGTGGTCCACAGGTACTGTACACAGTTTCTATGGAAACATCCCTGCTCCCCATTTTCAAGGAAGGCCTTGATTCCTGTTTCCCAATATTATCTTAACTAGAAAAACAGTCATGATAGCACGTATTACTGACTATAAGCTAGGACTTGTGAGCGTGTGACTCATATGCTTCACTCATTCACTTTCTGCAGATGAGAAAACAAAGACTCTCTGAGCCGAAGTAACCTTTCCAAGGTCATACATTAAGAAGATTAGAGAAGGTATTTGAGCCCAGGTATGTTTGATTCAGATAATGCATAAAACTCTGGTGTTATCTCACGCAATCTCTGCCTCTAATAGTAAAAGTCGGTATTAGGAATAGAAGAGTCCACTGGCAGCCCACATTGATGATATAAATAGTCCACAATGACCCTAATATTCTACTAGGAAAAGGACTGCATTTGTTGATTGTATCCATCTATAAATTTGGTGCATAGTGGATACTTTAACATACTGTACATCATTCAGGACTCACAATATCACTGGAAACTAGCTTATTACTCCCATAGCTAACCGTTCCCATGTGACAACCCTCCTTCCCATCTTACTGTTGACGGCATTCGGCCTCAGGATAATTAAGTAATTTTTCATAAGTTCATGGAGAAAATAAGTGGCTGGAATCTAGTCCAGATGCTTGATGCTAAACCATGCTGCCACCTTATAAATGCAGCATGAAGATTACTCTCATACTAAGTCTATGTACACGAAACATGTTTATATTCTTTCATGGACCCACACGGTCTCTATGTTGTATTAAGGAGTGGCCTGAATCAAAATAATGAAAACATCTCCCATAAAAGTAACATTTATTTATTTATGCATATGAGTATATATTATAATTATTTATTTATTTATAATGATAAATATTTATATTATATATACGCATATCACTGATCATGGACTGTTAAAATCTAAAAGGGACTTCAGGCTCATAAAATACAATCTGCTCAACCTTGAAGCGAGAAGCCTGGTGCCCCAGACCCTCCCCGGTTTACACAGCAGTGATCAGTGTGGGGTTGTGGGCAAGTCTCCAAAGTGGCAGCTAAGAATTCCATTTGTTCAAAAACCATGCCAATTGTGAAGATGAACTAAGTAAAACAAATAGCACTATGTCCATCATATAGTAACGTTGTCTGGATGATGATGATGAGGATGAGGATGATTAGCAGCTTTGTTCCAACAGGACTAGATTGAAATTAGGAGATTGGATCTAATGGTCCCTTACACTGGGTTCCTTCTTGTACCCACACACGTGGCTTCTGTGTGCATTGTACAACAATGACATTCTCCACCGAGCCACTATCACCATTTATTCACATACTGTACAAGTGCTTGTCTGGTTTCAACTGAGCACATAATGAGAATGTCTTATAATTTTTTTTCTAAGAAAGCCAAGGGCTTTGGGCTTCTCAGTACAGAAGTCACCAGAAACCACATACAAAGCCCAAAAGCAGCATGGTGACCGCCCAGTTCTCGTGTGGGAGCCCCAGATTATGCTTGGTGTCCTGCTTTGTTACAAATGGCACCCTTTTTACTCCTAAAAATGTCTAAATCTAGAAAATGAAGTGTGTGGTCTGAGTTTCATTTTCAAGTTGGCTTAAAAGTTAAACAGAAAGCTACTTTCGAGATGATGTCAAGGTTACACGTGCGACCTAGGCTACACCCCAGAAGTCCTATTTGTCACTTCACCGCAGGCGGGACAATAAGGAATTCCCTGTACTCACAGGAGAGTCTAGACAGTTCTCTGGGTAAGCCAGGTGACGTCTTAGAGGGGAACTAGCTGACTACATACCACTTTTTAGTTTCTCCAAAAGACAAGAACATTACCTATGTAACAATTTGTAAATAGATGCAAAATGCCCCCCTCTTTGTGAACAGCTGCAGGAAGCATGCAAATTCTCCTGAACCATTCACTCATGGAAGGCTGGCTCCCGGCTCTGTGCTTGGGTCTCTGAGATAAGCTGCATCCCAGGCCTCCCGCTGCATGGCGTGGCTATTACCTGCAGCCTTGACATTGCATCTTGTTACTAACACAGACAATAATAGCATGCGTGAGAGACAACATTACTATCCCTGCAGAAAGAACACGCTGTATCCTCCAGGGCACAGAGCAGGACCCTCTAACCAGCCATCGCGATGCAGCTCCGAAAGTCCCCGTCACAAGGTATGTGCACTTAGGCTCTCCACAATGCTTGGGCCATAACACAGAATTAACACTAACAAATTGGCCGCAGGATACTGTTCACTTCCGATGTAAACCTAACGGAGGCTTAAGGGAACACATCCTAATGCAATAGCCTTATCTTTGTCAGAAATATTTTCTTATTGTGATAGAAACCTACTGACATTCACTTAAAGCCATGGAAATTTTGGTGTCAGGTTGTAATGGGAGAGGCACCTCACGGGGCAGTGGCAGAAAATGCTATTGGATCTCCGCGTGAGCAGGAAAGCTCTTGGGAACTCAACGGGCCACCGCTCCTCTCCTTATGAGTCTGCTTCATTCTTTGGTGTTTCTCTGTAGATTGACATTCTCAGCTGATCTCTCTGTTCCCAGGACCCCCAAAGGCACCCCCCTAGTGAAGCTTTCCATCGCTCCCTAATTTCAGTGCCCACCTTTCTGAATTCCAAGTCTACATTTCTGGGAGGAAGCAAATCTGACTGATCTATGAGCTGATGTGACGTGCCAATGAGCTATGACCAGAGAACTCACATGCTCTAAATGCGGGCCTTCGGAAGCCTGACTGCAGCAAGCACTCCCAAAGGAACCTGTAAATGGATAGCAAATGGTCATGGGCATTTTTATGATATCTCTCTAGTACCAAGGAACCCTGTTTTCTGTTTTTCCACATACATTTGGAAATAAGTTGGGCTTCCAGGCACACGGAAACATCACGTTCTGAGTGGGCAGGAATGCCACTTTAGCACACTCAGCTGCGCCTCGGGAAACTTCTGTACAGATGATCAGACTGTGTCATTCACGAGGGTCACGCCAAGGCCCCCCCGACCGAGGCACCCACTGGGGACTCTCGGTGAGGAAAGAGCATTCACGATTCCCTGCCCTGTCTGCTGGCGTCTGGCTATTCTCGCCCGAGGCCCTGGGGAGTTTTTGTGTCCCTCTCCATCTCTGAGGTTTCCCCTCCTTCCTACACCAGAGTTTAGGCTAGAAAGGAAAAGGGGTATCTTTAATAAAGAGATTAAAAACATGATAAATATATTTCATCAGGCAGTTCATCTGAGTCCTGTTATTCAGGTGCCCTTGATTTCCAAGAAGCAAGGAAAGCACCTGCAATTTTATGGGGACGTAGACAAAGCTACATCAAAGGCTTTTTTTGAGTTTTTATAAATTATTCTAATATTTTTGACACATATCTTTTAAGACCCCTTTGCCTTGGTGATTTGTTTTATAAATGTTTGTTTATTTTTTACCTAATTAGAATTGGTCTCACTGGCTATTTTCAACTGGAACCTGATGTGGTTACATTTTAGAAAGAGTGTATATCAATAAGATAGAAAATATGAGTTTTTTCCCACTATTTTCCAAAAACATTTCCAACATTTTCCACTATTTTGTAAGATCCAGACATGTTTATTTGCATTTAGTACTAGTAGTTGGTTGGAAGATTAACAAATGATTACCTAAAGGTTGTGGCCCAGTTGTGTTTCTTGTGGATTAAGCTTAAATTACTACTCTTTGAAGAGTTATATTGCTTAAAAATTTTTACTGTTATAAAAGTAGCTAGTTTAGAGTTTAAGTTAAAAGTCATAAAATACCATTGATATTAAATACTATGAAAGTAAGAATAATATTTTAAGAGAGAATAATACAATAATTTGATAATTTATAACTTGATCATAACCTAAAACCATTTAATATTTCATATTTAATTCAATGTGATCAACATTTAGTACATATATACTATTGACTAGCCAAAGCATTATGGAGATTAAAAATATGGGGGAGAAATTATACCTTCTTCACCCTTCTCTCTCTTGCCCCAAACATCCATGAATCCATATACTAGCTAAAAGGACAGATGGAAATAAAAGAAATATAGGAAAAATAGTAGTAGACATAAGAAAACCATAGATTGCTTGAGGAATATGGAGAAAATAACTCTAGTTCAAGGGACGCATGGGGAGGTAAAATTTAAACTAGGCTCTCCATTTGGAATAGGTAATGTAGCTATTCAATATCCTCAGTAGCGATTTTCGGGTCACTACTTAGAGTATGATTTTACTTGAGAAAATACAGAATTATATTCTTGCATTGCTTTTCAACACAAGGGCATGTCAGAACCATCTAGAAGATTCTGTTCCCGTTCCCGTGCATTGATGGTTCACTGAGCCACGGTTAAACGTCTCGCTGAGCCTCAGCCTCGCCCCTGCCCATTGTCCCAAACCCGGAAAGAAAAACTCCTAGGCTTCAGACGACCCACCCCCTAGTGCACGCCCAGGATCGAGCCCTTTGGAACTGCCATGTCAGTATAGAACTCTCAGTAATATAAGCTGCCGGTTGGTTGCCCTTCTCAGTTATTTTATTTGGGTTGCTTATTTTGAGCACCATAATCCTGCCCTCAAAACACCATAAATGGTCCATTTTACCTCCTACCACATTGTCAGTGAGTAGTGCAGAACTGACTTACTCAGTTTCAGTCTGGGAGCTGATGGTTATTCATGTAATCTAATTATGTCAACAGGTTAATATTTCTTAATTTTCATACGGTATAGGATCTTTTTGTTGGAAATGATGAAGGTGTGCATGGGAAACAGCCCAACTCTTTATTTAAAAAAAAAAAAACCTACCAATACCAGAGACTAATCCTCAACAGAATGGAGTCAAGGCAACCTGTGTTGTATTATGGGATAGTACAACTTTGTTCAGCTACCCAGTACGCCAGGGCAAGTAAAAAGGCTTAGTACCCCTGAAATGTCTCCCTGGCTGCTCTCATCCTATCATGGACCAGTCATTTTGGCCAGCTGTGCCGTTGCACTGGGGCAGCACGTGACTAAGCAAACAAGATTTCTCTGTTTCACCTAGTGTACCATTTCAATGTTGTTAATTTCTTAATCGCATGTATTGGGGTGGCCTAGGTTAATAAAATTATGTAGGTTTCAAGGGTACAGTTCTATAATGCATCATCAGTATATTGTACTGTGTGTTCACCACCCCAAGTCTCCTTCCATCACCATTTGTCCCCCCTTTACCCTCGTCTACCTCCCCCACCCTCTTCCCCTCGGGTACTTGCCACACTGTGGTCTGCGTCTATGAGTTTGGCTTTTCATTTGTTTTTTCTGCTTAATCCCTTCACTTTCATCATCTAGCCTCACAATCCCTCCCCTCTCTGACAGCTGTCAGTCAGTTCTTTGTACCTATGCATCTGTTTCTATTTTGTTAGTTTACTTTATTAATTAGGTTCCACATGCTGTATGAGTGAAATCACACAGTCCTCATCTCTCTCTGTCTGACTTATGTCACTCAGCATATTGCTCTCCAGGTCCCTCCATGCTGTCACAAAGGGTAAGATTTTCTTCTTTTTTCAGGCCGAGTAGTATTCCATCATATAAATGTATGAATGTGGTTAATTAGGAAGCACTAATATTTCATGAAGCTGTGTGAGAAGTATTAATTAGGATAATAATAAAAGAGGATATACTGTTCTGTACAAACAGGAAGCTGGGCTCCGAGGAGATAAGTGTGGAAAGGAGGAGGGATGATTGTTCCTTAACAAAATAACTAGCTGTCTGCCGGGAACAGCCGGGTGGCCTTCCATCGTGCCTCCGCCCTCTTCCCCATCGTGCCCCAGTGGTGCGAACAGAACAGTGTGAGAACCAGACAGAAACCGACGAGCTCAGATAAGAAACACAGCGCCGAAGTCTGAAAAAGTCTTATGATCGCCGCTTGAAAATAAGAGAGCATTTGAATCAAATTTAAGAATCTAGTCACTGTGAAGGCTGGTATCGTTCGTGTTAATAGCATGTGCGGTATAAGCAATTAACCCCATCATTAAAAACTTAGCGTATGACACAAAATATGATGTATTGCCAGGGCCTCCTCAGGCTTACTCTGGGCACACACTCTCTCCACGACTGATGCCTGAAGCTGAGTACTGCCTGTGTTCGAGGGGAGGTAATCCTGTCATCGTAGAGCGTAGGATGTTGCTAGGGAAACAGATGCAGAGCAGAGGCATCCAGCCACCTCACTGATCCTAGGGATAGTCCTTCACAGAGACCGTTTGCACAAGACCTGATGCAATATACGTCCCACCTTCCCTTCTCAGTTTCCTGAAAGCTAAAATTGTAAGGGCTGCGTCAGGCACAAGCCCGTTCTGCCTGGCGTTTATATAAGGATCTTGCTGTTACCCGAGTACCTTCTCACTCATGAGAAAACCATAGAAAGAGCTACCTGGTCCCTGGCAGGAACTTAAAAAAAAAAAGGTTTAAAAACCCTCCGCCTTTGTGTTCTGGGTTGGCCCAGAAGGAACGAGGACCAACTGATGCCGGCTGTTGACGGGGCAGAAAGCGCCGCGGACAGTCACTCTGAGATGTCACCCTTCCCGGTGCTTTTCCGGGAAAGAAACCTGACTCAGCGAGGTGAAAGAAGTCACACCACTCTTTTCCTTTCACTTCCTCGAGGTGGTTGTCTCCACCTGGTTTCACGTCGGAGTGTTCGGCACAGGCTGTTAGGTGATCTGGAGGTTTGAGGAGCATCCTGTTTACTAACAAGAGCCAAGGAAAGACAAACCTAGTTCAGGGAAGCTGGTCGCACAAACACCTAGCAGTACCGCTGGGCGCGGGGGAGCACCTAATCCTACCAACACATCGAGAGGGACATCTTACAGCAGCGACCAGATCCAAAAGCCTTCCTAACCCAGCATCTAGAACACTTGCACGGCCCTTATGGAACCAGCGACAGTTCAGGGATTGCGGCGGATCGATGCTTTATTGGGTGCCTGGGGAAGGGGCTCTGGTGGTCTTCGGGGCGCCCTGTCGCAGGCGCTGCCGCCCTCGGATGAGGCACTCGGTGTACCACTGCTCCTGCTGCAGCTGCTGCTTCCAGCTCTGCAGGCGGCTGCGGGTGGCCTGCGCCTCCCGGCACAGTCGGGCCTGCCGCATCAGCGCCTCCTGCAAGCACTGGTTCTCGGTGTGGAGGTCCTGGCAACACCCCAGAGCGAGCCTCTCCGCCACGGCCTGCAAGGCCTGGGCCTTACTTTTCGGCTCCTTTCTTTTGATCTTTCCCTCTGCCAAGAGGCCCGCGTCCGGCTGCCTCAGCTGCTTCTCCAGCACGGCCTTCTCCTCGATGTAGTCCGCGTAGGCCTTGGCCTTCGTCTCGCCCCGGGGTTTCTTGAGCTCTTCCTGTAACGTCTGTATCTCTCTGTCCTGTTTCTCCTTCACTAGCGCGATGTCTCTCACGGCCCTTAGCTGCCGCTTCAAATCAAACTCCTTCTTCTCCTTCTCGAAGAGCTGTCTCTGGAGCTCGGATGTGAGTCTCGCGTACTTGGAGGCGAGGTCTTCCCTCCTTTGCTGCAGGTCCTCGCTTTCTCGCGCGTACTTATCCCACAGCTTGCTCATTTCCCGCCGGTACTCCTCCGTTTTGTTGGTCAGGTGGTCCAGCATGAATTTAGTGTCAGCCTCGACATGGAGCTTCTCGCGGAGCAGCTGCCTGGTTTCTTCCAACACGACGTTTTGCTGCATCTGAGCTTCTTTCACTTGCTTGTCCAGCTTCATCGCCTCCACGGTCTTTTCCATCAGCCGCACGGCGGCCTTCGTTCGCTTCTCGGGTCTCAGAAAGGCGCTTATCAGACTCAGATACGGCGTGAAGGCAATGCTGGAGTAGGCTGCAAATCTGCGCCCGGGCTCCAGGCCTTCCTCGCGCAGGTCGCTGAGAGCCACGGACGCCCAGGACGTGTTCTCGGAAACCTGCAGCTCGCGCGGAATGCTGCCGCGTGAGGAAAACGTTTGCGATTTGTCGGGTCTGGGCTCGGCCCGCGGGTCGCCGCGCCGCCGCCGCGTCCTGGCCGGGGAGGGCTTCGGCGGCACCCCGCCGTCCTCGGGACCCTGGAGCTGCACGGCCGTCGTGGACGGCGCTTCCGGCCTCCTCTCGGCTAACTCGGTCGCGGAAGGTCCTGCGGTCGCCGGTGGCTCCGGGGTCCGGGGCACTGCGGCGCCGGCACTGCGGTTGCCAGCGGCGCTGCTCCCTGCGCCCTGGGTGCCGCAAGCGCTTTTTTTCCGGAGATGCAGGTAACACCCCAGGGCACTTCTGGAGCTCGGCGGGCCGGCGGGCCGCGGCTCCTGCGCCTGCAGGGCCTTTCCGACCACGCTGAGCTCGCCCTCCCCCGGCCACCGGCAGCCTCGCTCCCACTGCCGCGGGCTCCACTCCATCGTGCGGGGGCGGCTCCCGGGCGGGGGCGGCACGGGACGAGGCCCCGGAGTCCCTTCGCTCTGCCCTCTCCGGCGGGCTCGAGCCCGGCGGAGCCCGTTCTACTGTCGTTCACAGTCCGGAACGTGGAACTGGAATGTTGGTGGCGCCCCAGGCACGTCTCCATGGTGATCAGGCAGCGGGGCGGAGCCAGCGGAGTGCGGGGGGCCGGGCGGGGGGAGTCGAGGCTCCTCCCCAGTGTCTGTTGGACTTCAGAATATTTTTCTTGGGGGTGGGGGCGGGGGAAGAATCAAGTTCCTACAAGACGGGTTGGTAGGAACTGCTTCTTCCTCTGATACTTCTCGGTGTCTTCTGTTTCTTGATAGCTTTTCTGCCCCGGGTGTGAGGGGGCGTCAAAGGCGTATCTGCTCTGAGGTCCCCCTCTCGCATTTGTCCGCAGGCCGTCCATTATCGGGGAGTCTATTTCGGTTGCCACAGCCTTTCTGGTGACAAAGGGAGCTGCACCAGATCTCGTGTCTGGGCAAGACTTGGCGCATTCCTGGGTTCCTCTCTGGGCCTTCGCAGACTAAGGCCTCTTGGCTTCAGAGACCCACCAGGGACGGCGCCGTGTCTTTGTGCCGTCTCCAGTCCGCGCGCGACGCCACGAGCCGGGTGGCCCGGCTCTGCGGCCCGGCGGGAGCGAAGCCCGAGGCCAGGGGCTGAAGGAAGGCCCGCAGCAGGGCCGGGACTCTCAGCCACGAGGAACCAGAGGGGAAAGGCGCCAGCGCGCAGCAGCCAGCGCCCGGGCTGCCTCCGGGAGGGGTCCGGTGGCCTAGCGCACTGCGCCCCCGAGGGCCTCTGGCCCTCTAGGTTGCCCTTCTGGGAAGGCTCGGAGCCGAGGCTCCTTCCGCGCACTCCAGCTGGGTTCGCGTGGGAGAGCAGGTGCGAGCTCTGCTGAAAAGATTCGTCTGTGGCGAGGTTTAAAAGGGCGCTCCAGGGAAAGCATTTTAAATTACACTGTTTACCAAAAAGACCATCTTTATGTATTACTGGCCTATTGAAATTTTTCTTTTCAATCAAATTCCATTCACTTTTATATAATGCATGTAACAGCTACCATGCAAATATAACCACAAGCAAACATCGCCCTCGTTTTTGCTACTCCTCCCATTTCTTCCTACTTCTATTTGTGAAAGTTCAAGTCCCTCCTTCTTAATGCCCTCAGGTCCGTAATTATCATTGTTTCATGACACCCACACTATAAAATTGTTCATTATTTTGAGTAATACCTTAATTTCAAATGTACCCTTGTATGCTTTCTGCTTTTTCTTCTGTATTTTTCCCCCTGTGTTGTTATTCCTTTCACAGTCTTGCTCGAAGACTTCTGGCTTCTGATTTTTCCCCAATAACGGTCCCTAGATGGCAGTGCTGCGGGGAATTAACGCACCCAGTGCGCCCGCACTTCCTGCATTCCAGGGTCACCGCAGTCCTGTTCTCTGCCTTGGTTCTTTGGTTCCCCTTCATCTGGACGCGCCCTTCCGCCCCCTCTCGTCTGCTCTTTGGCCACTTCCTTCGACACGTGGCTCCCCATTAATTTCCCTCCGGCAGCGTGACTTGACTAAACCCACTCCCGTCTACCCCCCTGCGTCACGAGACCGCTAGTTATTCTTCTATAAATATTATCGTGTACTTGGTATTTATTCTTGCAATCTCCATGCAGTTATTTAGTTACATATTTGGGAATAGTTTACTACGCACCCGTGTAATCTCTGATTTTGCCTTCTTATTAGCACTAATTATAGCTATTATATAATGTAAATGTGTAATCACTTGCTTAATGCCTGTCTCTTCTGCTTATAACTGTCTCTGTCTCCTCTTAGAAGGCAAGCACCTTTGCCTAATTGCATTTGGGTGTATCTTCAGAGCCTAGAATAATACGAGGTCTGTCCAGAAAGTATCAAGCCAGGTACTATGAAAAATAGAGACATTTATTGAAGGACTACAAGATACAAGAAACACTGTGCACAGGGAAATGATGCCTCTGTCCCCTTCCAAGTGGGCACCTCGGGACCTCACACAGCTCTCCCAACTACAGCACGGTGTTCCTCCTGCTCTGATAGCAGAAGCTGCAGACTGAATTTTGCCACGACATGTTTCATGTCAAGATCCTGTGTAGAAATCTCAGACACAGTAGCTTTTGGAATCCCCAGACCAGTTTCTAGTTCCCACACTGTCAGTCACCAATCTTTGTTGATTGCAGCCGGCACACGTTCAACATTCTCAGGTGCTCTGCTTGTTGCAGGCCTTCCAGAATAGGGATCACTTTCAATAATTCTCGACCATCTTTGAAGCTTTTGTGCCACACTGTTACTAGTGCTGCACCCATTGCATCATCCCCAAAAACCTTCTGAATCAACCAAATAGTTTCTGCAGAGAAACGTTCAAGCTTAACGGAAAATTTGATGCAGATTCACTACTTGACTCACTCAGTCATTTTGAATGTGACGGCCACACAGTGCACATGCTCACTCAATGGCATCTGCTGCCTCCCACTGACTAGTACAGTGAAGTCATCATTGTTCACCCATGCACATTCCAGTCCACTCTCTTTGGCTGCCAGGTAACACCAGCACTGTGCGAACCATTCTCCTTATACTAACAATGGCTGGACTTTTTCTGGACAGACCTTTGTATACATAGTAAGTGTTGAATAAATATTACATCTTTGAAATACCATTCAGGATATTAGTAGAATGAAAGTGCTCACAAATGCTTGCTGATTTTTTAAACACCATTTTGTCTCCACTCCCTCACACTTTCTGCATCAGTTGGCAGGTAATTAACTATAAGATGCAGAAAACCTAATGGACTAAAACTAATGGACTTAAACCCAAAGACTTAAATAAACTAGTTACAAAGGTGGGCATTTCTGATATCAGTTTGACAGTCCAGTGTTGTCACCCAGGACCTACGTTCTTCCCACCCTTCTCCTTCACCATCCAAAGCTTGTCGGCTTTCAGCCTCACTCATAAAGTGTTACAGCGCAAAGATGGTGACCACATTCTCATCCTTCAAAGTACAGAGCAGATGGCAAGGGAAGTGATGTCAAAAAGATTTACTCGCTCTTGCCCTGACTGCTGTGCCCCAGTTGGTTGGACATCCTCCTGCAAAGCAAAAGGTCCCCCGTGTGATTCCCAATCAGGGTATATGCCTGGGTTACAGGTTCGATCCCTGGACCGGGCAATGTACAACAGGCAACTGATCAATGTTTCTCTCTTGCATTGATATTTCTCTCCCCCGCTTTCTCCCTCCCTTTCCCTCTTTTTAAAAAATAAATATATTTTTAAAAATCTACTCAATTTTGTCAGAATCCCAGCCCCAGCATCCTTCTTCTGGCTCTAATGGCAAGAACCCAGCCATGTGCCTACTTTGGGACTCGCCGTGGGCAGAGGGGAAAGCATTGCCATTAATGGTCAATCCTGATTCATCCCATTTTTTTTTTCGGCAAAAAGAACGGAAAACACTGGTTATGCAAGCAACATTGTGCACACTTTTCTGTTATGTTACATGAACCACATTGAAGTTCTCTTTACTTCAGAAGCTTCAAGCTCTTCAGCACTTTTCTCTCCCGATTATTTTCATCATTAAGCCTTTTCCTTCAGAAAAAAATTTCTGCTTAAAACTGCCTATTGAAACACTTACTTTCCCAAGCAAAACATTTCTTCCATTGACTTTTTACATACTCAGTGTCTGCATTCTAATTCTTTTTCTTTGCAAACATGCAGAGACATACCACATTTTCTTTTCTGAAAGATTTTATTTATTAAGTTTTAGAGAGAAGAAAAGGGAGGGAGAAAGAAAGGGAGGGAAACATCCATCAGTTGCCTCTCGCACGCCCCCAACCTAGGACCTGGTCTGCAACCCAGGCCTGTGCCCTGACCGGGAATCAAACCAGAAACCTTTCAATTTGCGGGAGGTTGCCCAACCCACTGAGCCACACCAGTCATGGCAAGATATTACATTTTCTAAAGGGAAATACATCCTTTTGCTCCTTCCTCTCCATTCTTCATGTGTATGTCTGTTTCTGAACTATATTAGGAACCTCAGAGGCCAAGAAAATGCCTCCTTCTCTCTTTGTAATTGCCGGCAGCATGTCATAGGTGCTAAATGTACTTGACTTGTCCTTTCCCTTTATGGGTAATCAGAGATATATAGGCTTTAATAGGAAGCAAAGGGAATCAGACTTGTACAGCCAAGAAGCACTGGCCGTATTACAAACACCCTCCACTAACTTGTTTATGTTAACTTCTTTGCATGCTTGCTTCTTGCTGTCATCAGAGCATCACAGAACACAGTGTGTTTCATCCCACCTTCCCAATATCTTTCACAGAGGCTAAAAAAAAAAGGGAGCTGGGTTTC
Source organism: Phyllostomus discolor (assembly GCF_004126475.2). Taxonomy (NCBI): domain Eukaryota; kingdom Metazoa; phylum Chordata; class Mammalia; order Chiroptera; family Phyllostomidae; genus Phyllostomus; species Phyllostomus discolor. The sequence goes on along the minus strand of NC_040913.2, from coordinate 6,418,083 downwards.
CATGGTAACGCAAGTGTAATAGTCAGGGGTATCTGGGCATAAGTGAGATAATACTCAGATTCCATGGGGAGAGGAGAAATGATGTTTCTATTTTTTTTTCTCCCAGCAATGCACTTGAGAAGCTAGAGAGACCCTGAGGTGTCACTGTACAGTGTCAAGTCTTCACTGTCACATGGATTTATAGCTCTTGAGGAAAACTTAATTTAATTTTGCCTCATTTTTACTTTGTCTTTCTCATAAACAAATGAATGGAGACATAAGTTTTTATTTCTAAAGTCACTGTCAGAAGAGAAAGTCCCCACTGGGAATGATGAAGGGATCAGGAGGCAGACACACCCAATTCTTCAGAATTCCCTACACACCCTGACACCCTTTCTTAGAGCAGCTAATCCAGGGGTGTCAACTCATTTTCACTGGGGGCCACATCAGCCTCAAGGTTGCCTTCAAAGGGCCGAATGAAATTTCAACTCCTTAATAGTTAAGGAGTCGTCGTATTTATAGTCCTAACATTATTGTGGCCCCTTGAAAGCAATAGCGCGGCTGATGTGGCCCCCGGTGGAAATGAGTTTGACACCCTGATAATCCTTCAGCCAGCGTTTTGCACACAGCCTCAACTCAATATGAGAAAACATGCTCTTCCTTATGTTTCTTTTGCCTCTCAGAGATCAAAACTCTACTTCCAGGGCGGCATTGCTAATGAAAACCAAGGCCTGTCAACATGAGACATAGGAGGTGCAACTACCCTAAGACCCGCAGTCTCCACACTTCTTATCAAGAAAGTCAGCACTGGTGAGAGGTCAGGGAAAACAAGCTGAGAAATGTCTACAACTCTCTGACTCTCAATTACACTAAGTGGAGTGTGTAGGGAGCCAACTCAATATTTGTGAGTGAATGTGTGTGTGTGACAACTTCTACCAGATGTACTACAAGCCTGAGCTTCTCCACTTCTAGGGACCTAGGAAATGACATGAGTTGCTAAGGTTACATTCTGGACCCAGAATCCCAATGCAAATTTCTAAAAAAAATTTTTAAAAAGTCACTGGACCTTTATTCCTTGCAAAGTAAATGGTTTTTCAGCTCCACGGGTACTAAACAGAAAATGTTTGATGCTTCTGCGCTCTCCTATTGGGCCCCCAACAAGCCTAGGAAGTCCTCACCACAACAATACACAGTTTGAATCTTCAAAAAGACAGTTGGTCTCTTTTTCTGAAAGAAGCTTAGCTGTTATTAAGCTAAAATAACCACAGAATAAGCAGACAAGTTTTACCAAAAAAGCCCACACATGAAACTTCATTTCATATCTATATGAGCTCTCTTAATGTTAATTCACTTATTCACATTACTAGTTTAGAACGAGACATCAGATCCTTTTGGGTTTCAATTATCTTAAAATATTCCTGGTTCTTAGTTCTCTTGCAAATTGCCTTTACTGCTAATTCTGACAGCTCAGATATAACTAACCTCTTATATTCTGATGATATGTAATCAAGAAATAATGACTGAGTTCTATTTTACTGCGTACTGTGACAGGGCACTTGTCCTCCATTATTTCAGACAAAAACTTGGTGTGTGTTGTACTATCACAAGATAATGCAAATGCAAATTATCCGTTCTAGTATAATGGAGCCACAGGGCTGTAGGGCGCTGCCAAATCTGAGTACATCTGTGAAGTGGTTTGATGATTTGTAGAAAAGGCGAGGAAAGGACCCCCGGTTTGTCGAGGAACTGAGACCCAAATCCCCTCTATATGATGACCTTCGGAGGAAGAAGAGTGAATAGGTGTGCCATGATCAAACATGAGAACTACAGAAACTTACTATTCCCAAGAAATACGAGATAGCAATGGATGAACGTAGACTAGTTCGAGAAGGACATCGTTTAAGGAAGGTGAATTCAATAACCGGTTATTACAAAATATAACCCAGAAATATTTGAAGATATAAGTTCTCCTAAATCTGACGTTAGGGGTAGGAGAGAGTGCGTTGTAACTAAGATTTGATGCTGCCAAGAAACAAACCAGTAAGTTTTAAAACTGCGTTGTTGACAATGTTTTAGGAGGCAGGCACGGAGGACCCGTGCAACGGCTGCAGCACGTCTCCCTAAGCACCGGGAAAGGTCTCACACTAAAGACAAAAGTCCCCGTTTCCTCGACTCTTCCCACGATTCAGTTCACCTCCCTCGGCACTATGTTCATGCCCATCATTTAGGCAGAATATCACGGAGACGAAGTTAAAAGCGAAACTCCTCACTCTCGCCGGAAACGTCTAATTCCTTCGCCAGAAGAGAGCGCAGCGACCCGCCCCTAAGTCTCTGACCCCTCCCGAACCTCACCAGCCCCGGCCGCGTCTCCAGGCTACCTGCCCTCGGTGGCTGGGGAATTGCGCGTTCTGGTTGGCTCAGAGCAAGCCTTCGTCATTCGTCAGCTCACCTACGATTGGCTGTCAGAGCACGCGCAGGGGCAATGGCCCAGCCTGGCCAGTAAGTGGGAGGTGGCTTGGCTTATTCTGCGACTAGACTTTTTCCCCATTGGCTAATGGGTTTGAGTCACGTGTTCTGCAGCGACTCTCTATTGGCCGAGAATGGTATCGGGGGTCCAGAGACGTGGACTGGTTGGCTGGAATGAATTCCAGTTTCCTACTAGGTATCCCAGCGGTTTGTTGCTATGAGGTGTCCCTGGGCGTTCTGCGGTTCGGGGATCCGCTCTCCCGGTTTTCCAAGCGCCTGTAGCTGGCAGGGCGTGGGAAGAGCTCCATTTCAGTCGAACCCTGAAGAAGGGCGGGGCTGGGGGGAAGGTGGCGGGACTCCTGGCGACGTCCCCTGGCGTGGGCCCTTTGGCCTTCGCCTCGGGCAGTGGGCTGCAAAGACCCGTCATCTCTCAGTGTACTGATGCTTAAAACAAAGCTTCATTTTGTTATGTTTATGTTCGGCCCCTTAAACAAAGCTTCTCGTTCTGTTTATACAACATAAAATCAAAACTCGGGTATGGTGAGAAAATGGGTGGTGTCGGGCAAGACCCTCATGCTCAGACCTCCTTTTTGGACTTGTCCGCCTCTTTTCCCTTCCCTGCTCTGCGATTGCTGCAGGCTGCCCTGGTCCCTCTAACATCTTGTCTCCGCCAAATTCCGAGCGTGGGATTCTCAGGTCGACGCGGTTCCCGTCTCCGGCGGACGAATTGCGCATGCTCATTACAGAGGCCCCGAGTTCGCCCCGGAGTGCGAGCGAGGGTGTTGTTGGGTGGCCAAGGTGGTTGTTTATCTAAACGCGGGCGGAGGCTACCCGGCTGCGCCGTGCCTCCCGGGAGCGCGCGCTGCCAGTCGCCTAGGCGACAGGGTGCAGGGGCGGGGCTAAGCCGCTGGGGCCCCGCCCCGGGCCGCCGGCCCCGCCCCCGGCAGCTCTGCGGCTGGAGCTCGGGCTCGGGCGCGCGCTCTGGCGCCGGTGAAAGCGGCGGCGGCGGCGGCGGCGGCAAGGCGGGGAGCTGGGCGTGGAGGCGCGAGGGGCGGGGCAGGGCGGGCAGCACTGCGGGCCCGCGGCTCGGGCGGCTCCGGCGGCTCCCACTCGCTGTTCGCTCTCATTGCCTACCCGCGCCGGCGGGACCGCATTGCCGCTTGGCTCGGCCCATGCCCGCTGCTCCCTCCGCCAGCGCCCGGGGGGCTGCAGCGGCTGTGAGGTGGTGGAGGCCGCATAAGGCGGCGGGATCGGCCGCCGGGGCAGGGTCCGGGGACGCAGCGCGGCGGGCGTAGGTCTATGTCGCGGGCGGTGGCGGCGGCGACGGCCGCGGAGGGACGATGCGCGAGTACAAAGTGGTGGTGCTGGGCTCGGGCGGGGTCGGCAAATCCGCCCTGACTGTGCAGTTCGTGACCGGCACCTTCATCGAGAAATACGACCCCACCATCGAGGACTTCTACCGCAAGGAGATCGAGGTGGACTCCTCGCCGTCGGTGCTGGAGATCCTGGACACCGCGGGCACTGAGCAGTTCGCGTCCATGCGGGACCTGTACATCAAGAACGGCCAAGGTTTCATCCTTGTCTACAGCCTCGTCAACCAGCAGAGCTTCCAGGACATCAAGCCCATGCGGGACCAGATCATCCGAGTGAAGCGGTGAGAGGGCTCGGGGCGCGGGCTGGGGGCTTCGCTGTGCAGCTGGGCAGCCGCCGTCCCAGGGCCAGCTCTCCCTCTCCCTCTCTGTGCTCTGGGGTGGCCCGCGGGCAGGGGGAGCCGTCTAGGGAGAGGCCTCTGGGGTCTTACGCTTTATAATATTTTTTCATTTTGCCAGCATTACCATCATCATCATCTTGAATCTCAAATTTGATGCTTTGTTTCACAACTCAAATTTGGCATCCCGTGAACCCAGAGCACAGCTCTTTGTCTCTTGGATATTATTAGTAGCGCTTGTGTAGAACCCCAGAGGAAACAAAGTTTGAAACTTGCAGGGGGTGGCAGGATGAGTTGGTTTGTGATGGGAAGAGGGCAGCTGTGCAAGTGTAGTGGAGACATTTTCAGGCTGAACAAGAAGAAATCTACCTTTGCAATATTTGACAGCAAAAACTGCTCACACATACAGTGTACTAGTAAAAATGTCAAATCGAGGGGAAACAGACCTTGCTCATCTCAAAAGATTGGATGATGCCAAGGCGTTTTTTAAATTGAACTCTTCAGTTAAGATGAAACTTTAAAGACAGATTATCAAATTATTTGAGGACATCTTAACAGCTCAGTGGGGCTGAAAGAACATTAACTTTTTAAAAAATCCAGCTGTCTTACCCTCCCCCCTCAGAAAAAGAAAAAAAAAAAAGAAAAAGAGGCATTGCTAGAAACAAAACAGAAGTTTCTTCAAAGCTGTAACTTAAGTATATTACCGATTTCTTTGGGGTTTTTAAAGTATATTATCTAAAGTTAATGCAGCTAAACTCTTTCATTATATAAACTCTTTTCTAAAGTATGTACTTTGGAAATATGGCCATATTTAAATAGCTTCAAATGTTTGTTTTCTCTAAATGGACTTAGTGTTTTTTTTCCTTATTTCAAGCATTAGAAGTATAATATTTTAGTTCAAAGTTTTAGGAAAATTTTCTAATTATTGTTTAATTGCACATTAATTCTTTTTTTTTAATTTTTAAATGTTAACATTTTTATTTTATTTTATTTTATTTAAAGATTTTATTTACTTATTTTTTTTTAGAGAGGGAAGGGAGGGAGAGAGAGAGAGAGAGAGAGAGAAACATCAATGTGCGGTTGCTGGGGGTTATGGCCTGCAACCCAGGAATGTACCCTGGCTGGGAATCGAACCTGGGACACTTTGGTTCCCAGCCCGCGCTCAATCCACTGAGCTACGCCAGCCAGGGCTCCCACATTAATTCTTATAATTAGTTAATAGTTGCTGATAATGTTGGTGTGCCACTTTATTTTTCCCCACATAATTCTCCTCAAAATTGGAAGACATTTACAGGAAGATAGTTGTAGGTGTAGACAGAGGCACATCGCGAGTCGGTTGGAGTCTGATCATTGAGAAAGAGCAAGGACCAAGTCCTGTGAACTCAAGGGGGCTCAGAAACGCATTACCAGCAGTGGGTTTTTATCTCAGGGAGGAGATCAAAGGGGAAATCCTCTTCCCAAGACCAGCCCCACCCCCACCCCACCCTGGCACATTAACTCATTGACTGCACCATGTAATAGCTAAACTAATATTTTGCATATTATTCCTTATGTTAAATTGCAAACTGGAATAAAATGGATACTTCCATGGCCTCAGCTGCTGTTCTGAAGTAGAAATCTGGTAGCTTTCTACTTCTCCATTCTCACTTAAGATTGCAAATGATTTAACCCACTGTACCTAAAGTATTATCATTCAGTATGTAAGCAGTATTCAAGAATTATTGTTTTGTTTTCCTTTGTTTTTCATACTAAATTTTCAAAATCCAGTGTGTAACTTGACACTCACAGGCCATGTTTTAGACGAGCTGTATTTTAAGTGCTCAATCAGTCGCCACATGTGGCTGCCGGCCACCATATTGGACAACACAGGTTTAAGGTGAATGTATTCTGGGAAAATGCTTGCATCTCCAAGCTTCAGCTTCCTTATCTGTGAAACAGAGTATAACATACACCCTCAGAGTCTTTCTTAGGATTAAATGAGATATATTTTAAGGTGCCCAACACAATACCTTGAACAAAGAAATTCCAAAATCCCAGTTGTTTTTTCTTTTAAGATTTTATTTATTTACTTTTAGAGAGGGAAGGGAGGGAGGAAGAGAGAGAGAGAGAAACATCAATGTGCAGTTGCTGGGGGCCATGGCCTGCAACCCAGGCATGTGCCCTGACAGGGAATCGAACCTGCGATGCTTTGGTTCGCAGCCTGTGCTCAATCCACTGAGCTACGCCAGCCAGGGCCCAGTTGTTCTTTTTAGTAATGATAACCTTGTCACCCTACCTTCTTGAAATTTTATTCTTACTATAAATGTAATATTATAGGAAATAAATTCGTGATTGCATTTTGAAATTCATTATATAGTGTAAACAAGAAAATAGGGTTAAAGTAATCCTTAAAAAGATTTGTGGGTGGTCTCTCCAAATATTTTTCCTTGCTGAAGTCAAATGGCCCTGGCTGGGTGGCTCACTTGGTTAAGAGTGTTGTTCCAGTACATCAAGGTTGTGGTTCATTTTCTTCCCACCCCCGCTTCCTCTCTAGCTAAAATCAATAAATAATTTTTTTTAAAGATTTATGGGCAGGAGAATGAACATTTAAGTTCAACTCTGGCACTAATGCATGACCAAAGAGTGAAATGGAGCTTTTCATTGAATTGTTATTGTATGGAAGGTTTTGCTTTTAAAAAATATAAAACAAGCCAATATCCCTTAAATATGTTCAGATGCATAGACATATGCGTATATATACACAGCCTTTTGTCAAAGCCAAGTGGACCAACTGAACATTACTACATTTATAAATTTATATGCTTTCTTTTTTAACTTGACTTTGGATGAGGTCACACAGGAAGAGTGACAGGGCTACAGAAAATGTCTCAAGTGAAATAAAACTAGAATTCTTTCCCATTTCGTCATTGCTTTTCTTATTTCTACCAGGGTAAGCTGTGGCCCTCACTTGAAGTACCTTGGAACAAGGCATGTTCGTCTTAGAGTAAAGCCCTGGAATCTTCAGCATGACTTCCAGGCAGGCGGAGTGTGCTCTTGCCCAAACCCCCACCCCCCACCACCCCTTGGCAGCCTCCTCTTGCAACACTCCTCATCTTTTAGATTCCGACACCCGCACCTTCTTTTAGTCTCTTCAAAGTGTCCATCTCTGGGCTTTCCTCTCCCTGTGGAACTCTTCTGCCTTTTGGAGAGTTCGCTTCCCTTGCTTAAAAGACTTCCTTCTCAGGGAAGCTTTTCTCCTCCCCAATTGAATGAACTCCTTCCCATTTTCCCACTTTAGATTAACTGCTTGCCCGGGCCCTTCTCTCACCCAGAGGGGCTTCAGACTTCAGCTGCAACCCACACTTCCCTCCTGTAGCGCTCATGAAAGCTTAATTCTTGTGTAACGATTTACACACAGTTGGCCATTGAACTTGAATTCCATGAGGCTAGCCCAGCGACTGGTACATAGGAAACAATCAAGAAAAATATGTTGAAAAAAAACTAGTGTTCAGAAGGAAAAGTATTTTTATTGTCCTTTAACCTCAGCTTTCCTAAACATTTTCATTTTGTAGATGAAGGAAATGATTCTTTAAAGCTCATTTTGCAGATGGAGTAGATGGTCTCCCTTCAGCTCGGACGTTCTATGAGAGTGCCTCTATCTAGTTAGGGCAATGGGGGAAGAGGTGAAGTTCAACATGAACCTTAAAAAAATCAGGAGCACAACGTCAGGAGGTGGGAAATGCACAGCATATGTTTGTCAGCTATTAAGTAAACCAGATTAGCTAAACTTGGAATTTATGTAGAAGTGTGAGAGGAGATAAGGCTTAAAAATGTAACCTTAAATGATAGAAAGTTGAAGACTTTGGACTTGATCTTACTAGTCAAGGCCCAGGATTCTAATTGTTACAGAAATAACAATATGGTGGTGATATGATGTATGGCCTAGTGGCAGTAGACCACAGTTAAGAGGAATAGTTGTGAAATATTGTGATAATCTAGTTTCTGTCGGAAGTATAAAGATTCTGAATTAGCATGGTGTCCGTAGAAACAGAAAGGAAAGAATGGACATAAATAATGTCATTAAGAATGAATGAATTAAACTGAACGGGAGGGGAAGGGGGAAAGGTCAAAAGTAACCTTGACATTTTGAAAATGAATGAACAGAATTATGGAACAGTAGCTGAGGGAGATTACTTCAGGCTCGGGCGATGGTAGTCATCCAGGTAGATGCACCTAATAAGAATAAGAATATTTGAGTCGAGCCTGAAGTGTCCGTTTATGTGTGAATCTAAAGACTCGCGATGAGCTGTGTGGTTCAGGTTTATGGAGTAGGTGAAATTTGTTGGGTAGAGTGTAGACAGATAGGAATGAGTAAATGCAGCCAGAAATAGAAATTAGGCATGAGTATAGCTAAGGATAGAACTTGAGAGTTGTAAGCTATATAGAGACTTCATACTTTGTACTAGGCCAGAAGGTGTTTTAAGATTGGGGAAAAGGTTGAAAAAGGGTGGTTGATTTGCACTCCCCAAAGTAAATGTTACTGGGTTTTTTTGTTAATATTTCTATGTCATTTAAGTGATCACCTTCAGACAACAGAAATGATTGTTTGCACTTTTTCTCTTCACAATAAGTAGCCACATAAAGAGGGAGGCAGAGTGCCCATCGCTACACAGAATCCTGACCTGTAACAGATGGGTGCCGTGAGCCGAAACCAGGAACACATCAAATAATGTTTGTCCTCGATAAGTCGACCTTCTGGAGTTTGCCATCATTCCTTTCTCCACAGACACCTCCTTCCCCAGTGTGACACCTCCAATAACCAAACTGTAACCGAAATCCGGGCCTCCAAGCCCTGGCCAGGTGGCCTGGTCGGTGGGGTGTCATCCCGCACACCCCAAGGTTGTGGGTCAGCTTTCCATTCAGGGCACACACCTGGGCTGTGGGGTGGGTCCCTGGCTAGGGTGTGTACCGGAGGCAAAGGATCATTCAGTGTTTTTCTCCCTCCCACCCTTTCTCAAATCAGTAAGCATATCTCAGGTGAAGATTTTAAAAACAAATCTGGTCCTCCAAGGTACAGAGCCTAATATCCATGAGTTACTTTTTATAGCCCAGAGTGATGTTTTAAGTACATTTACAATTTTGTGTTGGGCCACATTCATAGCCATCCTGGGCTGCATGTGGCCTGCGAGCCACTGGTTGGACACCCCTGCGTGATCCCCCTCAGCTCGAACATTCTCTGAGTACTTCTGTCCAGGTGGTTCTGTTACAGAGCAACAAAGGGGGGGGGCGAGGGCAGCCAAGGCAATACACTATTACCCAAAAGGAACCCCCCAGGTTCATTATGTCCGCCGCCAGAGTCAAGACATCTCTCAATTCCAGAGATTTGTGAAAAGGAAAGGAAATGTTTATTTAATGCTATACAGACTTAAAGTAGTGACCTAATGTCTTCATCAAAATCCCAAAGTCCCTTAAAACACCCACAAAAACACATAGTCCTTCCTCCCTCCTTTTCCCAGTCTGGGGTACCGTATCTCAGGAAAAGAAATAGAAGTCCGTGGCTCAGGCAGCCCCCGGTTCTTCCCAGTAATCCGTCTCGGCTGGTAGGCCTCCCTCGGTTCCCGGCACCATCAGCTGTGTCGCTGGGATCTCTGCTAAAGCCGGGTGGTGGTTCCCCCTTCTAAAGCTGCGGGGGTCCCCACTCTGGCAAAGCCGAGTGGTTCTCTCCCCAAAGGCTGCAGCATCTGGATTTAAATCCCCGCGCCAATCCTCCGCTGCAGCCCCATTTCCGACTCCGTCCACAATCGGCTACACCTGCCAGCACTCCCATATCCTTCCAGCTTCACTGGGCTGCCATCCTGAGTCTGGGCAGGTGTGGCCCCATGTCATGGAGCCAATCTTCTCCAAGCTCCCACTCAGGCACTGTAACTCAGGGGACCTGCCCCCCTAGTTACGTCTTGGTGGGGAAGTTACTTCCATCCCCCTGGCTCAAAGCATGGCCACAGCCGTTTAACATACCTATGTAACCAGTTAAAGGTTATAGATATGTTAAATGACCACACCAGAGGTTAGCTGCAAAGCTGTTGCTGTGCAAAACAGCTCTCAGTGGCCCTGCTCCATGTGTCCCTTCCCCCAACCCACACCTTTGTGGGGGTGGGGGGTGAGGACGTCCTAATATTTCTTAAATACCCTGAGTTCTGGACCCCATTTTAAATCCCTATTCGGGGCCCCCCTCTTGGCTGCACCCTGTTACAGTTCAATGAGGAAGAGAGGTCAAGTTGAATATGAACCTTAAAGAACCAGCAGCCTGTAATCTGCAAATCTTATCTCCTTAAGATTTGGTAATGATATCAATAAAATCCACAATCAGAGGAATCATTACAATGATTTTTTTTTTTAAGGGAGAGGGGACAAAAGTAGTTTCATACTCAGCCAGCGGGTCCACTGCATACCGGCAAAAGATACCAACCGTCCTGCCAATCGAACCCCCCCCCCCGCCCCCCACGAGAACAGCTGAGGGATGTGAAAGGCGCTGTGACCGACCACTGGGGGAGGAGTATTCAGGGCACTCGGCAGTGGAGAAGACTGACTTGCCAGCTCTCCTTTAGGAAAAAGTTGGATAATTAATTAACTGATAAACATTAGGGAGGAGATAGAGGAGCTGATAAAATGTTTTTAGAGGATACAGCCAAAGGAAGGGCCAGCAAAGCTGGAAAGTTTATCCGTATACTTGAGAAAATTAATTTCTGGATGCTGTCTTCTGTTCAACCATATATGGCACACTGAAATGCATAGATTGTACATTGATACCTGTTTCTAAGCTGTGATCCTTACATAAAAACCATGTGTACCATACTTAATGTAAGGATTTTTTTTTTAAGGATAATCTTTATTTTCTCTTAGCCATTGTCTTCAGAACCCAGGTCTCTGGGGAAGGGTGTGTGACTCGACTCCAGGGTTTCCTTTGCTTGTTTCAGCTTTGCCCTGGGACCCTGTTTCTCTCCACCTGTTCTCAACCTGGTGTTTTCTTGTGCACTCATGCTTTTGCGGCCTACTGTATGAAAAGAGTTGTAAGTTCTTTAAGTTTTGGAAGAGTATTTGTGTATGTGAGTAGACTTCCAAATGAGATCAAACTGATGGACACAGGTTAGTTATAAAAGTAAAAATTACAGATAGTATTTCTGTAGGAAACGTATCATGAAATGTTAATGATGTGCAGAAATACGCCTTTTTTTCTTTGCTACTTTGAGAGTTGTGGTTCGTTATATTAGAAATTATTCTCAACCTCATAGGAAAAAATTTCTTAAACATTCCTTCATGCTTTACCAAATTGAACTGAACCTTTTAGAAGAGTAATATAAACAGTGATAATGCTGTGATTGTAGACACCTGCATTTTGGTAAATTTTAAGGTTATAAAATACTTAAAAATAGCTTACTTCTAGTTGCTAAAATTTTATTGTGGTATGTACTGAACATAATATTTGAACAGATTTAACTTCAGACTTCTAAAAGATTGAAACCTTTTTGAAAAAACCAGCCCTAATATAATAGTTTAACTATTTTGCTTCTTATTCTTGTGGGAAAACTCTAATATACCTATATTATCTTGATTTCTAACACATTTCCATTGAAATCAAGGGTCACTGCTATGAAGTAAGATTTTTTAAAGCACGTGAGTTAAAGTAAGGTTACTGGGTGTCTGAATCAGATATCAGTGTATTGTTTTTAAGTTGCGGTTTGGGAAGTCCAAAAGCAAAGCAAGTTAGAAGTCTTTGGAAATTTGATGCATCCAATTGCTTAATGTTGGAAACGTGCTTGTCACACGTGGCTGAAAACTATCTGAATAAGCTAGTTAAAGTAGACTTTAGTGTGTAAATTAAATGTACTTGTAATTATGTATTCTTTTTTAGTCAAAATGCTGATGGAAAATGGGATAGGTGATTGGTTTTGTTTTGTTTTGTTTTGTTTTTTTAAGATTTTATTTATTTACTTTTAGAGAGGGAATGGAGGGAGAAAGAGAGAGAGAGAGAAACATCATTGTGCAGTTGCTGGGGGTCATAGCCTGCAACCCAGGCATGTGCCCTGACTGGGAATCGAACCTGCGACACTTTGGTTTGCAGCCCGCGCTTAATCCACTGAGCTACGCCAGCCAGGGCTGTTTTGTTGTTTTTTTTTTAATATGTTTTCCATTTTGCTGTAATTAATACATTTAAGATTTGAAAACATACCAAAACTGTTATTTTAAGGAAAAATACAGTGACTTACCATTTTTGTATGCTTTATTTATTGGTATTGAAGTATAATTCGCATGTAGCATTGTATTGGTTTTAGATTTTTCACTTAGTAAAATTACCCAAGAGTAACATTGTAACCCTTACTTAAGACATTTCCACGTGTTATTTCTCATAAAACATAATGATTTTATATATGTACATGTTGAGAAACGGTTATCAGAGTAAGTCTAGTTAACATCCATCATCACACATAGTTAACGTATTTTGTGTGCGATGAGAATTTGTATGGTCCACTGCCTTAGCGGCTTTCGGTGTGGTTAACCATAGTCACCACGGTTTATATCATATCCCCAGTACTCATTTATCTCACAACTGGAAGTTTGTGCTTTCAGACCACATTCAGCCATCTCTTCTTCCTCACTCTCCCTCCCCCACCCTGCCGCAGCCCGGCCTCTGGCAACTACCAATCTCCTCTCTGTAAGTTCAGTGCTATTGTGTTGTTTCAGATTCCACGCACGCGTGAGATCCCTCAGTATTTGCCTTTCTCTGTCTGACTTATGTCATGTAGCATATTGCCCTCAAGGTCCATCCAAGGTGTCCCACGTGGCAGGATTTTCTTATTTTTTATGGCTGAATAATATTCCATTTTATATATATACTACTTAATTCTCTTATCTATTCATAGGTAAGTGGATGCTTACGCTATTTCCATGTCTTAGCTATTATAAATAACACCACACTGACCCTGGGGGTGAAGATGCCTTTTTGAGACACCGATTTTGTTTTCTTTGGATAAATACCCAGAAGGGGACTTGCTAGATCATGTGCTAGTTCTATTTGTAATTTTTTGAGGAACCTCCATACTGTTTTCTATGGTGGCTGCAACAATTACATCCCCACAAACATTGCCAGGATTCCCTTTTCTTTATATCCTTGCCAACACTTGTTATTCTTTGTCTTTCTGATAGTAGCCATTTTACCAGGTGTGAGGTGGAATCTCACTGTTACTTTGATTTGCATCTCCCTGATGATGACTCATGTTGAGCGCCTATTTGTGTACCTGTTGACCATTTGTGTGTCTTCTGTGAAAAAAGGTGTATTCAGATTCTCTGCCCGTTTTGTAATCGAATTGTCCATTTGTGTTCTTACTGAGTTTTATGCTTTTATATACTTTGGATATTAATCCCTTATCAGACACGTGATTTGTAAATATTGTCTCCCCTGCCACATGTTGCCTTTTCATCTTATTGATGGTTTCTTTTGCTTTATAGAAGCTTTTGGGTTTGGTGTAGTTCCGCTGGCTTAATTTTGCTTTTTGTTGCCTTTGCCTTGGATGTCAAATCCAGAAAATCAAGACTGATGTCAAGGTGCTTACCCCCTCGATCTTCTTTTGGGAGTTTTATGGTTTCAGGTCTTACATTCAGGTCTTTAACCCACTTTGAGCTGATCTTTGTGCGTGTGTAAGAGTGGTCCTGTTTCATTTCTGCGTGTGGCTGTCTAGTTGTCCCAGCAGCATTTACTGAAGAGCCCCTTCTTTGCCCATTGTATCCCTTGGCTGCTTTATCATAAAAAAAGTTGGTTCTATATTCATAGGCTTATTGCCATGTTCTTTATTTTGTTCCATTGATCTGTGTATCCGTTTCTATGTCAGTACCATACTGTTTTGATTATTCTAGCTTTGCAGTATAGTTTGAAATCAGAGCCCATGATGTCTCCAGCTTTGTTCTTTTTTTTTCACAGTAACTTTCGCTATTCACTGTCTTTTGTAGTTTCATACAAATTTTAAGATTGTTCTGTTTCTGTGAAAATGCCATGGGAATTTGGATGGGGATTGCATCCAATCTGTTGATTGTTTTGTGTAGTATAGGCATTTTAACTACATTAATTCTTCTAATTCATAAGCACAGAATTACCTTTCCATTTACTTGAGTCTTCTTCGATTTCTTCCAGTGTTTATAATTTTTCCTTTTTAATTGTTATTTGTAAAAAAAAACATTAGTAAAATGTCACATTTCTGTCTCCTTCTCTGCCTTCACGCAGCACTGGCACACATTTGCTTCATCATGGCCCTCAGCAGAAATGCGTTTCACGTGGTGACACAGTGCAGACAGGCAGCAATGCACGTAACTGAAACCAAAGTTTCCTGAAATGGTAGTTACACTTCCTGTGTTGCTTGTATTATACTTTCTACTTTTGATTTCCTCTTTACTGTATTTTTTTTTTCCATTACCAATATCCTTTCCATTTTATCTCATTGTTTTTAAATGCTCCCCTTGAGCCACTAAATCAGTCTCATCACACACAATTTGAAAACTGTTATCCTAAAACATTTAACTCTAAGAAGAATAAACGGAACTTTCTCGTTAGTATTGTGAAACAACTCTTACCCTCTCTTCCTGCTTGTCCTGTTTTCAACAATGCCATGTGAACGCTATGAACATGAACTACTTCCCAACGTGAATTAATCAACGCTGCCTCTGTGACAGAGGAAGATAACATGTAGTCACTGGAAGAAACAAGATACATATAAAGTGTGTCTTTTAAGGAAGCGTTTATGACTGTTGTGCATATTAGAAACCTGAAGACATGCCTCTAATTGTGTGAGTTCTGATAAGGAGGGATAGCCCCTGGCTCGTAAAAATTTGGGGCACAGGAAGGGCTACTGTAGTAGGATTCAGACTGGTCCATGGTGGCAAGCACCATCTCCGTCACTGCCTCAGGTGACTGCCGAGGGGGCTGGGGAAACGGATCTTTGTAAGAGGTTTGCTGCAACGGTCCAGGGAAATACTGATTCAGCTCTCCCTGTAAGACAGTAAAAACACATGAAGATAACTAAACTTACAGATATCTTAAAATCAATTAGTAATATTACCCAGGAGAAACATTGTAAACCTTTACTTAAAACATTTAGGAGGTTTATTTCTCATGCTTTCCTAGGAGTAGCCCCTTAGAAATTAATAATTCAAGTGTGGAAATCCTACATCGTATTAATAATTCAGTCCATATTAGTATTTTCTTCTTTAGTAGGTGTCTTTACAGCTCTCCATAAATGAAATCTTACAGTGTTTTTCTCCTTTTTTGCATGGAGAATTTGGTTCTAAATTAATCCATCCCTAGGTTTCCAGTGAACATAACAAATAGTACAAATATTATAATTGCTGTAATTCAGTATTTTATTTAATTGTGCATACTGATATAATCTTATTTCCAAACACAGTTAAGTGGTACTCGCACTAAAACTGAGCTCCAGGACATATTAGTTATATAATTACGGTCAAGCTAACATTATCTTCTTCTCCATTTCCTCATCTGTAATGTGGGTATAATGTAATAAATGATGAGGCAACGAATGTAAAGTGTTTCTCTCTGTGTAACTCCAAAATATCAGCAATAATGTTTCGCCAAACCTGACAGAAATGGGAATGAAACCCAGGCATTTATCTGACCTTACACAATTGGGTGCTGCCTGGCGATTTCTTAGGAATTAGACTCCTCACTGTATGTAGATAAACTGTAGCCAATGTAGTACTTCACTTCCACGTGTCCCTTCGCCCTCTCCCCTGCATCTGAAATGCGGGAAGGGTGTGTATCAGATCTCAGGGCACAGACCGAGTGCTCCGGGTCTCTCTCTCCCCCCGGAGCCCGGGCTGGCTCTACCTGGGGGCCGTGTGTTTCTGCGACTCACAGAAGTTGATGATGATTTTTTAATACACACACTTTAAATATAAAAAATACTTGATAAAAAGCAATCAGGCATATATACTTGCTAAATGACTCTTTTTCTTTTTTTAAAAAAGTGAATAATAGACCTTCTTATAAATACCCCAGACTGCACAGGGGGAAGATGATTTTAACAGTCTGTATGGATAGATACATATTTATAGCAATGTGTTGACAATCTTTAATAAACTGGTCCCAGAAGTTTTGTCTGTCTTCGGATAAAAGTCATCACTGTCAACGTGAAACGCTCTGCCGAAGCTGCTTCGTTTCCATGACATCGCCCTGGGCATCGTGCAGAGTACGCGCAGGAGATCTCTCTGCCACAGTGCACTATAAATAAGCAGACAAGTAAACAAGCATTTGACAGTGTTAATTAGAATAGAGGCAGATACAGATTTTTAAAGATTTTCTTTATTTTTTAGAGAGAGGGGAAGAGGGGGCGAAAGAGGGAGAAGCACCGAGTGTGAGCGAGAAGCATCCCTGCGCTGCCTCCCGCACACCCCCACCCTGGCCCGCAGCCCAGGCGTGTGCCCGACGGGGAATCGAACTGGTGACCCTTTGGTTCTCAGGACAACGTCCAACCTGCTGGGGCCACACCAGGCAGGGCGAGAGATATTTTTTAAAATAATTTGACTTCTTAAGTTTCAAATTTTTTTCCACCGAGGACTTTGCTTTTTACCAGGCCACCTTTTCTAAGCACTTTTTCAGGCCCTCTGCATCATGATAGAAGTTCAAAAATGTGTCTAGGAGACGAATGCTCCCAGCAGGCACAGTCCCTGACTTCCAGGGGTTTGACTTAAGATTGTTTGACTTGATGATGGCGCAGAAGCCGTCCTCAGTCCATGGAGACCACACTTTGGACTTTGATCTCCTTCCGGACTAGAAATGTACGGTGTGCCACTCTGTCGTGACGCCAGGCCCGGCAGTGAGCTGCAGCCGCCCATCAGCCACGCGGTCGCGAGGGCAGTCGGCCGGTACTCACCGTGCACGTGTTGTGTTTGATGGTGCTCCCCGGCTGCAGGCCAGCGGGGGTGTTCCTAGTGCGTTTGAGGTCACCTAGGCTAAGCTGTGATGTTCAGTAGGTTACATGTATTCAATGCCTTTTCAATTTACAATATTTTCCAGTGACAATGGATTTATTGGGAGAAAATGAAGGAGCATCTGTATTTATTGTTATATGTAGTAATTCGATCCTCCTTGGAAATGAAGTATCTTATTTTCTATTTGTATTTGGTGATAGGATGGTTTGAGCAGAATAATTATTTTAGAAAGCGGTAGAAAAGTAAACTGATTTATGGAAAATTGAGAGAAAACAGTGCCAGGGAGGAATGGGTGGGGTAGTTTTTTATGCAGCAATAGTTATCTGGAAAAATGAAATGTTTTAAAAAATATTTATTGAAAGTAAGTGATGAGTGAATGAATGACTATATCTTAACTCTTAAAAGGCGGCAAATTGATGCAGGCACCTACCATCTGCCCCACAACTTATCTGTCCTGTGGCATTGTACTGTTCCTGCCCACACGTGACTAACTGCATTTTGAGGATCACATTTTACTGAGACTATAACATATTAAAGTTCCAGTTCAGGAGAAAAATCTAAGTATACACGATCTGTCCAGAAGGTATCCAGCCATGTGGTATGAAAAACGGAGCCATTTGTAGAAGATACAAGCAAGACACAAGAAACACTGTACACAGGACAATGACACCTCAGTCCCCTTCCAAGTAGGCACCTTGGGACCTCACACAGTTCTTCTCCCAGTTGCCATCAGCTGCCCTGTTGTGCTTTCCTGGATCTCATGGATTATCTGAAATCTCTCCCCTTTCAAAGGGATAATTCAAAACTGATTTTAGTTTTGGGAATAAGCCAGAAGTCACAGGGCGCCAAATCAGGGCTATAGGCGGGCTGAGTCATCTGGGTGATTTGATGTTTCACCAAAAAACTCTGCATAAGATGTGATGCCTGCGTGGGCATATTGTCACAATAAAGCTGCCAATCACCAGTTGCCCATAGCTGCGGCCTTCTGAACTCAGCTGAATACTTTCCACGGAGGAATGTGCAAGCTTAACACAAAATCTGATGTAAATTCATTGCTCTATTTGCTCAGCCATTTTTAATGCAGCGACCACACAGTACACAAGCTCACTCAACAGCACCTACTGTAAGCCCCCACTGACTAGTACAGTGAAGCCGTCATTGTTCACACATACTCATTCCAGTCCACTCTCCTTGGCTGCCAGTTTATATCAATGTCACACAAACCATTTTCAGTGTATTAACAGTGGCTGGACTTTTTCTGGACAGGCCTTCGTGTGTGTGTGTGTGTGTGTGTGTGTGTGTGTGTACACTAATCGTCTGCATTGCCTCCTCCCCCTTCTCCCTACTCACGGTGTATATTGTTTGTGAAAGTAGTTGACATATATTACCCAATTTATGTTAACAACAAAAAAAACCCTGCCATGTATTTGCTGGTAATCTGCTGTAGGTTGGCACCCAGCACCTGGTCCATAAAAAGCACTCAGTAAATGTTTGTTGAATTCATGGATAAAGGTCCCTTCAGGTCATCACCTTCTGAATTGTGCCCATTTCCTCCCAGATCTCCGGAGACCCCTTATACTGCCCGCCAGTTTCAGCATTTCAGTATGTAATGCAAGGCCTGATAAAGATTTAAAAACAAAAAAACATTGCACACAGTGTGCATCCAAAAGTGCTTTTTGGCCTGGTGACCATGGATATGTTTGCATTGTCCCTGTGACGTTTCCCTGCGGGCTCCACGCAAAGACTGTCATCTTTGAAGATCGTCACTTCATTCCGGGTTGTGTGCCTGCGAGTGTCGAGAACTGATCCCAGCCTGGGGCGGCGGGCGGCTGCACGGAAAACACACGCTTTGGCCCGCTCCTTCCCGGGCTCCCGGAGGTAGCTTCAGAGGCAGCCCAGCTGGCTCCAAGGTAGCCTGAAGGCAAAAACAAGACTTTGTATAAGGGCTCCTGGTTTTATTGAGTTTTGTTTTGTTTTTTTGTTGTTGCTTTTTTTTTAATTACCCCCCCAGTGTCTTACTAGGGCTTCAGAGCCGTGGTCCACATCTAGTGACTTGGCTTAGCAGTGTCTGGAGTGAGAAGATGAATGGAATAAAGAAAGATATTTCTGTTTAAATAAGATGGTAGGTGGTCAGCCACTGATTAGAGAGAAGACGCATCTACTTGTTTCTCTCAGACCTTTTCCACAAGGGTCAGTGGCCTTCCAGCCAAACCTTCAGATCAGGCTGTCGTCCTTGCTGGGGAACGGGCCCGAACAAGGAGGGGAGGAAGATACTAAGTAAAACTTCGTACTCTCACGGATAGATCGCCACAATCAAGATTCTAGAACTACTTACTAGCAGGTGGTTTGAGACACCTTAGGAAAGAGCAGTTAGCGTTTCTGTAGTATTTTACAGTGTCCCTAACACTTGACGCCGCTCATTGTAGTGTCTGGCACTGCCTAAGCCTTCTGCTGACACTACCCATTATCGGTGAAGTCAGCCCCACCGCCCTCCTTAACAAAATACCGAGGTGTCATTAACAGTAGTTTCACAGGTAAGGAATCTCAGAAAGGGCACGGGACATATCCAAGGGCTCAAAGCTAGTACATATGCCTAGGTCCTGTGAATCCAAATCCAATTCCCTCCCCCTTGTAATGCATTTCATCTTGATGTTGCCAGTGACTCCGTTGTGCTTGGCCTTGACTGTGAACACAGGCATAGACTTGATCTAGCGGCTGTGGGGTCACCACGGGTTTTTCTGAGGTGGTGGATTAGGGAGATTGGGAGAGGACTGTGGGAAGCGGTGTTTGAAGGGGGTGAAGTGACCTGTACGGTGGAATAGAGGGGTGAGACGTTGGAGGTGGGACCAGGCAGGAGATGGCTGCATAGCTCGGGCATGAGTCACTTTGGAAGGGGCAGGGTTGGGTAGTGGGAATGGAAAGACAGGCACAGACTTCCTCGCGCCCGGTGAATCCTTGCTCTGCCCGCCTCCCGTAGCCACCGCTGTGCTGGGCCTGTCGTCACAGCTTCTCAGCCCAGCCCCGTGGCAGCTGCGACTGGTGAAGAGGGTCTGCTTTCCACCCATTCTCCATCGCTCCCACTGCGAGGGCTTATAACTGTTTCTCGTTTCTTCTGCTTCGGCGTTGACGAATCCTGGGAAAGGGTCTGTAGCTCCTCGTTCACCATTGGCTGCTGCTGGGGACCGTCCTCCCTGCCGGGAATGCCAGCTCCCAGCTCCTTTATTGTGTGTGTGTTTTGTTTTGCTTTTTCCATCTGTCACCTGTTACTTCTCCTGGTTCAAATGAAAAAAACCTGTTTAATAGACATTGCCAGTCACTCTTACACCAGTTGAACAAACCAGGTCCATGTCATATATAATTGATGTCTTCCTCTCTGGAGCTGTTTATTGCTGGAGAGAAGAAATGCTAATTCTGTGGGTCCGATAACATGAGCTTTCTAGAAAGCTGGTAGATTTTTTGTGTGAGGTTGTTTTTTAACTTTTATTCAGTGCTCTGTATACTTACTGATTTGGAAATAAGAAATATTTTAAGATCTTACTATTAAGATAGAAACATTTCCTAAGATAAGTGCTCTTCTACTGATAATTTTAAAAGTTCCCTAAAAAGTTTTAGTTCTTCATAGCTTTGGTGCATTCTCAAATCTTCTTCATTCAAAGATATCTTTTAAAAAGCATTTGTAACTGCACTTTGTCTACCAAATGCATATGCATTTTTATTCATAAACATTTTTGCTAAGAATTCTGAAATGAAGCTGTGCTGAGAAGATGTACCTTTTAATGTTTTTCGGATAAAAATTTAGATAATTCTAATAACTTTTACACTCTTGAGCAATTGACTCATTATAGTCTTTTCAAGTATAATAGGCCGACTTATTTCTCAATACACAGGGTTCATGTTTCACCTCTCACTAAAGTTATGTCTGAACTTTATTATGTCCGAACTATGTTGTTCCTTTAACAGATTGAAACCTGTGTGTTCTTCATAAGTGTTCAGGCTTGAATTTTTCCTGCTATTTAAACTATGTAAGAAGAATCATACTTCGTTGACAGATTTGAATGTGACATTTTTGATTTGGTGACTGGATGTACATTAAAACGCAGATTGAAATTTAGCTACACATTCCAAGTATCAAATATAGATCAATGATTTTTTTCTCTACCTATTCTGGTGTCTTGGATATTTTGCTTTAAAAAAAATAAGACAGTCAATGGGTTTATTTAGACAGTTTTTGCATTTGGTTCTTAAGTGACAAGGTTTTAGGCTTCTCATTGCAGATACTTCCTCACCATTCATACATTACTTGGGTGGATCATCTCCATTTCTAATTTTAAAAAGCCAGATTAAATGTATTCATCATCATGTTTTTTCTTTTTAATGTGTATATTTGCAATACGGTGGTATCTTGATGTGCCTGAAACAGATTGTGGTCAGATGGATACAATTTATAGATCTGATTGTGAAGAAAATGTTCAGAACTGTTACTGCTTTTATTTCCAATACCGTATACTTTGGTACTAGCATTTATTAAACGTTTCGTCTTTGGCCCGTTTTGAGTCTAATTTAAAAGCATAGCACTTGGACAGAAATTTAAAACTGATTAGTAGTGTGCAGCTGAGTAATAAACTGACCGATCCGTTTAATCGTGCACTTGATGTGACTTCAACCCCACAATCAACATATGCGTTTACTCCGTTTGTCTCGAAGGTTATTTTACTATCCCTATTTTAATGAGGACATCTTTTAAATAATTACCGTACTTATTGATTTTTTTTTAGTTTCAATTTTTTTTATTGAGGTGCCGACACGTAGTGCAACCAAATCCCGGATGGAGAGGCAGGACAGACATTTCGGGCAACGCGGCAGGCGGCTCGCGTTCCATCCTCGACGTCTCTGTGCGCAGAGGCCGGCCCGGCTAGCCTGGCCCGCCATCGAGCCCCTGGCTCCGCGGGGCTCGTCTCTGTGGCCGTTGTTCACTCCTCGCCGAGAGGCACAGTGGTGCCCTTGTGTGATGCACTGCGGTGTCCTTGTTCCGTGGACGGGCGTTGGGACAGTTTCTGGATGGGGCGGTCACATGTGATGCTACCATGAACGTTCTAGTGCGTGTCTTTTGCTCATATACCGACATGCAGTTTCTCTTAGTGTATACCTGGCAGCAGAATTCTTGGGTCGAAAATGCGAGTGTTCAATGTGAGTCCATACTGCCAGATAGTTCTTTCTCCCAGGCAGCCATTCTGGTAGGTCACCCTTCTCCCAGCAGGACTTCCAGGTGTCTCACATCCTGGCCCACACCTGGTACTGTCGGGCTTTTTAATTGTAGCCGATCTGGTAACATTCTAAAGGGGTACCCAATGGTGATCTTAGTTTTTGCTTCCTTGGTACAGAATGATTTTGAGCACCTTCTCATATGTCTGTTTATTGACTATTTGGGTATCTTTTAAGAAATA
The DNA here is from genome assembly GCF_004126475.2 of Phyllostomus discolor. Lineage (NCBI taxonomy): Eukaryota > Metazoa > Chordata > Mammalia > Chiroptera > Phyllostomidae > Phyllostomus > Phyllostomus discolor. The sequence goes on along the minus strand of NC_040913.2, from coordinate 6,395,514 downwards.
CCTAAGCATGTTGTCCATGAAAACATTGCGCGGTCTTCTGTTTATGTTTCGTATGAATTCTTTCTACATTCTGGATACAAGTCCTCTCTGCCTTGAGCAATTGTGAGTAAAGCCGCTATAGACACCAGGACAGGCTTTCACTCTCCCGGGTAAATACCGAGGATTGCGGGACGGTGTGGGAAGAGTGTGTGTCGTTTTGTAAAAACCCATCAGACTGATTCAAGGGGCTGTGACATTGTGCATTCCCGCCAGCAACGGATGAGAGTTCCAGTTGCTCCACCTCCTCCTGAGCGCGGGTCCGCTCAGCGTCCTGGACACTGGCCACTGGCCAGTCTCATCGGTGTGAGGCACTGTCTCATTCCGATTTGCGTTTCCTAACGCAAATGGTGACATAGGACGTAGAGCATCTTTTCACGTGCTTATTCGCCATCTTCGTATCTTTTTCGGTGAAGTGTCTGTAAAGTTTTTGGCCCAGTTAAAGTTTTCTTCTTGTTGAGTTTTAAGACTTGGTATATTTTGCATAAGAATCCTTTATCAGATGTTTATTTTGCAGATGTCTTCTCCCTCCGTGGTGTGTGTGTCCCGTGAAACCCACTGCTGCAGACAGGGGGTGTCCACAGCTGTCCCGTGGGCAGTGGTGTGCGGGCCCTGCTCTAGGTGGTGCTCCTCCTCTGCACGGGCCAAGGCAGGTTGTTGTGACTTACCCCATCCAGTTCTAGAAAAGAAGGGCAAAGGGCAGACGTCTGGGGCAAGGAATTTTCTTCTAACAAAGGAGTGCAGGATCCCACAATCATCCCCACTCAGATTTTATTGGTAGAACTGAGTGCCATGGTCCCACCTCACTGCGAGGAAAGCTGGGCTGGGAAATGGAGTTTCTGGTGAGCTGCCGTGTGGCCAGGAAGAAGGGGTGGATGGCATGGCAGGACAGCCGGACACGTGGCATTGGGTCCTTCCTGGCACTGGAGCCCACTGAGGTTTGCACTAGACAGGCTATGGAAGGGGCGCAGAGCAGTCTGGGTGAACAGTTCAGATGTCTCCGATCCCGTGTTTTTCAAAGGGCAGGTCTTGACCCATGATTGAGCCATGAAATCAGTTCAGTGGGTTGTGACCAGTGACTTTTCTTTTTAATGGAAAAATATGGAAAGGAGCAGAATAGAGTACAATAAAAAAGTTAAAGTATATTGTATCAGTAACTTGCATGTTATAAAGGCAAATAAGTTTATAAATATTTTTATCTGTATACTGGTTATGATATGAAATGTATTACTGACTTTAGGTCATAGTTTCAAAAGTCTTTTCCCATTTCCTTTCTTTCCGGATTAATACTCTTTTTAATCTTCCCTGGGTCTCCCTAGTACTTGCTTCACCGAATGTTCAAACTTCTGGGTCCACCTCAAGGTTATGAGAAAGTAAAAGACGCTTGCCCAGTTAGTAAGGGAGTGCTTAGAAGTTCGAGAGAGAATGGGTGATGTGCAGAGGGGAAATCGGTGGGTTTGTTTCCTAGTCTTTTTTTTTTAGTAATTTTTATTTTTTAATTATAGTTGATGTGTACAATATTATATGACTTTCAGGTGTACCAACCGTGTGATCAGACATTTCTGTAACTTACAAAGTGGTCACCCCAATAAATCCAGTACCCACCTGATACCGTATATAGTTATTAGAATGTCATTGGCTGTATTTCTTGTGCTGCGTTTACATCCCCACGACTGTGCTGTTACTGCCGATCTGTGCTTAATCCCTTCACCTTTTCACCCAGCCCCCAGCCCCGCTCCTGTCTGTCAATTATCAGGATGTTCTCTGTATTTTAAGTGTGTTTCTGTTCTGCTTGTTCATTTATTTTTTTTATGTTCCACATATAAGTAAAATCATCGGGCATTTGCCTTCTCCGTCTGACTTAGCTCGGTCAGCACAATACCCTCCAGACCCGTCGCGATCGGTCCACACTGTCACACATGGCAAGGTTTCGTCCCCTTCCGTGGCTGAGGGCTCGTTCCCTTGTACACGCGCTCCGCTTCTTTTTCATTCGTCTGTGGGCGGGCACGTGGGCTGCTCCCCGTCTTGGCTAGTGCAGGTAGTGCTGCAATGAGCGTGTGGGTGTGTGTGTCTTTTCAACCTAGTGTTTTAGGTTTCTTCGGATGAGTACCCAGAAGTGGGGTTGTTGGGTCTCTGTCTCTTGTTATAGCCTTGGGTGTAAAGTCTGTTCAGTCTGGGATAAGTATTGCTACCCCAGATTTTGTTTGTTTGTTTGTTTGCTTGCTTCTTTCCATTTGCATGAAATGCCTTTTCCCATCCCTTTTATTCTGAGTGTCTTTAGATCTGCGGTGAGTCTCTTGCACACAGCACATGTAAGGGTCTTGTTCGGTTATCTCCTCAGCCACCATACTTTTTTTGATTGGCACATGTAACCCATTTTCATTTGAAGTGATTATTGATAGACACGTAGCTATTGCCATTTTATTATTCATGGTATTTGCCTTTTTACCCTTTAACATTTCTTGTAATACTGGTTTGGTGGTGATGAACTCTAGGTTTTTCTTGTCTGGGAAGCACTTTATTTGTCCTTACAGTCTTAAAGGATAGCTTTGCTGGGTAGAGTCATCGTGGTTTTAGGTCCTTGCTTTTCATGACTTTGAGTATTTTGTGCCCGTCCTTCTGGCCGGCAGATTTCCGTGAAGCCAGCTGATAGTCCTAAAACTAGGGAACGCCTCACGAATTTGCGTGTCGTCCTCGCACAGGGCCCGCTGCCCTGATCTTCTCCGTGTCACCCCAGTTCCTGTGTGCGCGCTGCCGAGGCGAGTGCCCTCGGTGACCATTCAAAGCAGTGTTTAATCGCCTGAGCTGCAGCCGGGACCCGTTGGGCCCTCACAGTCATGCTGTTAGGAATTCATTCTTCCTATCAAAGGTCAATCCTTAACTTCTGTGAAAGCAGATTATTTTTATTTACATTGGAATGGAATATCCCTGATAGCTTTGAATGTTTTTTTTTAGCATCATTACTCTCCTTACTTAATTTTTACATTACATTTACAGTTTCTCTCTGTTCTCCTTCAGTATGTTTTCTGAAACCAAGAGAAAGTCAGAGCAAAAGGTTGTGATTTCCTCTCATTAGGCAAGCTGAGTTACCAGGAGTGCCCTTTAAGATAAAGTATTTAGTCACTTCCAAACAGGTCAGCTTGGAGGAAGAGGGCGGCCTCATTGCGCCAGTGTTTCCCTTGCAGGAGGCGCTGCTGCCCCATGCTGGCACGCTGCAGGGCCCGGGCCCTCGGCGCCCAGCCCCAGGCTGCCTTTTCCGCAGGCCTGCCGTCGCCCTCTGTTGGAAAATTAAAAATATCGATCCCACGGGCGGGGAAGCAGGCACTCTTGTCCGAAGCACTGGCGGATTTAGTGTACGTTTCGGGGTGTCCGTTGAGACTGCGTGTGTGTGCGCACACAGCAATCTGACAAACTGACCTTGAAGTGAGATTTTTCCGGTTCAGAGGGTGTGTCAGACACACACACTCACACACACATCCTATGCGTACCTTTGAGACAGAAATCACACGTCTAGGTGTACTTCGTCAGATCGTCGTTTATATCGGTGAAAAAGATGAGGGGGTGGCAGCCCTTTATGTCCTTTCATGGGGGAGGAGTGATTATATCACAGTACAGCTGTAGCCTAGAGTCTATAAAATGGAATATTACTTATCTATTAACATAGTGTAAAGCATAGATTGAAATAGAAAGCTCCGTGATAGTAAATAGAGGTTGAAACTAGTAAATAAAATAGGTATGATACTTTTTATAAAAATGTCTATGTTTATATAGATAGGTAACTGTATAAACTATTTTACATACTATATTCTATAAAATACACCAAATTATAGTAATTATTCTGATGGAGGTGAGAGGTTTTTTTTTATTTTCATCTCTACCTATTTACCTATTTCCAGAGACTTTTTAAATTATTAAGTATTACTTATTCAACTTGAAAAGGGAGAAAAGAAAGAAACTCTCATTTTCATTGTGGAGAAAAGAAAAGATTTCTCTGTTCTAAGGGTGGAGGCACTAGCACCCAGAAGGAAGGGGGAGACGGTACATTCCAGCTCATCCGTCAGGCGGGGTAAACCCTGTAACACCAGCGTCTAACAGGACTGGCGGAAGGGCCAAACGCACAGCCCGAGATGCGAGCGTTGTATCACTCAAGATGCTCAGACATGACAGTTTGGGAAGGTTGCCATGGAAGCAAGTGACTGACACACCAAGTGTTTGCACGTGTTGCCTTGAGACTCCTGGCAGGTGAGATTTTTTAACATCGGGTGGAGGATTGAACAGGGGGACCTATAAAAATCTTTCTGAGTCTCCTTTCTGAATTCAAAGACAATTTATTTCAAGCTGCTTGCAAAAAAGTAGCTAAGACAAACAGGAAGATAAAAGTCATGCGATGGATGGCCTTATAATGTCGTACTACAACACCCTCAAACGGAAGTTAAAGACCCTGGCAGTCCTGGGGTCTGTCCAGGATTTCTCATGGGTGGATAATGAAAGGAAGAAGGAACCGGTCCTGGGCTCACCAGTGTACAACCAGAAGCCAGGTCCCTACCCGTCCGGTGGGGGTCACAAAGCAGCAGGTTAGGCCGGTGATTCTGAACCCTGCTGGACTCCACAGGTGGTCTTGAGTGCTTCCGGGTCGTGATACATATTTTTTGTCTTGAGCCCCGATCCCACACATTCAGCCTCAGTTGGTGGAACAGGACCTGGATATCAGTATATATATATTTTTAAATCGTCAAGTCATTCTGATGACCAGCCAAGTTGAGGCACACAACCAAAATAAAATACACATGCACACATATATAACAAATATGCACATATCGAGACAGTTACAAAAAACTAGAGAAAACATAAGGTCGATGGATAAGCACATCAAATTCTTTGGACTGTTCGTATTTTCAAAGCTGCCTCACCGAAAGTCCATCCCCGTTCACGGCTGACTGACACTCCAGCCAGGGATCCTGATGTTTCATGCAGTGCGTTGAGCAGAGCCGCTTCAGAGAACTAGTTTTATTTATTAATACAGTTCGTCATCGCGCTCATCTGTATTCTCATGAGAAGAATGAGATGCAGTTGTACCTTTGCAAGCAGAACAGATTAGGAGCCGGCCTCGTCCCGACGAGCCCGGTAGGGCGGCTCCGGGAGAAGCTGCTACGTGTGGCATTGCCGGGACGGCCCGGGTGCGAGGCGGCTGACGTTCGGGGTCTGTCCAGCCTCACTTTCACTCACATCGCCATCGGTCCTCCCGAAGGCCAAGGGGGACATGGTCAATTACAAGAAACAAGGAAGGGCCCAAGGAAGGGCCCCGGGTAGAAGAAGCAACAGGGGTGGGCGGGGCCTCTTTGACTCCCTGGAGAGTCAGAGGCGAGGGGCCTTGGAGACAGATTGGGGGATGGGGGCGGCCCAGGACAAGCTGCCTCTGCCCCCGCTCCCCTGGCAGCCTGTCTCGTGGGGACTCGGATGCTCAGCTGAGAGGGAAGGAAGGTGTGGGCGTGCCCCCTGGAGGGAGAATGTGCCTCAAAGGGTGTGTAATTGATTAATTAAAAACATTGTGGAAAATTCACTTGTGATCCACTATGGGAGCAGCTCCTAAATGCCCTCAGGTAGGTGTCGAGCCAGTGGGGCGAACGATTTTTCACGCAACTACAGGGAGTATCTGCAGCAGATAGAGTACAGTGCCTTGTACCTATTGAACTTCGCACTAACTCTCAGAACGTGTGTGTGTTGTTCGTCCTCCCGTAGGTATGAGAAGGTGCCGGTCATCCTGGTGGGGAACAAGGTGGACCTGGAGAGCGAGAGAGAAGTGTCCTCCAACGAAGGCAGGGCCCTGGCGGAGGAGTGGGGCTGCCCCTTCATGGAGACCTCCGCCAAGAGTAAGACCATGGTGGACGAGCTCTTTGCAGAGATCGTGAGGCAGATGAACTACGCCGCGCAGCCGGACAAAGACGACCCCTGCTGTTCCGCGTGCAACATCCAATAGCATTCGGAAACGGCTGTCCGGGACACGGTCCGCCCCACGCCGCAGGCGGCACAGACCCGTCCGCGCGACCCCGGGGTCGGCAGGCTGTGCGGCGTGGATCTGCAGTGAAGGAGCAGCCGTCACCCGCCATTCAGCAGTGATCGTCCGTGGGCATCCCTGAGTAACGTTTGGGCTCTGCAGCTACAGGTCTTGCCTTTGTCCTCAGTCTGCCAGACGCACCTGCAACTTCAGGCACAGCCGATCGATGGATCTACGGGGCGGGACGGTCGCCTTTGAATGCAATGACCGCGTTGTCGCTGCGCTGACCGAAGCAACTCTGGTGTACATTGAAAATAATCATGAGGGAGAAACCAGAAGAATGCCTATGGCCACTACAATTAAAATATTTTATCTTCTTTAAAAAAAGAAATAAGTAAAGGAGAAATATTTTCCTACGAGAGTACTGAGTTTCAGGAATTGAGATAGTGCTTCTAGCCGCTGTATTCCGCCGAGTAGGACATTGGCGGACCTGCCGACCGCAGTCCGGGGAGACGCTTCGCTCCACGGGCGCATTTCTGTTTCTCGAAATCGATGCCTGATTGTAGACGTTATCCTCATTGGTGACACGGAACTGACTCCCGCATCCACCCTCGGCAGAGCAAAAGTCAAAACAGGTTGTACGCAAATGCAGCCTGGCTCTAGAATGTGCAAAATGACCTGCTTTGCCCCAGAAAACGGAGGCCCTCGCTAGGGTTCCATCCGAGCCCAAACCCCAGGCCCACCCTCTGTCGACCAGGCGGGTGGGGTCATTGCCGAACGAGAAGGAAGCAGCTGGGAGGCAGAGGTCACCCGGCCTCACCAGCCGGAAGCGCTCTGGTCGTAGGTTCACTAGCACCATCACGTAAGGGAAATGAAGCCATGTCGCACCCACATGTCCCCGTGTGCAGAAACCTCGCAGGACGGTACAGACACCTTGCGTTTTTCCGTTCGTTAAAGCAGCAGATCCCTTCTTGCCTTTAAGGGCTATGGTTGTGGTGTGATTCTTGGTTAACCTGCTTTCAGAATCAAGTTTGCTGCAGCACAGCTTTATTGCAGGCATTCACAGCGATTGAATAACCATGTGAAATCATTTGGGCTTAAAAGTAGAACATACATTATAGAGTGGAAGGTAAGGGACCCAAAAATAAAGTCTTTTATCTTCCCTTTTCCTGGAGAAGTACATAAAGATTTTCCTGTACCAATTTTGCCCTGATTGCTGAAGTGGCAAATAAAGCTAGAGAATATTTTGTTTTGAAAAGGTGCTCAGGCTCTGACATTTCTGGTTTCCGTCGCCGCCAAGTATCTGTCGTTGGCATGACTGACAGCCCAGGAGGAACCTATGCGTACGTTTTACAATCAAGTGTAGAAGGGTTTTTAGCTAACGCCAGAGTTCCAGATGCTAAAGAGAGTACCTTGAGCTGATTCTCTGGGGATGAACTTGGCCTTCAGAACTGCAGTATCACTGAGCCTGTGGTCTACATGCCGCCCCACACGCTGTTGGTTTCACTCTCCTGTGCAAGTAGCCTCTGGTCTTACGTGTGTAACTGAGAGAGTAGTGTGTGTTTGTGTGTGCATGTGTGTATTGTTCCTAAGAACTTGGCACAAGTCAGAAATAATTGCCTCTACTGAGAATCCGTGTTGCAGAATATAGTGTATCAAAAACATCTTTTTGTTTTAAATTATTTAAGTGTTCGCTACACATCATTGAAATCATTGGTAGCCACCCCTCCCCCGCACCCCAAGCGTTTAGTAAACTGGTGTTCGGCTTAAAGGTGGATAGTAACTTCTCATAGATGAGAAAACAGGTATGTGGGTAAAACCAGGCCATGGTGGTTAAAAGTCTTTGAATTGTGAATATTTGCATTCTTTTGTGTAGGTTTTTTTTAAGCCCAATTATGAAGCACCTTGTTTATAGAACAAAAACTTCTAGCCAGTTCGATTGAAACAGATTTCATTGTGTAAAAGTTGATTTGACTCAACATGTAGAGAAATCAAAGGTTCAGGGAGTTTGACTTACCTCCTGAAGTAGGAATATTTGCCAGTGAGTTGGTTGAATTTTGAAGCCTCTCACTTCTCGGAATGATTCTGTTTTTGAGAATGCCATATTCAATAGCAGTTTATGACAACTAAGATTACATATTACAAACATAAAAATTCTACAGTCTCACATAGTGGATTGCTATGCAGATGAGAAAAATAAGTCTAGCAACAGGAAAGGAATGGCAAAACGTGTGGTGGAAGAGATTATCTAAAAACTGGGGTTTTAGTTAGACGCGTGTGTCAGGCTGAAGGTGGGCTTCCCTGCGAAGGTGTTCCTAAGGACAGACTGGGCCGCCTGACCAGTGTTCCCTACACGTTTAGTGACATGGCATCAAAGACGCCCAGACCCGGGGGAACCCGGTGCACTCCTCCTGTTGGTGTTTCGCCTGGTGTGAATAGAACTCAGTGTGAATGAGTGTGTCTGTGGGGATGTTAATAAAGAGCTTAAAACCCGGAAGATTGCTTTGGTTGGCACATGAAATAATAGTGGCTACAGAGAAAAGCCAGTGACTTGGTGTCGCTGTTTGTTTTATGCCCTGATCAGACTAGCAACTAGATATGTGGACGTTTTTCTAACATGCCTTAAAAATATTATGGTTTGATCCAAAGACCCGCTTTTTTTTTTAGCTGTTATGATAACGTTTTGTTGTTGTTGTTGTTTTGTCTTGTTTTACTTTTATACAAAGGTGGCATTTGTTAAATTTTTTTTTTTATGTTGCAACTTTTTAGGGTTCTTTTAAGCTGTGATAGCAGTGGTAACGGATGCTTTTCATTCTGTTCATCGTACACACAACAAGCCAGCATCTGGTCAAAAGTATTACCTACAGTCTTTCCTACACTATTGAAAGGTGCTTCTCCCTGGGTTTGTAGCATCAGGGCTGAACTTGACTCTCATCGGGACAGTTGCCATCACCCACCCTCCTGTGGTAAAACTACTGAGACTTGCTTTTCTTTGTTAAAAATCGTTGCCTCGGCGTCTGCTCATTGTTTTCAAGAGTCGTCCAGCGTGAATGCTGTCGGTTTATGTGTGAATGTGAAAGTGCTTGTTCTGTCTGTGGCTGTTGAGTTTTGTTTGTTTTGTTTTTTACTTTTTGTTCTGCTCAGTAGCATTGCGTTAGCACTGGGTAAGCTTTACTTGTCTCCTTAGCCAATCACGTAAAGCTGACGGGGGTCTTTTCTTTTTTTTAATTAACGTGTCATTGTGCATCTGTTCAATCTTGATCAGGGTTTCAGGAATGACTGCAGTGGGTTTTGGAAACAGACTTATCATTGATTTGGGGTTTCCCAGAGAAAAATATAGTTCACAGTTCATTGTTGAGCTCTAATACAACTGACCATTTCAAATTGAACAACAGTTGATTGTTTTGTAACAATGTCAGTTGTTAAACCTTGACATTTCAATTAAAATAGGAATTGTAGTAATAACTCAATGCAAATTCAACAGTTGTATTTGGAGTTAAATTATTTTAACAAATAAATTTATTTAATGAAATTTCCTCTGGATTTCACTTGGTTTTGTGCATGTTCACGATTGAAATGTTTTCCACTTATACAAGAACAACTAGAAATCGCCACCGGATGAATTTAACACTCTTCACACAGCAATAGCCAAGCTGAATAAAACTGAGGCTTCATCCTATAAAAAGGGAGGTTAACAGAACATTTTCATACCCTTTCTAAAGAAAAAAATAACACAAGATTTAAAAATCAGTCATCACAAATATAAACTTCCAAAGGGTCCAATTTGTTAATGCTAGCTGGCTAATTTGAAGTCTCCGTGTCCACGTTAGCAGAATTTTTCTGGGTAACCGTAGCTGGCATTTGTGGTCCCGCTGGTATCACTAAAACGTATCCTTGTCCTAGGGCTGCCAGGGAGCTTTCTGTGCAGGTCCTGTGTCGCGTGCGGTGCCAGGAGCCGGGGGTCGCGGCTCCGCGGGGCTGCAGGACCTGCCCGTCCCGTACTCCCGCGCGGGGCCTGTGAATGACGACAGATGCTGTTAATTACAGACAGCTCCAGCTGCGCGGATAAGGAGCCCATTCATTCCCGGGGCCCATTTAAACGATGCCTTTTGGTTGCGTTGCCTGCAAACTGGGTGGAAGTCCCCTGGCAGCCTTCCACCAGTTTAGAAGCCCCATTGTTTTAGAATATAAGCACGATCTGAATGAGCAGAACAGAGGCGCTGTACGCAGCCACTCAGATATTTAAATGAGGGGGAGGGGCCTATATTTTGCTAGAGCAGATACGTATCTGCTGGCTAGCTTTAGGTTCCCCTTGGAAGCATTTTTGTAAAGTCTGTGCGTTGATCAAGTTCTAATTTCAGTTGGGAGAGTTTCTTTGTGACTGAGAAACAGTGCTTGGGCGTTCTCCCCAGTTGCAGGGCTTATGGGCCGGCAGAGGTCCACAGGCGGACTTCGAAATAAATGGCTGCAGGAATAAAGCGCCCCCAGTGTGGAGCCCCTCCGACCTCCGGGACCCGTGAGGCAGAGCAGAGTGTTACCAGCTCCCAGAAAAGGCCGCTGACCTCTTACTTGCTGCTTAATTTCAGTCATCCGTGTTTCCATGGAAATACTAAATGAAACATCGGGGCACTTCATTTGTTACATGGCTGATTTGAATTGGTTTTACATTTTTCAATATTAACTAACTTTTTCCCTCTGGTTTTAGTTTTTTTTTTGAAATATAAGGGGTTTTTAATAAAGATTTTATTCATTTATTATTAGAGAGACAGGAAGGGAGGGAAAAAGAGAGGGAGAGAAACAGCAATGTGTGGTTGCCTGTCACTTACCCCCTACTGGGGACCTGGCCTGCAGCCCAGGCATGTGCCCTGACTGGGAATCGAACCAGCCAACCTTTGCTTCTCAGTCTGGTGCTCAACCCACTGAGCCACAACAGTCAGGGCTGAAATATAAGATTTTTAAAAGATCTGTTCTTCCAGGTAAGGTAATGTGATATTTCTTTTGATATTTTCTTAGAACAGTACTGCTCATGTTACTAAGGATTTCTCCAAGATTTACTAGTGGAGAAGAAGGTAGAAGATTACCTCCTTGAAAGATTAAATACGAAGACCTTTATAAGTGCAAACAAGTTAGGGAAAAAGTAACTGAAGAAATGATTTAGGGGAATTTTTTAAATCAGATTCTCCCATTTCTAAAGCTCAGAAGTTAAATATTTTATTATTTTGCATACAGTTATAATTTTACAATGACAATATTTGGAATTAAACTTACATTTTCACCTTTAAAAAGTTAGTGATGACTACAGAGAATAAAGGGGAAAGCCACCCAGTTCCCAGTCAACCATGTTACCATTTGTAAACCCTTCTAAACACCTTCCAGACATCTTCCTGGGCCGATCACACAGACACGGGGAGAAGGATGAAGAACTCCATGTCGCTCATGTCGCTCATGAGAAACAGCCTCTAAGCAGGAAAGACAGAGTCACCCAAGATCACTCAGCTAATCACATGCAGCGTGAAGGTGCAGAGCCAGCCTTCTAACTGCAAGTCAGCTTTCCCCCACTGCTCATTCTTCGAGTGGCACGGCCACTCAGTCCAGGCTCCTGCAGCTGCCGCTCACTGCGAGTCCCTCCCACGCCTGGCCCGGTGCAGCACTGCACAAGCAGGCACGTCTACAGAATCCATGACACCGAAACCGGCTTCGCCCGTTCTGGCTGCTGTCACAAAACACCACGGACTGGGTGGGGCACACGACCAGCATTCGCGTCTGGCCCTCCCGGAGGCTGAGAAGCCTGTGGTCAGGACCCCGACAGGTCTGGGGTCTGGTGCAGCCCATCCCCAGGTTGCAGGCTGCTGACGCCTCGTCACCTCGCTTGGTGAGAGGGGGAAAGGCAGCTCTCAGGTCTCTTGAAGGACCACACCCATTCCATCTCAAGGGGCTCCTCCCTCCTGACCTCATCACGCCCCAAAAGGCACACCTTGTTTGAGTCTGCTTGGGGGGAAAGGGAAAAGCAAGGAGACTGGGCTAGTGCTATATAGACCGAAGGTCTGAATCCTTCCTTTCCTGTCCCCTCCAGCAGACACGCGGGAGCCCCCTGGCGAGGAAGAACTCACGTGCATCCTACTTTGGCACCTTTGCTATTTTGCTCGCCAATGCTCCGGTAACACAGGCCACGCCAAAGTGCTGGGCGCGGCCCCCACAGGCTGCCGCTGGCTCTCTGACTGCGCTCTTCACCAAGCCTGCTGGACCGGCCTGAGCTGTTCCGATCTGGGAATGCGAGGCATCTGTGCAGTGAGTGGGGGTGGATGGCAGCACCACAGAGCTGTAGGACACTTTGACTTCCTGAGGAAGCGTTGGGGCTCACAGTAGGACCTGCAGGGGGCCAGCTCCTGGAGGGTGGCCGATGGGGGCACTGAGCCAGTCCGGGGGCAGAGCAAAGCTGAGGGGGTCAGAGGGACCTGTCCGTCAGACACTACACTGAAGTCTACATCCTAGGTCCACACCTGCAGTTCAATACTAAACATATTTAGGTTTTAGTGAGATTTTCAGTTTAAAATGTCAGGGTTGGAAAGCATTTTCTGAGATGCTCCAACAGGATGAGGGGTGAGTCACATCTGCTTAGAGCAATTGAAATAAATCGCTGTTTAGCGGGGAACTACTGAAGCCAAAAAAAATTGTGTACTGGTCTCGGAAGGAAAACAGAATTTCTGCGAAGAGAATCACGAAATCTGAGTAAGACAGCAAATAAGAGAGTGTGAACCAAAGCGGCTGGGCCTTCGTTTATTTAGTCCTTGGTGCCGTCCCCACTCCCACCCCCCCCACCCCCCACCCCGTAAGCAAGTGAGAAAGCCACGTCCTGTGACCTGCCAGCCCAGCCTCCAGGGGGGCGTCTGCCGGTGGGACGTCCCAGCACGTGGCCAGGATTGATGTCTTTGCACAGGTTTTACCCCAGGCGTGTTCTGAAGGAGTCTTACGCCGTGAGACGTTTTGCAGGAAACGATTCTGGAGTCAAATAAGTTTGGAAAACTCGGCATAATGCATCTCACATCTTGGAAAAGGTCCTGAGAAATTCCACTCATGTTTCTAAAACTCACCCCAGGGCCCTTTCTTCGTACAGCACGTAGGAGCGCGCTCTGGAGCAAAGGTTTGGCAATGTTGCTGTTGGGTGTTTGTCCTCCAAACCCTGCTGCGGGGACTCTGTCCGGGTGTGGGGGTTGGGGTGGCGGGGGTGAGTCATTGGTGAACCTGAGGACCCTAATGAGTAAGACCCTGGGGGGCCGGGGCGGGGGGGGGGGGGGGGAGCCCCCTACTTAACCTTGGCCCTCAGAGATTACTTTTTTGAGAAAAGAGAAAGAAGGAAAGATAAAACCAAGAAAAATGTCAAGTCTAAAATAATGATTTTATTTTCTTCTGAAAGCCAGTATTGGCCAGTCTATATTTCTAATCCTAGGCCAACTCACAAGAGAGGGTCTTTTCTCAGCAGACAGCAGCCTGAACCTCACTCCCCACACCTAGGACCCACCCCATTGCGCCGAAACTCACCGGTGTCCTTGACCTTGGCCCACGTCAGGACAGGGGGAGCTGGGTTCCGAGAAGAAAACATTGGCCGACATACCCAGGAATCCGTGAACCTCATCATCAACCCTCCCCGTGGCACCCCTGAGGGAGGTGTAAGCTCCTGTGTGCCCGCCCTCACACACACACACACACACACACACACACACCCGCCCTGAGACCCCAGGCAATGGCTCCCTGCAGCTGTCCCTCCAAAGCTGCAGTGGAGAGTGCTAGCGTGCTGCCTGGGCCCCCCCAGACTCTGGTTGCCGAGGACCCTGGTGTAAGAAGCAGATCCAGGGCCCTGGCTCCTCGTGTCCTGGAGCTGAATCCAAATACTGAACCTGGCCACTGGGATGCGAAGAAAGGCCAGAGCACCTGTGCGGGTGATAAGAACAAAAAGGGAAAAAGAGAGTTTGATCCGGTGTCTAGGCCACGGGTGGCAAACACAAGGCCCGCGGGCCGAATCCAGCCCTCCACCTTGTTTTATCCGGCCCGGCACCTTGCTTCTACCCGGCGGCAGGGCTGACCTCCTTGCCCCCAGATAAGGAGTAGTTCCATTTATGCAGTCCTAAAGTGACATCCGGCCTTTTGAAGGCCACCGCGAGGCTGATGTGCTCCACCCTCCCGCCCCAAGAATGAGTTTGACGCCCCTGGTCTAGGCCACCTGTCAGCCCGGCTCTGATGGGAGCCTGGGGGGAGGCCACACAGGCCCCGGGACGCCCCGGGAGCGCCGCCTCCAGCCTCAGCTCACTGCCTGCAGGGGAAGACCGGTGAGCAGAGAAACCCCGGCCTCCGTCCTGGAGGGCCTGCCTCTCCGGCTACGGGGGGCTTATCTCTTCATCCTCCAACAGCAGACCAACCACACTTCTCTTACACGTAGACTGTAAATGCCTTTTCCCCTCCACTTATTTCATGTGTGTGCATCCTCACTAGCTTCCCATTCATTACACGCCCTGTATTCGTTCTCTGTTGCTGTGTAACAAATGACCCCAGAATGTAGCATCCGGAGCAGCGAACAGGTACTATCTCCCAGTTTCTGTGGGTCAGGAAGCCAGGCCACCCACAGGCTGGGGTCACCTGAGGGCTGGGCTCCCGCAGTGGTCGCTGGTGGGATTCCTTTTCTGCGTGCGGGGCTGTTAGACTGGGGACCTTCCGCTCTTGCGGGCCGTGGGCTGCCGCTGCCCCCACGGCCCTCAGCATAGAGCAGCTCACGGGTGGCCGCCGGCGTCATCCTAGTGATCACTGCGAGTGCGAGAGCAAGAGGGGCGTGCGGCGAGAGGGAAGCCACAGTCTTGTCTTTCAGTCTCAGAAATGCTTCACCGCGTTTGCGCAGCCCTCGGAGTCACAAGCGAGTCACTAGCTAGGTGCGGCCCACACCCCAGAGGAGGAGAACACCCCCGGGTCTCATCGTGGTTAATTGTATGTGCCAACTTGACTGGGCCACGAGGCACCCAGATATCTGATCCAATATTACTCTGGGTGTTTCTGTGAGTATTTTTGGAAGAGATGAACATTTAAATCAATAGAGTAAAATAAGACTCCCCTTCCTAATGTGGGCGGGCCTCCACCCATCCATGAAGTCCCGAGTGGTACAGAGAGGCTGACCCTCCCCCAAGTAAGAGTGACCTCTGCCTGCCTAGCAGCCTTCCAGCTGGGGCGCTGGCTTTCCCTACGCTCAGACTCACACAGAAACGGTGGCTCTTCCTGCGCCTCGGGTCTGCCAGCCTGGAACTGGAACGATACGCTCTTGGCTCTCCCAGTCCTCTGGCCTGCAGACGGGCACTGCAGTGTCGGCTCTGCCGGGGTGCCCCTTGCTGACTCACCCTGCAGGCCTTGGCCCTTGCAGCCTCCGTAAGCGCCTGAGCCAGTTCCTTATAGTAAATCTTCTAATATATAGACAGATGATAGGCAGAAAGGAGGAAGGAAGGGAGGGAGGGAGAGAGGGAAGGAGAAAGGGAGGGAGAGAGAGAGAAAGGAAGGGAGGGAGGGAGGGAGGAAAGAAAGGAGGGAAGAAGGAAGGGAGGGAGGAAGGGAAAGAGGGAGGGAGGGAGGGAGGAAGGAAGGAGGAAGGGAAGGAAGGGAGGGAGGAAGAATGCACCCCACCGCCCCGTTTCCCTGCAGAACCCTGGCTAACGCAGGAGTGAGCACCACAAGGCAGAGATCACCAGGCTCCCTCTTAGAAGGCCGCCCACCACACACTATTATAAATTTTATACCATACTGTCCCTCCCCTTAGAGCATTATGATCTACAGTCTAAGGATGTCACTGCATACTCTTTTCTTTCCATGATCTTGACTTCAATCTCTCCCCTACTGTCGTGGTACCAGCATGTTCAGAAAACATGTTCAGTGCGCCACAGACGTGTAGGAAATCGTCGTCAAGTTCAGTGCTAACTAGAAAGGCGGGAACTAATTATGTTTAATTATTGAATATTAAATTAGCACATGTCAATTTTTCTCCTCAGTAAAGCAAAACAATTTCCCAAATATTCATCTGCTGTATCAGTACAGAACTGGAAATAAATTGGCCTTCATTAAACAATAAACCAGACTTCCAACAGAACATTCTTTCCTCGGTGGGTCCTGGAGGTTATTCCAGTATTTGCGGAGGGTTGTGGGGGGAGGTCTGAGTATGAATGATGGGGGACTTCAGAGTTGGAAAATTTTAGCTTAAATAAGAGCTCATAAGCTTAGTAATCCATGTCTGTAAAAGCTTTTGTTCTGGGAACGGAAGGTGTGACCCACCCTGACTCCAGGAGACCATGGGCAGTCCCACCTTTGTGCCTCAGGAGGACTGCCAGCAACTCAGGATGACACCTGAGCCCTTGTGCTCCGGGGAGAGATGACCACCGCCCGGGACACAGCTGAAGGCCACTGCCTGGGGCGGGAATGCTGAATCCAGTGAACTTTTCCCTGAATTCCAAACCCCTGACCTACACTTCATTCTCCTTATAAAAGGGGCCATTTTTAAATGGAATTTAAGATGGTCTGTTAGGGTATGAACCCGCCATCTTCTCAGATTGCCAGGCATCTGAATAAAGCACCCATAAGGACTCAATCCCTGTCTCTGCTTATTGGGTCTCGTAGTGACAGGCAGCCCGAACTCCGGTGTCTTTTCCAGTTTCATTAACTTCTTATTTTGCTACCAGACCAAAGGGTTCACCTGCGTTGCATCAAAGCCCAATCAAATGCAACTAAGAGGTTGCAGCAAAGAAAGTGGAAGCTGTTAGTTGAGGGTGGTGCCAAGCCCAGAGTCACAGGTGAGCCGGTGCTAAAAAGTCTGGCTCTCCGATGGCATCCAGGGGATGGATTGTCCAGGGAAAAAAATATATCAACCATGGGGAGTAGTGGGTCATTGTATCAGGCGCCGATGTCAGCCGTGGAGCTGCTTTCAGATTTCATGACAGCGTGGTCAGTGGCGTTGTTTCGGTCCCTCGGGCCTGGGGCTCATGAAACGCAGCTGAGGTCGAGACGTCATCCTTAGCTGGAGCCCAGCTCTGTTTCTGGGGTCGACAACCCGGGGCTTTGCTCATCGGGCAGTTGGATGCTGACCGGAATCCGACGTCCTGAGGGCTTCCTGGTTACGGGAGGGAGTGAACGCACAGGAAGGAGGAGGAGGAGTCGTGTGAAAGTCATGGACTTTCTGAGCCCTTACAATCTGTAACCTCTCCAGGTCAAGGTTGAGACAAATTAATAACATGAATCTGAAAAATATTTAGAACCTGATCCCTTTATTTTTTTTCTTTGTAAAGTTGGTTCATAATTGTCGGTAACGAAGCAGCTTAAATCTCAAGCGACAGTTCATTTATTGTCGCTGTCCTGGATTGACCTCATTGCCCATGACCTGGTCTGGTTTATGCATTACTTGAACAGGCCCATGAAATGACATTATCTTCCTTCCTAGAGACATTCTCCCAGGGAGGCTGGGTGATAAAGGAGCAGCCGCTAAGATCTGGTGGCAGATATCTGGAGGCGAGAAGCTCTACCAAGAAGCCGGAAACCTGGGATGCCCCCTCCTGGCCCCCCCCCCCAGAGCCCCCAGTCCCGAAGACCGGTTCTTTCTGCGGCAGAGGGGCTAGTCAAAGAGCTGCACAGGACTGCCAGTGACGAGCCCCTCGCCCACCTCACTGTCCCTGCACCCTGACCCCAGGTGGCTGTGGCACCTTAGCCAGTGTAGCCCAAACACCAGCTAATCTGCAGTGGGGTAATAAGGAATTTACTAGTTCGATGTTTGTTTGACTCACAATATACCCATCGTAAGGTGCCCAGAACTTAAGCGGACACTTCGATGACACTTTACATATGTAACCACCAACCACCTGGAGACGCAGAACATTGCTGACACCCAGAAGGCTCCTTCATGCCTCTTCTCAGCCAGTCCGCCCGTCCCAGGGGGGACACGGCTCTTCCCTGCACCACCACAGCTCAGTTTTGCCAACTCTGGAACGTCATATAGATCACATGGCACAGTACGTGCTCTTGTGTGTCTAGATTCTTTTGTTCCCATTATGTCTGTTGGATGTGGCGGCAGTTTGCTCTTCCTTATCTCTGCATGCTATCCTGGTGTACACGCATCCTTATTGATCTATTTATGCGATCTGTCACTGACGGGCATTCGGGCTGTTTCCGGCTTGCGTCTATTATGAATGAAGCTGCTCTGAACGCTCTTGTGGATGACTTTTGCTGGACAGACACCATGTTCACTCTCCTAGATAAACACCTAGGCTTGGAACGTCTACGTCACAGTAAACAATTTTCTCAAGCAGCTGAAAACCACTTTACACAGTAACAAGCCCTGTGTGAGACCTCGGCGGTTGCGCCATGTCACAGCGCGGATGCCGCGGGAAGCAGGCGGTGCCACGGAGCCGCGTGTGCGGGTGTTTATGACGCAGTGCCCTTGGGGCCACCTCCTGCAGACGGGAGCCGCGGGGAGCAAGGCTGGACAGAGGAAGAAGGGGAGCTGCGTGCAGGCCGACCACCCGGGTTTGGGGGCAGGGGGAGTTAGAACGGCCCCTCAGAACCGTCCCACGTTGGGCCAAGTTGGCTAGTCCTTTGTGCCTCGCACCCATCGACCACCGTGACCTTGAACGAGATGCAGCCCAGACCGTGGCTGCAGGCTGGGAGGTGGAAGCTGTCGGCGCTCCCGGCAGCGGGGAGAGCCTCCCAGCGTCTCCCGGCTCCACACTCCCACGCACGTCCCGGCGCGGTGGGCCGGCTCCGCTTTAGTCATGCGGGTGGGCGCACAGTGGTTTGTCCCTGTGCGTTTCACGCTGCATTTCTCCAAGGGCGGGGACATTCGTACGCTCCTTGCCCATTGGTTATCCTCTTTTGTGAAGTGCCCGTCTTCCACCCGTCGTTTAATGGGTTGTCTTCTCCTTGCATGCTGGTAGGAATTCCTTTTTAATTTTATTTTTCGATTACAGTTGACATTCCACACTTTTCTTTGTATTCGTTTCAGGGGCACAGCACAGCAGATCGAGACATCCATTTGGTTATAAAACCTCCCCTCTGGTCATTCAGGTGCCTGCCTGGCACCGTAGGTAGCTATTACAATATTATGGACTGTATTCCTTCCCTATGGTTTGCCTTACATCCCCACGCCTATTTTGTGACTGAATTTGTACTTCATAGCCCCTTCTCATTTTGTTACCCTGTACCCCAGCCTCCCTCCCCTCTGGCCCCCATCAGTTTGGTCTCTGTATCTCTAAGTCTGTTTCTGTTTTCTTTGTTGAGTTTCTTCTGTAGATTCCTATACAAGTGATATTATATGATATTTGTTTTTGTCTGGCTTGTTCCACTTAGCATAATACCTTCTTGGTCCATCTCTGCTGTCACAAATGCTAAAGTTCCGTTCTTTTTTGTGACCAATGGTAGGAGTTCTTTATATTTTCTAGATGTATTTGTAAACGTACTGTCCCGATCTGAGGTTTGCCTTTTTTCACCCTGGTTGGAGTCTTTTCGTAAACAGGAGTCCTTAATTTTAATGAAGTCAATGTGCCAATCTTTCCTTTTAGGATTAGTTATTTTGTATTCTTTTAAAGAAATCTTTCCTTGCTTCAGGGCTGTTCTTGACCTCTAATGCCCCAGAGGTGTGCTGACTTGGCCTTATGCACAGAATAGAATTGTATAATAATTATTGTAGTCATACAAATTTATTTTTCTTTTTTGAAAGACTTTATTTTTTACAGAAAGGGGAAGGGAGGGAGAAAGAGAGAGTGAAACATCCATGAGTGGTTGCCTCTCGCACACACCCCACAGGGGACCTGGCCTGCAACCCAGGCATGTGCCCTTGCTGGGAATCGAACCGGCGACCCTTTGGTTCACAGGGAGGTGCTCAATCCACTGAGCCACATCAGCCAGGGCTAAAGCTTGATTTTCTTAGTCATGATGTTCCTTACCTTAGATGGAGAAATGCTTATCTAGATAGGCATTTCCTTCATGAGCAGGTGGTTGCAAAGGCTGTTTTTTCTAGCAATAAATCAGCTCACTTTAGCAATCCCCTGTGTTTACATTTTCCATTCAGGGACACATGATTTGCAGCCAAAACAAAACAGAACAGAACAAACAAACAAAAAACTCTTCTCATTCACTCACACCACTAGCATTCATTGTATAACTGTCTTCTATTTTTTAATTGAATGTGCTAGGGTAACATTGGTTAATAACATTATACAGGCTTCAGGTAGACGAGTCTATAATACATCATCTGTCTATTATATTGCGTGTTCACTACCCCAAAGTATACTTTCTTTTTTAAATGACAAACTGTTTTTCCGCAGCTACCACACACAACAAAACTGATGTCTGGGCATTGACCTGAAACCGGGACGACAGGATTGTTAATGTTTGTCCCAGCGTCTGCCAGAGCTCCTCTCTGAGAACCTCCCACGGATGCCCAGGGCCCTGGCCACGGCTGGGTGGGGCGGGCACCCAGAAGCCCCGGACACGGGGGCAGGGCTGGCTGGGATGCCCGGCCCTGATAGGGAGCCAGGGCAGATGCTTCCTGGGACTCAAGGCAGAGTGGTTAAAGGGTGGGTTCTGGGAGGAGTCCCCGATGGGGAGATGGGATACTAAAGAGTGGAAACCCTCAGAGTGGCTGGCGTTCTCATCCACCCAGTGTGGAATTACAAAACACGGCAAAGGGATATATCTTTTCTTCTTGTTTTATCCTGCCTGCGTGGTTCCTAATGTTTCTTCCAGAAGATTGTGTCCTCTTTCCCTTCTTCTTACAGTGACTCGTCAGCCTCAGTCCTAAAAAAACACTGTCAGACCTATGAGCACATCCGCATCTTAGAAAAATATAGTCCAAGGTACAACGTATTGGAAATAAAGGATGTAAGATGCCCTAGCCACTCACTTTTAATTACATTTGGATGGGTTCTTTGTTGCCATAGAAACTCTCTATCCTCAGGAAGTTTTGGAGGCAGGGATCTCCTCCAAGTTTCTCAGTTCTGTATCTTCAAGAAATCTCTTGTTCTATTTATGAGTGTAGAAGTTACGTGGCAACTTTCCAGTGGGATAACATGCAAACATAGCTGTTGTCAGTTGCTCAAAACAGTTAATATAAAAGGCATTGTTTTTTTCATTGTTATAAAATGTTACAAATTTCAATGTTATAAAATTGTCACAAAGTCTCTCTATATGGAACTATTGTCTCTAAGTTTATTGATTTGTTTAACTTCTATGTTCAATATGGCAGCCATATCTGAATGTACCTATTTCAATGTATGTTAACTAAAATAAAGTTAAGACTTCTGGCCAACACAGAAACATGGGCAGACATACTGTGCCTCCTTGCACAACCAAAAGAAGGGCAACAACAAATTTAAAAACAAAAATAACCAGAACTACCAGAAAATCAAACTGTATGGAAGTCAAACAACCAAGGATTTAAAGTAGACACATTCATCCAGACCAGTAGGAGGGGCAGAGACAGGCAGCCAGGCAGAGAGGACTTGTGGCAAGGTGGAAGCTGGAGGACTGGGCAGCAAGGCAGCAGCTGGAGGACCAGTGATCCCACTTTCATGTGCAGATAAACCTGGAGGAACAACGGGAGAGAGAGACAGACCCACAGCCCAGGGTTCCAGCTCAAGGAAATAAAGCCTCAAACCTCTGACTGAAAACACCTGTGGGGATTGTGGAGGCAGGAGAAACTCCCAGCCTCACAGGAGAGTCCATTGGGGAAACCCACAGGGTCCTAGCATGAACATAAACCACCCACCCGGGAATCAGCACCAGAAAGGCCCGGTTTGCTTGTGGGTAGCGGGGGAAGTGACTGAAAGTCAGTCAAGACCCCAGCAAGCAGCATTGTTCCCTCCTGGACCTCTCCCCCACGTACAGCACCACAGTTCACAGATGTGGGTTGCCCCGCCTTGGCACATACCTAAGGCTCTGCCCCTTACTATGTAACAAGTACATTGAGACAAAGCAAAAATGGCCCAAATGAAAGGATAGATCAAAGCTCCAGAAAAAAAATACAACTAATCGATGAAGAGATAGCCAACCTATCAGATGCACAGTTCAAAACACTGGTAATCAGGATGCTCACAGAATTGGTTAAATCAAAAAATAGAGGAAAAAATGAAGGCTATGAAAAGTGAAATAAAGGAAAATGTACAGGGAACCAACAGGGAAGGGAAGGAAACCGGGACTCAAATCAACAGTTTGGAACAGAAAAGAAATAAACATTCAACCAGAACAGAATGAAAAAACAAGAATTCAGAAAAATGAGGAGAGCCTTAGGAACCTCTGGGACACTTTAAATATTCCAACATCTGAATCATAGGGGTGCCAGAAGGAGAAGAGGAAGAGCAAGAAATTGCTGTTTTCTTTGAAAACATAATGAAGGAGAACTGCCCCAATCTGGCGAAGGAAATAGGCTTCTAGGAAGTCCAGGAAGCTCAGAGAGTCCCAAAGAAACTGGACCCAAGGAAGCACACACCAAGGCACAGCATCATTACATTACCCAGCACTGAAGAGGAGGAGAGAATCTTAAAAGCAATAAGAGAATAGGAGAGAGTTATATACAAAGGAGTTCCCATAAGACTATCAGCTGATTTCTCAAAAGAAATCTTGCAGGCATGAAGAGACTGGAAAGAAGTATTCAAAGTCTTGAAAGGACCTACATCCAAGATGACTCTATCCAGCAAAGCTATCATTTAGAATACAAGGGCAGATAAAGTGCTTCCCAGATAAGGTCAAGTTAAAGGAGCTCATCATCACCAAGCCCTTATTATATGAAATGTTAAAGGGGTTTATCTAAGGAAAAGAAGAAGATCAAAAACTATGAACAGTAAAATGACAACAAACTCACAACCATCAACAATTGAACCTTAAAAAAACAAAAACAAACTAAGCAAACAAATAGAACAGGAACAGAATCACAAAAATGAAGATCACATGCGGGGTTATCAGTGGAGAGGGAATGGGCGGAGAATGGGAGAAAAGGTACAGGGAATAAGAAGCATAGATTGTAGGTACAAAATAGACAGGGGGAGGTTAGGAATAGCATAGGAAATGTAGAAGCCGAAGAACTTATACGTATGACCCATGGACATGAACCAAGGAGGGAGAATGCTGGTGGGAGAGGGGTGCAGGGTGGTGGGGAATAAAGGGAAGAAAAAAAATGGGACAACTGTAATAGCATAATCAATAAAATATATTTTAAAATAAATTAAACAAAGTTAAAATATAATCCCCCAGTAGCACTGTTCAAGTCACACTAGCCCCATTTTAAGTGCCCAAGAGCGGTGGTAGGTCGTTGGTGGCTGTGTACCGACTGACAGGGTAGGTGCAGGACCCCATTCCCAGCCTCACAGACAGTTCCGGGGAATGGCTCCACATCAGAATAAAACTCACTTGCATCCAACCTATTCCATTCTCTTTGCTCTTCCTTCTAAGAGATTAAAAATACACATGCAAGGTTAGTTTTATGGCTGTGCCACCTGTATAGTTGTAAATAGCCTTGTGCTTAAAAAGGACCCTATGCTTGGTTTAATGCAGTTGCCACAAACTTAAAATTCTTAATAATTTTGGACAAGGGACTGTGCCTTCATGCACTGGACTCCGAGAACATAGCCAGTCCTACACCTGTGAGACAGAGCTGGGATACTGGGTCTTTGTCTCCCTTCCCTCGTAATTGGGTTTTTTCCCCCCTTCACCTTCTTTCTTATCATCTTCAGAGAGTAAGAAAGGGCAGTTGGCCCATGGGATACAATTCAGGTGCCTGGAATCCTGTAAACCATCTCATCAGACATCCTCATTAGGGATTCAGCTTTTAATAACAGGTATTCCCAAGAATTTTAGAAGCCTAAAGCCATGCATTGGCACCTCCAGCATTAAGGAAGAGTTGAGTTCACTTTTTTAAAATGATTTTATTTATATATTTGCAGAGTGAGGAGAAGGGAAGAAGGAGAAGGAGAGAAACATTGATTGGTTGCTTTTCACACACCCCCAACTGGGGACTTGGCCCACAACCCAGGCGTGTGCCCTGACTGGGAATCGAACAGGCAACCCTTTGGTTCACAGGCTGATACTCAATCCACTGAGCCACACCAGCCAGGGCAGGTTCTCTTGTGAACAGGTGTTTTCTAGCCTGGATTCTGAGTTGCCCACACTGGAATTCCTTTCCCTTAAACAGTCTTGCTAGACCCAGCTCATGTTTAAGTTTAAGCCTAATTAGTTCTATTCTTTATTCATTCCTTTATTCACACATTCCTTCATCAAATGTGATGCATCTGTTATATACAAGACACTGTTACAGGTCTGAATAAAAAACTATATGCCTCACCTACTGTTGCCATCTGGCAAATTACACGCTGCAGTTAACATTAACAACAGATACAGGAGGGAAAAAATCAAATGCAGTTGACTATCATCAAAGATTTATCCATTACTCACCACCATGTTTTCACGGTCAAATTAAAACAAAAACAATAAAAACAGGATGACTGCGGCACCAATTCTGACTCATTCATGTACTATGTTATGAAGGAGAAAGTTTTCTTCCAGCCAAATTTTGGTTAGAATTTTTTTTAAAATGTACCTGCCAGAAAAAGAAAAAATAGCACAGATAATAATAGTGTTAGTAATAACACAGTCAATGCCCAAGTCATGTTCCCACCTACACTGGGAACTCATTGCGTGAGGTACTTTTCTGAAAAAAAAAAAAATTGATTCTTAATTATGTTTGAGTGACTCTAATGTCTGCATCGGGGTTGCAGTCTTGAGCTTGCTCGACCCAGGTGAGCGCCAAATGGCAGAGGAAATGGGATGAAACCGGCCAGGCAAGATTTGCAAAGCCGGAGACGCCCACACTGAGAACTGAAAGGTCATTTTAAGAAGCATTTCTTTCTCCTTGCAATATCTTGGGTGCTGGCAGAAAAGCATATCACGTACACTGACTAGGAAATAGCGCAAGAGGAGTAGAAAAGAGGAAAAGGAGAAAATGAACAAGAAAACCAGGGGTAGCGTTATTGGTCGCAACCTGAGCCACATGGGCCGTCTTCCTGAAAGCGGAGCTCTTCCTACTGGATTCTGGGTGCGCTGGCAGCCAGGGTCGAGAGGGCAACAGAACTGTATATGATTCCGAATGCGCTTATGATAAAGATAATTCTGGAGGTTTGTTCCAGATGTTGCCATGGATCCCCGCCAAGGAGCACGCAGTGTGACGCAGCGAATGATCCCCTCCACTCCAGAGCGGGGGGCGGAGCAGGGCGGGGTGGGGGCGCTGTTCTGTTGTTAGTCTCGTGATCCCCGTCCCTCATTTACTCTGTTTTCAGTGCTTCATGTGTATTGAATAATTTTGTGGATTTCCAGCGAAGGGGCAGGTTTTGAAATACTGAGAGTATTACAGGTTTTTGTTATTTTCAGATTTCAGGCGCAATGATAATACCTGTCGACGGTAAGTAAACTTTTAAAAATGGAGTGGATGAGAAAGGGACTCTGGTGAGCTATCTTCGAGTTTAGGGGTCAAGGTTATTTTACAGACGGACCCTCCTCTGGTACCTCACAAGAGGGAGAATGATGGGGGTTGAAAGTGCAGGAATGAAAGAAGAAACCAAAGGAGAACGGGACAGGAAAACAGATTCCGGCGCACGCACGGAGCAGCCCTGAGACCATAGCCGTGTTGCATTTAGCATCCCACACCATATCCCTGAGGATGCCCTGTGGGGAGATGCCGGACGGTCAACAGCAACAGGGATGGAGCCCGTGGGTCCTCTGGGCAGGACGCCGAGGTAACATTGACGGGCCATTCAGCTGATCCATATTTGTGCCTGTGTGTTTTTCCGTTTTCTTTTTTACTATTTAGTTGTAATGACACATAACGTCATGTGCATGTTGTATATTATTTAATAGGCTATTTTTAGGGCAGTTTCAGGTTCACAGAAAAAACATGAGAAGTACAGAGAGTTGCCATATAGCTCCTGCCCGACACCCCACACCAAAGTGGCACATTTGTTGCAGTCAATGAACTTTGCTGACAGGTCATTACTGCTCAAGGTCCATAGTTTGCATTAGGGTTTGCTCTTGGTGTCTGTACATTCTATGGATGTTGACAAGTGTAAAATTACATGGGTCCCCCACTCTAAGCTCATATGTTTTTAATAGATGTATAATTGACATTATATTAGCTCTAGGTGTACAATATAAAGATTCTATGTTTGTATGTGCTACAAAATGATCGCCACAAAAAGTCTGACATTCGTAACCATACATAGTTAACAAATATTTTTCTTGGGCGAAAACTTTTAAGATCTACTCTCTTAGCAACTTTGAAATATGCAATGTACTATTAACTATAGTTGCATTCTTGTGATTGATTTAGTCTGGAAGTTTGTACATGTGAACTACCTTTGCCACTCCCACCTCTGGCAACCACCAACCTGTTCTCTGTATCTGTGAGCTTGTTTTACATTTTTGTTTTCTGATTCCACACATAAGTGAGGCCATACAGTGTTTGTCTTTCTCTGTCTGATTTATTCACTGAGCATAATTCCCTCCAGATCCTCATATGCTGTCAGAAGTGGCAAGATTTCATCCTTTTTATGGCTGAATAATAATATATATGTGTATATATTATTATGTGTGTATATGTAATATCTCACATTTTCTTTATCTATTTACTCATCCATGAACAAGCTCATACATATTTTCACCCTCGGGAAATCCCAGTTCCTTGTAGTCCTGCAGGTAGACTTGGCCGTGAGATTGGCAAGAGCCCAGGCTATGGGAAGGGCCAGAGCCGGGTTCTCCCGTCCTACCGCAGGCATCAGTGGGTGCTAGGGCACCGGAGTGGGGTGGACGGCGGGCTTTCAGCTCAAGAACTTTCATCTCATTAGCTTCAAGTTCGACGTTCTCTGGTCTTGGTCTACAAAACTATACATTCTAGTGGGAGGTAGAAATAGCATGCATGTTGGAAAATAATAGAGTGTGAGATAAATCTAATTAGGAAAAGCCAATTATAATTTTACCTCAGAGGACTGAGATGCTTAGGGAAATCAATTGAATTTTAAAGTTAATTAGGCAATAAAATATTGTACTATTTGCTGAAAATCTTTGTAAAATGTATGTGTTCATTTCAACTATAATAGCAGCATGTTTGGGGGTCCACGTAAGTGTTTCCATTAAATTGCCATGAAAACAGTGAAAACTAAAAACTGACAAATTGGCAAAGTCAAGATGGCTTTTCCACCAACTGCATCATCTCTGTGTTCTACCACAGTTTTAACACACAGTCCTTTACAGGTAAAAATACCAGAAACAATCTCAGTGCAGTAAAGGACAAAAAGAGATGCTCCTTACATTTACCATATCATCAACAATTTAACACCATGCAAGACGTTTCACCCAATTCAATAAAATCAGGGAAAAAATAGAGACAAGTGAAAAAAAAGATTGCACATACACAGAGGTATGTATATTTGGAAACCTCAGGAAATCAAACAGCAAACTATTACAACTAAAATGGAACACAGACAGATACACACAAACCAGTGCCAACTGCTTCCATTAAGATATAATAAAGATCCCGCTCATTAGTATAAAAACGGAAAAAGACAAACACATTTTTAAAAATGCGCTAGCAAGAGAGGTGAAGACGCCGCGCTGAAGGAAACCGCAAAACTCAACAAGGCACCTCAGGAGCATCTTGGTGCTGCGGGAGGATCCGATATGATTAAGGTGTCAATTCTCTCGAATCGAATGTATTCCTTTAATGCAGCAATGGTCAGAACGCCAATTCTGAGAGAATTGATAAAATGACTAAGTTCTCCTGGAAAATTGGAAAGGAGGAGACCACACATTTTAACAATGTGGAGAAATATCGGAGAGATGGGTCTTGGGTGCCTGATCTTTAAGTGTCTGATGAGAAATAAATAATAAAATGTTATATATGTTTCAGAATCGGAACTGGCTGAAATGGTACCAACTCCTACCTGTGCTATTTGGGCAAGTGGTTAAACTTTTCTAAGAAAATGTCTTCACTTAGAAAATTGTATATTATAAAGTATGGTTAGAATTAAGAGATTATTTTGTCTCTTAACATAAGATCTGTCACACATGTCTGGCTATTGTATTAGGCAACAGAACCTTTAGGGAAACATGTTCTATGAATCAAAAAAAGGTCATTTTCCAAAACTGGTAAAGCAAATAATTTACAATAAAACCACCTTATAAATTTTTACAGGGACAATAATACCCTTTGCTGCTAATGATGTGGTGAGGTAGGCCCTGGAGTGGAAAATTGGCACAAAATCACTGGAGAATAATTTAACAGCATTTACCAAGGCCTCAGACATGTGTCCAGCTTTGATGTAACAACTACTAGGAATCTCATCTGGGGGGAAATGGATAAGGGCAAATGTAATTGCTGTGTTACATATAGCAACTCAAATATGCAACACAGAAATATTAAGTAAAACATGTTATACCCTCATGAGAATATTTATGCTATGTATATTTATGCAAATAAGAAACTATAAATGACATGGGAAAATGCTCAACGCAGAATAAAGAATGTATATATTGTGTGATCTCAGTTTTGTAAGTTAAAATCATGTAGATATCTATTTCTGTGTATGACAGAAAAAATATAACATTATCTCTAGACTTTGAAATTTCTTTGTTTTTCTGTATTTTCTAAATGTTCTACAAAAAGCAATTACTTGTTTTCTAAGAGGAAATGTAGGTTATTTAAAATGACATTATCTCTGAGAAAAGTTAGGTCACTGTAAATGAAGGTATTTTAAAAAGTTTAAAATGTAAACACTTTTTAAAATAAAATAAAGTATGTAAAACTATTTCCCAGTATTAGTATTATTTAATTAAGGTTAGTCTTTCGACATTGACTTGAGTTTTTAAAAACTCCTGGGGTTATCCCTGAAAATATTAATTGTTCTATAATATTTACAAGATTAAAGAGTGGAATGTTACATGTACTGTGTTTTAGGGAAATGACAGAATAGTTCCTGAAATTGTATGTGTATACATCTATGTTTTAATTACTGTTAGTAGAGTTACCATTCTTGTCATTTATTTTTCTCTTAAAAAAGAAACCGCACTAAAATAACCGAGAGTCACAGTTACCTGGGTTCTTGTCCCTGGACACCCTTCTGTCTAATAAAAATTTGAGAGCGCTTATACATACTGATTTGTTGGAACTTTGAAGAAAACGAGCTTGGGACATGGAACACGTCAAATCTCTGTGGAAATTCGAATTTACTCTCTTGCGAACGTCTATGGCTCTGCCCAAATTGTTCTACTTCTTCAAACCTCAGTTATCTCAATGAAGCAACGGGGACAATTTTAACAGTTGTTTTTCACCTGTGGCAAAGGTTGGAAAAACCAAGCTTTGCCCCAGAGAGCTGAATTTAGGGTCAAAATTTCAAACAGAGGCCCTGGCTGGCGCAGCTCAGTGGATTGAGCTCAGGCTGCAAACCAAAGCATCGCAGGTTGCAGGCCACGGCCCCCAGCAACCACACATTGATGTTTCTCTCTCTCTCTTTCTCCCTCTTTTCCCGCTCTTAAAATAAATAAATAAAATCTTTAAAAATTTTTTCAAATAGAAAACAACATGCAATTTAAGTGTTGTTTTGGCAAGATAAGAGCATGTTCTTACAGCAGTACAGAAAGAAGAAAGCCTAAGTTTAGGACAGAGGTAGCAAAAATAAATGTCTAAAATTGAAATAAGAGACCAGAGGGTACGTTTGAAGCTAAATTTGCTAATTTGGCTTCTTCAAGGCTCCCCCTCCCCCAACCCCACTCCCCCCCCGCAAGTCCACCCCTTCCATCATCTATCCAGGATAGTAAGAAATTGAGTTTTCTGGTAAATTGAATATTCTGATTCCCCCATATTACCATAAATGCAAAGGCAGCTTACATATTCCCAAATAACTAAAATCTTTTCACAAAGGTACTTCACCTGACACTGCTCTGACCGTAATTACAGACTGTGAATCACAGGTTGTATGGGAACATCTGTAGATTCAAACATTAGCTCAAGATGGTACAGTGCCCCAGCTTGTCAATTCAAACACCCTTTGCATAACAGAGCAAACAAAAGCCTAGTTATATTCAAGTTATGTCTTTCTGCATACTTTTTGAGTAGGACTTGGTGACATCAAATGTTACACTTACAGCTACTGAAAAAAGATAAATGACAAAACCCTGGGAATCCCCTGTGCTGGACCAGAAACAAGCCGAAGCAGATTTTGCTGAGCCCAGGGATGGGACGGGTCGACGCAGAGGACTTAGACGGTTGAAATGACTCTGCTTTGGACAGTTGCTGTGAAAAGTGAATAAAAATCAAACAGTGTGGCATTTTTATGTTGGTGGTTTGTGTTGCCCACGTACACATTGATCTTCTGAAAGTCAGAAATCTCCAGGGCCCAGGCAAGTGCATCGAACCCAACAGAACATATTTCATGTGCACACCCATTGTCTTGAAGGTAGTTGGAAAGGTTAAAAGCCACTTGAGTGAGAACTCACCAAAAAAAAAAGAAGAGAGAAAATACTTAACGTAAATAAAATATTCAGGAGCCTATAAAGAAATTAATTTGAAGAAGGAGAATCGATATAAAAAGCACAGAACTTTCTGGCACCAATCGTCTCGCTCTTGGCCCTGAGCGGAGGGACAGCGTCCACAGAGGAGGAGTTAAACACTGACCGCTGGCAGGGGGGTGTGTATCCTGGGCCAAGGTTGTGTGGGTTCCTTGCGTCGGGGTGTGGCGGGGGGGGGGGTGGAAGGAGGCAGCATTTGGTTTTGGCAGAAGGAGCTATAGAGTTTGCACAACAGTGGGTCTCAGCGATGAAAGCCTTGGCTCAGTGGCAGACGGTGGAGACCATTAAACCAGACAATGTCAGGATTGAAAGAGATTTGAGCGATCCTCTTGTGTATCCCTTAGAGGCGGTGCTAATTTCTCCGCCCACTGCCGTGGCTCGCCCTGGTGGAAGGGTTTCGTAGGAGCCATTCTCAACCTCTCTTCGAAACCAGCTGTGAAGATTGAAAGAGAAACGTCCAACTGAGGGTTTGTGCCCTTTTGGGCAAGTAGCTTGAGAACTATCTGCTAAAGGTAAATCAATTTGAATTCACTCTAGTGTCAATGTAAATGGTGCATGCTACTCTGAAGAAGGTATCACAACACTAAACATTTAGGAAATCCAACACCCAGTTGCCTTCTGGCTGATGACAAAGCACTTCCACATTTTAAAACCATGAAAATTCTACTCTTTTTCATTCTTTTTCTTTAAAGATTTTACTTATTTATTTTTATTTCTAGAGAGAGGGGAAGGGAGAGAGAAAGAGAAGGACAGAAACCATTCGGTTGCCTCTTGCACACCCCCAACTGGGAACCTGGCCGGAGACCCGGGCACGTGCCGGGATGGGGAACCAACCCAGTGACCTTTCAGTTCGCAGGCCGGTGCTCAGCCCACTAAGCCACACCAGCCAGGGCCTTCATTCTCTCTCGTTATACTTAGTATCACAGAACTTAAAAGCAACCTGAAGATCACCTCGCTCACACCCTCAGTTTTATCCACAAGGATGCCGAACCCCAGAAGTTCACAACTGTGCAAGACTCGTAGATGTCCCACAAGGCCACGAGGCTTCATATCCCAACCGCAGCTCACTGTGGTACTGTGAATTCACTCCTTTTCCCACACTCTCTATTTCAAATAACAGTGGAACCGTTCTCTTAGTTACCTTAACTCTTTTTCTTAACCTCAAATTCTATCACTTTCGTTTATCCCTCCTCCTGTCCGTCCATCCATTCATCCATCTACCTATTTATTTATCAAACATTTATTCGGCATTGATGGCATACCAATACACTATACTTGAATCATTGGACGTAAAGATTAAGGGGGATAAGTCTCTCTCTCCAGACCTTGGACAGGAAGAAAAGGGTGGTGCAGGGAATGCAGGTGAATGGAGCATGACCCACCACCGACCCCCTTGGCAGAAGCGGGAACTTCCTCTTCTGCTAGAAAACAAGGGTTTGAAGAAAAATGGATCCAGATGAGTTGGATTGCAAGCGTTGACTTCCGCTTTCTAAGAGGCGTTCCTAAACCAAGCCAGGGTCAAGATATGGTGTCACGCAATTTTCACTGCATTTTCTGCAGGCCGTATGGTTTCACATAAGAACAGAAGCATTTTTGCTAGCACCTTTAACTTTCTTGGAGATCGTCTCATGCACCCCATGCCTGTGCAGCCTTCAGCAGTCTGCCCTTCCTCCTGGGGTTCCCAATGCCCAACAGAACGTTAAAAAAGAAACATGGACGCTGAAGGACTTTCCCACTTACTCTCGGACCAATTATCCAACTGCGATCAGTATTCATCTGTGGTGTGATGCGCTTCACTAGAATTTAATAGGGATACACCAGCCATTGCAACTGAAAACATTTTTGAAGTAAAAAAAAAAATACCTTTAGTTTCTGCTACAACAGTACATGTTCACTGGAGAAAAAAAATAATCACAAGCCTTTTTCTACTTATTCCAAGCACTTAAATTGAAAATCCATTTGCACTGCCAGGAAACTCTCTCAGAGCAGAGGTGCTAAGGACCTGTGATTCTCTATTAACTCTCCGGCCACAGAAGTCTGCAGAAAGACCAGGGGTCCTGATGGGAGAAGTCTGAGTCGGTCACAGCGTGCCTTGCAGCCAGCTGCCCTGTGCTCAGAGATGGGAGGAGGCCGGGCTTACCGCTGAAGTTTCTCAAGCGGCCTCATTTTAAATTAAATGCGGGTATGAAGACATCCAGCTCCCAGCACAAGCTGTATACTTCTGTAGTCCTGTCCCGAGGGCGGGGACTGGGGTCCTCTTGTTCACACTGTCTTCTGTCCTAGGTAGCATGATGCACAAGACACGTGGTAGGGATGAGCACCGAGGGCTGAGTTAAACAAGGAAATTATGACCCTGTATAAAAATTTCTAGCCCTGGCTGGTGTAGTTCAGTGGATTGAGCACGGGCTGCAAACCAAAGTGTCGCAGGTTCAATTCCCAGTCAGGGTACATGCCTGGGTTGCAGGCCACAGCCCCCAGCAACCGCACATTGATGTTTCTCTCTCTCTCTCTTTCTCCCTCCCTTCCCTCTCTAAAAATAAATAGATAAAATCTTTTTAAAAAAGTTCTGTTAAAAAAAATCTTTAAAAAAATTTTCTGCAAAGCATACCGGGTCATTGTGCTTTATGATGGATCTATTTATCTACCTATTTATTAAAAAGTGTGTTTGAGCCCTGGCTGGCGTAGCTCAGTGGATTGAGCATGGGCTGGGAACCAAAGTGTCCCAGGTTCGATTCCCAGCCAGGGTACATGCCTGGGTTGCAGGCCATAACCCCCAGCAACCGCACATTGATATGTGTGTGTGTGTGTGTGTGTGTGTGTGTGTGTGTGTCTCCCTCCCCTCCCTAAAAATAAATAAATAAAATCTTAAAAAAAAAAAAGTGTGTCTGGCCTGAGGGCTGGTTCTTCCAGCAGTAAGTAAGCAAGCAGATTCCAGCACAGAAGGTGGTGAGGAGGGCTTCTCCCTCCTCAGCAGTGATGGCTCAGCCCGTGACCAGCGTACATCCTATGTATCAGGCAGTTCTAAACATTTGATAAGTATGACCCAATTGAATTCTCAGAGAAGCTGCAATGTTTTAAATTTTTCTAATTAGATGTTATTGATTATGCTGTTACAGTTGTCCTGGTTTCCCCCCTTTGTCCCCCTCCACTGCCTCAGGCAACCCCCCGCCACTGTTCATGTCCATGGATCACGCACATAAGGTCTTTGGCTGCTCCATTTCCTATGTTGTACTTCACATCCCCCTGGCTATTCTGAAACTACCTATTTGTACTTCTTAATCCCCTCACCTGTTCACCCTTCCTCCCCCTCCCCCCTCTCACCTGGCAACTTTCCGTAACTAACTTCTTTTCTCTTGCTTTTAAGAGTCTCTCTTTAACTTTTGGCCTTTTAATGATAACGTGTCTTGGAGTGGGCTTCTTTGCATCCATCATAGTTGGGACTGTCTGCGGAGAAGCTGCTGTTTCAAAGAGGAGGAAACAGAGGTCCACAACGGTTAAGCCATTCTGCTGACGGTCACATCGCCGGGGTGCTCTGAAGGCCATGTCACACAGAACTGGGATAAGGCACAGCTCGCTCCAGAATCTGGCCTCGATCACCACACAAGCCACCTCTTTCAAGGGTCCTTAATGCTAAGCTCCAGCGCATGTAAACTCTGCAGGTTGTTCCCAGAAACTGTTGCAGGGTTTGCCTTCTCCTGCGACTGGGCTCTGCACAGCTGCCTGAGGAGCATGCTTGGCCCTAAGACTCAGCGCCATTGAGCTGGTGAGGCTCCTGACTTGTGCCTCATGAGGAGGAGCTCCTGGGACTACTTGGTTCTCAGTCACACTCACAGCCCCAGACCCTGGCTACTGTGAGTCACACCCTGCAGATCAGCACGACATCTAGCTTGAGGCTCATCTTGAAGGGAGAACACTGCATTCAGGGAAGTTCAATGTGTAGATGGCTTAGCAACTAGAGATGCTGTATTGGAGGGAGCTTTTGCAAGAAGCTTCTAGACGTCTCTCCACAGCCTTTCTGCTTTCTGCCAGAGGGCATAGTCCTGATGCAGCCAAGAGCCCAAACCTGTGGCAACATTCCGCACCCCCGCAGGGACAGATGGTACTGCCACATTAGGGTAATCAAAGGAGGGTTCATTCACAAAGTGACTAAGGTACAGAGGTATGGGTGGGGTGTGTGGGAGCACAGGGACCTTGCAGGGACCTTGCAGGGACCTTGCAGGAGGCTGAGCCACTAGTGTGTGGTTGCGCCAGCCCTGAGACCCGAGGGGACAAGCACAGGGAGTGGCTGCAGCATCTAGAAGAAGGTTCAAGGCAACTAGTTGAGAAAAGAGCAATGACCTTCAACCAAGGGATACAGCCAGCCTGAGGTAACCTTACAGGAAACGAGTCAGAGGAATAAATACCCCATCCTCACTCCCTTCCTTCACATATCTGGCCAGGAACCCTCCTTGGCTAGACCCAACGGAAGCAAGGGAGATGGAGACGCCTTTGATACAGTCCGTACAAGTCAGCCTCCCGGGGCAGAGAGCAGAAGGAGAAGAGGGAGAGTGGGTGTGGCATAAAAACTACCCAACCCAGGGGCCAACTAGACTATTTAGAGACAGAATCTGAGGTAGAGCCCACGCCAGCTACAGAAGTAAGAGAGAGAGATTCAGCAGAGAAAATGGAGATGTCAGAACAATGCCCCAGGAACAAAGCACCATGATAAGGCAGCCTGGGTCTCTTTATGGCAAAATAACGGTAAGCTGAGGATGGTGAGATAGCCATGCAGTCTCTAGTTACAAAAACAGCCTGCGGCTAGGGGTCACTGGGCCATTCTGTTCTCTGAGCATCGCACCAGACGATGCGTAGGAAACATCTGGAGACAACGCCCAGCCTTCTGCACGGGGGCCCGGGGATAACCGGGCAGACTGGACAGCTGTGGTCACGGAGGCAACGCTGCAGTATAACCTGCATTCTTCGCCCCGACTGAAATGCTGCGCAAGAGCAGCACGTGGCCAGTGAGGATGTGATGACCCTGTATTTTCTTTTTAGCAAATCCCTATCTCTTGTTCATAGCTTCATCCAGGTCCTAGAACAGGGCAGAGGACGGAATGGGTGCCTGGCGCGCGTTTGCGGAGTGAAGGAACGAACACACATTCCTTGTGGCAGAATATGCATGCATTTATGGAAGGAGTTAGACTCAGCACCTTCCCCAGGGCAACTTTCCTTTAAAGAGACAGAACATATGTACCTGTCACAGAGTTGTATTGCATTTGTCCGTAACTGGCTTTGTTTGAGATTTTGTTCTTTATCATCCTCCTTTATCGGAAAATTCGGATTTGAACTGTTTGTGGAAAAGAAGGAAGGGGGCCATTGGCAGTTTTGCATGGAGCGAGTGGAGTCGCTCTTCCCGCCACTATTCCCTGGTTGTGTTTCCTGTGTACGTCTGGAATGTTGACTTAGTCCCATGAAGAATGGACCCAGAGTCGCCCGGAGGTACCTCTGTGGTTCTGACCTACATGCTGGACACTGTCCCTGGGCTGTTTGCCAGGTCTTTCTCAGACTTTGCTGTAAAAATGGTGAGTTCTCACTGCAGTTAAATGGTCTAGCTTCCAGGAATACACGTTGGGAAAAAAAAGATCAAAGTACTTCCTCCACAGAAAACTCTGTCTTCTGAGGCATTCATTCATTCATTCATTCAACAAATACTTATTAACAGCCAATTCTGTGACGAGTATTTTTCTAGGTTCAGAATATGTAACACTGAATAAAAGAGACAAAAATAAAATAAATTCTTGCCCTTGTGTGTATTCTGGTGTGTGCGCATGTAAGACAGAGGGAGAGAGACAAAATTTTTTGTTCACAATAAATAAAATATACAGTATGTCAGACAATGAGCTCAATGGAGGAAAATAAAGCAAGGAAAGGTGGTAGAGGGTGCTAGGTTGCAAAGGGGGGAAATTTTGAGTAGAAAGTCTCGATATATTTGAAATACCTATTGATAATCTAAAGTTGCATATACCTGTTGACTCGTGGTATTGGGGGTAAATGACCTCTTTCCTTTCTTAACATTATAAGGAGAAACATCATCACTGCACCAGAAAATATAGTTGGCTATTTTGCCCTGAGCAGTGTGGCTCAGTTGGTTGGATGTCATCCTGCAAAGCAAAAGGTTTGGTTCCAGGTCAGGGCATTTGCCCAGTTGCAGGTTCAGTCCCTGGTCGGGAAGCATATGAAAGGCAACCAATCGATGTTTCTCTCACACACCGATGTTTCTCTCCTCCTCTTTCTCCCTCCTTTCCCCTCTCGCTAAAAATAAATAAATAACATCTTTAAAAAAATAGTTGGCTATTTGATTGTCACTTCAGGGAAGAAAGAGGAAAAGTCATTTACCGAAAACTCAGCTTCGCTGGGGTTTGAAATTTAAACATGCTCTTATACTGGCAATGCACCTCCTGCCGTGAACTTCCTGCATGCGCCTTTGCTATAGCCCACTGGGCCAAGTGGGAGCAATGCCTTGGTCCACCCAGAAAATCAGGGAACAAAACACAGAGGTTGACTGACGCTGGCTCTCTGGGGACAAGCTGGCCAAACGGGTGTGTACATTTTCTTACCTGTGTGAGCCAGAGAACCATCCTTTCACACGCCTCTATTCCATTAGGCGTTTCTGATCAAAGTGGTGAGGGGGACATATAAGAAAACAATGCTTTGTGCTCGCCGAGGTCATAGCGGTCCACCTAGCGGTGCTAAGTTTTGCAAGAAAGCCTGGCAGAAAGACAGGGACCGAGCTTGAATCTGAAGCATACTCTGAACACCCCGAAAATCAGGAAAACTGATCTTCTTGAAAATGGAATTGGCTTGGCCAATAAGATTGACTCTTTCGGGAAACCACTTCTAGGAGCCCTGGACAGAGACTGAGTGAGTGCATCATGTCAACACCTGAAGACTCTCTCTCCTGCTCTAAACAACGAGAGACGCCTCTGCACCAGAAGAAACAAAACCCAAACTTCCATCGCTCAGAGAGTGGGAAGGAGCTCTATGACCTGCTCTCCAACCCGAGAACCCCCGATGGTGTTCCAAACAGGGGTGGGGGTGAGGTTGGAGAAGGGCTATCCGAGTCCCCATGGTGTTCCTGGGGCACGGAGACAGCAGGGCTGGGGGTAGCCGGCTCCCACAGTCCACGGGGGGCAGCTGAAGATCCGGTCCCTACAGCCCTCCCCCAGGCCTGTTCCCCACCCGCCCCACTCTCCTGGGAGCAGATGAGTCTCCGCAGTATAGGGGTAGGAGCTGGGCTTCCTCAGGCCTGGGACTCAGTCCAGAAGTGAACGAGAGTGACCTCAGAATGTCCTGCAGCCTCCGTGCTCAGGGAAACGTCCTGCAGCTCTGTGGGTCCCGCCGAGGAGGCCTCGGAGCCCCCCGACACCCGTGGTGGTCCTTGCTCTCCTCCCACGGCCTGTTGCCCCCTCCCACACCGACGGCCGGAAAGAGAAATTCTTTTATCCCTCGCTTCTTGCCCTCCTCATTTCACCTCATCTTCACTCCAAATTTTGATACAAGTTAGTTTCCTGAAATTGTTTTTAAGATGTTAGAGCTGTGTACCAACAACATCACCCCGTGCCCCGTGCGTGGGTCCCCGGTCCAACAATTTGCGCATGACCCTGCCTGAGTGGGCCATTTGGGCTACATTCGCTCCACTTGGGAACCGTAACAACTCCAGCCTTCGTCTTGTACTCGCGCCAGGCCGTACTGTATTTCAGAAGGGTTGAAATTCCCCATGGCATTTTCTTTCTGATGGTTTAAATATTTGCTTATTTTTCCCACAGGAAACTTTACAGTCAGTGTGCACTCCCAGATCCATCGTGACGTTCCCCACATTGCCCTCTCCCGCGTGTCCTTGGGCAGCCCACTGGGGACATCTCCCTAATTTGGTACCTCGTAGCAGCGTAAGGGAGGGCTCGATCAATGGTGGCCCGTTTCCCGATTTGCTCAGCACATTTCAGCTCTGGCCTGGTTCGGGACTTCTCTTCACACGTGGCAAGCATCTCCCAAATCCAACTGGACTCCAATTTCTTTAAATCTTCTCTACACTCAGACTCACCATTTTCTCTTGGCACCAGCTCCAGGAGCTCCTCGCGGGGCTGGCCAGGGAATGCAGGCCCCCCACCAACTCCAAACTCGGAGAGACACTGACAGTTGGACCAGATCGAGTTTCTTAGGTGCACGTGACGCACAGCAACAAAAGGAAGTGGGGCTCCGTGAAGATGAACGAGAAGCTGCTGACACCCTCGGAAAGGAGTAGTAGTTAGACGTCTCCAGGGATCATTTTGTAGTGTTGACTGTTTATTTGGGGGTGGGGGGAGGAGGAGAGGACCAGTCGGGACACAGAATCAGCTACTTTAGATCTGCTCCGTCAGCTGTTGGAACCAGCCAGCGAAACGTCCTCTGAGGAAACTCTCAGCTTTCA
The DNA here is from genome assembly GCF_004126475.2 of Phyllostomus discolor. NCBI lineage: Eukaryota > Metazoa > Chordata > Mammalia > Chiroptera > Phyllostomidae > Phyllostomus > Phyllostomus discolor. The sequence continues at coordinate 6,356,425 of NC_040913.2, read as the reverse complement.
CGCTGTCATCCCAGGAGGCCCCGTGAGCTGGAAAGTGGTGCAGAATGTTTGGCCGGTGCTGAGGATGGCAGCAGGGAAGCTGTTTGCTTTGAGGAGCCCGTGGGGGGTTCAGAAAGAACCTCCCCAAGACGTGCTTCTGTGGTGTGCCAATTACCTTGAGCTAAAGGCAATAGGAGCTTCAGGTTCAAGAGAAACTCCTGCCCCTCCCTTTAACTACCTAGAACTGGAATCGGGAGCCTTTCTCCCAATCACAGATGACCAGAGATAACCTCTTTTGGCCCATCTCCAGGGCAGAACAAACTTCTGTGTGCTAAATGTCCGTTCTTCCTGCCTTGTGATGACCCTTCGAGGCCTGCAAGGTGCGTTCCCTTCACCCCTCACTCAGAATGGCTTCTAGACCTTTCCGTCTCTGGGCCTCTCCTGCACGTGGGGTCTCCGACTCCCTCATGCACACAGGGTTCTCACACATCTGTGTCTTTTAAGTTTGTACTTTCTCCTGCAAATCCGTCTCGTGTTTATGTGGTGATTAGACTGGCCAGGAGAATCTCGAGGGTGGAGGGAGGTTTGTTCCTCCCCCACATGCCTCACGCCCAGGGGCCACCCTCGAATCTCGGAGAGATTATTGACAGATTTGGAGTTTTTTTTAAAGGATCCAGGAGCTTGTGGAACTAGGTGGAGATGCCGTAGTCAGCCACTGTTGTCCATGAGTGTCTGGCTCCGCGTCAGGTCAGCGCGGAACTGCAGGTTAGAAGGTGGGGGATTTTAGTGCTTCCAAAGCACTTTGTGGCTGGATCTGAACTGAGGTTCAGCTGAATTCTGTGAGCACTTGTCAGAATCCACCTTGTAGGCCACTGTGCTCCCGGGGGAGCCGTGCACGACCTGGGCTGTGCTCACGGCCACCTCAGGACCGAGCCGTCCCCAGTCTGCACAGCCATGTATGGTGACCACCGTGCTCCACGCTGCACATGTCCCAGACGGAGGGAGACTCTCCCTGCCCACAATGAGCTCAGAGTCGGGGGCAGACAAGATTGCAAACGAAGCAACAATAATATAAGGCAAAGCAAGCTGCGTAGATCAACGGAAGGGAGTACGCAAAAATGAACTCAGAGTTACTCGAGATGTGAGGAGTAGGCTAAGGAAGGGCAACAGAGGGGCGAAGACGTGGCTGGATTATTCTGTGAGAGCCTCCTGTTCCCGGCCTTACAGAGAACACCGACAGGAAAAAGTGGTAAATTTTTCAGCAGACTGGAAGCCGGGTAGAAAGACTTTTCAAAAAAATCCAGGCAAAAGATAAGGGGGCTGCCCTGGCGTGCTGACTAATAATAGTCCAAGGGAAGGAAGGTGAGATTTTTGAAGTTTATAAAAATTCGTTCTGACTAACCGTAAAGATAAAAATGAGAACATGAGTAAGGGGCAAAGGACTCGTGAACCCCAATTTTAATGACAGGAAACAGTCTAGTTACATATATTCAAGTGAACAATAAAGAAACTGCCATTTTTATAGATTAAAAAATGGTGGACTAGCTGTAATCTAGTGAAATTCCAATTTACTTTGCAAGAGAGACCCCTGTGTAGACAAGTAGAGCCCCAACCACAACCACATTAGAACAAACAAAAGTTAAGCACAAAGATAAGAGAAGCAGGAGATCATTTACTTGCAGCGAGACAAGTGAGGGCGAGTTTTCCAGTCTAATGGAGAACCTCTCAGGGGCTTTCAGCCCAAGGCAACCTTCCATAGAGGGGTGGTTCAGTCTGTGAACGCCCAGAACTTGTTTGGGAATTAAAGAAAGACATTGCAACATTGCAACTTACTTCCATTTACAACCCCTATGCATCTTCCTCTGGGAGGTTGCTTAACAGATGTGTTCCCGAGTTGCTAGCGAAGATTAAACATTCCTCCCATCAAGTTTTCCCTGGGTCCATTTTCTACCCAAGCTCGCTTCCTTCGTGGCAATGCACACTGAAAACAGAGTTTAGGAGCGAGTAGAGAACACTGACCAAGAAAACTTAAATCTGCTTAAGCAGAGCCTTAAGCAAACCTTCCAGGGGATGAGGTCACCTAGTTAATGTGACTGAATAACCGAGAGTGAACTCTGGGGGTTCCACTCAGAAGGATGCAGGTGGTGGAACCCTCCTGATTTTTACTCCCAAATTCTGAGCCCTATCGATGTGCTTCCAAGCCTTTGTTTCCACTGCTCCCTTTTCCTAGAAAGTTCTCTCCCCTCCACTTCTCCTCCCTGCCTCCAAATGCCAACTCACCGTTCAACTCCTGACCTTGCCCCCCTCCCCAGGAACTTATAAACACTTAGCTCATGCTTTTGTTTTCATTGTGTTGAGTTTGGTTGTCTGCCAATCTAAGTTCAGTTTTCACTCTTAGATTCGGTCCAGAAAGGTAAGCACAAAGACGCACGGCCTTGTGTTGACCAGTGAAACAAAGGAAAATACATTTCAAGGTTGGGTGCTGATTATATGCTACACTTGGGTCATAACACCAAAAAAACAAACATGCGGAAGAGTTATGTAAACACTACCATTTGTGTATAAAAATATACATGAGTTACGGATGATAGGAGTGTTTGCAGAGGTACAGAAAACATTGGAAGGGAAATCCATTGTTTTTCCCTAGGAAATATAATTGAGGGTGATGTGGGAAGATTAGAAACTTTCACAATATTATTTAGTTATTCCTTCAATGTTGCATTTTTTAAATCCTTTTATTAAAATTAAATAAAAAGCCTTCTTCCCTACTGGAGCTCAGAGAACTGTGGTTCATTCAGTATCAGCGCTGCAGGGGGTACATCCGGGAGCCCAGAGCACCCACTCCCCAAAGGGGACCCGGCTTCAGGCGTGCTGCCTACTGCTTTCCACTAGAGAGTGTTTGGCATACTATCGGGTGACTTCTCCGGGGCCAAACACATAATTTGGGGTAAATGAGGCAGCTTTTTAGTTGTTTTGTAGTAACAGAACGGATTGTTGTCCAAGAAAAACAGGACTGGCCGGAATTTTAAATGCAATGTCTGACATCCGCGTACGGAGAATGAAGGAGCTACGGCCCGGACTAGGTTATTCTCTGCTGGGCACGTACGCCCTTAGGCCTCACTGCCGTCTCCTGGCCTCTCTCGCTTCTTATGACATCCCTCTTGCATTTTCTAGCTACCAGTCTTTATCCAATTCCTATTCCTTTATTATGTTAACTTTTCTATCTCCTGAGTGTGGTCTATGAACCAGGCATCGCAGGTTCGATTCCCAGTCAGGGCACATGCCTGGGTTGCAGGTCTCTGCCCCCAGCAACCGCACATTGATGTTTCTCTCTCTCTCTCTCTCTTTCCCTTCCCTCTCTAAAAATAAATAAATAAAATCTTTTAAAAATTTTTTCTATTTCCTCAATGTAGGCTTTAGACTAATCTTGCAATATCCAAAAATGCCAAAAATTATATTAGGGACACCCTCCTTAACAAAGGACCTAGTACCCAGGGTCCTTTTCTGCAGCAACCGACCAATAATCAGTTGAATCAGCATCTGACGTGTAGGCAGGGCTCCTAACCAACCAATCAGAGCCCATTCAGAGTGAATGGAGGGAAGACCCTCCTCAAACAACAACAGTGTAGCAAGGAACTACAAGACCAGATGCGGGGCTGGGGCATCTTTCCCGGAATACCTCATTTAGTCTTCACAACACACCTACATGGTTGTAATAGAAAAATAAGTGGTCCCTGACCTGGTCTGTGTGGTGTAATTTATGGCCTCCTTCTGAAAAGAAATTAGAATTTTGCCAATCAAATGTTTAAGCAGTTTGCTGATTAGCTTTAATGCGATTAAGTCTTGCTCTGGGAAATCACCCACAGCTGACTGATCAGTCAAGAGCCCAACAGCTGTTTCTAATGACTTCCATTTCTTTGAATAATCCATCCAAGAAGGATAATCTACTTACTATCTTCTTCTGTGAAACGTCTTTACCAAAAGTGAATCTTCCTTAGCCTATAAGAGGATTTTTTCCCCTTGTTGCAAGATTTTCGTGACATTTGGACACATGCGTACAACCAAATAGCTTAAAAAACATTTTTATTAAGTAGATACTACTATTTTCCCCTTTGGCATATACTAAGCAGCCATCGGGCCAGGGAGTAAAGGTCGATCTGTTTGACCTTGAAACCCAGGCTTTTAACTATGCGCTTTTACCTCCTCACCAAGTAAATTGGGGTTCCCACTTCCTTCAGTTCTCACATCACAGGGTGTGTGACTGCCAGTCACACTCGGCCACTAACCTTCCCCTCAAAGTCTCATCCATCAGTCAAAATGTCCAGCGAGCCCCCGATAAAGTCAAACTCCAGTTTTCCAATTTGGACTCTGGTGATGACCTCTCTAACTGGAGAGAGAGCTGAACCTACACGGTGTCCTGCGTGGATTACCCTCTCCCTGGCGGTTCTCCTTGACCTCCACGGCTGCCCCTACCATGGTTACATTGGCTTCAGACGGGCACATTTCCCCCCTTGATGTCCTTGGTTCATGAGAGACCAAGAGTCTCACACCCTCATCACAGCTGCGAGCTGGCCCCGAGCATGTGAGCTAGGCTTTGCTCCACGCTGGGGGAGAACGAGGCGAACACAGAGAGGGAGATGCAGGTACATGATATGCCGTGAGTTACAGGAGCTTACAACGTGGGGTCATTTGTAAGAGACTGTACTCATCGGGGCCCCCTGCAGGGCCACTGACAGAGGTCATGTGTAACCTACCATCCAGAAGCATCCTTCGATATGTCCAGAATCCTTAAGTTACAGACCCCAGGGGGTTAGGTCACGAGGCCTCATTCGCCTGCCCAAGAACTGCCTTCAGAGCCCCACGTTCTGTTTCCCCTGTAGGAGGCAGGACTATGCAACCACCACCCAGAGAAGCACTTCACGTTCTACTCCAGGAAAACACCAGAAGGTTTCCTAAAACGTGTCTCTCCTTTCCTGTTCAAAAATGTCTGATCACGGAGTATTCACTCACTCGGGCATTCACTCGATTTGCACACCCACCACGCTCTTCACTCATCTCTGCCTCTGATCTTGCCGGTCTTCCCTCTGACACACGCGCCTTCCACACCCGCCTGGTCTGGCCGACTCCTTCTCATCGTCTAGGTCTCAGCCTGAATGCTCCGTCCCCCAGGAAGCCTCCTCAGATACCTCGTAACAACGACTTACACTTCCCCTGCTGTAGTTCTTAAACTTTATTTTAATCCTCTCTTTATTTGTTCTTCGCTACCACACTCATACTAAGCCCCACGAATTGCAGAATAGGGACCACCTCAGCCATTGCCCAGTTCCTGGTTTAAATAAAGTGTTAGGTAAATATTTGTTGAAATAAATTAATTGTGTAGCATAATGCATTGCACACGGAAGGATTTTGGTTAGGTTAAACAAAGTGCTCGGTTGGATTGCTGCTGTCTGAGGTTGTGACATCTTCAGATAGAAAGAGCTTCAACTTTCTATCTATATCTATATCTGTATCTATATCTATCTATCTATATATATATATATAAAATAGATTTAAAGCCGGTTTCCTTTATTTTGTACTAAAAAGAAGGAATCTGACCTGGCTGGCGTAGCTCAGTGGATTGAGCGTGAGCTGCGAACTAAAGCATTGCAGGTTCGATTCCCAGTCAGGGCACATGCCTGGGTTGCAGGCCACGGCCCCCAGCAACCGCACATTGATGTTTCTTCCTCTCTCTCTTTCTCCCACCCTCCCCTCTCTAAAAATAAATAAATAAAATCTTTAAAAAAAAAGAAGGAATCTGAAATGTACTGATTTGTTTCCCCTACCCTGATTATGCCATCTTTCTACGAGACTATTTATTTTATTAAATCGAGGATGTTAATTAGTGACTGGGATGGCGAAGCAGGTAATAAGACCCTACATTTTACTCCTGACTGCCCCACAGCCTTGGGCAAACCAGCCAGCAGCCTTCCCGGTGTAGCCATGAATTAGGATGTTAAATGATGGGCAATACTTACGAATGCTTAGGCGGTGACTGTCGGTCTCAATTACACATACTATTCCCATTTCAGTCGCCGTTATACAAGAGAGAGGTACCCAACTTCATTAAAATACCATTTTGAAAGGCATCGTTGGCTACGAATTGAACATCAGACACTTCTACGCATCTGACACTTAAGCAGGAAGTGCTAGCATCAAGCCTAAGATCAATTTAAAAAAATAGCTCTTACGAGGAATGTTAAAGTGTTAAGTTGTCCTGCATGTGGGTCAAGTTCTGATCAGCTCAGCATCTGAGCTTAACTGTAACTTCAGTAACACAACAGCTGCGGCGCTTTTATTGGGGAGCAGTTGAGTGAGGCTACTTATCACCTCCTGCAGGATCCTATTAACTCGGAGTGGAATGTGGGAAGGAACTGTGGACCACCTATTGTAAACAAATCTATTCTGGTCTGCAAGTGTCAGCTCCCTCTGGACAAAACAAGCCCATCGGTTAAGGGCCTTTTTTTTTTTTTAAAAGAAGCCACATAGCCGTAACCCTTACATTGACAAAGAAGTGCACAAGGACCACTGGTTTTTTTCTCTTTACATTTGTCCCTTATAGCATATTTCTGATCTACTAATATTACAGGATTATTGAGTGCTGCTTTGACTAACCAAGAGATTCTCAACTTTTTTTTAATGGAAAAAATAAATAAATCTACTTAAGTGCCCTAACTCCTGTAGAAAGGAACTGCAGAATGACGAATCTGATGACATAAAAGTCTCCTGGGTGAGCGCGTCCGGAGAATTTACATGTGTCAGGCAACAACTGTGGGAGAAGATAGTCCTTCCCAATTTGGGGGTATTTAACAAGGTCATGCTGGTAATCCAAACTGGTCAGAGTGCGCTATAGATATGCTCAAAGGCTAAGCAGGAAGCGGCTCTTGCACGGAAAGGGATTTAATGCCCCCTCCCTGTGAACTCAGTGCAGGTTGCTGATCCCAGAGATGGTACGACGGGCGGTGCGATGTGAAGAAGCGCCAGCACTCTGCAGAGCACACAGGAGGGGCGTGAGGACTCCATGGTGACCGCAGTCAACGTGGGTCTTCTCCCGTGCGGGCTATGACCGGAGACCATCTAGAAATAGTAACAATATTTTGGAAGTCCCATCATCCTAACGCAGAATGGCATGAAATAAGACATCCGTGTTGTATGTCAACGCAATAATATTTTTTAAATTAAAAACTAATGAACTCAAATGCTTTATTTTATATCTATGGGCACCTGGAAGACATTCGGTGCAACTTGGGCAATGCCGAGGGGACAGGGTCCAGCAGAACCGTTAAGCACAAGAGACACACTAATGGGACAAAGGGATCCAAGTCAATGGTCCCAAACTTGGGGGAGCGGGGGCAGGTGTTTTTCCCCACGTCAGTATTACTCCTTATGCCTCTCAACATTCCAGCGTCATCACAAGTGACAAGTGCTAACTCCTCCCATAACACGTGACTGAACAAAGAGATATCGGCTTTGGTCATTGGCTCAAGATACCCTGCCTTTCTAGTGACAATGAAATTAATCACAAGAAGTCTTCTTGCTTTATCAATACATTACACTGTACACTTTAACATCCATTATTAACAATCAATATTCTTTGTTGAAATAACAGAGGAGGGAAGAACGAAGATTTACATGTTTTAAATTCTCAGACCCTATATTGGGCCCTTTCCAGCTGTCTGCCTGGCAGCCCGCACTGTCCATCCAGAACCTTCTCCATGTTCTCTTTTCTTTCCTTCTTAAGGCCTGTCAGACTTCGAACCTCTGCTCTCAGGCCATAGTCTTAGCGAAGGACAATGCTGAACTCAGACAGCCGTTGCAACGCCCCCAACAAGCTGGTGTTTTTCGGTGTGTACGTGTGCTGCCTGCAGGTGTGGGACACAGTCGGTAAAACGGCTACACAAATGCACGTCTTAATAATGCAATAACTTTGAAAACCAACTTGACAATGCATGTTGAAGTCTCAAATTATTATACATTTTTTTTGGCCAAATAACTCTACTTTTTGGACTCAAACCTGTGTAAATAATTGGAAACCATAGAAACAGGTTTAGTCAGAAAGATTTTTATCACAGCATTATTTACAATAGTAAACAAAAAACCCTAAATCTCTAAAGATACAATGACTGAGTAAATTATAGTAAAAAAAAGTAGCCATATAAATAATGTAATAGTATAAAGCAATACCAATTATATTTCAGGTCAGTCTATCCAACAAACATTTACTGATAGCTTCTGATTTCCAGCCCCATTCTAGCAGCACATACTCTAGTGCACAGGCAGATGCGATATGAAGGAATATTTAAGTAGAGTGTGGTACGCACCATGAAAGTGCGGAGGAGACTCAACTACTCAAGGAGGAGCGTGGGGGTGGGAGGTAAGAAGGAGAACTAGGGAACACTTGGTCTGTAACTGCTGGTACTGTCCTAACATGATTACTTTGATACAGTAAATCATTCATTAGGCACAAATTCTATGTGCAGTTGGCTCCTGGAAGAATGACTTAGATGAGACCTAAGGGATGCAGAAAAGTTAGCAACAGAACAGTGGTAGGTGAAGAAAAGCATTCTTTTTTTTAAGATTTTATTTATTTATTTTTAGAGAGGGAAGGGAGGGAGAGAAAGAGAGAGAGAAACATCAATGTGCGGTTGCTGGGGGCCATGGCCTGCAACCCAGGCATGTGCCCTGACTGGGAATTGAACCTGCAACACTTTGGTTCGCAGCCCATGCTCAATCCACTGAGCTACGCCAGCCAGGGCGGAAAAGCATTCTTGATAGAAGAACTTACCTGTGCAAAGGCACAGAAGTGGGAGAAGAAAAAAAGGTATTTGGAGCACCCTAATTAATCAACAGGACTGAAGTCTAGAGTATTAGGGTCATGAGACTGGAAGGGTGGGCCCACAAGGCTTAAGGTTCTGGAAAAGTCTACGGAATCCGGGTTTCACTTTGAGGGTGACGGGAAAGCACCGGAAGTATTCGTAAGCAGGTTTAGAGGACAGGGTGATGACTGTGGTATGTGGAGTACGGCCCACCAGGCAGTTAGCTACAGAAGACCCCCGGTCCAAGCAGGACGTTGGAGTTACAGTGTTCGGATCATACCTGAGGCCAAGGCAGTGGATAACACTGGGGGTGGACAGTGGGTGTGAAGGGCTGAAAGGGGGCAGGCGGAGGGACGGAAGTTTGCAGAGGATGTTGAGAGGGGGAGGCTGGGGCAGTGGGAGACAAACAAGAAGCATGTCACGTCACAAGATACAAGGAAAAAGGATGTTTCAAGAAGTGGGTGAATGTGTCAAAAGCTGCTGAGAATCCAGTTGGATAAGGACGTGAAATGTTCTAAGGAAACAGCAGCTAGAGCGTCCGTGACCCAAGCAAGAGCAACGATAGAGGAGTGCTGCAAACAGACGCCACCGACCAGAGCACAGCAGGGTGTGAGGGTGGCCCGGATGCAGTGGCACCTCTTCCGTGAAGTCTGCCTGGGAGCAGGGGTGAGCGTTGAGGCAGCAGCCGCAAGGGACTGTACTCTCCAGGGGCAATTTTATCTTCTGTCCTTCAAGACAGAAGACAATCTAGATTCAGTGATTGCATGCTGATGGGAATAACCTATTAAGGAGAACAGGGGTTTAAGGATAAAGGTAAGAGAAGGCATGATTGATACAGCAAGGTTCTTTGGGGGAGGTGGTTTGGAATGGGGTACAGAAACTTAGACTAGGGAAAGGACACTTATTTTTATTGTCTTTTTATCCCAAGAGCAAAGGGATGATGGGGTGGAGGGAGGAGAATCTGTAGGTCTGGAATTTGGGAGGGAGGTTTGTCTGGCAGATTCCGCTTTCAGTAGGGAGAAGAGGCAAGCGCCTGGGGGGAGTGGGTAAGAGGACCAGGAAAGGGAGTCAGAGGCAGAACAAGACTGTGGTAGCTGCTGTGGAAATGGGAAGGGCTGATTAGGACAGAGGAGAAGGCAGCGTGACCTGGGAGATGACACTGATCAGCGTCATTGTGTGATTTTTCTCCAGCAGAGTAGACTCATGTTTCTGGGGGGGTTTTTTAAATTATTTTTTTAACTTTATTTACTTATTTTTAGAGAGGGAAGGGAAGGAGATAGAGAGAGAGAGAAACATCAATGTGTGGTTGATGAGGGTTATGGCCTGCAACCCAGGCATGTACCCTGGCTGGGAATCGAACCTGCGACGCTTTGGTTCCCAGCCCCCGCTCAATCCACTGAGCTACGCCAGCCAGGGCTTGTTGTTTTTTTTTTTAACCTCAAGAGACCTTGTATTGAAGTAAATTCAGCTCACTGCATTCCAAGTACCCAAAGGCCACTGCAGTGGGATTTGCCACAGGGACATGGAAGGCAGCCAGGAACTTACCCTCCGTTCTCCCAGGTGTTTGGAGAAGCAAGCTCTGGTGATCAGGTGCAGCACAGGGAATCTAATCAATCACTGCAGTAACTCTGTCTGGTGCCGGGTGGGTGCTAGACTTATCGGGGTGACCACTTCATACGGTATATAAACGTCTAATCACTGTACTGTGCACCTGAAGTTAATAAAATACATGTGAATTGTAATTGGAAAATAAATTTGAAAAAGAGAAAAAAAAGTCCAGTCAAAATTTACTATTATACATAGCAATCTGTTGATAACATGTAAGTATTGCATGGCGGTTTTTCAGTTAAAAAGGAATTTCAAACAGAGTAACTGGCCTCTCTTTCTCCCGATAGTTGCTCAACGTCACGGAGCGGGTGAGATCGTGTTGAGACCAGCGCAGGGTTTCTGAACTCAGAAATCCTCTCTTTTCAGCATCCCAGGCGCCTTTCTGACCCCAGCCGAGTGGTGCTGAAGTAGCATTTATGGAAAGAACGACATCACCTGACCCGAGTATGAGCCGCCTCTGCCTCTATAGTGAGTGACGGTCCAGCACCTTTTCTCACCGGTGCCCCGGGGCCCGTGCTCAACATGCGCGCATGCGCTGCTACATTCAACAACCAGAACAGCAAGGAGTGCAATGCCCTTGCCTTGCAGACTCCATCGACGGCTTGACTCGGTGTCAGGAAGGGAGATGAAGTGGGTCCCTGCCTTCTCTGGACTAAGTGGTTTCTTGACCTAATGTGGAATGGTAATGGGAAACTTCTGCTTTACAAAGAGCGTTTGCCCAATTCAATACGAAGCCCTTTGCCACTTGCTAGTGATTGGTATGAGTCACTTATACCCACTTATTCTCTCTCTCTCTCTCTCTCTGTCCCTCTCTCTCTCTCTCTCTCACTCTCTCTCCCCCCCTCCCTCCCTCCCTCTCTCTCTCTCTCTCTGTCTCTGTCTCTCTCTCTCTCTCTCTCTCCCTCGCTCCCTCTCCCTCCCTCTCTCCCCCCCACTCCTCTTTCTGCTCACATCCCCTTGGGCTATTTGGTGATAATCAAAGAAGTCTGGGAAGAATGCCCCAGCGAGGAAGGCAGCAGGATTCCTCACTCCTTCCTGTATTCAAGGGTCTTCTCTCTCCCAGTTTTCTTCCACTACACGCCTTCAACTCCCCTTTATGAGTGGGCACCAGCCTTACTTATCACTGTCTCTTCCAGATTTTGTCACAAAATACCCATTTTTTGTCAAGTCATTGTGGTTTCTGGTGCTAACATGTGGAACTCCAGGCTTCCAAAGCCAGATGAACTCATAGGTTGATTGTCATCTTGCTTCCCCTTGTCTCTAGGTCACGGTCATCAAATTCTTTCCCACAATTGCTTCCCAAATGCAGAAGCTATAGCAGAGCAAAATCTCCATCTTGCATGAAGAAAAACGAAACATGAAATGTACCTGAACTTCACAAGCCTTTAACATTTGGTTCCTGGCAACTCTGTGGAAGAGATCCAAGTGCACATCCTTGTTCCACTCAGAAATGAATTGACAAGTCTGAAGTGGGCCCTGGTTTTATTTTATTTACTTATTTTTTAAGATTGAACATCTTTTTTATTCTTTTTAAAAAGATTTTATTGATTATTTACTTTTAGAGAGAGAAGGGAGGGAGATAGAAAGAGAGAGAGAAACATCAATGTGCAGTTGCTGGGGGCCATGGCCTGCAACCCAGGCATGTGCCCTGACTGGGAATTGAACCTGCGACGCTTTGGTTCCCAGCCCGCGCTCAATCCACTGAACTACGGCCAGCCAGGGCTTGGGCCCCGGTTTTAGATCCGGGCAGTCGTCCAGCCGAATTCTGACTCTGTAACTCACCGGTCGTGTGAACGTGGTCGCTTACCCTGTTCGAACCTCAGCGTCCCTTGTACACTGGGATGACTGAACCACACACAGGACACTCAGACATTTGTCTCCCCGCCCTCCCCTGCCTCCCAGAGCTGTAATAAGCAGTCTTGCACAAAATATTACTCAAAAAATGAAAATATTGGGTGCAAAAAATAACTTTGCAGGTGCCGGCATTATTTTTGCTCTGCTCCTCGAAGACGCGACAGGCCCAGACGGGCTTTCCCCCAAAGCCTCGTTAGAGTTTTTCCACGACTGTGTTTCTGTTTGTTTTTGCTTCCTTTGTTCCAGTTCAGTCTTTAGGCGACCGAAATGAAATGTTCGCCGAAGAGTCATCCTTTGTAGCGGGGATGACACAAATTACATTGTTCTCCAGGGTTTAAAACAACCAGTCATTACATTTAACTATGTGAGCTTGGCAAATCTTTTCAAAACCAAAGCAGCTGTTTCCCTTTTGTTCATTTTTTTTTTTTTTAAAGCTTTGCTCAGTGCCTTAAAGATGTACGCACTCCTACTGTCAGTCCGGGGAAACGCTGTGAAGTAGGCAAGTGTGTTCACCAGTGGGAAGGCTCACGACCGTTAAAAGAGAATGAGGCGCTGAATCTTACTGTGAAGCAACTCGGTATTTTCTATTTGTTAAGCAGCATAATGCTCGTGGCATGGCAGTCACTACTCCAGTCTGCAGGCATAACAAGTGGTTTAATCATCATAAGGTCGGTACCACCATATTCCCACGGTGCAGATGGGAAGAGGGCAGCGGAGAGCATGGAACAATTGGCCCGAGACCACACAGCATTAACCGGCGGAGCTGGGGCCCTGCACTCAGGCAGCCTGGCTCCCTGGTCTACAGGTCTTAACGAGGTTCTGCCACCTCTCATTTATGATTTACTCCTTTCATTCCTTATCGCTTATGTACAGTCCCTGCAACGCTCCTTACAGAAAGTCCTTGCTTTCATCGCCCTCTGCTGACCACCCCCCTATTACTCCAGCAAAGGTGGCACCCCCACAGCTGGTCACCACCTTTGGGGCCGCCCCCAGCCGTGCCTCTCCGTGGGGTACGGAGCCTGTAGAAAACTTAGCTCTGCTGAGTCATTCCGACGATGACTCGCAGCTCAGACCAGGGGCTGGGAGAGGCCGGGCAGAGAGGCCCGTCTGTGCTGCCCACAGCCATCTGCTGAGGTTCCCGGGGCCACGTCCTTCCTGCCTGTAACCCCCTCAGCAGCTCCCAGTCTGTTTGCTGTAAACATGACTGTGGCATTATGTCACCACCGTCACTGGCCATACAGGGCCTTTCGGTGCTTTGGCGAGAGGTGCTCCCCGCTCCCCCTCGCTCCATCAGACAGAGCCTTGGGAGCGTGGGTGTGGTCTGCAGGCACACAGTATGTCCGCTTCGAGTGATGGGTAATAAGAAATCAACTGCTGTGGCCCTGGCCCAGGCCTGTGTTCCTTGGGGAGCAACAGTTCAATCCAACCAAACATTGCCTGAGCATCTGCTGAGGACCAGAACAGCCCTGGGTGTAGGAGAGACAAAGAGAACTGTGGCAGAGTCCCTGCCCCCTGTGGTCAATGTCAACAGCAAAGGTCAACACAGCATCATACATCAATGAGAGCATTATGCCTGGGGCTTCAGAGAGCAGAGAGGAGAGCCACGCATGCCAGGGGTGGTCGGAGAAGGTGCCAGGGCACAGTGCTTGGCATCTGGTAAGTACTCAGTGAACTACACAGAGAATGAATGAATAAGTGAACGGAAGAGCACAGGCATGCATGCATGTCTTAAACAAAGAGTAGGTACTAGCAAGACAAAAAAAGGAGAAGTAGATGCCAGGCAAAGAAAACAGCTCAGGAAAAGGGCAGAGACTGGAAATCGCTCTGTGTGTCTGGGGAATTTCAGCTTAAATCCCAGGGAGGGGAGGGGCAGGAGGTGGAGTAAGAGTCAGGCACGAAATCTTATTCCAGGGTTAGAAGTGGGAGCCTGACCCAGGAGATCGGAGCTTCTCGGACTAGAGTGTGTATTCAGATCGCTCAGAGATCTGGTCTGATTCGGGGGGGCCCGGGCTGAGGGCTGAGGTCCTCTGGTTCCCACAGGCTCCCGGGGGACGCTGCTGCCGGTCCACAGCCTGCACTGGGAGCGGCAAGGCCTCGGGGGGTGGTTGGAAGCATTGGTGGATTTGAAGGAGAATGGCATATGATTGGACCCTGGTAGACATTTGGTAAATGTGAAATGCATAAGAATATTAAAGTACATCAGTATATGAACAGTGACTAATGAGAGTTAACTTCACAAAGGTAGTGAAACAAGCATTTTTTGAGGACCCTTTACTGACTAGTCAGGGCACTGGCTCCCAGCCTGGCTGCCTTACCAACTCCTCCTAACGTGTTTACATTGGAAAACAGGTCTAGAGGGGAGGGGGGAGAATGGGGGGAGGGGGTGGAGCAAAGGAAGCAGAAACTGAGCCGAGAGCAGAAGCGCGAGTGGAAAGGTCAGACCCAGCGGTGCTGACTCATTTCTGTTGAAATTGCACCTTTCCCCAGAAGAGTCAGGAGGCTCTAGAAACAGGCCCACGGCTCTGCGGGGACGTGGGTGCCACCCTCGGGCTCCCATGCTCAGTAGGACAGAGGGAAGTTCCCAGAGGGTGGGAGGAGGGGGAGAGCAGATGCGTGGGTATCAGATCAACGTGGGTTCAAATCTCAGAGCTGTCACCCAGACACGTGTCTTGGCATGTCGCTCTACCTAGGTGACCTCTTTTTTTTCCCTTTTAAAAACAGAAGAACAGCCCTGACTGGCGTAGCTCAGTGGATTGAGCGCGGGCTGTGAACCAAAGCATCACAGGTTCGATTCCCAGTCAGGGCACATGCCTGGGTTGCGGGCCAGGTCCCCAGTGGGGGCCATGTGAGAGGCAACCACACATTGATGTTTCTCTCTCTCTCTCTTTCTCCCTCCTTTCCCCTCTCTAAAAAATAAATAAGTAAAATCTTAAAAAAAAAAACAACACAGAAGAACATTAGAGTAGACACCTTTGATCTTGGCCTTGATAGCCTCCCTTCCTCACTTCTTTCAGTAACAAGCATCCCTTATGTCCTTGGGTGGAATACAGCCTACCGCATTCTGTGTCACTCCAAGTCCGCTCAGGCCACAACAGCCAGACCTCCCCCCCAAACGCACACCACCACCACCCTCGTTTGCAGGGTGAGAGCCAGGACCCCAAAACTGCTGGAGGCTGCCTGGACAAATGACTCATTAGCTTCCGCTCCTGAGTGCCCAAACCGCCTTGGTTTTTGTTCTTCCCGAAGCCTGTTTAGATGTTCCTGTGGTTCTGTGAGCCTAACAAATTCTTTTTCGATTAGACTACCCCAGGTTGGTTTCGGTTCCTTGCCACAAGGAGCCTTCAATGATGCAAATATTTACCTCTTAGGGCTGCTGTGAAGATGAGCAATCATACCTGCAGTTCTAGGTTTAAGGGCTCAGCGTCTGGTCCAAAGCATTAATATCTGCAAGTAACTTAAGGTTACATCACAAGCAATCCCTCCTAGGAGGATTCGTGAAGCTAACAAGCCTGTGCCCCTGTGTGTCAAGCAACGGGAGTGCCCCTTTGGCTGTTCTCTCTACGTTTTAATTAACTGAGAGACACAGAACATTTCCCAGATCAAAAGCAGCTTACCCTCCTCGCTGGCCATCCCTCCTGATATCCCCAGCATTCATGTTCCGTGTCAAGTTTTATCATAAAGAAACACCTGCTTAAAGCACTTAAACATGGCGATCCTTTGAACGGAAGGCATGCCATCAGTGTATACATAATAAATATGCATGTGCCATTCCTAAATGCAGGGGACAAATGTCTGACCAATTTAGAGAGAAGCTGAAACTTATTATGCCTCATATGTCATTTGTGACCCAGGCTGGTAGCTGTAAACATTTACTCCGTTGAGACATTCTGTGTGTTTGTGTGTTTTTTAAAGACTTGATTTTTTCAGAGCAGTTTAAGGTTCACAGCACAATTAACTAGGAAGTATAGACAGTTTATGTGGGTTGAAAAATATGTTATCATGACTTCAGTTTTTCCTGTATGATACAATATAATGATGCAACTCTATAAAACTTCTAATTCAGTACATTCCCTTGAACAGAGGAGGAAATGACAGGATACTTTCTTGATAAAACCCAGTGCTTCGCTCAACATTCAGAAACCTATAACGGGTCCCTGCAAAGTCCTGCATGATCCCTCTGAGTGAAGCCCGGGGTTTGGGGGCTCTTGCTGCCTATTTAGTATTTCCTTATTAGATCTCAAAGCCACGCACACCCTCTGCAGACTCAAGGCCATGGGCAAAGGACTTTCGTTTTAGTCATAAACACCCTTCCAACCTTACACTGGCCCAAACAGCCCCGTCGGGGGCAGCAGGAAAGCAGGAGGGGGAGAAAACCCGTTGGAGGAGCGTCTCGCTGTTCCCTGTGGATGCTGCTGGGCAGAGCACCAGCGCGGCCTGCAGTTCAGGGAGGAGGCCATTTTGTTCTCCTTCCATGGGGAAAAGAGAAATGGTTTTACCCAGAAATCAGGGAAAAAAGTAGCACAGAATATAAAGCTGTATTTTTAGGCTCCTGTTCACCATTACAGATCACTGGAGAGCAAGTACTTCATAAACACGGTGTTTCTGTAACAACGACAGTTGCTGCTACTTTTTGAGTGTTTACCGTCTGCCAGGTTTACGGGTGCTTTCCATTGCCCTCTGCAATGAGGTCAGTCCTGTTATTATTCCCATTTCACAGCTGAAGAAACGGAGGCTCAGGAACTCATCTGGTGAATGGTGCAGCTACTACTTGACCTTTGGAGTCTGTGCCCTCTGTCGTTCTGACACGCTGCCTCCCTTACATTTATCCACTGCCTAAGCAGGCGAAGTTCAAGGCCAGAGCAAGGTGCTAGGAGAAAGCGTTATGACCATTCACCAAAGCTGCTTCTACTCGAATAGTAACAGCAGAAGAAAAGCTCCAGAAACATACCAGCAGAGCGTGTAGGGCAAGACCAGGGCACAGCCGTAAAGCCATCCCGTCTGCATTTGGACCCTGTGGGGCAGCCTTCTAGGGTGGGCCGCATAGTAACACCCCCTGGCTCACGTGTGATCCCTCCCCTTGAGTACGGGCTGGACCTAGGGACTCCCTTCTTGTGGAGAGAACATGAGGAAAGTGAGGGCATCACCCTTTCAAAAAGGTTAAAACAGATAATGGCTTCCAACCTGGGCACTATCTTTTATACCTGCTCACTCCAACGGAGGCCATTGGCCCTACTGTGAGCTCCCCAGTGGCAAAGAATCAACGTCTCCAGTCACCGGCCAGAGAGGGCCTGACACCTGCCGAACCCACAAGAATGAGCTTGGAAGCACGTCTCCCTGGTGGTTCACTGTATGGGTCCACTCGCGTGGGCCCCAGAGCCCAGGTATTTGCTCCAGCGTTCTGACTGTTCCTGTGAGGATGGTCTGGGGGGAGAGGAGCATTTAAATTGGAAGGCTTTGAATAGAGCAGGTTGTCCTCCGTAACATGGATGGGCCTCATGCAATGGCGGAGGAGAAAGACTGATACACCTCGGAGCAAGAGGGAATTCTGCCCACAGGCGGGCCTGCGGCCTCAGCTGTGACATCAGCTCTCCCCCGGGCTCCCGGCCTGCCAGCCTCCACAACCACAGAAGCCAGTTCCTTAAAGTAAATAAATCTATATTAGAATCATTTATAAATAAAACATATACTAGATGTTATATATAACGTGCAACATTCTATATTACGTATTATGTATTCCTATATGCTATATGGATATTTCCCATTGGCTCTCTTCTCTGAAGGACCCTGACTGACGGATACACTCCCCCAGGCAATTCCTGAGCTAAGTGCTGCCCAGCCCACATCTTGATTGCAGCCTCATGAGTTCTCCAGAGCTACAGGCCCCCAGTAAACCATACCCAGTTTGAGTGTGAGTGTGAGTGTGCATGTGCATGTGTGTGCAAGAGAGAGAGAGCAGAGGAAAAGAGAGTGCAATTATTTCTGTGAATTAGCTGATGCAAAGGCTGTGCCTGCTGGTCTGAAATGTTGAGGACAGGCAGGCAAGCTGGGCAGCTCCAGCGGGAGTCCATGTGACAAAGGCGAGTCTGGAGACGCCTGGAGGTAGAATTCCTTCCTCTGCAAGGAGCCTCAGTCTTTTCTTTAAGGACTTTGATTATTGGAGAGGCCCATCACCGTGGTGGAGGGTCATCTGCTTGCCTCAAACTCTGCTGACTTAAACGTGCACCGTACCTCAAGGAATGCTTTCACAGGAAGGTTGACATCTGTATGACCACACAACCAAGCAGCACAGCCTAGCCAAGCTGACGTGTAAAATTAACTACCAGAGTGAGTACATGTGTGTTCTAGTAGTTCCTCTCTGCTGGAACGCTGATCAATAAGATAGAGGTGCTCATCTTATTTTATAAATTCTGCAAAGCTTCTGTGTCAGCACCTTTGATCATTCTGTTCTTTACCCCATTGAAACAGCGCCCGACAGCTGAGAAAACCTTCGGTGTTTGGGTTAACTGCCCTGACGGGTCTGCGCCCATCCAGTCAGGACCAGATGCAAACTTCCCCAGGTCTATACACATGGAACAGTGGTCTTCACACTTCTGAGTGCTTCAGGATACTTGTGGGGCTTGCCACAACACAGATTTCCAGGTCGCCCCCACCCACCACCCCTAGAACTTCTAATTCTACAGACCCAGGATCAGGCCTGAGATTCTGCATTTTCTTACCAATTTTCAGGCTACGGCAATGTGGTTGGTCCTGGCCCAACGCTGAGGGCCGTTGCCCTGAGACACCCCCAAGCCGGGTCAGGTAACATTCAGCATTGTTGTCAAAATGCTAAGAAATTAAACCTCAGGTGAAAGGCATCTTAAATTACGTTCAACCTTAATTTGGAAACAATATTAACTTCAAGTCTGAAAAGATATATTTTATAAATATCCTAGGTACATACCCAAGACAAATGAGTATGTCCGTCCATCGAAATCCATGTGTAACACAAGAATGTGCATAGAAGAATTTTCACAGTACCCCCACACTGCAAACCACACAGATGCCCATTAACAAGAGAACAGGTGTGTGTGGTATGGTATATTCACGCGGTGGAATGAAATCCAGAAATAATAAGAATGACCTTGTGGTTTATGTAACTACATGGACAAGAATCTCAGTTACCGCGTGGAACAAAATAAGCCAGGCACAATAGTATATACAACGGCATGATTCCATTTAAGAAAGCCACAAAAAGGCAAAACAAATGGATGTGGTAGAGGCAGCGCTGACTGGGCTGGAGCAGGAGGGGGCCGGCGGGGACGCAGGCAAAGCCCCATGTCCTCATCGGAGTCTCGGTTGCAGGGGTGCCTTCACACGTGAAACTTCTCTGCACCAGGCACTTAAGACGCACGTGCTTTAGGCGACACATAAGTTACACCTCACAGAACTGACTTCATCAGACACAGGAGACACTGTACCCAGGGCCCATCGTCCTTTCAGGGGTCCATAAAAATGTTTTTATTTCTCCTAAAACCAGGGGGGAAAGTGAATATAACCCAGCCTGGATTATATCATGTCTAAGCCATAAAATACAATATTATATCATTATCATTATCATGTCACAGTCATAAAATACAATATTCAGTATTTTTATAGGGAGGGGGATCCACAATGGCAAAAGTGCTTACAGTCCAGGGAAAGTCATCACGTGGTCCTGATACTTCAGTTAAGAACCCCTTACCTCCCTGGCTGGCGTAGCTCAGTGGATTGAGCGCGGGCTGGGAACCAAAGTGTCCCAGGTTCGATTCCCAGCCAGGGTACATTCCTGGGTTGCAGGCCATAACCCCCAGCAACCGCACATTGATGTTTCTCTCTCTCTCTCTCTCTCTCTCTCTCTCTCTCTCTCTCTCTCTCCATCTCTCCATCCCTTCCCTCTCTAAAAAATAAATAAATAAAATCTTTAAAAAAAAAAACCCCTTACCAATGGATACATTTTTCTGCATAGATGTAACTGTGGCAAGCATTGAGAATTATATCCTTATCTTATCATCCAGCCTGTTCTCATCTTTAACGGCTTCCCTTCCCTACAACCAGGTTCTTAAAGGCTAATTGATTCCACACGTGTGTGTGTGTGTGTGTGTGTGTGTGTGTGTGTGTGTGAGGTCTAAGAAAAATAAACAGACAAGGGACAGGATAGGCTCCCTCCATCTGCCTGTGATTTAAACAGAAGGGGCAGGTCTGAAAGTCATCGGATGGAGGGAGTGTGATCTGGGTCCGTCTGGAGGAACGTAAGAAAGCAGGAGGCTCTGACTCGGCCTAGGGACCCTGGGCCTGGGCCACCTTGTCCCAAAGGCCAGACACCCTCCCGCCCTCTAGCAGCCATGACAAAGGGAAGCAGGAAGACAGGTCACCTGGATCCGCTTTGCTCAAGGCTTTGCGTTAGCCCATTCCTTACACTTGGCGTTGACTCCGTGGGGATGTAAGGGTGCGGAGGAAGAGGACTAAGGGAAATCTTCTAGGCGCTCAGAGATAGCTCCCACCCCAGGACCCACTAACACCCAGCCCAGCACGTGCCCCCACAGAAGATTTACAAGGCCGCTTGGGTCCCTCCTTTCAGAATGCTGACCATCCACCTGGCAGGAATGGTGCCCCTGTTTGCAATAAGTGAACACTCAAGCGATAAACCAGTGGGGTAACTGGACAATGCTCTGGGAAGAGGCAGATCAGAGCGGGCCCTTGTGACTCTCTACAGCAGTCGCCAAAAAAGAGGTGGTGGTGTATCCCTGGCTGGTGTAGCTCAGTGGATTGAGCACGGGCTGCCAACCAAGGTGTTGTAGGTTCGATTCCCAGCCAGGGCACATGCCTGGGTTGCCGGCCATGACCCCCAGCAACCGCACATTGATGTTTCTCTCTCTCTCTCTCTCTCTCTCTCCCTCCTTTTCCTCTCTAAAAATAAATAAATAAATCTTTAAAAAAAAAAAAAGAGGTGGTGGGAGTGGGAGCTGGAGACCGGATACGCCCTCTGCTGGGAGATCTCACATACATGGGAGGAAACAGCTTCATTTCTGCACCGACACTGGAGCCACACCTTCAAAATCTGACCCCACCGTTTCTGCCCGATGAGACCTGAGGCGTCATTTAATTTATTTCACCTCTGTATCCTTCAATGGGTACGACGGGAAATGAGCATCATTAACAACACCACCCCTAAGATTGTGAGGACTAAAAGAGTTAATGCTAGAAAATCCCTCAGAACAGTGCCTGGCACTGGGTGTACATAAATGTACTATTTTTTAAAGTTATCATTATTTTATGATGCCTCCCTTTAGTTCCCTGTCTCTACACTGAGGCCTGGATTTATTAACTTGCTTTGCATGAACCAAACCCTTGCTCTGATCTTCCTTTAAGTTGCCATCTCACACAAATGTTTTATTAGTGCTGTGGGGTTCGGATGTCAATTAAAAACTCTCTGTCCCCAAGGACACAAATCCTGTTCTAATAACATTGAAGATTAAACAGACTTTGAAGCTAAAGTACAGTTGGTTTGTGTAATTGAAAATAGCCTGAGAGAATATGGATGCATTTTTTTAAAGATCTAAGTGCATTTTCATTGAAAGGTTATTTTTTGCTTGGAAAAGAACAAAAAAAAAAAATCACTGTTCTACCATAGCAACCAGACTGCTAGGTGATATAGAACAGGCTCAACTGATAAGCATATCTGTGAAAATGTCCAGATTGATGAAATAGTCTAAAAACAAGTTTAACAAAATAGTGAACAAAATAAAATGGGCCTAATTTTCCATCCATGCCATCTCATGTTTCATCTTTTTTTGCAGGCTAAAATATTTGCTTTGCAAATGATTTTAACATAGCCATCTGGTAAAATGGAAAAAAAAAGAAGAAGAAAGTGAAAAGCCCTAGATTTTAGACAATAGAAAGATATATTTGTGGAACTAAGGAGTAAAACTTCAACATTCTAAGAAAAAACAAATACATACGTAGCCCAAAGTTAAGAGTTTATATTTCTCCATGCTAAATCTTCAAAGTACTGTCTTGTAAAATACCTACGTGCTTTATTGTAACTTATTTTCCCCATTGTTATTTATTTCTCTTTTCAGGATTTTGAGGTAAATGAGTACTCTTGCCTTGCCAGCTTTAAGAGAAAACAGAATTTCCAATTATGAGTTCTAAGATTAAATGAGTGAAACACTAGCCCACTCTAACGAGGAAATGGAGGGCCTTGAAACAGCAGTGTGTTAAGAGAGGAACGCCAGCATTTGTTAGAATAGACTTAGAAGAAACTTGCTTTAGATCTATGGTTAATCCCAGGGTTCTTTGTGTTTCCAGACCAGGCCAACACCATTAAGGAATGAACTGGAAAACTGAGCCACTCCAAAAAAATATTTGGGTATTTTTACACTTTCTATGAATCAGAGGGTCAAAGCCGTGAGCTACTTTCTATGGGGCCTTGTACTCTACCAAGGATATTCCGACTGACCCTTTCCAAATGGCATCTTTATTTATTCTGTTCATTCAACACACATTCATTAAGTTGGACAGATAAGACATGTGCCCGGCCTGGTGCTAGATTCTGGATAGGTGGGGATAGATAATATAGAGTTCTTGTCCATAGGTCTTAGAGTTTCAGGGAAGAAATCTGGCCATGAAAGCAAATACATTTTTTAAAGGAACTTCAGATAAAAACATGCAAATAATCTTAGGGGTTCAATAAAGAAAATGGTTGATTCTTCCTGGAAGACTCAAGGAAGCATGAAATGGCTATGGCTGAAATGGGGGATACAATGGCAGGTTCTGAGGGGCCAAGAGGGGGGGGATCAAGTTGCAAAGGTAAGTGAGGGGCCTCACCATGTAGGGTTTAGTGTGACATGGGAAGGAGTGTAGATCTTATCTGATACAAAAACAAAAAACCAAAAAGAATACCATTCAAGAGGTTTAAACCAAGGAATGATGTGTTCAAACTTGTCCTGGCATTTATGGAGATTGAACCCAACTGGCAAGCATGCAGTAAAAGCATTAAGGAGTCTACCACTGTGTTTCAGTTGGCAGGTGAAGAGGGCATGAAAGAAGGCACCAGCAATGGAAATTGGGCGGGGGTACAGATTACAATTGGCAGGATTTAAAGGGCATACTTTTAATGGCCTTTAAGGATGAAGCTACAGGAAGGGAGTAGGTTTAGACATGTTGAACTACCTAGACTATAAAACCCTTGACGGCAGTGCCACATCTGTGTGCCATTTGATACTCATCACCTAGGACAAGGACTGGACTATAGTAGTTTTTGATAAATAACAAATTGATGATGAGTAAACACGTGAATAAAGAAACCATGCCTGTGGGCATCTGGTAAACCGCTGACCAGTTAGGCTAGACACAGAACTGGGGAACTAAAGTAGGTGAGAAGCAGGCCAAGAATAAAACTAGAGATATGCCAGAATAAAAGGGCTGAACAGAGAGGAGAGACAGTAGGGGAGTCTGAAAATTGACAAGTTAAAGAATAAGAAAATTTTCTGTATCTTTGCATTCCTCGGTGAATATACATCGTGTATATAGATTTGATTGGCCCCTACTTCATGCTTTTACCTATCTTGGAAGGTGTATCTGAAATCAAAGCATGGGCTTTGAGGTCCCAAATAACAAATTTCAAATCTTATCACTGCTCCTTTCTAGTTGAGACTTTGAAAAGTATTTAATCTCTGACTATCAGTCACCTCATCAATAAAGTACAGGTAATAATGATTCCTACTTTATAGAGTTCTTTTGGAGATTAAAGCAAATACAATGTGTATAATGGTAATAAGTGTTCAGTAGATATTGGTCCCTTTACTCTTTCAAAATAGAATTTATACAATATCACCTTGGAGTATCTGGATTTAACAGTCATGCTTTTAAATTTTTGTAAGCATCTCAGAATGCCCAGGGCCTGCTGTGGTAGCCTGTCTTTTAGCCAAGACACCAAATTGAATGCAGATATTAGGAAGTAACATGGGAACCAATCTTCCAGCATTCAGATAGTAAACTTTTTATGTTTTTACTCCTCTAGACACCTTTGTTTACTCTTGTCAAATACTGTGATAGCATTTAAAAATTGAGTATTTGCAAATCTTTTGGGCTTTATCAAGAGCCTACTGTATAACAAATAAATAATTTCATGGGTAGAACCTCTAAGTTAAGTAGCACGCTGCAAAATAGACACAGGTGATGTGCACTAAAATCACTGGAAGGAAAGAATGCCATAGACTTATTTAGATTTATTATTATTGCTTAATAAGTTATGAATGGTTATGGTCACGTGAATCCAGTGTCTTTCACGGATTCACTTTCCCTTTTGCTGCGAAACATCTCTTTTCGTGATTCCTTCTTCAGATGTTAGAGTGGTGAAATCTCTCAGCCTTGTTTTGTCTCAAAATGTCTTTATTTTGCCCTCAGTTTTGAATAACAGATTAACTGGATACTGAGTTCCCCTGTGATAGCGCTTTTTGTCAACACTCTGAAGGTGTTATTCTGTTATCTCTGTCACTGATTGTTACTGATGAGGACATCTTTGCCAAACTAATTGTTCCTTTGTATGGTACTTTTTTCTCAGGTGGATTTTAAGGGGTTTTTTCCTACGATATTTCAAAATTCCACTGTGATGTGTCTAGATGTTTATTATTTATTTATTGTTATTGAACTGACACAGAACTTAGATTCTCATAGATACAGGTTAGGTTCTCTGAAAAGAGATACTGAGGTGGAGTATAAAAACTACCATGTTTGTAAGAATGCCAACATCTGACCTCCACGTTGGGGGGGTACCATCATCCAACCGAGTTCTATGATAGCCTCTCCCACTGCCAGCCCTGGGTAACCACTGTGGAACTTTCTGTGATGCTGATACTCCTGCCAGCAGCACATGCTATGTTGCTTAGGAAACTGGTGTGCCGTCTAGGTCTTCCCACAGAACACACCCATGAGGCCAGGCATCTAGCCATGTGCAGAATACCTATTCCTTTCGTCCTTGGCAGTATCTGCTTTGGCAATTCTAGCATTTCAACTTCGCTTGGCATGGGCTGCAACTATTCCACACTTCCTTTCTTAGGAGTCTTCCTAAGAGCTTTTTGAGCCATTTCTTGGGGTGCTTGCCAGGGTTAAACTTACCTATTCTTTATGGCAGTAGAGCACTCCCAAGTAAATTAAATTTACAGACCCAATTTTATGTTTTGACATCTTGATCCGGGATCTGGAGAATCCAGCCCCACATATATTCTCTGACTTCTGCCAGGAGTTGCTGACCGAGTCTTGCAACACCTTTGGGTGATAGTGTGTTTACTCCCTTATCACACCCAGCACATCACAAACTGGCTTATCCTGCTTCTTACCCCTATTTGTTGGCCTAAAACTTAAGAGGAGACGGGAGGAGATCCTGGGAGACAAAGCCCTCAGCTCTAATCCAAGGCCGTGGGGGAGGGGTATAGAAAGTGGGGATCTTACTCCTACGGGGAAGATGAGCAACCTGCAGGTGCAGAAGGTTGGGGGCATCTTCGGAAGTCACAATTTTCAAAGGCATCTGCCTGCATGTCCTCATGTCATCTGTCCAGGTCCCAGACTGTCTCTTCCTGGCATGCTAGACCTGCCCTATTTGGGCATTTGACAGTTTTTGAAGTTCGGCCATTGTATTCTCAAGTTCTGGGTTTGGTCCTTATTTTTCTCTACTCTCCTGCTGCAGGAAATGAGGCCTTCTCTGTACACAACTAAATGAGAGCCCCTGGATTCCCGGCATGGTTTTCAGATGCCTCTGAATTATCCTCAGCTGCTCTTCACGTTTCCGTAAAGCATCCGCGCTGCTTAGCAAAAGATGCCCACTTTGAATGGCTACCTTCTTGTTCACGGTCTCAAATGGCTGAAACATCCAACCCCACAGGGCTTTCCTCCCCATGAGGCACCCTCTCGCTTTATCACTACGGCCCCTGACACGCCACCAGGGACTACAGAAGCTAAGGACAGCAGAGCCAGTCCTGGCCCTTGCTGGCTGTGGCACATCCGGGGCACTCTGCTGACATCTCTTTAATAAGCAAAGACTGTTGACATTACGGCCTTTCCCAAGAAACTACCATTAAAATTATTTCTTTACCCTTACATGCATTTGTGTTAAGAGACTATTTTTCATTTTCTAAAGCTGATATAGAGAGTTTAAGATAGTCTTGCAACAATTTATACCCACCCTACCTTTGCCGACAGTGACCCCAGTCCCTTCATAAGGAAAAAGATTGGTGTTAAGATGTGTTTTGTCATCATTTGCACTGCGCATTATAAATTGCTAAGTACTTATTAAAACACAGAAAAGTGAACAAAAATAAAAGTATCCTTTTAAATGTAAGTCTTTTGACCATAAACAATTTAAAGAAATACAAGTCCTAAGCCATAATACCATCAGAAAAGGGAGTGATTGTTTGAGTTAAACTATCAGTGAGAGGAAGGTGAGTGCCCCACCATAAGGCAGAGCATTTGAACAACGGCACCAGGAATTCCGTTCTCCATCGCACCAGAGAGCACTGCGCCCTCCACGAAGGCAGACAGAGCAGCTGCAAGGTCATTTCAAGGCCTTGAGTGAGGTCACCCATGTGCAACCAATAGTAGCTGAGTGTATGGCAAATCGTCCAGACCTGTCTCCAAAGGGAGATTCCAAGTAGGGTGCATTTTCAGTGACCTACCGTCTGTTCAAACTTTGCAAAGAACTTAGTTGCAACAGGCAGAGAATTTAAGAGGAATGATTAATGATGTAATATATCGGTAATGATCAATAGCCAGGGCATTACTGCACTAGTTTTGAACCATGGTGCTTTTGGAGAATAGTATCTGTGCTCCCGGAACAAAAAAAAAAGAGTTCTAATTATAACTTTTCAGCATGCAACACTCTGGAGTTCTTAAGAATGATTACATTATTTTACAGAGAGGATAGATGATAACGGTTTTATAACTGAATATTAGCAAATGTTGAGACAGGGGAAACCCGTAGCTTGAATCCTCTGCTCCTGCTGACTGGTAGTAACACAGTCCTTGCACTAGATTAACTCTCTGATTTGTCTGCGAAGCTTATTTTTCCTTCTGCCTGTAGACCTCGGGTCAAAACAATGACCCAAGTGTGTTACCAACTGAAGAGTGGACTACAAATAAACCGTTTAATTTTCTCTCTTGGTGTCCTTATGTAAGGGAATATTGACTACAACGATAAACTTTCGACACAGGAGATCCTATGCTGTGTACCTAGTAAATGTGAAAGCACGACACCCATTCACTGTGGGTTTAAGGAAGGGTAGATCATAGTGTTAGCATATGTAAATTTAGATTCATTCATATGATAGGAAGCATATCATAGCAAAGGAAAATTTTCTCAGTAATTAAAATGTCACTGAGTAATAAATTATCACATTATATCTACATTAGCATGTCCACTCCCACATTTTGACATAGTTTTCAAGATTACTCTGTGACTGTGTGGGGTGCCAGGTGAGAACTAGAAATATCGGGGGAACACGTTGTAAAGTGTGTGGCTGTCTAACCACTATGCTTGTACACCTGAAATTAATACAAAAATAACATTAAATGTAAACCATAATTTGAAAATAAAATTTTAAAAAATATTACTCTTTGAGTGTCTCTTAATGTATATACATTGTAAGTGACAAGATAAGAATAGCAATTTAAAAATTTTTTCCCACTGATGTTCTTTATTATTTTATAAGCTGTTCCATGCCAGTACACTATCTAGCCACAAGCCATAGGCAATTTCATACCCAAACTTTCCCAACTACTCAAACTTGCCTCCATAATTTAAGGTCAGACTTTGAATGACTAAGTAAGTTTAGAGTAAGGAGGAAAGAGAGAAAAGAGCGACCAAGAAGGAGAAAGTGGGATAAAGAAAACCAGGAGATGACCTCTGTAAGGGCGATGCATGTGGGGAGGGGTAAGAAGGATATGCAAACAGTAGAAAGGAAGGGAGGAGGGAGGAGAGGCACTAAGTGTTGAGCAAATTGAACTTTTCGTTCTGGGCCTGTGGGTTAAAAGTTTTATAGCTTTTTGCCCTGGCTGGCGTAGCTCAGTGGATTGAGCTCGGGCTGCAAACCAAAGTGTCACAGGTTCGATTCCCAGTCAGGGCACATGCCTGGGTTGCAGGCCACAGCCCCCAGCAACCACACATTGATGTTTCTCTCTCTCTCTCTCCCCCCCTCCCTCCCCTTTCTAAAAAAAATTAATAAATAAACTCTTTTAAAAAAGAATTTCTTTGGTTATATTTTGCTTGTTTCTTAAACTAGGGGGAGGGTGGTAATGGGAGGGAAGTGGGGAGGGTTGGGTGGGTAGGCTGGAATGGGAATAAAAGGGAGAAAACTACTTGAACAATGATTAAAATAAAATTTAAAAAAACAGTAGGAAAGGCAACCTCTGCATTAGGGAAACTATTTGCAAGTCATATATCTAATCATGTGTTAACATCCACAATATGAAATGAACCTCTACAAATTATCATTAAAAATCCAAATTAAACAACAACAACAAAAAGAATTTCAAAATTAAAAAAAAAGTTTCATAACTTTTCATCACTGTCCTTTGTCCTTCAAAACCTTCCCTGGTTGATGAGCCGTTTACAATTCTTCACCTGTCTGTCACCCATCTCTGTGAACGTGAGAAGGATTAGGACCCAGGAGAAGTAAGTCCGGTCTCTCCCTCACCTCCCCTCAACTCACCATTCCCCTTACAGATGAGTGAGACAGGAACCGGGGAGACAAACTGACACCCATCCTAATTAATACTGAAGGACACAGACTACGGGATCCAGTCGCCTGAAAGTAGGTGGTGTCTTTGCCACCTGCCAGTTCTATGATCCTGGTTGGACCAGTCTCTTAGCGTCTTTGAGCTTTAGTGTCTAAATTTGTAAAATGGGGCTGCGATTCTTACTCCCCAGGATAAAGTGAGCCACGGTATAAAAAGTGCCTGGAACTACATTTGAATGCAGGTATTCCACACAAGGTGGCTGTGACTGTGATTTTCCCCAGCTCTCTGTCTGCTACTCTTTCCAGTCCACTATTTAATTTATAAATCATAAACCAAGTAAATCCTCAATTTCTAAAAGAATTTGCTCCAGGATTATTTAAAGAGTTATGCTCCGTGCTTATGTTGAAAGTTCTATTTATAGTCTACTGAGTACTTGACAGAGATTTGAGGGAAAAATTAGGAAAGGAAAAGGTCAAGCTATTTGAGCCACCACCAAGTAAATATTAATCTGAAAGTAAAGTAAAATGGCCCTGAAAGGATCACGAAAAAACAGAGAACTATAATCATGTACAACTTACCAGGAATACATTTATTATATAATAAGGTGCATGTACATGTTAGTTCCCAAGGGCCGCCGTAACAAATTACCACAAGCTGGGTGGTTTCACACAACACAAGTTTATTGTCATGTAGTTCTGGAGGCTGGCAGTGTGACATTAAGGTGTCCACACTCCCTGCAGAGGCTCTGGGGGGGGATCTGTTCCTTGCCTCTTCACCTTCTGGTGGTTGCCAGCAATTGGTGGCATCTTTGGCTTAGAGCTGTATTACTTCAGTTTCTGCTTCTGTCTCCATATGGTATATCTGTGTGTTCTCTGCTTTCTCTCATAAGGACCCCAGTCATTAGACTTAAGGTTCGTACTATGCTGATATAACCTCGTCTCAACTCGATTACTTTGGTAAAGAGGGCATTTCCAAAGAAGGTCCTCTGGACCATCCAGAGGTCCTGGAGGATAGGATTTGAGCACATCTTTTTGGAGGACACCACTCAACCCGCCCCACTGTATAAAATAAAAACACTTGCTTATAACGCAACAAGGCCAATTTTGATGGAGGGCTAGTAAAATCCATCTTGCATAGTTATAATGATAAGAATAAAATATGTTTGAAGTACAATAACATTAAAAATATCTTTAAAAACATTAGTCTTAGAAACATGTATTTTGTTGCTGAAATCACTTACTGATCTATCTCATCTCCATTACCCAGGGAGAGAGAGCAAAGACCGTGAACCTGGGTTAGTGTTCTGGGTCTACTGCCTACTACAGAACCTTCGTAAATCATGTTACAATTTCTTGGACCCTTGTAGGGCCTCACACATGGTACTAGGCACTTCACAGAGGAGATATTTAATTCTTACTGCAACAACTAGTACGTTCTGGGACAGACATCTGCGCCCCCATATGTCAGAGTCTGGTGCCCTTGCACTTAACCGTGATGTTCTTCGCACTCGAAGCAACACTTCCACGTAGCTTGACTGAGCTCTAACTTTTCCCCATGCAACCTGGGCTGGTTAGGCTCCTTCCGCCACTAACTCCGCCCTCTTGGCGTGCTTTCCAATAAAGCATCGGCTGGAAAGACTGCCGCTTCTTTCTACACATACTCCGGCAGGTAGAGTGTCATTTAGATGTCCCCCGGCAGATCTAGCAGGCCAGCGTGAGGCAGAAGGCATCAGCCCGCCACGCTGGCGGCTTTTCTGCTAGCAAGCACGGCCGTAGGAAGCGCGGTTTTAGGGGCGGCAGCTTTCCAGTTTTTATCCGCGGGGTCCTCAGGTGTTAACAAAGAAGCGATGGGGAGGGCAGTGGTTGCATGCTCCGTTCCGGGGGACAGTCAGCAGCTCTGCGGGTCCCGAGAGCAGGGACACAAGGCCAACTCCCTGCCGTAGCTTCTTGGTCCTCGGGTTGCAGCCACGGCGGTGTGCTCTTGAACTCCAAACCTCCAGGGGCAGCCTCAGAGGGAGTAGCTCCCTTGATGCTCAGCTCTGAGTTATTCGGGGCATTATTCTTGAAGGCTAAGTCTAGAACCCATTCCCTTAGCCCTTTCAGTTCAGTAAGTAGCTAATAACCTTAAGTGGTCTTCCATAGAAACATTCTAGAATGGATCCTATTTTATCTCGCCACCCTCCTGATTAACATATGAGTCATGATTAGTTGAAGAGCATACATGCGTGACCCGCAGACACAGACAGCAGTGTGGGGGATGGCAGGGGGGAGGGGCACGGGGCTGGGCAAAAAGGAGGGGAGTGGGGGCATCTGTAATAGTGCCAACGATAAAAATAAAGTTAGAAAGGATTCATAATACTTATTCACAGGGCTTTTGAGTTTAGAAAACTGAATAGAAAAAAATCTATATGAAGATATGTCACCGTTTCTATCTGTGAATGTCCCTGTGTGCTTCCCTTCCCTGCTCTTCTTATAATTCAACCAACAGGATCAACATTGTCCGCCTGTGTGAACATACTCAGCATTTTCCCACAAACACATATACCATAAAAACGAAGAGGGCATGAACTTCAGAGTCAGACTATTTCTGACCAGTTTTTTTCCATTCTACTCTCTGGTTTGCTTTCGGTCTCCTCTCTGCATTTGCTCACCATGCGAAGAAAGCTCGTCATAGGCCGAGCATTAGGTTGTATTTATTTACATAGTAAAATAATTTTCTTGCCAAAATGAGGACATTCCCTATGAGACCCAGCTCCCGCTGGACATGAACCTCAGGCTAATGAATGAACTCTTGACGACCAGAAGTATTTTGAGTCACCTTGTGACCTGATCCCAGCAAAGACCTTCTCTGAGAAGTTGGTTTTGCTAAGAAATGTTGCTCCTCCGGCTTTGCGCTGTGATGAGAGCGGGTGGCCGAGGGCCTACTTACTTCGGTAAGGACTGTGCCCTAGTCCGGGCTGAAAAGGGGTTTTTGCCCAGTTCTCAGCCCCCTGGCCCACTCTGCCGGCTCACCACGAACCCCAAACCCCTCCTGTCCTTGAAAGACCAGTTACACTGGGTTAGCCAAAAAGTGCCCTTGGTTTTTTTCCCATACGATGGCTCTAGTAGCACTTAGTTGTCTTTAACTTCATTTGAAACAATTTTGTTAGATTGCCTTGTGACAGCTGTCATATCAGTATGCATTAAAAAAAACTCATCAAAACTGGCAAAATTTTGTGCACCCATTTTAATATTGAAGGTAGAAGACAATATGCAACATTTTGGGTATATTATGCTTTATTATTTCAAAAAAGGTAAAAATGCAACTGAAATGCAAAGACTGATTTGTGCAGTGTATAAAGAAGGTGTTGTGACTGATTGAATGTGTCAAAAGTTGATTTGCGAAGTTTCTTGGTACTATTGACATTTTGGCCAAATAATTCTTTGTTGTGGAGTGTCTTATACATTGGAAGATGTTTAGCAGCACCCAAATCAATAAAGCTATTGGTGAAAATGAAAACCGTGTCCTTTATTTTATGGAAAAAACTAAACGGACTTTTTGGCCAACCCAATATCATAGAAATAGGGAAGGGCAGAACACACAAGGGAAGGAAACATTTCCCCAAATTTAAAACTTCCTAGGACAGCAAATGTTTCCCGGGTTTACCAAAGACCCAAGCATTTGATACCCTCATAAAAAAAGTTTGGCGTCTCCCTTTCCCTTGTTGAAATGAGGTCTGAAGCTCGGAGTCATCGGGGTACCCTTCTCAGGTTGTGACTAGCTGGATCTCGAGGCCCAAGCACAGTCTAAGGAGCCCCCTTCCCACCTCCACTTTTCCCTAGTGAGGGCTCGGACAGTTGGAGAATCTACAGGTTGGTTCCTCCCCACCGCCCCGCCCCCACCCCCATATCCCTCCAGCCCCACCCATCAGTTACATCACACAGGCTCACTCTTCTGAAAAGACACAAATGTTATCAGACAACAAGGGTCTGATGACCTATTTGTAATGACTAAGAGCAACGTAAAATCCTCAAAATCCTCAAATGTCACATGCCCCCTACATACACACACTCAGTGATTTTGTAAAAATGTGATTCCAGGAACGCTGAATTGTGTTTATTTGCTGAATAAAGGCTGCTCCCTGATTCCTTGTGTGATGGGCAAAATTTGCAACCACCTCCAAGACTGCACATGCTCCTTGCCTCCCACTTACTGGAAGCCTGGAAACTGGCAAGAGAAAGGGCGGGCCCCACCGGGCGGGCCCCTCCCTGCTTTCCTGTCCTCCCTGGCTGCTACCTAAAACCTGGAGCTGGAGATCCTGAATTTCCGCCTCCTTGGATGCAGGGTTTGCAACGAATCAAAGCCCCGGCAGGCACTAGTAGGGAGGGAGACTGAGATGAAAGCAGTTTTAAAGAAAGGCTGGTGTTCTTACTTGAATGAAGAATTTGAAGATCAGGCTACCTGCCAATAACCGGGCTACTGGTGATGGTTAGGTTAGGCAGTCCAGATCCTGGGAGACGTGGAAGGCCTGTGACTATGGTGCAAAGACTCCCCAGGGCCCTTGGCAAATTCTGCAAACTGCACAGCCGTCTCTGATGCTTCCGCACAACCTTCCTTCCCCCTTTCCATCCTTGGGGTCTGATTTGCATGATGAACCGATGCTTTCCCAGCCTCTTCCGGTCCTCGTTCCACTTTCTCCCGCACGGGGGTGTCCCCTAGTGAAGTCCTTGCAAGTTTAATCTTATCTTGGCACCTGCTTCCGGCAGACACCAGGCTCTCACACGGAATTCAGTATCAGAGCTGATATCCCACAAAACCATCTACTCTGTTGACAAAACAAGAATTCCACTGTACTCAAGGCACGAGACCCAAGTGCAGAGCACGAGAGACAGCACTCTTCAGCAGCTAAAACTGTTCACTGCCCGCTTAGAAGCTAAGGAACTAAACTATTTTTTTTACTAAAAGAAAGGCGGGGGGTGCATTTTAAATAATACCTGAGAGAAGAATGTTTAACTCTGAAAATGACTACATTTCACTGAAATAGTAAACAGGAGCTAGAATTGCTAAATCCATCTGGAGTTGGGAAGGAAAGCTTTTGTTCCCGAATTTTTTAAAAAAAAAATAATACAATGGGTAATGGGAAGACTGAGCTCCTTGCAGCACTCAGACCCCAAGGCAGCCAGAGAGCCAAAGAGCTCGCTCGGCCTCTCATCTGACTCCCCGATCACTCTCTCCTCTGGCCATTATGCCTCGTATAATGCATCCTAATGGCTCCAAATGACAGCGTTTTGTTTACAGAATGGCTCCATTCCTGGGGAAACCCAAGAGCCCGCACACCATAACGGGGCTATTGATAGAACATAAAACTCACAGTGTGACAGAAGCTGGCCCCCTGCACTCCTGCCCTGTCGTCCCATTTTAAGGTCAAATTGGCCAATTTATCAGCTCAGAAGAAAGGCCTAAGGGAACCTAAGGGGCCGAGCCTCGTAGAACCTGAGAAAATTGAGGAAGGCACGCAGGCAAGGTAAAATGAGGTGCGACACTGTGTGCAGACACGAGGGGAAGGATCTGACCCAGGTTTTCACCAAATACTCTGCCCTCAAGAGGCCAGTCTTGTGACCCTGCGGATTGGCGATGTCTGCTGAACACTCGGACGACAGCCAGTCTGAGACGAGAGCATCGGCACAGGGCTCAGTAGGCTCTCCCCTGCGTGCTTTTAATGACAAACAAATGCAAACCGTAGCTATTGTCTAAAACCCATGGAAGAGGGCCCGCTTTCTGTGCCAGGTAGAACTTACAGCCTAAATATATATATTAGTTCTAAATTATTAACTTTCATGTTCTTAGCCCACTTGGATCTTCTATGAGCAAAGAGTTTTGCAAGAGAGGGTCTTAAGATTTTTTTTGAAATAATAGACCCCCAAAATAGGGGTCTATTTTCAGGTGACGCGTCTTTCTTTGTCACTTTAACATATTGCTCAAATGGTCCATTCTGCCTTGGATTGTAGAAGTATCCCCACTTTGAGAACCACAAAGGCAGTGAGAATATCTGAATCATGTTCAGCAGCCAGGCACATAGTAGGCAACTTCAAGAAAGAAGGAAGAAAAAGAAAGAAAAGGAGGGATGGAAGGTGGGAGGGAGGAAGGGAGGGAGGAAGGAAGGAAGGGGAAGGGAGAGAGAGGATGGAAGGAAGAAAAAAAGACTATATACTTTTTTAGGGTTAAAACAATGGATTTTTAAATTTTAAATCTAACTAAGCCTTTTGAATATTAAAATTCCTAAATGGCCATACGATGGAATATTATTCAACCTTAAATAGGAAGAAAATTCTGACACTTGTTACATCATGGGTGACATTTGGGGACATTACGCTGAGAGAAATAAGCCAGTCACAGTATAAACACAGCTTGAGTCCACTTACATAGGTGTCTAGAGCAGTAGAAGCTGTGGAAAAAGTAGAATGGGGGTTGCCAGGGGCTGGGGAGAGGGGGACATGGGCAAGTGTTTAGTGGACATAGGGTTTCCATTTTGCAGGATGAACAAGTCTGGCGATTAGTGCACAAAAATATAAATACACTCAGCATTACTGAACTCTACACTTAGGCATGGCTAAGATGGTAAATTTTGTGTTATTTCACCACGGTTTTAAAGATTTCTGAAGGCATTCAAGGGTTTATGAGAGATTGCATCTTCCTTCAGGGACTCTCAGCAATGCAACAAACACTGAAACCACAGCTGATATTCTCACGGCCTCGGGATTGCCATCGGCCCTGTTCAGTGGAAACAAATTTCAGCAAGAACTGACTTGACCCGAGAAGTTCCCATTACCAATTCCAAGGGTTCTGAGTCAGGCCAAGAGCTGCTGACAAAGGAAACGTTAGAAAGATGCCAGCCAGCATTCTCCAAAGCAATTTTTTTTACCTGGGAATTTCCCTGATTTCGTTTGCAACGAGCCCACCTGCCACACCAAGTGTCTTTCTGCCAGATCATCATGAGAAACCAAAGATTTCCTTCCCTTATCTCTTCACCAAATGGTCTCCTGACGGGCTGATAGTATCCATATTTGCAGCACATAATAATAGTACATGTTTCCACCTGGCTGGCGTAGCTCAGTGGATTGAGCGTGGGCTGCGAACCAAAGTGTCGCAGGTTCGATTCCCAGTCAGGGCACATGCCTGGGTTGCAGGCCATGATCCCCAGCAACCGCACATTGATGTTTCTCTCTCTCTCTTTCTCCCTCCCTTCCCTCTCTAAAAATAAATAAATGAAATCTTAAAAAAGAGAGAGTATTTCAACCATTCAACATTTAAAAAATAATAATAATAACACATGTTTCCTTGGCTAAAAAGGATTAGTACCAGACATCATGAACAAAAAGACCACATTAGGAATTCACCTGGAATTGGTTAATCACTACATGAAAGAAATGACATTAATTTCAGGGTTTACTGGAGGCTTAATGTCCCAAAACTGCTAAACTATTAATTAAAGGAGGATGGCACCCGTTTACATGTAATGCATAGTGAGTCTTACAGGTGTGATGGTTATGGGTGGATGCTGGCCCCTCACCAGCTCTGGGCGCTCCCACCTTGGCAACTACCATGATTGACAACCAGCCATGGCCAATGTCAAAACTGCAAACAAGATGGGGGAGTAAGAGGGGGAAAAGAATAAAAATGGTATCAAATATGGTTTTAAAGCCTACAAAAGTTTGAGAAAGTAGCAAGTTCTTTTTCTTTCATTTATTGCACTGATTTCTTTATGTATAAAAGCAATACATTTTCAGAAGTCAAGAACAATGGAGCCATATAAAGTCAATCTTCTTCTCCATGCCTCTCACCCCAGCATCCAGAGATATCCAATATTAACAGTTTTATAAGTATCCTCTTACAATTTTCTTTATGTTCATGTAAGTAAATATGTTATAGATGCATATGACTGTGGTATGCAGGTGAAAGGATTTTGCTTTAACAGAACTACTGCAACC
Organism: Phyllostomus discolor; assembly: GCF_004126475.2. NCBI lineage: Eukaryota > Metazoa > Chordata > Mammalia > Chiroptera > Phyllostomidae > Phyllostomus > Phyllostomus discolor. Next base: position 6,319,416 of record NC_040913.2, on the reverse strand, counting down.
ATTACTCAGAATGTTACATTATTTCATTTAATAAGATTATGGATTTCCCTATAGAGGTAATGCAATCCTTTTAAACAGCTGCCTAATCGCTGACAGTATGAGGGAGCCATAATTCATTCACCCATTTAGATATTTTCCAGATAATTATTTTTCCATTACAAACCATACTGGAATAACATGCCTATACATATCTTTACTTACTGGTGATTTGACTTCTGTAGACTAGATTCCCCAAAAATGGAATTTCTGATCCAAGGGCCTGTGCCTATTAACTTTTAATAGATACTACTAGAATACTTTCCAAGAAGATTATAACAATTTAAAGCTCCATCAGCAACGAGGAGCGTGCCATTTCCCACCGCCCTGGCCAGCACTAGGTGCTATAAATCTTCTTAATGTTCGCCAATCTGATAGGCAGAAATTGAAATCTCTATCATTTGATTTCCATTTATCTGACTGCTCGGGAGTTTGAGCATCTTTTCATATTTTATTGACTGCTTATATTTCCTCTTCTGTGAATTGCCCGTTCATAACTTTATCTAATCTATCAGGTTGTTTGTTTCTTCCTATCAGAGTGTAGGCACTCCATTTATTAGGGAAATAACTCTCCGTCTTTCTTATGGATGGCAAATAATTTCCCTAAAAGACTGTCCTTTTTTTTTTCACTCTGCAAATGGTGTTTTGGGTAATCCAGGGATCTTCATTCTTGTATAGTCAAACCTGCAAATCTTGTTTTTTTTTTATGGCTTCTGGATTTCTCTTTCAAACGAACTTTATACCCAACTTCACAACTTCCCTTTAAATGAATCCTTTTGACCTGCTGATTGGGATCACATTGAAACTGTGGATTCATGAAGGAGAAATGACCTCTTCCCACTCATGACTGTGCTCACCCCCAGGAGAAGAATGACTAGGTCTATGTTTACATTTTATTTTACAGCCTTCAATAATGTTCAGTAGTTTCCTTCATTCAGGTCTCAGGTGTATCTTGTTAGGTTTACTCCTGGGCATTAATGATTTGTCTAAAACTATGAATAACACTGTTCCACTCCAGTTTCTTATGTAGGAGACTGTGCTGGGAGGCAGCAGAGCCCAGTGGTAAAAGCCAAGGGCTTAGGACCCACTTCTGGGGTTCAAACCCCGGGTCTTCCACTCACCAGCTCTGCGAGCACAGGGAAGTTAACTTCTGCGCACACACACGTCTTCACCTGTGAAATGGGCGTGGCAAGTGTGTTGTGCAGATTAAATAAGATAATATCATCACATCTTTAACGTTGTTGTTAAGTGATAACAAAGATGACGTAAACCTTTTTTTCTGTACACCCTAACTCTCGTCGGTTTTGATTCCCTTGGCTTTTTTACATAGAAAATTATACACTCTTCTAATAGTGATGACCTGTCTCTATTTTTCCAATGTTTACACATTTATTTCTCATACTGCCTAATCCCACTGGCTGGCCCTTTCCTCCCCACAGTGGTGAACTACAGTGGTGGGGGCTAGAGCCCCTGTCTTGGTACTTACTGTCATCGTAAATGCTGTAAGTGTGATGGTGTGTTTCTGATAAATGGTCATCAGACCTTAGAAGCATAAAGTTATTTATAATATACCCTTACTATTTTATTTCTGTTCTACCCATAGCTATGTTGTCTTTTTCATTTATAATATCTGTTACAAATTCTATCATTATTGACAAAGCTTTTTCATTCTCATAATCTCTTCGAGAAGCCGTTTTTGCTATAGATGGCCACCCTACTGTATATAGCTTTTCTATTCCTATCTTTTTTTATTTCCTTCTTTCTACATTCTTTGCGTTTGTTCTTTTCTCACTTTTAAGGTAGAACCTTAGCTCACTAATTTCAGTGTAGGGAGTTTCAAGAGGCAACCACACATTGATGTTTCACTCCCTCTCTTTCTCCTTCCCTCTCCCTCTCTCTAAAAATAAATAAATAGATAGATAGATAGATAGATAGATAGATAAATATTTTTCAAAAATAGTTCTCCTTAGCTTAAACAAACATAATTCAGGGTGTTTTTCATCGGAATTCCTTGGGGGTCTAAGTCTGCCGTGTTTTCCTTGTATTAGTCACCCACTTTTTCCCTCCTATGTTTCGTAATATTAGGTTGAGAACTATCAAATAACCACAGCCAAAAAAGTCAACATAAAAAAATGGTCATATTTGGGTAATAGCTCTGGGGTTCCTGGCAAAATAAATACCAGGAGAGACATTCTACACTCGGGGTGTAAAGAATTGCAGCAGATGAAGCATCTCATCCTGGATGCTGCTCTTTTTCTCACCTCTGAACCCTTACCGGCACCTGAGGGACCACTGCGAGCCCCTCCTTAACTTGTCTCCCTGCTTCTACTCGGATCCTTCTCAAAACTATTCATGCTGACAATCAAAGTGCTTTAAAACTGTGAATCACAACGTGTAACTCCCTAGATTGAAAAGCTGCCTGCTGGGTGTGCTGGCTCTGGGGCCTCCTGGGAAGTGCAGGTCAGGGTTGGCCACTGCCTATATTCTGTCCAGGGCTGCCCAGCATAAGCTACAAAGTGACCTGCAGATGGCTGCTACTTGTGCTGGGCTTGTAGGTTCCCAGGCAATGCCAACCTGTGAACCAAGGCCAGCTGCAATTAACACCTAGCCTGGGACCACCTAGTGGGAGGTACGGGGGGGGGGGGGGGGGGGGGGGGGGGGGGGGGGGGGGGGGTGTTCACTAAAGCCAGATGCTGCTTGTCTGCGAGAATTTAGGGAAATCTGAAGTATGAGCCAAGATAAGCTATTTGTATGAAAAAGCCACTGGAAACAGCTCGGTTAGTCCCAAAAGTTGGGTGGCCAGGGCCTCATGGTGTCACCAGAGTGGAGCTACAGTGTTAGCCAGGTTGATGGAGTCTCAGCTATGGCACCGCCCCCCCACTGGCTCTGTGTGGGAAGGGCTCCTCAAAAGAACAGTGGCCTCCGCCAGCATGTCTGTCTGGGAGAAAGCTGCCCTCCAGCTCTCGCCCCGATGCCAAATAGTCCAGTTCCTCCCTGTGTGTCTCTGGTTCTTTCAAGCTGCTGCCCCATGCTGCAGCTCAGAGGGTGCGAGGCAGAGTAAGCCCGTGCCCAGGCTTGTTAAGAGGAATTGCCTGGGACTCCAGAAGCCCCAGTCTTTCTCTGCCACCATCCCCACTAGTTTTTACAGCCAGAAGTTAGGGGGGACCTCTCTTCCCCAATCCTGGGCTGGGGTCCCGATGTGCGACTGAGACCCTTCACTCCGCAGGGACTACCTCCGCAGGTGAAATGTCCCTTCCGATTTTTATCTGCCGCACGTGGGTGGGGGACCAGCCTGTTGCCCGTCTCTGCCCTCCTACCGGTCTCAGTGTGGTTTCATCTTTAATTCTGTAGTTGTAGGGCTTCCATTCAGCTCAATACCAGGAGGTTCTGAATGATAGTTGTTGTTCTGTAGTGCAGTTATAATTTAGTTGTAGGTGTGGGAGGAGGTGAGTATCATGTTTACCTACGCCACCATCTTGACAAGAAGTCTTAAGTGATTTGTGTCATTAGAATTCCCATCTAGAAACATTATCTCAGTTGGTATTCTTAGTTGCAAGCAACGGAGGTAATGCTGTAATGAAAGAGCCTATTAAAGAAGTACTGAGTGTTCGCCGCTGTGTTGGGAGGGCTGGCGAGCTAGACTGAAGGCTGAGCGTCCCGGGAAGGGCCCAGAGCCACGCCAGACACTGGCCTGATGAGAGACCACCACCGCCGATGCGTCCTCTTTCATCTCCTCGGCCCGGACCCTGGCCCAGCGGGGCATCGTCACCCACACCAGGACCCCTGTCCTGCAGCCACTAGGAAATCACCACGGCCGCACTGCTGCCACCTCCTGGGAGAGGCTGAGGTGCGGAACACAGAAGCCTGTCCGCAGACTTTGGCCAGGGGGCCCAGTTGGTTGGAGCATCGTCTCCTACACCAAAAGGTGGTGGGTTCGATTCCCAGTCAGGGCACGTACCTCTATCTCCAACCCCCTTCCTCTCTCTCTCTAAAACCAATAAACATATGCTCAGGTGAGGATTTTAAAAACATAAATAAAATAAAAATAAATTTAAAAATAAAAAATAAATACCTCTCCGCAGAGCTTATTCCCTGACACGGCTCACTGCCCAAAGTATCACGCAGGCACGTAGGAGTGGCAGCTCCCGGCCGAGGGCTGTGTCCCTGCAGCCAAGCAAGCTGAGAACTGAAGTTCCGTTTTCTAAGCTTGGGAGTGCCCCGCTGCCACCCTCCCCACCCCGACTCCGCACTAAGAAGCAAGGCTTCTCCCATGCTGAGGGACACCCGTGAATGTGGCAGGTGCCTCTGCACACGAACGGTGACTGAGTGACAGCTTCGCCTCCCCTGATTCCCAGGAGGGAGTCTGTTTCAGGCCAGTGCGCCACGGCGCCGTGCTCTCATTTGCAGCGTCAATTAATTAAACGGTATTTAATTCTACCCTATTTGGATCATTTTTTGGAGTACCTCTAAACTTGGAAGGGCCCCAGATTTCTCCTTTTTATCCCTACTCAATTCCCAGGAGATCATAAGCAGTCTCATGGGTTTAGATATCATCTTTATACAAATGACTCATAATTCATAACCCTAGCCCCCTCCTCTCCCTGCCAGCCTCATAGTTGCAACTGTCCACTCCGATGTCTAAAAGGATATCAAACTTAGAAAGTCCAAAACCAAACTAACCACCTTTCTCCTCAAAGTCAGTTTGCCTCCATCTTCCCCTCTCTGAAAACGGCACCTTCTCCCTTCCAGATGCGCAAGCCCGAAGCTTGGGAGGCAGACTCAGCTTGACTCTGCGTCTCATTCCCCACATCCGTCCAACAGGAAAGTCTACCCCAGACTCTCTCCCTGTCCCCGCATCCCCTGCTACCACCTCCCTGGTCCAAGTCACCACCTTCTCCCGCCAGCTTCCTGCAACAGCTTCCTGCCTGCTATTCCTACCAGGGCTGCCTTCGCCGGTCTGTGACCAGCGCAGGTGCATGGCCGGGTGGAAGGGAGACTCCATGGGTGGACTTTACTGCTCTGTGGGGCTGGCCTTGAAATTCTCAATACGTTTACCTTGAATGTGCGTTCCCTAAGTGAAGCAATGGAGCGAGGGAACATGTGCTTGGGGTTCAGAGCTTCGTGAGTGGTCCCAGATCTTGCTGTCTCAGGGCACAGGTTTTTGGCTTTTGGCTCTCTTGACCAATGCTCCCCAGCAACTACAGCCACCCTGCACCCCCAGCAGGGCCCCAGAGCACTGTGAGTGTCTGCACCCTCCCCAGAACCCGCCCCCCCCCCACACCAAGTCTAACTGAACACAGCACAGCAAACACAGGGACAGGCCAAGAGAAAGACCCCAGAAGAAAGGAGAAGCTTTCTCCTGCTCTTTGAATCAGCACTCTGCATTTTCATTTCACGTGGGCCCCACAAATTATACAGCTGCTCCTGCTTCCTGCTTCTTTCTTTGCCCCAGACTTTAGGTATTCTCAACCAGAGTGATTTTTTTTTTAGTCCTCACCCAAATATATGTGTATTGATTGTTTTTTGGAAAGAGAGGAAGGGAGAGAGAGACAAAGATCAATGTAAGAGAGAAACATCAATCAGTTGCCTTTCACATGCGCCCCGATCAGGGATCGAACCTGCGCCCTAGGAAAGCGCCCTGACCAGACAGCGAACCTGCAGCCTTTCGGTGCACAGGATGGTGCTCTGGCCAACTGGGCACCCGGCCAGGGACGGTGGTTCTTTCCAGTGTAAGTCTCCTCCCATCATTTATCTGCTCAGGACCCTTTGACACCTTCACAACGTATTCAGAGTGAAATCCAGTCTCCTTTCGTGGCTCACGAGACCCTGCTCCACTGTTACCCTCACCCACTCTCCAATCTCACCGCCCCCACCTTGTTCACTCACCCTCCCCGCTGCCCCCGCCTCAGGGGCCCTGCCCTTCCTTTCCCTGCAACTTTCTCTCGGCTGCTCCTGCACTTCCTGTGCGTCTCTGCCCAAACACCATCTCCTCTGAGTCCCTCCTTCCTCAGCACTTCCAAAATACCAACTCCAGCCTGTCGACCGTATTCCCCACGCCCTTACCCTGCTTTGTTTTTCTCCAAAGCCCTCATCACCATCCGACACGCTGTACGTTTTATTTTCTAGCTCCTTCCCGGGACCATAAGCTCTCTGAGGCCAGGGACTTCGTCCCTGTGCTCATCGCTCCATCCCCAGCCCCAACACTGGGGTCCGGCACATGGCGGATACGGGCACTAACCCAGGTTTTGCAGAACCTGAAGCTTACCATACTTGGGAGAAGGGGAGCTCTTCAGAAAAATGACACAAAACTGAGACCATAAAAATTAATATGCCCTGGCTGGCGTAGCTCAGTGGATTGAGCGCAGGCTGCAAACCAAAGTGTCGCAGGTTCGATTCCCAGCCAGGGTACATGCCTGGGTTGCAGTCCATAACCCCCAGCAACCACACATTGGTGTTTCTCCCTCTCTCTCTCTATCTCCCTCCCTTCCCTCTCTAAAAATAAATAAATAAATAAATAAAAATTTTAAAAAAGATTATAAAAAATTAATATGGACTGTATCAATATCAACATTCTGACTTTGTTAGAGTACTGTAGTTCTGCAGAATGTTAACAAGGGGGAAACAGGGTACAGGAAATACAGAATCTCTCTGCTGTGTTTCTGACAACTACATGTGTGACTCTACAATGATCTCAAAATAAAAAATTTAATTAAAATTAGAGCCCCGGCGGGTGTGGCTCAGTGGATTGAGTGCTGGCCTGTGAACCTAAGGGCTGCTGGTTCAAATTCTAGTTAGGGCACATGCCTGGGTTGCAGGCCAGGTTCCCAGTGAGGGGTATGCAAAAGGCAGTCACACACTGGTATCTAGAAAAAATAAAATTAGATATGTAAGTGACTATTTAGAATGAGAAAAGATATCAAAACACAGAAGAGAATAAAAGCTTGATAAAGGCCACATGCATCACCACATCCACAAACACATTTCTACTAAGTGACTCCCTGGCACGCCTCCCTTATACTTCCCCCGCATTTCTGTCTGCATATGCTTTGACCACCTCTTCATGTAATAACACTTTGTAATATCCCTTTCTATACAGAGAATAGGAAGATATCAATTTTCCCTTCACCATTGTTGATGGAATTTCATTTAGGAAAATTTCTTTCAACTTTGAAACTCCTTTTTGGTCATGTCATATAAATGTTTAGGGTTGTTGTCAAATTTGTGAAAATATCAAGTTCTGATACAGTGACTAACTTTGTATACTCTTTAAATTAAAGACTGTCCTTAATCAATTTGTCCTTCATGTCTTCATCGGAACGAGTAGCATGGATGTTATGTTGTCTCTGTCCTCGTCAATATTTCATGTCAAATGAGTAAGAACCGGTGTGCACAGGGCTGAGCAATGCATTCCAGGGGCAACCATGCCCGAGGCCATGGCGCCCTCTTTGCACGGAGGGTGATGTGTACAATGGACAATGGGGTGGGGCGACAAGTCAAGGGAAGTGTTTTAGTGGTAGAAAGGGAGGTAGGATTGCCATCACATGCCAGGAAGAGTTTCGGGGAGAGAGCACCTAAGTTAAAGGACCCACATCCAGTTGACTGGCCACCCAGAAAATGAAAAGTCCTAGGGCATCGTGTTCATATGATTAGCAGCAGAGTTGAACCTCAGGCTTGGCCACCTGATGCATCGTGAAACCCATCGTGACGACAATAACTTCGCTGCACAGAGACACACACCCCACTCCACTGCAACTGAGTGTGGCCCCAGCTCAGCTTCCTCTTGGGAGGCCTTGGAGTTCTCCCAGGCTCAGCTACCACGAGAGAAAGTGGTGTGGCAAAGGGAAACGTGGGAGCAGAAAGCAATAGGCCACTTTACAGTGGTTAACCACCAATAGTGGTTGAAGTGTGCTACTTCCACAGACTTTACGAGGTGACGTGAGTGTGTGAAGGTATTGCCAGGGTCTCTCCCAGGGACTGGGAGGGAGGTGGGCGATGAGGGGCCGTTCTGCTGTGGCACCTTTAGCTTCCTGGTAAACAGGACTTTGTACCAGAGCCTTAATAAACACTAGTTGGATGAATGCGTGAGTGCACATTTGAGTCCGAGTACTAAACAATGAATGCATCCTGAGAGTACTTCTGAATTGCACAGATAACCTTTAATACAAGCCAAGGAAGGAGAGCAGAAGAGCTTAGGATCAGAACACTGATACCAAGTTTGAAAAATCGAGGTAAAAATAAAACCTTCTGGTGTGAGATATTAAAGAATGAGTTTAACCCTTGGGACTGAACGCCAGGCAGCTACCTCCTCGGAGCTGTGCGAGGGAACTTCGGTTTCTCCAGAATCAAGAGGGTGTGCTCACATATGTCTTTGAAAACAAACAAAAAACCTAATTAATTAAACCTTTTATTTGGCACATGATACATATATGTTGCATGACTAAATTGAAAGAAGAATGAAGAAACAAATGTTTCCAGTTGAGACAACGCTACCTGCTCTTCCCTTAGCCTGTTAGATTAAAACCAGCCCGCCACAGCAGCCACGTCTGAGGGCCTGCCTGAAAGGAACTCCCAGGTCTGGCTGGACACAACGCCCCTCTGGACTTGGCAGGGAGCGGGAGAGAATGGCCTACAGACTCCTCCGTGCCTGAAGCAGGTCATTTCTACAGTAGGGCTTGTGTATTATCTGCCTTCTCTCTGTTCCGCTCCATTTGAGGATAGGAGCGTGATTGGCAGGAAGAAAAAACTCCAGAAAACTTGCAGGCACACCCAGTGAATGGATGACACTCCCAATAACTGAGACAGGTAGATACGTGTAGACACAAACAAAGACCAACCAAATGAGAACGGCGGAGGCTGCTTGTTCAGAGCCTGCTGCAGCAAACAGGCGGCCGCCATCCCTTGCACTTGGCAGAAACTCAGGGCAGAGAGAGGAGTGGATGAGGGCCACAGGGAGAAAGGGAAGGCTCCCGGTGTGCTCTGACTGGGGGCTGCTGACCTGGGGAAGGAGGAGGCGGCTAACTAGCAGTCAGGTGTCCTATGTCATTGGCTAGTGGTGCACATTGGCTTTCTCTGATTGGTCCTAAGTTGGAAGCTGTCAGTTATTTAAGGAGTCCTGGCCATTGTGGCCTGTTGCTGTAGGGGTTATTGTTTGGCTTCCTGGGTTGTTGCTAGACACAGCAGTCTGACTTCCCACAAGTTTTCCACATAGCAGGCTGGGTTCCAGGGCTGTTTATTAAAGACAGGGGCTTAGCCCTGGCTGCTGTGGCTCAGCAGATTGAGCAGTGGCCTGCAAACTGAAAGGTTCCTGGTTTGATTCCCTGTCAGGGCACATGCCTGTGTTGTGGGCTAGGTGCCCAGTGGGGGGCGTGTGAGAGCCCTCCCACTGATGCCTCTCTGCCTCTTTTTCTCCCTCCCTCCCCCTCTCTCTAAAAAAGAAAAGAAAGAAAATGTGTAAAAAAACACATAAAATAAAAACAAAGGCAAGGGCTTGGTTTCCTAGGCAGGCCGCCGCACGACACCTGTCAGAGTCCTATGTGTGCACATGCCCTGGTCATGCCCACTCCGATGTTGAGTCTCTCACGCAGCATCTGGCACGGGCAGCAGCGTCCTGGAGGGGCAGGTCATCGCGAGTGCAGAAAAAGTGCAAGAGGGCGTGTACACTCACGTATTGGTTGTTTTTCTTAGGAAGCAGCCGTGAAGAGCTTCACGAGAGAGAGAACTGATTAAGCAAAGAGTAAATAGACGTGCCGGGGCCGAGCTGCGTGAATCTAATCAGCGGTGATGGGAGGCCTGGGGTTAAGTGCCCTCGCAGCGTGCTGCAAATTGCCCCTTCAATATTTTGAAAATTGAAAAGCATGACGAGAACTCAGTTCACACTGAGCCTCCTCAGCCTGCCCCCATCTCATCCCCTCAGGTAAGGAAAAAAAAAAAAAAAAAACAATCGAGTCTGTTGCTGCAATAAGGCCCGAGGGGTCATTATTCTGAGCCTGATTTCCTAAGGATAACCAGGTAACAACCCAGAAGTGGCTCCAGACTGTTGCTCGCCGAGGAGTGCTCTCGTTTGCTTTTTTTTTTTTCCACTGGAGCCAATTACTTAAGGCAAAACTATCTTTCACATTAAAAACCCATGGGCAGCTTGTGAGCATTGAATAACTTGCACACAGGGTCCATTTTCAGCCTCTATTATAGAAAACTGCCAACATGACTCGCTCGCTAGTTACGGAGGAAAAAAACCTTGGCCTGATTCTACATTTCACGCACAGACACCCGATGCTAAAAAGCATTCTTAAAAGGCAGTCTCGCCTCCCCAATCACCGCAGCCTCCAAGGGCTCTGTGAAATGGATGGGGGCACAGGGGGCGGGTGTAGCACTAAATGAACCCCAGACACTAACAGAATGAGTGTCTCCCTGAACTGAGCGAGGCAGGCGAGGAGGAAAGACCATCTCAGTGCCAGCGATGGTCCATTTTCTCTCCTTGCAGAGGCAGCCAGTTGGTCACAGTCAAGCCTCAGCTCCCCGGGGAAGAGCAGCGAGTACGGGCGGAGATCTGGCTGGAAGGAGACGGGGCCCTGGGCCGCCCAGACCCGCAGACCTGGAGCGAAGGAACCAGCTCCGCCCGCCTTCACTGCTTCCGTCTCCAAACCGCACGCGCACAGCCCGTTGTGGCGGTGACTCGAGTTCACAAGCCCCGTCGCAAGGCGGTGGGGCGGTCCTTGATTTCTTCATTTGTTTTTAAGTATCTGACCTTCTGCTTCGCACAGCAACTGCTGGGCACGTTCCTTCCAGAGAAGGAAAAATGACAACGAATGAACCGGAGCTGGGGCTGTCCTTTCCCAGCTCCCATCACTGGCCCATACTGTGTGGGGGTGTGTTTCACTGGGAGGCAGGTCTGTCCTGTTGAGTCCACAGGTCTTCCACTCTGGAGGCGGTCGGAGCTCTGTGCCAGCTGCCCCTGCCGCAGGCTGGGCAGCTCGACCCAGGGACCGTGTGCACCTGGTCCCGGATGTGGTGCTTGTTGATTCTGGAAAATACCCCCCCCAAAAAATATACATAGACACTGCTTACCAAAACCCAAGAATTCACATGTAACTAAGGATTTTAAAGAAGTCCCTATGAGGCCCTGGCTGGTGTAGCTCAGTGGATTGAGCGTGGGCTGCGAACCAGGCATTGCAGGTTTGATTCCCAGCCAGGGCACATGCCTGGGTTGTAGGCCATGGCCCCCAGCAACCACACATTAAAGTTTCTCTCTCTCTCTTTCTCTCTCCCTCTCTCCCTTCCCTCTCTAAAAAAAATAATAAATAAAATCTTTTAAAAAATTATTTAAAAAAGAAGTCTCTATGAAACATAGTAATTTATTCCGTTTTCTCAATGGTTATTGAATGCCTGTTATGTACCGGGCACTGAGGTTTCAGAGATGCAAACGTCATTGTCCCCACCCCCAAGGAGGACTAGAAACTCGGTATCCAATCCCTATTCAGTCCATCCCCAAATCTTTCCAATCTGACCTTGTAATTTATCTCTCAAAATCACCCACTGAGATAGCAAGGACTCAGCCATCTTGCTAGGAAGGCAGAGTGCAGAGGTCAGTGTTGATTCTCACTTCCAGGACCTTCACCTAACCAACACTCTGAGTTCAACAGACCGGCTGGTACCCAACACCTTAAATGTTCTTCTGCTGTGCCAATGCATAAACCAGCTAGTTATTGCTGGTTCCTGCTCTCACCAGCTAGTTACGTGTGTATGAAGACTGGGTTATTCTCATGTCCCGGCCTCTTTATGGGGCTGCAAGTACATGAGGTAATTACATATTACAAAAGACAGCGAAAGATGCATGAAAAGTGAATTGCTGTTTCTATGAGTTCTAAGTTGAATGCTGTAGGACGGACATGAGTTGAAGAGAAGATGACCATTGTCTTTGGTTGAGTGAAACAAGACTGGTGGACTAAGAATAATCTCTGACTCTAGGAGATTAATATACACAGGTTGACTTCTAAGTAGCTTTCATTTCTCACTTCTCTTTCAAAGAAACCAAACTGGAAAATATAGGCGATGCAAGGTGAATTTAATTTACAACAAGAAACTCCAATATACAGAATCAACCTGAAAGAAGGATTCATGGTCCTACATCAAAAGACTGAGGAAAGAATCCATATTTTTATGTTCCAAATTAAAACAAATTAATGAAAACTACTTTTGGCTAAGATGGGTGAACAGGAACTTAGTACACATTCTATCTAAAAATGCAACAAAATATATTGAACAAAGTCTTGCAAGACATCAGGAAATGAAAGGAAATGATTTCTAAGGGACAGGAAGCAAACAAGGAAATATTGCGACCTTGTATCGCCCCAGCCAACTGCCTTGAAGAGGCTGAGACTGCAGCGTAAGGAGGGGAAGCCGGGCAGACCCCGGTAGGCTCCCTGGGTTAAGGGAGTGGGGCCACACATCCAGGGAGACCAAAGTAACTGGAGTTTGAGGCTCTGAATTTGGAGAGGAGAATGCCATGCAGAGAAAATTCTGAGTAGCTACAGAGGATCCCCGCCAGAATTCGGCTTAGCACAGGTAAGTATGCACAAGAAAATACCCACCTACAGCTGAGAAACAGCCCACTGGCAAGAACACAGTGTCTCTTTCTACCAGTCCGCCTGGAAAAGGTCGTAACCCAGAAGGTCTTGTCTCAGTAGTAGGTAATGATTAGCTTTAAACTCTAGTCAAGCCTAAAACATATTAGAAAGCCAACCTCCAAAAGGCCAAACTGGTTTCCAAATTATTTAACTACTTCCAAGAATAGAAGCCCAAAAAACATTTGTAATACAAAAATATCCAGAACCCGGTATGGTGGTAAGCAGAGAGCAGGGATCTCCACTAGCTCCTGATCCAGGTGTGGCCTGGTTAGAACACTTTTGATGGCCCCTTTATCCCTCCCGCCCTCCGACAGCGCCGCCTTTTCAGAACACCTACCCCACTGCCATAGGCAACACTGATCCGTTGCTGGCCGCCTTCATTGTGAGTGAATCTGAAACTGCTCTTCCATCTTTGTGTTACTAATTCCAAGGCCAAGGTCCCAGAGAAGAGCCAAGGATTGGCCGAGACTGGGTCACGTTGTCACACACCAGGGGAGAGGAAAAGGAAATATCTGATTCCCTCCAGCTTTCATAATGGGAGGCGGGGTCAACTCTCACTCTCCAAGGGGCCTCTCCCCAAATAAGACCGAGCTTTATATGCTGGGCAGCTGAGCAATGACCAATGTTCACTAGAGTGACTACATATTATTTTTTAATCTTCAAATCTAATCTTAATCTGTTGTCTCTTTTTATGATCCATAGTAACTCTCTGATAAGGATTCAAACTCTTCTTTCTTGACCATCTATTTATTTCATTTATTCTTCTTAGGTGCATTTACTTTACATTTTAACAGCTCTGAACATGCTATGTCTTACAGTCCACGAAAAGTATAAATCAATTCATTAAAATTGATGTCTTATAATCAATTAAAATTAAAGTTGCTAAAAGTTTTTTTTAGAGATGCATGAAAAGGACAGCTCTTACAAATGATCTTACTAAGATGTTAGATTCAATAAAATGTGGTAACAGCTTTTCTTCCCTATCAAGAAACTTGTCACGCTGAACTGTCGTTATCCTTCATTAGACTGTAAGCTCTATAAACAGTCTATTTATGGTGGTATGCCTATTACCTAACTCGGTGCTTAGCATAGGGAGATCTGTCCAGAAGGCATTCAGCCAGGTGCTATGAAAAGTAGAAACATTCATTGAAGAAGATACAAGATACAAGAAATGCTGTACATAGGAAAACGGTGTCTCAGTCCCCTTCAAAGGAGGCACATTGGGACCTCACATAGTTCTCCCAATCGCCATCAGCTGCCCTGTCATATTTTCTCAAATATCATCGAGGGTCTGAAATCTCTTCTCTTTCACAGGTGATTTTAGTTTTAGGAAAAGCCAGCCGTTGCAGGGCACCAAATCTGGGCTGTAGTGGGACTGAGTCACCTGGGTGATTTGATGTTTTGACAAAAAACTCTGCACCAGACAGGTACATGAGTGGGCGTTGTCGTGCTGAAGCTGCCAGTCCCCAGTTGCCCATAGCTGCAGCCTTCTGAATCATCTGAATAGTTTCTGTGGAGGAAGTTCAAGCTTAACATAAAATTTGATGCAGATTCATTGCTCTACTTGCTCAGCCATTTTGAATGTGACAGCCACACAGTACGCATGATCACTCAATGGCATCTACCGCCCCCACTGACCAGTACAGTGAAGTCGTCATTGTTCACACATGTGCATTCTAGTCCTCTTTCATCAGCTGCCAGGTTACATCGATGTTGCTAAAGCCATTCTCATTATATTAACAACGGTTGGACTTTTTCTGGACAGACCTCACATAATAGATCTAGAACACATATGTTTAATGAATAAAGGAGTAATTTGGTAAATTAGAATGAACCTGCTAACTACATTTCTGTGTTCTATTTCTCATGTTCCACGAATGTCTGAGATGTAACTACCTCTAGAAAAGTATATTCTGTCAATGTTTTTGATCCCGGATGTCTGACTTACTCATTCAACAATTGTTGAACTCTAGCGAGCTCTCAAGCATTATACCAAGCACCTTACATGAATTATCTCATTTGATAACTATAACTACCATCGAGTCCTGCAGAGGCTCCAAAAAGTTTAATAAATTGCCAAAGGTCACACCCAGGCTGTGTTCAGTACAGCTGCAAGTGAGGGAGACATAATTGGAACACAGTTTATTTTCAGAATGTATGCCCTTAACTGAACACAGACTATATTTTGTAGATCCTCTAGTGTTTATAGACACGCTTCAGAGTAAAATTTTGTGCGAGTCCCAACTCGAGTCTAAGCTATGTCTACTGTGGATTCTGGCATCATCGGAAGGCTGTTTGGATGGGTCCAGTAAGAGTCTCTCCAGAGGATATCTTAGTGGAAGAAGTCTCATCCTCAAGGAAGAAGGGCCATAGCCCACAGGTTCAGGCTGGTGAAAATGATCCTGGGTAGAGGAAAAGTGCAATTTTGGGTATAGCATGATCTATGCCACTCAACTTTCCCTCCAGCCTCGCTGGAAATTCAGGCGAGGATCCTGGTATCGGAAGGGGACGTGGGACAGCACCAGTTACCAAGCTGACATCAGGCAGTACCATCGCCCTTGGCCCCGAGAGAGAGGCAACCTCAGCTCCAAGGGTCGGCACCTCCGGCAGCAGCTGTGATGTCTTGCACAGGCACCAACAGCAACACGGAGAGGAGAAAATGGCAGGAGTCACAGTGTAGCGGAGGGTTCCAGCTGAGAGGCCCGCCTGAGGCATTTCCCGAGTGTGCAATGCATGTGGGGCCCACGGGCACTCCCCTGTGGGTTCAGGCAGGGTGAATAGGTCCCGTTTCTGAGAGTTAATGAGTGCCCCTGGCTGAGCATGTTTGGTCAAGCTAATTGCACACGTGGGAAAATGACCAGGGAGTGTGCATTTCTTAGCTCATGTTCCCGCAGAGCATTCACAGATGGAGTTAGTAGCCACAGATAAAACAACATTGCATGTAAAAAGAGCTCCCACCGAGAGCACAGTTTTCACAACTTCGTGCCCGGTTAACATCTGGCTAAATCTCCCCCGTCTCTCTAACTTTTCTTACGTGAATCTTCATGGCATCTTTACTTCACAAAGTTGGGTGGGAAGTTGGTTTCCGTTAGCAGCATGTCACAGGGCTTTCTGGCCTCTGAAGGTGTCACAGGCTTCTCTCTCTGGGCATTCACTTTACCCTTGACAGCTAAGGTGGTTCCAGATTTCTGTCCACATCTCCCCGCTGGTATCCATCCCTCACCAGCAAACTAGACCATTCCTTGTAACGAACACAACCTGGATTTTCCTGTCCCCTGCCCTTCCTTCTGCTCTCCCTCCCTCCCTAGCACTCCTCCCTGCCCATCAAGTCTTACTCATCTTATAGTACCGTAAAGCTCCGAGTACTCCCAAAAGTCACCGATACAACTAGTGCAATTCTGATCCAGATCTTGACCCTGTTCTTTATGGATCTTGATTCTGAAACTTAGAGGAAGAGTGTAAATAGCTGAGACAATTATGAGGAAGGATGAGATGACGGAACTACCACTCCAGATTTAAAGACACCGTCTAAAACAGACAGAAGACAGTGAGTGATGAGTTCGGGGATAGGGCCAGCAAGCCAATCGAAGAGGAAAAAAGCCTAGAAATAGACTCACGCTTGTATGGAAGCTTGATATATCGTGGAGCCGGCATTGCAGACCAAAGCACTTTTTGTTGGAATAAATGGTGCAGAGACTATAGGGCACCCGTGTAGAAAACATAAAATTAGATGTCTGCCTCATCCGGCACACAACACTCTAGATTAAGACATAAATCTGAAAGAAAATAATAGCTACTTCAATAAGAACTTGCATGTTCTTTTTCTAATGTTCATAGCAATCATAGGAAACGAATATTATTAGTCCACTGTTAGTGGAGAGTGAACTAATTTGCTCAAAGTCAGACAGCCGACAAGTGACTGGGTGACAATTTATTAAAGTGTTAAGTATGCCACTGTGCAATATTGCTTCTCCTTTAAATAGTCTTTCAATTGTTTGATTTTAACAAGTGAATTTGAGTAAGTAGCACCCTATCATTTAGCTAGATAGCTAGCTACCTACCTACCTACATTCCCACTTTCATCTTCTGTTTGTTTGTCTTGTTCATTTATTTTGTCAAAGTCAAAGACCATGTCTTGCTTTGTGGCATGTCTTCCAGGGACCTGACATGCGGTCTTAATAATAAATCTTCCTCGCATCTTCATGCTCACCTTGATCATCCAAAAGCCGGGTCTCAGGAGTCAGCAGAGAAAAGACAACAAAGGGGCTTTTTAGTCTTGACCCTCTTCTCGCTCCTTTTTCCTATTCTGTCATGCGATTGGTGCCTTAGAGAAAGACTTGAAGAGATCGTGTTGGGAAATGCCGACCCAGAGAAGCATCTGTCACGAAGGGTGGCCCCGCTTCCACCGGCAGAGCCAGGAGGGCTCTTCCCATATTCCCTTGGTCCTCTCGCCACCGGCCCTCAGTCCAACTCTGATCCGAGTCAGAATATCGCAGGGCTAGTTTGCCTCTCACATCTTTTCTTTCTTAGAGTCATGAGGTTACAGGTTTGCCTGTGGCAATAAAATTAAAATTGATAATAATTTAAAGAAGATAGAGGTTTATTTATCTCTCGTAACATATTGGATTTATTGGAATGACTTACTGGCTACAGGTATTGAGGATCCCTGCTCCTTCTCTCTTGTTAACCTGCCATCCTGAAATCAGCTCCTGCCTCCAAGTCGAAGGCGGCTGCTCCAGCTCCTGCCATCGGGTTCACAGTCCGACCAGCAGGAAGAGCCAAAAACCAGGTAGACGGTCCGCAGCCATTTGTCCGTTAATCTGAGGGGTAAAGAATGTTTGGGGAACAGCTAACACCTGACCTCATGGAATCATTCAGATCTGAGTCACTGCCACTTATGCAGGTGTGCTGGCTGTCACTCTTCCCTTCTCCATCTTTCATAGAAAAGGCTTGTCTTTGTCCAGCCCTCGAAGCATTCGTCATTGAAAGGCAAAGACAGATATGTAAGTAAAAATGCCACTACAGCGTGACAGATGCCAATGCACAGAGGGAGAAACAGCTAAGCCAGCACAGGTGGCGGGGAATGGAGTGGTCGGTACAGCCTCGCAGAGGGACGACAGCGGCACTGGGAGCAGAGGACAGTCCTGGCGAAGGTGGCGGCGTATTCCAAACCCATGGAGGAAGGAAAATGTGTCACACAATTCCTGAACCACCAGGGGCGTCCCTCCAGCTGGAGGGAGAGTGCCAGAAGGGGAATAGCAGGAGGTGAGGTTGGAGATGGAAGCTTGGAGTCAGACCCCGCAGGGCTCCACCTTTAGTGGGGACCGAGAACGGACTTTCAAGGGTAAACTCGGGAGAATGTGAGCTTTACTTTGAGGCGGAATGCACAAGGCATTATGATTAGAGACACTGGATACAGATCAGCAGTGTACAAACATACTTGCCGTTTACTTTGATCACCCAGACCTCAAATCTTCTTTCTATTTTTGAGGACTCCTACACTGTATGGATCCAAGGCCAACTTCCGCAAGGAAAGCAAAAAAAAAAAAAAAAAAAGCCGGGTCCCTTCTCAACCTCTCTCGCTCATATATGCTGGCATGTAATCTGTGCTCAGTCCATCAGATCCACATGCCTTGCACTTCAGGCCGAAAGTCACCGAGAGGGTGACCGCCTGTCCCGGCATGCCTGGGACTGCCCTGTTTTTAAACTGAAAGGCCTACGTCTCAGCAGACCTCTCAGTCCCGGTCAACCTGGGACAGTTGAGTCCCTCTAGCAGGGGCCACACAGAAAAGACAGTAAGAACTTCTACCGATGCACAAACTACGAAGCCGTTGCTATGGAGACCATAGGTGAGAAACACAGGGCCCTGGTCAATGGTGACAGCGGCGGAAGAGGGGAGGAGATACCTTCTCCTGGTATGTAGGAGGGAGTCTGAGCAGAACTTAATGAGGCATGATTTATGGGGAGAAGGGGATGGCAGAGAGGCGAGAGCCAGGCACGGGTGGGAAAAGGTGCCATTTAGCACACAGAGAGACGCCAAGTTCAAAGCCTTGGCCGTGCTACATTCAGAGGCTGGGAACAACATCTAAGGGAAGATTTCACAGGCCTTCGTCACTGTTGCTGGGGCGCTCAGAAGGCAGCGGGAGAAAGGGCACACGCAGCGTGGCACCTGCTGTACAGTCCAGGAACACGTTGTTGGCCGTGGCTGGCTGCTGCGTCCTTCTTGTCGGCGTGGACAGACCACGCAGCCGTCTGCACGCAGCGCACCCCGCAAGGTGGGGCCGTTGACTGAGTGGTTTGTTCCTGAGCTCAGCTCGCCAGCCATCTCCACCTTCCAGCTACCCTTTTCCCTCATGAGTCCATTCACTAGTTGTTAAGCACAGAAACCTTTTCAGAGGAGAAAACGTTCTTCTGTTAGCTGGGTCCCCCTTCAATGTCTGCCCATGAGGACATTGTGTCCCTGTCGTGAACCTGGTAAATGTGGGTGGTGTCTAGAGGTGGCATAGATTCTGATTCAAACCACAGTTCCTGTATCTGTACATCTTTAAACACATCACTTCCCCTAAGCACAGAAGAATTATACGTCAAAAAAACTAGGTTGAAATGACATTATTATTTTTAAAACTGGGCCAAGAAGAGATCAAAGTAAAGAAAGCAGAAGTATTACTATTATTATTATTTTAATCGTGGGTAGTTTGGGAAAAACTGTTTAAAGGAGAACAAAGAAAAGAGTAGAATTAGGAATAGGAAACATTTTCCCTTTTTTTACTCTGTTTTCATAAGTAAAGACCAACGGGGAAATACTAGTCAATTACTGATATGGAAAAGGAGTTAATAAAATAAATGGAGATTTTCTTGGAAAGCAATAAATTTAGTAACTGCTAGCTATTGTGCACCTAGGACTCACTAAACACACAAAAACTCAAACTTATTATAAGTTTTAAATTTTATTATTTGGTTTATTTACTTAGTCTCATAAAATTTAAGTAAATGGGTACATGCAGCAATTGACAAATACAATAAAGAGTAACATAAAAAAAAACAGAAAGAGCAGATGAAAGTTTTTAGTGTTGCCCTCCATACCTTGACCTAGTATCACACTTTCCCCTGAGTCTATATAAAAATAATCATTTTAGAAATGAACCTAGAAGACTAGTATAAGGGGCAGAACATACGCACTGGTCCTATGTCCCTAACAACCTATGTCTCTCTCCTTTTTTTTAAATATTTTTTAAAAGATTTTATTCATTTATTTGTAGAGAGGGAAGGGAGGGAGATAGAGATAGAGAGAGAGAAACATCAATGTACAGTTGCAGGGGGTCATGGCCCGCAACCCAGGCATGTGCCCTGACTGGGAATCGAACCTGCGATGCCTCTCTCCTTTTTAAAGCAACTCAAGTACTTGGTACTTTAGTAAAGAGTGCCCCCCCACAACAAGGACCCCCAAAGTTTGGGAGAGAAGGGAGGTGTCTTCCTCCCTCCTGAGGCTTTCCTCACAAAGCAGACTTAGAAACGTCCAAACTCAGAGTGCCAAGAAAGTTTTCCACTTTCTTCTGGGATAAAGAAAACAACTGAGAGCAAAAGACAACGGAGAGGAACTTGCTCCGTCAAAGGTTTTCTGCCCTCTGTTCTCCGAGAGCCGCAGCACTGTCCCCAGGCAGATGCGAAAGTAGAGGCAGGCCTGGGAAGCATGCAGGCTGGGGACGGGTTGCTGACGCCTGAGGCAAGCGAGGAGGCTCAGACAGGGTGGCAGAGGAGTGCGTGCCTGGTGAAGAGGCCCTCAGTGGTCCTGTGGATCCCCTGGGTGGGCCAATATCCTTAGCACACCCTGACCCCACCCCCACCCCCACCCCCACACGGAACACTGCCCCTTGTGGAGCCCCGAGGAACTGCAACGTCTCCATCTGGGACTTGATGGCTGTGGGTATTTGCACGCAGGAGGGACGCCCAAGGACCCACAAGGGAGCTTTAGTTTGAGGAAGAAGAGTCCTGGTGGGTCAGCAGCAGCACGAGGGAAGAGAAAAGGGGAAGAGGGAGAAATGGGAGGAAAAGAAAACTCTGATGTAAGGTAGGGAGAAGCAGCACAAGGGCAGGACTGTACGTGGGGAGCCAATTCAAAAGAGGAGGAAGAGCGAGACTCAGTCTGGGGTTTAGAGGAGAGGGGAAGTGGGAGGAATGCGGGAAAGTGGGTGTGTCTCTCCCTTTGCCCTGCGCCACGCACCCTCCTCTCAGATCTCTCATTCTGCATCTTTACTCCGAAAGGCAAGTTGGACCATTGAAACGTGGCAGAATTATAGCTCCAGCAATTTCTTTTTTTTTAACAGTTGCTTATTTTTTCTCCATAGATACTCAACATCCTATAAACAAAGGTAAATGAAAATCAAGAGGCTATCACAGACCCCAAATGCCCCGTGAGTGCTTCTCGGAGACACAGCACCAGGGAGAGCTGATGGCTGCCCCCGGTGTCCGGTGAGCATGCAGGCGGAGCGGCCTGGTTCCGGTCACGAGGAGACCGCCGCGTCCACCAGCAGAAAAGCCCCCGAGCCCTCTCCCCCTGTGGATCACATGACTGCGTGACTGTCCTGTGGTCCTACTGAACCAGGCCCCAGACCTATCCGTGGGTTCCTGATCCGCTGAATCCATCCATCGCCACCACAGTCATGCAAATGCCGTCGCTATTTTCAGCAGCGCGCTAATGAATTATATTTAACTACATTAAGAAATGATGATTTGGAAAGGCTGCAATTATGATATTTGAAATATAAATTGTACCCAGCAGATATTAAATGCAGGCTTTGCATTTCCCCTCGCATGTGGAGCCTCACAAATACTCCTTCATCCCCTGAAGGAAAATGGGCAAACAGGCTGATCAAATAACTCACTCAAAGCAATGAAAACTTCCCATTACTCTATGGAAGGAGGTATGAAGTGTTCCAAAACACTCGTCTTTAATAAGGACGTCGTAACACCTGCCAGCCGAGGTTCAGGAGTTAAATGAGACAGCAGCGGAGCGATTAAGAAGTAATGAAAACAATGTTTTTCCAATAAGACAGAAAAGGCCTCATTTATCCTGGAAAAGAAAGTCATGAATGTCAGTCTCAAAAAACTGCATAGTGAGCACAGGCTGCGAACCAAAGCGCCGCAGGTTCGATTCCCAGTCAGGGCACATGCCTGGGTTGCAGCAGGCCATGGCCCTCAGCAGCCACACATTGATGTTTCTCTCTCTCTCCCTCTTTCTCCCTCCCTTCCCTCTCTAAAAATAAATAAATAAAATCTTTAAAAAAAATCGCATAAGCGAATTCCTTAATCTGTCTCTCTCTCTGTCCCTCTGTCTCTCTCACCCTTTCTCTTTCTCTCTCCACATGTTTCCCATCGGTTCCATTTCCCTGCATGGACCTGACTAATAAACACAGTTCCTTGTTCAGCCAGCACAAGTGGTGCTCTGACATCTGAGCAGAGGACAGGAGAATTGGAGGGGGATGGAGAGAACAATTATTGAGGTACCTTCTGCGCTGTCACCTTCTGTGCAGCAGGAATATGTGACGTGAGTTTTCCTCCAGTCAGTCAGGTACTCCAGAAAACACCTGGGCTCCCCACGTCTTTCCCAGCCCCACCACCACCCCAGACAGACTGCACACAGATGCCGGCCAGACAGAGGACCCGGCGCTGTGAGCTGAGGAAGTAGCAGCAACTGACTAGGAAGCGGACCAGCAGCACTTGCGGATGAATGAGGACCACGGGCCCTTCCCCCTCCTTCTTCTGGCTACATATACACCCAGCAGGAGCCACAGGAAAGTGATGTGCACCAGCTCTAGGCCCCTACCCGCCCCACCCAAGCTGCTGTCCCACAGAGGTTCTCAGCCCGGGCTGCCCGTTGGAATCAGCTGAGAGGTTAGGGAAAAATGTATTGCTGTTTGGTGCCCAGTCTGCAATCGCTCGGGGTGGGGGAGAGCCAACAGCTCCCAGCTGCAGCCAGGGCTGAGAGCCCTCTCTCTCACTAGTGCCATGGACAGGTTACCCCTCCAAGATGAAGGAATAAAAGCAACTTTGGGGCTGGTCTAGAGTGAACAAGACCGTGTCTTGAATCCCAGAATTAGGCTGTTCCCAGGAACCTCTCGAGGACAGACAGTTATGAAATCTGGCTAATGCGTTATCATAGGACTCATTACCCCAGGAGTCCTAGAGGGACGGAAAGTTATGAAATCAAGCTAAGATGGCACAAGGCTCATTACCCAATAGAATAGCATCCTGGGGCTGAAGTTATTGGCAAGAATTAACCTGAGAAAGGAGGGTTCACATGCACACCCTAATGAGCCGAAACATCTCAACAAACTGATTCCAAAGGTGACGTTTCAGATGCTGTCCCAGGCGTCAAACGTGCCATTCATTCTACAGATATTCTTCTAAAAACCCTGTGGCTGATCGCTTGGTTCCCCGAGGGGAGCAGGGTTACAGCCAATAAATGCCAAGTGCCATTCGGGTTCTGCAGGCCGGAGAGTTACTCCAGGGCCAGTGGCTCCTGCTGTCCCTGCACTTCCCTGGACCTCCAACGGCTGGTGGCCCAGGAAGCCACGTGAATGAACATCTGGCTCATGCCCCACCCCTCCCCCGTCTGTCCCTGGGTGTCTGTCTTCTGCCCCAGCTCCTCACCCCTCCACCCTGGCAGTGAGAAGATGCTTACCGCACCTATGTTTTCCTTCCGAGGCTCGCTTGGAAATACGAAGCATCAGGTGAAGGTCCTTGGTATTTTACTTTTTTTTTTTTTCCGGCTGAGCACCCCGCCTGCAGGTGTAGACACAGGGAGGATTACGAGGGATGAAGAAGGCATGTCATATGGCTCTGCCTTGCCTTTTCTCCTTTGACCCTGACTTGGTAATGACTTTCTGAGCAGTTTTCCCCTTGCCCGATGCCTTTGCGATGTTTTCCTGGCTTTGCTATGGTGGCAGTGAGCATAATGATGGCTGCGGAAGCAGTCAGTAAGCCCATCCTTAATTAGCAAGCTAATTAGGGCCCTGAGTGCCTGCTACCAAAAGGTCTTCACACCTAAGTGTGACAAGAATATGCCGTGTGTTTGCATGTACATATGCATGTGCCACACCTTTACAGACAAAAAAGAACCCTTCGGAGCAGAAGTTGTGTCTTCAGTCTGTGTTTTAAATGGAATAATGCTTCCTATTACCTAAATCGTCGTGTAATCACTTCAATGTAAATGGAGCGTCGTTACTTTTCAAATAACATATTTTAAGTAGTATTAGGCAAAGCCAGCAGTAATATTTGGCAACATTTTTGTTATTTATTACCATGTGCTAGGAACTGCAAAGTGCTTCACACACACTGTTAGATTTTGTTTTCACACAAAAACCCTTGAGGTAGCTTTTCATTTCACAGATAAGGAAGTGAGACCCAGAGGAGATGAGCAACCCGCTGTAAAGAGAAGGCAGGGGAGCAAGAGAGGACACGGGCGAAAACGTGTCTGACGCCCTGAACCAGGGCTTTAACCGGCCCCTTCCTACAAAACCAGCCCTAAGCAAACGCCGGACGTGCATCTTCAGATGGGTTTTGGAGAAGGTGGCTGCAGGAACATCACCGACAAGCCTAGTTTAACATTTTCTTGAGACAATGTCACGTTCACAGCCGCCCCGGAACCCTGGAAATATTCCTCGAGGAAATATCCCCAGCAAGATTCATAGAATGTGTCTCTGCCCAGAATTTTGGGAAATCGTTTCAGTAGCCCCTGAGCTTCCGGCAGGACCAGACCCACATGCTTCGCAGATGGGCCGCCCACCCGCCTGTCTGAAGACCATCCAAAGACATTCCCTGGCTCCTCTCAGTAACCAAGCCCAGTACCGAAGAGCACTCGCACCTGGGCCGTTTCTGCGTCTACCCCTCCTTCTTCCATGTTCCATGCACACTAAGAAGTTGGTCGGCATCATTTCTTAATAATTACTTTTCATGGATTTGAAGGCAGCCACGGAATTTCTCTTTATTCTTGAATAGCCTTAGTTCTTTTAGCTTTGCTGTTAAGCGTTAACACTCACAAGTTTTGACTAAGGTTTGTGGTTCTGTTCCCCGAGTCTCCCCACACCTGGTTCCATCTGGCTGACCCTAAATGTATGAAGTAGAGGGAGACAGCACCAGACAGGAAAGTCAGGTCTGATCGTGGAGAACCTTCAACACCGTGCTAAAGGCAGAAGGGAACCCCTGAGGCTTCCTGAGCCGGGAAGAGTCCTGGTCAAGCCGTAGAATGATGACCTCCCGTCCACTAGTCCAGGAAAAAATGGTCATGGGGCCTGGACCGGGTGACCCCCCGGGGAATGGGAGGGAGGAGACTCAGAGGGGCACTGTCAGAGCACCACCCTCCCCGCCCTGGCATTCCACGCCACAACGACAAACAGTGGCATTTCTGCAAGTCATTTTCTCTCCGCCCTGGTGGCATTCACACCCCAGCAACGCTGTGCTCTTTGTGATTCACTGTGTCTCCACGCCAGCCCTTCAGCTGCTGCTGGCTGCCCTCCCTCCACCCCCCACCCGAAGAGCTTCATCTCCACGCCTTCTGTGTTCGCGCAGGGCTCTGACACCCACTGCTTCCAGTAAATGTTTTTAAATGACATTGAACTATCCGCCCCGGTACATCAGTGAAGCGTCCCCACTTGACCTCTGGAGACATCCCATTCCAGGCCAGCAAGAAAGCTCTGCTGTGCTGTTAATGCATGAATAACCACCATCATCATGAAAATAAGCTCCCCGTCAGTGGCATTTTTCAGGTACAGGTGCAGAGACTTCAGCAACGGCAGAGTACACTGGGGCACCATGGCAACCGGTGTGTCGGCCCTGGTACCCTCTGCAGTGCGGGAATGGTTAGCTCTCCATTCATTTTGATTGGCAACAAAAACGCAAAGCGTTTTGTCCTACCTTGTCCTCTCAGACAATGTTTGGCAGGTCCCAGAGTAGAAAGGAGGCTTGTCTTTCTGCCTGGGAGAGTTAGGATGGAGGTTGCAGCCCAAATTGGCTCGGATGCCTTTAGTCCATCTGCAGAGGCACCTTCCACTGGCACCTTCAGCAGGGCCTGGCTGGATGCGTGTGCTGGCTGTGTTTTCACATAGGTTGCTTGAACTTGATTTCTAATCACTTGTAGAGATCTTCCCCCTAGCTGTGGGGCCCCACATTGCATGGGCCTATGAAATAACGTGCATTTTGTAGTTACTATTGCAGCCCTTGTGTAAGAAACGATTTTACTGTTTCCAGAGGTGTTCTGGGAGAGACAAAAACTCAACTAAAACCATGTTAAACAAAACTGGGTATATAAAGGCTTATATAACGAGAGATTCAAATAATATGGTTCTATTCTCTCTGTCTCTCTCTAACATTTGGCCTAATTTTCTCCTATTCGTTATGGTCTGTACAAGTTCAGAAGTTCGCCAGAGGCAGTCCTAGGCTTGGAGCCTCAGATTGTCAATGCCATAGCAAAAAGAGAGCATCTTTCTGCCAGCGTGTGCCTAGAAAACCCCAGGGATGGGCTCTGATTGGCCAGTCCTGAGTCTCATGTCCATCTCCAGTGGAAACTATAAGTTACCAAGCAAGTCAGCTGCCTACCGCTCTGGCCAGAGGAGTTGGTGCTATGATTAGCAGGCCCAGAAAGACAAGGAGGGATATTACAAGAAGAAAGGAGGGGAAGATGGTGGTCACATGGAAACAATAAGTCAAACCAAAGATGCAGGGGGGAAAAATTCTCTCAACTGGCTAGCACTCAGGTCCACAGACTTTCCAGTTTTCAAGTCCAGTGACCGTAACAGTGCAGAGTTGTCCAAATCCAGGGTGCGCCATCCACACTGTATTCTATGTAAAGGCCAGCTAGGGAGGCCTTTCCCAAGAATGCTGTGGGAACTCATCCCCAGAGTTGTGCAACCCCAGGGTTCTGTGTGGTCCCTCCTTGAGCAAAGAGAAGGGAAGTGGTGAGGGTCAGGGGCTGAAATCAGACAGCCAGCAACCAATGCCTCAGCAGAACTGGGGTCTGGAGGAAACCAAATGTCTGGGAGATAGGAAGTCATCAGGGAATACATAGGCTACACGGGCAGGGAAGCAATAACGGCAACAGAAGCATGAAAGGGCAGCCTGGCTGGGACAGATACTGTTGGCTCCCCAGCATCCTCTCAACTTCTGGTTGTGCACGAATATCTGTGAATGGGCCTCCTACTAGCCTGAGCCGCCTGGCCAAGCAGCTCAGCGGTGAATGCAGCAGAGCCCTCGGCAGTGAGCCAGCTAATCTTCAGCTGGGACACAATACCACAGCCCTACCAGCTACTGACCACCTCCCGTGTCCATTCTAATCGGCTAGTGCCTCTCCCAACCAGTTATCAACTATTTTTACTCTCTCCTGGGTGTGGGTGTCTTGCCTCCATGGATCTGGGCTCTGTGTCAAAGAGTCATGCCCTGCCTCTTTCTTTTCAGGAGCCCGGTGCTCCTTCTCCAATCAGATGACATCCCTAAGGAACCGTGTTGCTCACGGCTCCCAAAAGCATGGACTCTGAACCCTTCTAAAGAGACCATACCCCGCCCTGGCTAGTGTAGCTCAGAGGATTGAGCGTGGGCTATGAACCAAAGGGTTGCTGGTTTGATTCTCAGTCAGGGCACATGCCTGAGTTGGGGGCCAGGTCACCAGTGGGGGCCACGTGAGAAGCAACCACACATTGATGTTTCTCTCCCTCTCTTTCTCTCTCCCTTCCCCTTTCTCTAAAAATAAATAAATAAAATCTAAAAAAGAGAGAGACCATACTCTATTCTATAGCGCATTGGCCTTTTCTGTGAATGCAAAAGGAGCTATGGTTACCAGCCTGGAAAGGCTTGTTCCTACCACTGGATGTTGTCTATTAACCACATCACTGTCTATTGTCCGCACCACAGAATGAAGACCTTTCTCTTTGTCCCTGTCCCTTAAGGGGAAGTGGGAGTGAAATGTGACCATGAGTGGGAAGAAGAGTCCAAAAAGAGTCTTTGGAGCACTGGCTGGCATAGCTCAGTGAACTGAGCGCAGGCTGCAAACCAAAGTGTCGCAGGTTCAATTCCCAGTCAGGGTACATGCCTGGGTTGCAGGCCATGACCCCCAGCAACCGCACATTGATGTTTCTCTCTCTATCTCCCTCCCTTCCCTCTCTAAAAATAAATAAATAAAATCTTTTTTAAAAAAGTCTTTGGGAAAGGCTTCCATGCATGGAGGTAAGGCGAGAAGAAGAGCCATGAGCTGACTTCCTTGCAGCTGTACCGCCAGTCCCATCTGTGAGTAAACCTCAGACGAAGTTTGGATCAAAAACCTCTCCTGGACTCTACTCCTTCTCTCAGTCTCTTAGCATTTGAAGGAATTGTGTGTTTAACTAGGCTTTGGCTCCTTAATTCATTTGAAAGCCTCTAACTTTCTTTTACTAACCTAAGAGGGTGCTGGGGGAGCATTGCATTGGTGTTTGTTGGATTGGAATGAGCAACCCACTCCCCATGAGGCCACCAAAGGCCATTGGCCCAGTCTCTTCTAATTTGATGCCTTCAGCAAGTGAGTTTGGTGCCTCTAAATGTCATACCTTAGGTGATACCTCCCAACCCGCCCCAAAAATTCTGGTTGTCCCAAGTCTCAAAGTTAACCCCTATAACTGCCTAGGTTAAGCTCATTCTATTGAGCACGGAGGCAAATTTCCCAAGTCTCCTAGGATTGGTGTTTGGCACAGCTATTATTTCTTCTCTCTCAGCCCTTCTCCAAGCCCCTCACCCTGTCCAAGCTGACGCTGGGGTGTGTGGCACACACCAGAGGGGGACCTCCTTCTTGCCTGTGTTCACAGTCCTATCTTCCTACCTGGGACATATAGCTGACTATACTGTGGAAAACAGAGCTTAGTGGCTGAACCCAGGCTCTGGATTGAGACAGCCTGTGTCTGAATAACAGCTCTGCCTCTGACCAACTATGTGAATTTAGTCCAGTTTCTTAATCTCCATGACCCAGTGTCCACATCTTTAAAATTAAGAAGATAATAGTGCCTATCTCTTAGGTTTCTTGTGAAGATTAAATGAATCCATGCACTCAAAAGAGTGGTATTTAGTAAATTATATGTTAGGTGTATTTTACCACAATAAAAGTAAACAAAAATGTTTCAAGTTATGTTACATTTTATCAATTTTCTTCTGCATCCGCTGAGATGGTGATTTTTTTTTCTCTTTCACTCTGAAACACATAATGACATGCACTGATTGATTCAGAATATGAAACCAACTTTCTATTCTTGAAGAAAGTCAATTTGTTCATGGGATGTTATCTTTTTGATTGATTGCTCAGTTTGGTTTGCCAATATATTATTTTATTCAGATTTGCACGTCTGTGTTTATGAAAAACTTTGGCCCTTGATTTTTTTTCTTGTACAGTCCTTGTCGTGTCTTTGGATTAAAATTAGGTTGGTCTCATAAAATGAGCTGGGGAAGGATTTCTCTTTTTTTCTCTCTCTCTCTCTTTTGAAAGATTTTTTTATAATATTGCTGTTATTTCTTCCTTAAAATTTGAAGAGAATTTTCCAGGGACTTACTATGGACAAGGCAGTATAGAAACCTATCCAAATTTTCCTCACCATGCAGCCTCACTGATCAGTGTCGCCATCAACCTGCTCACATGCGACTGTCTCCCTCCAACTCATACTAGGGAGGAAGTTCATCTCACTCCCCCAAAAAGCAAAAACAATAAACAAAAATCTACTTCCAAGCCAGAAACCTCAGATGAATTTTGAAAGAGCACCACCCCTCAGTGTGCCGTTGGTCCAGTCCAAAGGAAGCCATCGTGTCCATGGCCACACCACCCTGAACGCACCCCATCTCGTCAGAGGAAGCCACGGTGCATGGCCATCAGCTTCCAGATCCTTTCGTGTCTTGGGGGACTCGCTAGGGGCCAGGTGGCTCCCTTCTTGCCTTACACCTCTGCCCCCCTCCAGGGCCAGCGTGCCCACCTTCTCCCCCGGGTGTCAACAGCTTACCCAAACCGTAAGGCTCTCCCATAGCGGGTATGGGAGGTTGGATGAAGCTAAACTAGGTGCCCGCATGAAATGTAAAACTAACACTTCCCCATATCTGCTCTCAAGTCCCAACAAGCGTCTCCCGGAATGCTGCAGGTGCATCCCTCTAGCAGGGCTGGGGGTGCTGGGACCACCTGGTGCTTATTTCTGAGACTTTGTCCGTGGTTTCTACCTCCCCTCCAAGAAAAAAAGAAAAGATATTCCAGAAGAGCCACTAGCTCACTGGGACATCTTTGGTTATAAATGTGAATCAAAGATTATTTTGCCAAAATAAATAATGAATGAGTGTTTTAATTTAATTTCATTTGATAAATTGATAGAAGCCAGGAACAGGAACAGGGCGTTATGAGTCCAGCACCCACTAAGTGGCAACAACGGTGATGGTATGACAGATTTTCTCTGTTTCTCACCATGCGTTTTCCATTTGTGAGATCGGTCTGCGTGTACAATCGTGTCACTGCCTTTATTTTTCTGACTTACAGTATGATTTTAGTATTTCCCAGGTAATGATAAATGCTTATTAATACCGTTTTAATGACTCCATTGTACTGTGGAGGTAGTATAATATTCTTAAAGGTTCCCAATATTGGATAATTTCAATTGTTTGACCCCATAATAATCTTTGTCATCTACCTGGCACCTTGTCCTTAAGTCTCAGAACTCAACGACATCATTAAAGTCTTTGAAGTGCCAATATCACCCTTTCAACAGAGCCGAGGAATCGGATTACAGCTCTCTCGCAGTCTCTCACACATTTTTTTTTCCTTGTAGCACATTTTTCCTGCTTTACATATTTTCTTCTCTTGCAATTTTTCAAAAGCAGCTTTGCACTGATTTTAAATGGATAGCTCAGTGGCAAGGTATTCTTGTGCTATAGTCCAATCATCTTTATGGACATTTTGGAATTATGTCAGATTTTAAACAAGAGCTATTTGGGAGATTTATGAAGGGCTGGGTACTGCTGCGTGGACAACTTTGTTTGGGAATAAGAAGAAAGTGCAATATTTGAAAATGAAGCCAATGTTCCCTCCCACCCTAATAGCCAGGGCTGTCTGATAGACTTCCCTTCCAAGCTCCATAAAGACATTCTCACTGGTGCAGGACCACTTGCGTGTGCAGGAGACAGTAACTCGGGCATCTGCCAGGGGAAAGGTGCGGGCTAAGAAACTGCTTTCCCTCGCACTCCGCAGCGGGGCTAAATCCAGCACGCGGAAATGTGCTGAGACGCGCTTTCCGGAGACGGGGAAGTCAGCCACAGGCCTTCGCAGTGTCTTTCTGTGGCCGGACAGTGGGGAGACCACCTCACGTGACTGTGTGCCTGCAATCCCGCTGAGCGCAGCACCCACCCTCACACATGCCTGCAAGGTTGGGAAGGGGTTGAGAGGCTGTAGAATCCTCGCCCTGAACCATTTGACAAAAGTCAGTGAGGGTTTACTGTGAGCCAAGGTCTGTGCTAAGTGAGAGCCACTGAAATGATTAAGACACCCGCCCTGCCCTCAATAAGCTTGCAGTCTCGTGGCAGAGACAAACATGGAAGCAAAGAACTGCAAAGGAGTGTAAATGGTGGCGTGAGCGGGAGGCACAAAGAGCAAGGAATCCCTGGCTGGTGTAGCTCAGTGGATTGAGCACGGACTTCGAACCAAAGTGTCACAGGTTCGATTCCCAGTCAGGGCACATGCCTGGGTTGCAGGCCATGACCCCCAGCAACCACACATTGATATTTCTCTCCCTCTCTCTCTCTCTCTCTCTTTCTCTCTCTCTCTCTCTCTCTCTCTCTCTCTCTCCCCCCCATCCCTCTCTAAAAAAATAAATAAATAAATAAAATCTTTAAAAAAAAAAGAGCAGAGGAATCAACAGAAGCAATGATCTCTGATCTCTGCTTAGCTGAGGCACTGAACAGGGAACAGGGAAAGAGACACTTGATCGGCATCTTAAAGCGTGAGTAGGAATCAGACAGATCGAAGAGGAAGGTGAGGGAGTCCAGGAAGAGAATATAACAACAATAGAGTTTGTTGAGCATTTTACCATGTACCAGGATCTACGCTTTCCCCACACATTATCTCGTTTAGTCCTGACAACATTTGTCCCCATATTTGAATGAGTCAAAACACAGAGAGAAACTAAGTGACTTGCCCAACGTCATAACTGTAGTGCATTAAATAGCAAGATACATTCAGGTAACTAACTATCACTGTTTCGATCCTGCTGGGGTGTGGGGCCTGGTAAACGTGGGGCCTGAGAACAGAGGCTGAAAGGAGGAAGGGCCGGGTCTCAGAGGGCCTTGAATGTCATGCTAAGAGACTGAATTCAAACATTTAAACTTTTGTAAAGGCACATCGGATAGCTGCGGTCAGAACTGGAGTAGTCGGGAAGCTAACCTGCTGAGACTGTTCCTGGAGACCGTTCAGATAGTCCTGGGAAGAATGGACGGGCCTGGAGCTGAGGGCGAGGAAAAGAGGGCGAAACTGAGAGACGATGGGGTGGTAGTTCCGTATCTCTCTCTCTCGTTCTTCAAACTGTGTGCTCCTAATCCCTCGGTAAGGTCCACACACAATCAGTAAAAACTACCTCCGACCTACTTCCCAAAAATGGGGACAGGAAATGGGGAAGAAGAACGTGTGGGGACTCTTGTGACCTCAATTCCTGACAGAGCATCTGCGAAGGTGTCATAACTTCCATAAGGGCTTTCCGCTGCTGAGGAGGATGCTCGATTCCCCCAGACAAACCAGGCAGGAGATCCAGCTCTCAGGCTTGTGGTCCCCACGCCCGTGGTCCCATCAACCCCGCAGCACACACGTCAACCCAAGAATGCAATGTGGTTCTGAAACACCCTCCTGCATTTTTTTTTTTTTGCATTCTCCCTTCCTAGACCTGCCAAAGAACAGAAGTACAAAATTGCACAGGATGAGATAAATGGCAGAAGACTTTCGTGAAGGGTTTTATCAATATAGAGCAGAGGTGAGTACGGTAAAACAGTATTTCGGTGGCTTGGCTGGTGTTCTATCAGGAGATCACAGCTGCTGCACGTGAACTGTGGCCTACATTCTGCAGGTGCTTCTTCAAGAATAACTAGGTCTCCGCCGTGTTAGAAATTCCTTGGATGTGTATCACTTCTCTTTCTTTGGCTGAAGTGTAAGTATAAGGGAGCTCTGTGATTAATGGATTCAAAAGAGAGGAAAGTGTCATAATTAGGTTTTATGGAGCTATGGATTTTGCATTAAGTGGTTTACTATAAAAAGTTAGAAACATTGATCTGAGACATTAGACCATTCTGATTAAATTTGTGGTGCATTGGGAAAGCTTGGGCCAGTTATAGGATTAAGGGTCCACTGTGGTGATGTAATTCCACCAAAAATATGGCCTGTCTGGCAATTACTTTGAAATTCTTGACCTAGGCCCTACCACACTCTTCAAGTCTTTGAAAATGTTGTCCACTGAGAGAAACCGGCACCCTTACCTTTCTGTAAGTGCAGTAGGATTCAAGACTTCATTTAATTTCAAATTCATAGAGCAGCTTATAGTTTTAAATCTTGTTTTTGTAAGATTTTCCCATAAAATAGAGTTTTGAATGTCCCACTGTGGGCAGCGAAAGGGCATCGGCGTTAGACTTCAGTTCAGCAACCTCAGTACTTCTTCAGTTCTGGCTAAGAAAGAATTCAGAGCCAAGACTCCAGCTGTAGGAGAAAGTTTAGTTAGAAAGTCACAGAGGTAGGAGAAGTGAGCCATAGAAGAAATGGGCTCAGTACATGAGTAGCAGATGCCAGGGAAGGGCCCTTGGGTTAGGAGGTGGTATGGGGGTGGGGGGGGGAATGAGAGAGAGAGAGAGAGAGAGAGAGGTGCTCTGAGAGATGAAACAGGGAGGAAAGGAGCAGACAGGCTCTGGAAAAAGAGAAAGCTCGAGCAGCTTCCCTGCCTTAAAGGCTTTTATCTGGAAGTCTCAGGGGAGGGTCTCCATAGAATATTATCAGCTTCCCAGATGTGCCCCCTCAGGGTCCACTGATTGGTCGGCGCCAGGGCAGGGGTCATTAGCCATCACAGCTGGTCCTGATGTCAGCCATGGCGTCACTCCACCGGGTTCTGCTGCCTCTCTGGGCCTGGAGCTGAAACACAGCTGAGGACTAGATGTCGTCTCCAGGGGTTAATGCATCAAGGAGTGGTCGTGCAAGGGCTTGTGGTTGTGCCCATTGCTAGGCACCAGGGACTCCCCGCCCTGGTGGCCTCTGCCCCTGGCCTATTGTTTTTACACTGCGCATGCCTGTCCACCGACCTACCACACTAGAAGAGTTTTAAAAGATGATTGGGATAGTCCTACGATGGAATGTGATATGAACATTTTAAATTACATTTTTTAAGTCTGCTGATTTAGTTACGAAATGCTCATGGCACAATTTCTAATGTTTTTGTTTTATAAAATAGTTTACAAGCCACTCTGCTAAAATACCTACTTCCTTAACACAAATTAATTCATATCTGATTGAGAGACAAGAAGATGAGGATGCTGTTCCTAATAAACCGGAAGTGGGGTTGCTTCTCCTATCATTTTCCTGGGCAGCTTTTTTCCCCAGACAATCAAGAACAAACTTTCTCAGCATTCAGGCAAAAGTCTTGGACCTTAAGAAGATCTTAAGACCAAAGCTTTAAATCACTTCAGTGCAATCCTGGGCTGGTTTCATGACTTCAAAAACCACAACATTTATTTTAAGCCTATTTGGGGAAGCTACAAATTGCAGATGAAAAAGCTGCAAAGACATTTCCTCTGTTTAAAAAAAAAACAACGAAGAAGAAGAACTTACTCTGGCTATATGCTTTATGCTTATGAGACTGGTCGCTATCGGAAATGAAGGGCACAATCCCCCCAGGTTTTAGATGGCAGATGCCCGACACTGGGTTAATACACCAACACGCGGGTCTCACCAGGCCACTCTTTTATTGGCTTATTTTCGCTTCCATCTCTGGTTATAAAGTGCTGTTGATTTTAAGGGATCTGTTCCTTAAAATCTTGTTGTCCCCATAAGTTATGTCATTCTCAGTCCACACTTTTGCAGAAGACGAGATTTTCACAAACATGCAGGTGGAAGTATTGCCAAAATTCCTATACACAAAATGTTTTATACCAATAAAAAAACGTATTAATCACATTATTTTGTAATCAAATCTTCGCTCTTCTGAAAAGGCTTCCCATCACCACCACTGCCTGCATCTGCAGCCCCCTCCAGAGTTGATCACATTTCCACTCGCCGAACTCTGAGCTGCCCGAAAGGAGAACAACTCAGCTGTGTCCTGTGAGTCCCAGCCCTTGACTGTGCACAGCCACTGATGCCACCGTACGCGACTGTCTGAGCAGCGAGACAAGCGCTCCCGGTGTCGGACTGTGCCCGTCCTGCTGTTCACCACCTCCCTGGTGTTCACTCGGCCGGATGTGCCCAGTGACACAGGTCCCATATATGGATGAACTGACAGCCTTTTCCATGTCCGTGCCACCCCAAGCACTGGCAGGATCAGGAAATGCTGTTTCTGTTTCGGGTGTAAGAAAGCTGGCCTGCGGACAGGCCCACAGGCTAGAGAAACCCATACGAAGCTGGGCCTGGCCTTCGGTCAGCTGACTCTCAGGCTATCGCGCTTTCCTCTCAGGCCAACCACTCCCCCGTCTCCACTTCCCAGTCTGTAGGCCTTATCTGTTTTAAACCTTTGATCACAGGCCTATACCCCAGATTCAGTTTTCTGCTGGACGCTATAGTGATTTATGCGCCTGGCATGCCAGTCCGCATACACACCGCCAGCCCGCTTTGTTCTCATACTGCTTTTAGACTGGACATCTTCCATATGCGATGCACACATTTTTATAAAACTGCAGAGAGGTTTAAAGAATATGTGTGCGACACACACACGGCCTCATTGGTGTTAGCCAGCAGTCCCTGCCAGCCTTCCATTGAACTCCATTCTGACTCTTTTTTTTTTAGTTTTTTTAAAAGATTTTATTTATTTGTTTTTAGAGAGGGTATGGAGGGAGAAAGAGAGAGAGAGAAACATCAATGTGCGATTGCTGGGGGTCATGGCCTGCAACCCAAGTATGTGCCCTGACTGGGAATCGAACCTGCGATGCTTTGGTTTGCAGCCTGCGCTCAATCCACTGAGCTACGCCAGCCAGGGCATCCCATGCTGACTCTTGACAGCCTCTCCCACAGACCTGAGATCGCTGGGCTCCTGGATTTTTGCAACTGCTCCTGCTCACCACAGACTTCCTACCTGAGTCTCTGCATGCACGGTCAGTCCCCTCTCTGCTGTCTGGACAGCATCCTCACTTGGTTGAGACTCGCCCAACTTTTCGATCTCACTCAGGCACCCCCTCTGAAGGAGAGCCTTCTACTGCATCTGCCATCACACCTACTTCCCCAGCTACGGGTTCTCGTAACACACGATCTCCCTCGGATGTGTTGTCATCGGTGTAATTTTTCATAAATGTGTGTGATTATTGGAAGAATATCCAACATCCTGATGGCAAAGACTGGCAGCTTTTGTGCTGAGCTCAGAATTTTGTGCGGGCACCTCGCTGCTGGGCCCGTCCCCGACTTTCCTGCTTCTTACGCACTTTGTGTTTCGTGCCCCAACAAACTGGTGCCTTCTCTGGTGCTAGCCTCTGCGCCCAGATCCGTTTTGACCATGCTCTTCTTACATAATGTCCGAGACTCAGTTCCTTTGGCTTTCCACTGTTATTATGCAATAGTTTCTCGATGGACGTGCTGGTGAGGTGCGTGAGCAAGGGAGACGGGGGAGAGAAGCAACCTATAGGCCTGTGATTAGGTCTCACCCTTTTAGGGGAGCCTGTGCCCTGGTCTGTGCCCTTCACACGGGATCCTCAGTTTTGTTTCATTTTGTTTCTCCCCCGCCCCTCCCCTTGGTTCACACAGGAAGGTTAGAGAGGGTGTGTCAGTTACTCTTCTGCAAAATCCCAGTAGATTAGACTCCGGTAAAAATCATTTCTCTGGAGAACAGGCCTTCTTAATAAGAACAGAATCTTCTGGGTATATTTCAAAATGGCTATTTTCCCCTTCCCTCTTCTGAAACCACAATGGGTATCTTTTTTCCTTCCTCTGATCTCCAGGATGAAAATGCCGCAGGGCCCCTGGAAGTGAAACCTGTGAACATGGAGGGCTCCTCCAGCGCCCCAGCCTGGACCCTCTGGAGTGTGTGACGCGCAGACCTGCCCATCCCTGAGTCTTCAGAAAGTCATCAGTTGGAATTAGGTTTTCCTACCCCGGCACCGGTTCCTGCAGAATTTTGTGCTCCTGGGCTTCTGGTCTGATACGTTTTGATTCTCTCTGCCTGCCTCTCTCTTCAATTTTGGGAACAGTGGTTTGTCCTATAATTTTATTTCTCTGATAGATGGAACAAAAATCGTTGATTTTCAGGTTGTGGAGGTTTTGTTCTTGTCCTGAGTTCCTAACATGCTGAACCAGAAACGAGAGCCTCGTTTTGTCCGAACTCCATCCCCCGTGGGAAATACTTTTGCACCTTCTCTGGGGCACAGTGTTCACAGAGGACAAATACCACACAGCTCAGGACGAAAGCTCCTGTACCGATAAGGTTCAAAACAGGCTATCTGTCCTTTTATATATGCAGTCACTCCAAGTTCATATTTTAATAAGGCTAAATTTTTAATGCAGAGCTCTGTCAGATGCCCTTCAAATAATTGGAGATAAATATTTGCATAGAAATAGTTCCATGTGTGATAAGGACTTTATGTGTAAGCCTTATAAGAGGCTTATTTTAATGAGAGCAAAAACGAAGAAAAGTAAGACGGATGGTGGTACACTTGTCTGCACCTCTGTGACTGAGTCACTCAACATTTTTTGTAACATTCACCGCCTCAGAACATGGTTAGGCTCTGTAGGAAATTACTGAGGAGTTTACTATCTAATCAGAAAGGCAAAACTAACGGGAACAATTGCGTGCAGGCATTAATCACAAGGAGAACCAGATTACTCACAGAAAGAACAAAGTCTGAAGACTGAGAACACAAAAAATTCAGGACAAAGCTGGGGTCTTTCCTGAATCGCTGGGGGCAATGAAGTCAAGGGAAACTGTGATGGGATTATACTTTCCAAACACCAGCCCCTGTTCTCCCTGCACTTTTCTTCCTCTTGAGGGTCCCCCGCCACACCCCTCCCACCCACATCCCAGGGAAGCTCTTCGGTGCTCATTGCCTCGGAGGAAAGGTGTGACCTTGCGGAAAGGGAGGATGACAAAGAATCCTTTATCCTTTGGGCTCCAGAGGCAGATGCCCTTAGGGAAATAGAAAAGCTTGGACGAAATGCCTGTGAAGGGTAAGAGAGGACATTTTTTGCCTCCCAAACTAGAAAGATTCCCAGAATTTGAGGAACATAAGAGAGAGACAGAACACACATGCGTGAGTGCAGTGTGTGCATCAGCATCTCTGTGTCGTGAGTCAGTCGACAACAGGAAGGAAACACTAACCGGTCCCAGATGACCAGGTCTTGTGCCTTGCTCCTGGTTAAGGTTTCAGGGAAGCAGAAAACCTTACCAGAGCGTTGATGAAACCCAAAGGTAGAACAAGCTTGCACTCTTGGTCTAGATAGAGCCCCCCCAAAGAAATAAGACCCTTGAGAAAGAATGCACCTGCCCAAAAATCAACAGCTGAGGACCCAATGGATGATGCGTGTCTCTGTGAGCAGGTGGCATAGAAGACCAGGCACTCCCCGTTCCCATCTTGCCTTGGCGCTACCCAAACCTGCCTGTGTCTCCACCCAGAAAGGGAATGAAAGACTCGGTTTAACTGTTTCCCCTCATCCCAGAAGAATAAGACCTGCATTAGGCTAAGTTGAATTACAGGAAAGTACAAAGTGTGTTTGTGGTCATAAGTTTGGAGTCACCCCTGCTATTGGCTAATTGAGAAAGTCTGGTCCATCAGACATGTGCGGAATATTTACTATGTGTCAGGTACTAAGCTAAGCACCTTTCTCTCCTTAATGTTCACCACAACCTG
This sequence comes from Phyllostomus discolor, assembly GCF_004126475.2. Lineage (NCBI taxonomy): Eukaryota > Metazoa > Chordata > Mammalia > Chiroptera > Phyllostomidae > Phyllostomus > Phyllostomus discolor. The sequence goes on along the minus strand of NC_040913.2, from coordinate 6,280,714 downwards.
TAACATAACAGAAATCAAGACCTCCAGCAATGGCCAGGCAACAAAGCCTGTGATCTTCACCTTTTTTCTATTCTCCTACTGCAGGGAAAAATACGCTAATAAAATGCCCTGTTCCTGCCCTCACTGAGTGTCCGGTCCAGAAGGAGCAGGAGGAGAGAGAGGGCTTCCAAGGAGACCAACCAGGCCTGTTGGGAGATCAGATGCCAGAGCAAACAATCTGGATCGTCTTTTATCTTGATGAGAAGGGAATCTCGGCTGCAGATGGGAAGACAACCGGGTATAGATCTTCTCCTTTAAAAGAAGGACTGTATGGCTCCTGGAGCCAGAGTCTGGGGCAAGCCTGGGCCGTGTGGCACAGCAGCTGTGTGGCCCTGGACCAGTAACCAGTTCAGTGGACCTTCGCTGTCTTTCCCTGTGTAACAGGAACAACAACACCCATCTTACAGAGTCATTAAGAAGTAAATGGGATCACGTGGATAAAACATCCAGCCTAATAGCTGGTTAGTGGTCAATACACAGTAGCTCCTCTCACTTCCTTTCCCCACGAAGCATCCTCAGGAGCCACCCCCCACCTCGCGTCACCCCCCAGTGAAAGGACTCCTGGTTTGAGATGCCAGGTGAACTCTCCACGGCGAAGGTTAACCCAAGCCCCTCCTGCTCTGAGTGTCAGGCAGACAGAGCCCACCTCCGAACCGGAGTTGCCTTGGGTGGTCTGGAACCTTTTGAAGCTGCCTCGGCTGAAAGAGGGATTCCACGCTGGACCCGCCAAGTCTGGTTGTGATTGAACAGGACTCTGAGCCCAAAGCGGCGTCCATACTCTACTTCCTGCTGACACCACTGTCCGCATAGGCCTCAGAGGCCACAGCTCCGACCTCAGTGAACACGTATGACGTTCCCTTAAGGGAAAACACACTGTAGACTTCACGCCAGGAAGGACAGAAAGATCAATAAGGCACGGTCTCTGCCCTCCAGGAGTGCCCAATCTGGAGCAGGAAAGGGATATACAGAAATACCCGACGCAAAGCAGACTGATAAATCACACAGCAGAGAAGGAGGGTGAACAAGCCATAGGTTTACGCCGACTGGAGAGGAAGTTAGGGAAGTTCCCTTGGAGGAGCTGGAATTGGAAGTCGGCCTTGAAGACTGGCTATGGCTGCGCCCAGGTAATAATATGTGGAGGGTGAAAGCAGAGAATGGAGGAAAAGAAATTTCAAAGCAGAGGGAGTAGCGTAAGCAATGGCAGATGGGTTAGAAAGCCCGTACTCTGCCCAGGGACAAGGCGCGGCCAAAGTTAACGTGTAGGAGGAAGTGATCGTGGGTGGACAACACACGGAGGAGTTTGATTGCCAGCTGAGAGTCCACGTTACGTGAGGTGGAGCGGCAGCAGACTGGTTTGTGAATGGCTAAAGCAAAACTGGGTGAGGGGGGACAGATCTAGTGTTTATCACGTGTTGTCACTAGAGGGATGAAGTATATCTTTCTTTTTTTAAGATTTTATTTCTTTATTTTTAGTGAGAGGGAGATGGAGGGCAAAAGAGAGGGAGAGAAGCACCGAAATGAGCGGGGAGCTGGCGCACGACCCAGGCACGTGCCCTGAGCAGGAGCCAAACCAGTGACCTTTCGGCCTACGGGCTGACGCGCAGCCCGCTGAGCCACACCGGCCAGGGCAAGTGCATCTTTCGGACTAATCACGTGCTGGGCAAGGAGTATCCTTGGGGTAAAACTGGTTTCTGCCTCTGAGCTTAACTGCTTTCCTAATCCAAACCCAGTGATTGTCTGCCAATTCTGGGCACAAAATAAAGTCACCTAAAGAACATTGCCCACAACAAAAACAACAACAAAAGAAAAAGAAAGGAAAAAAACCCTGCACTGTGTCCCATCCTCATAAATACTCAGTTACCTGGTCTGGAGGCACCTGGGGCACCGGTGTCCGCTTTCCCCGGACTGAGTCTCATGTTCAGGCAAAGCTAAACCCCACCACGTGTGCACCCTGAACCAACACCATCAGCATCACCTGGGGACTTGGTAGAACCAGGGGATCGGGCCCTACCCTGGACCTCCTGGACCAGAATTTGCACGTTGAGCAAAATCCTGAAGTGGTCTGTAAGCACCACCTCTGCGAACCACCGATGACGCGATGTACGCAGCTCCGACAACTCACTCCCCTCCGCTGCCAAACCCGATTTAGCCTGAAAAGGGACATAAAAGCCCAAAAGATCTAAACCGAACACTGTTACCGAATCACGTAATAGAAAGACGAACAAACTTTATCTCAAATTTGCCAGGTCAGGGTTTTACTACATGAAATCAGATGACTGAAGAGAAAAAAAACCACACACACACACACACACACACACACAAATTTTTTTTGTTTAAGTGGGAGGAATTCCTGACAGGACTAAGTCCTAAAATAGCCCGAGGCAGATGGGGCCGGCAGAAGCCGTCAGCGACTGGCAAGTGACCACGATGCAGCACGTGCCCCTGACTCAGCGGCTCAGGCTCACAAGATGGTGCACCACCACCCGGGAGCTGCCCCGGGGTCAGCCCCTTGCAGCTCTTGAAGGGCACAGCGTTTTTTTCTCCTCCACCTCTGCCACCCAAGGGACCCCCGTATCTATTGCCATGTTCACGTGCAAGCCCCTTGAGCTATGCTCAAGTGAAAAAACTGAAGACCAGCCCTGAGTTTGTGGTAGCCTGATGCACAGACCACAAAAAAGATGTAGCATAAACCTTTAACAGTTGGAAGCCGCTGTGGTGCGAAGGTTAGTGTGCTCCCAAATTCCTATGCTGAAACCTGAGCCCCCAGGGGATGGTAGTAGGTCCGTGAGTGGGGAGCCCTCATGAATAGAGTGTTCTGGCTCAAAGAGGGGCCACGGAGCTCCCAAGCCCCTTCTGCCACGCGAGGACTCAAGGAGAAGTCTGCAGCGCGGAAGAGGGCCCTCACCCCGCGACGCAGGCGCCCTGGTCTCAGACACGCAGCTCCAGAGCCGTGAGCAGCAAATGCCGCTGTGTAGAAGCCACCCCGCAGTGGCACTCAGTCTCAGCAACTCAAAGGGACTGAGGCAGGAGCCGTGACTAAGCACCGCCTCGGCTTCAGGATAGGACGATAAAACTGGAAAATTGTGCTTTGTGCTTGAAGAATAACCCTGATAAGGGGCCAGAAGCGCTCCAGGCCACTGAGAGCCGATGAGAGTTGGGAGACAAGGTTGCGGCAAGAAAACTCCACCTCGGGGAAGGCAGAGCAGACTGGCAGGTGCGCCCGCTGCGCCCTCCTCCCCAGCTGCAGCCTCCTCCCCCGCCTTCCATGCTCGTCCCCCCCGGAGAACCGGCAGAACCCCGGGCTCCGCATGGGAACCCACGTCACTGGGTCTTCAACGTAAGCCTGTGACCCCATCTGGCTGAATTAAGAAATGATCTTGACAACGTGGAGGCACCTAGAGGGTGTCTTGCACAGTGAAATGTCAGACAGAGAAAGACAAATACTATATAATTCCACTCATATGTGGAATCTAAACAAAAAAACAACAAAATAAATGAACAAACAAAACAGAGACTGACTCGCAGATACAGAGAACAAACGGACAGCTGCCAGGTGGGGGGAGGGTCGGGATGCTGGGTGGAAGAGGTGAAGGAATCAAGAGGTACACGCTGGCAGGGACAGTCAGTCACAGGGATGTGACGTGCCACGTGGGGAACACAGCAATAACATTGTGACACCTGTGTATGGTGTTGGGGGGCACTAGGCTTATCAAGGTGATTACCTTGTAAGTTATATAAATGTCTGACCATTACGCCGTACACCTGAAATCATATAACATAGAATGTCAACTGTAATTGCAAAATAATTTTTTCATGATCTTGAAATTCTCAAGCTACAGTTTGCAGCTGATTTCCTTCTCTGTTTATTGATCATGAAAAACCCCCGGATTGCTCCCCCATTTGCCACTCCCCCCCGGATGGAAAGGACGGTGATATCGAAAGGATCACCTCTCCTACCCAGAGAGAACTCTAAAACGAATGGCCTTCCAGTTTCCAAAACGTCACCTTGGAGGCAGAACTTCAACGCACAGCCAAATCCGCAGAGGCCTCAACCACAACAGGAGACTGCTCGGACCGAGTCAGGACCCCAGGGGGCCGCCACAGGAAAGGGAAGTGCAGTCTGCCCCTCACCGGGGACCCCCCACTCCTCAGCCACTGCCCCGACACCCAGCGCGACCACAGGGGCCCAGTGACTGATGCTGGTGTCTCAACATTTACTGTTAATACTTTAGGCTGAACTAAGTGAAACTGAGGTTTTTGTGGGTCAAAAACAGTCAGAGATGAGGAAGTTCAGATGGCTCAACCGGCTTACCGAGTCGACCAAAAGATGTTAAATCGGTGATGGTAGAAAAGGTTAGAGTGGAGTAAGATTGCTCATACTCTCTTGGAGGTAATATAAACATTTTTTGAAGTAATATATATTGATATAAGTGTCCTAGAGATAAATTTGTTTATATATATATATATATATATATATATAAAGGCTTAAATATTTTCACATTCTCTAATATAAAAATTCAACATTTATGATAATACAAAGATGTACTTGGCAACATTGTTTAAAATAATTACTTAACTGTCCAATGACACAAAAACACTATGTCACATTTATAAAACAGAACATTACATGCCCATTAGGACTGCACTTTTAAGGAACATTTAATGACCTAAGAAAACGTTCAAATATAATGTGGAGGATACAAAAGTGGACAAAGATACCCAAAATATAAACTCTGGAATATACAGTTCTGGTTGATTTTGATTGTTTTCATTTCTTTAAAATGTCTGTCTGGAATTACCTTTTTATAATTGGGAAAAGGGAATATAATATGGCCGTGTGCATTTTCAAAACAGAGTCACAGTTCTCTCTCCCACACAGAGCACAGGGGCGGAAGCCTGGACTACTTCCCCCCACACGTACAACTTATATACGTTACCTTGATATTACTATCATAGAATGCTCTCACCCAGGCAAATGCCTCAATTATCCACTATAGGAATTTTTCTTAAGCCACATCAACTCTTCCATAAAAAGGCATTGATGATTTGCACCCTCAGCTCATGTGAATCTCTTGTCTCAAAAATCCTCCCTGGCTGGTGTGGCTCAGTGGATTGAGCGCGGGCTGCAAACCAGGCATTGCAGGTTCGATTCCCAGTCAGGGCACATGCCTGGGTTGCAGGCCATGACCTCCAGCAACCGCACATTGATGTTTCTCTCTCTCTCTCTTTCTCCCTCCCTTCCCTCTCTAAAAATAAATAAATAAAATCTTAAAAAAAAAATCCTCACCTCGCTGTTCCCAACAGTCCAGAACCATCATATCACGATCCTTGTCCCATTATAATCCACCACACCCCTCCACAGACACACACACGTGGAAAGACCTGCCTTAAAGCCAATGTCCAATTTTCGGTACATTCTGCCCTTGCCCTCCCCCTCTGAGATATTGTCGTTCCTCCCCAGAGCAGCGAGCAATGAACTCAACTTTGTCCTATTAGCGGGTTGTGTTGGTGGTATATGGGGGTCCTGTATATGACAGAGTGATATTTGTGAAATCGTATTAGGTATTTTCTACGAACCAAGCACTGCACAATCAAAGGAGAGTCACTAGCATAAAACAAAACAAAACAACCAAAAAGATGACCAGTAATAAAAGGAACACTAAAGGGGGCAAGGGGGATGTAGGTTAGGGCGCTGCACTCTCCTGTGTTCACTAACATCCAGGCAGTGCGATGAGCAGGCAGGTGATGGGTTTGCTAACTGTGGTAGGTGGGACCCCAGGACGACCCCCAGCGACTTTCCCCTTCTTACAACCCCTCCCCCCCAAGAGAGCGGGGAGGACCTGTGACAGGATGAGAGCACTCCACTGTGACTACGTGATCAAGGTTCCCCTTAAAGGGATTTTCTCTGTCGACTCTGAGTTCATCAAAAGCGAGATGAGTCGGGCGGACCCGATCTAATGACGGGGGCCTCTGAAGGCAGAGACTTCTCTCAGGCTGACAGCAGAGGGGGCATCAGGAGAAGCCCACGCACTGAAGATAATGGGGCCCCTTTGAAGAGGAAGGGGCTCACGCGGGAGGGCATGCAGGTGGCCTCTGAGAGCTGGGCATGGTCCCCAGAGGACAGCCAGCGAGGGAACGGAAACCGCTTTCTGCAAGCATAAGGAACCGGACTCTGCCCTCTGTCCAAATGAGCGTGGAAGCAGATCCTTCCCCAGAGTCCCCAGGTAAGAATCCAGCCCGACCAGCGAGTCAGTTTCAGTCTCGTGAGACCCGAGCCTGCTAAGCCCGTGCAGACTTCTGCGCTACAGAACTGTAAGCTCATAAATGGGTGATGTGTTCAGTCTCTGAGTTTGTAGTAATTCCTTCTGCCACAACAGAAAACTTCTAACACCAAGTGATGCAAACACAAGATGGTTGTTTAATCACCACAGAACTCCCGAGGCTCAGATCGGACCCCGGCACGCAGGGATGCCCAAGGAGACCTGCCCAACAGCCTCTTACGAAGGAGTCTTGGCTGAAGCGGGAATGCAATCGCTGAGGCTGAGCAGAGCTTCCGGGAGAAGCGATGGGTGGCTGACGGTGGGGGATGGGTTCAAAACCAGGAGATGAAAAGGTAATAATGGAAATTTTAGGAGGTGCCTACATTTCACCTACACAACCCCATCTAGGTGGGATTGAGTTGGGGGTAAAGAAGACTGCCCAAGAGATGAGATACAGAATCAGCATTTGCAAACCCAGGACTCCAACCTGGCACTGAGTTTGACATGGGAGGTTCTGGTAGGCTGCTGCGGTCAACGGCACAAGAGGAAGGTGAAACCAGACAAAGAAGGGGTTGATGGAGGAGCAATCTAGCCAAACAGTTCTCCTCATTCTCCCTCGGGCACAATACACATCGCACACACTTGGTTTTGTTCTTGTGAAGTCTCCTTCCTCTAAGGTCCATCCCTGCTCTGCTCCATCACCTTCTTCCCCTTCCTCCAAGGACCACAATAAATCCTATCTCTCCCAGAAGTCTTCCTTTGCAACATTTCCTGAAGTCACCTTCCTATAAGACACCAAACTTTTGGTGTCTCTGGGCCACACTGGAAGAAGAAGAGTTGTCCTGGGCCACACATTACATACACAAACTCTAACAAAAACTGATGAATAAAAAAACCATTTCAGGTAAATTTACAATTCTGTGTTGGGCCATACTCAAAGCCATCCTGGGTCACATATGGCCCGTGAGCTGTGGGTTGGACACCCCTGTAGACTCAGCTTCCAATGAAAGACCCCCTAACCAGTAAGAGGCATTCCCTACTTGATTAATTCCAAGCCCAATGACCTCATTTCTTCAAGCAATCACCAACTCCATTTTGAGGCAGTTTTAATAGTTAAAGAGGTCCTCTTCACACCGAGCCAGAATCCATCATTTAATAACTGGGTGATGCCAGGCAAGTGACTTACCTTTCTGAGACCCACTTTCCTCATTTGCAAACAGGAATCAAATTCATACCTTCCTCAAAAGATAATTGGAAGCATTAACTAAAATGGTTCAAGTAAAAGGCTTCATAGCCTGTCTGACACAAAGTCAGGGCTTGAGAAATGGCGGCGGCTGTCACACCTTTGAAAGAAATGTTGTAACGCGTTTATTACCATGTCTTGTGCCCTGTAGACACTCAGTGAATGGCGGCTCTTATCAGCTCTGACAGCTGTCTGAAGCCACACGGTCCCTACTCTTGCCTTTTCACGTGGAACCTGCCACGCGAAAACAGTTGTGTGAGCTGCCTGAAATAGACTGTATCATCAATAAATATTGTTTCCTTTATTCCCCTAGTGTTCCCCTGTCCAAGTAAAAGTCATCTTCTTCCAGATGCTTTCTACCAGGATTCTAAGGGCCTCTCTGCAAATGAGCCCCTCTCCCAGATGCGACCGAATTCACAGGGAGTGTGTACAGAGAAGCCATAACCTGCCCTCACTTGGTAGCCGCAGTCTTCCAAACTTGACGCAAATTCTTTTCGCCTATAAAATCAGAGCATCAGATTGATTACTTAGATTTCCACTCACAGCTCTGTAACTTAATTTCATCCTCCAGGACTGTACAAAAATCTTATTCTCTTATCCATCACGTCTGCTGTTCTTTTTCGTTTTGTCATTTGCAAATTTGAGAGCACGCTTCCCAAGTCTCCATCATCATTTGGCAGTAATTTTGTTGATGTATCTCATCTCTTAATGGATTTTAAGATGTTTATGGGTAAAAAAAAATTTTCCATGCTTTATAATATCCTCTACAGCAGTAGCTTTTAAACTTGTATAACTGAAACCCATCGTGAGAAACACACGTAAGACTGCACCCCAACTGCAACCACACACACCATGCACACACATGCGTAATTTACATAAACATTTAGTAAAATCATTATTATAGTTATGATGCATTCTGATATTGTCCATTCAGTTGTACTTATAATTATTATTATTAATTGCGGACCACCTGCTTGATTTCACAACTCACTAATAGGTTGCGACCCACAGTTTGCCAACTGCTATTCTACAAAGAAGCTTTCAATTTTTTTTCATGAAAGCGGCAAAAAAAAAAAGTTCATGTGAACTCTGGGACAAGGGTAGGGTAGCAGTACTACCCAAAGAAAGCTTTTCTTTGTCTTTGAAACTTTTGAGAATGGGGTGCTCCACTGCCTAGGATACCTATGTTTCAACAGAAAGGTACGAGGACTCTTCCAACTTATTTTCTAGTAAAAATGATGATCCCAAGCCCTGGCTGGCATAGCTCAGTGGATTGAGCTTGGGCTACAAACCAAAGTGTCACAGGTTCGATTCCCAGTCAGGGCACATGCCTGGGTTGCAGGCCATAACCCCCAGCAACAGCACATTGATGTTTCTTTCTCTCCCTCTCTCTCTTCTTTCCCTCTCTAAAAATAAAAATAAATAAAATCTTTTAAAAAATGATCCCCAAAACTGTTTTTCTTACCCCACAGCTGGCCCTTTGGTGGTCCTGCAGAAACCCACTGCCAGACGGTACCCCAGTGTGGGAAGAAGAGCACCACAGTGGAAGAAACCGGGCTGGTCACATGGGCCATCCTCAGCAAAGACGGGTTGATCTATTGAAAAGCTATTTCCCTAACGAAAGGGGGATGCATGAGACAGGATGTACATTAAACCAGTGTTATTCAAGGGGTGGGGGGTGGTTCAGAGGGGAAGGAGAGATGGGATTACGGGATGATTAGTGGAAGGTAGACCTTTGTTAGGAGACGGTTCCCACGGGTCTCCCACATTTCTATACAGCTTGTGGGCAGAGGCACTGCTGTCACAACCACGCATCCCTGGAAGAACGCGCTTCCTTATGGAGAGAGCATCTCCCCTCGGAACGAAGGGCAGGTTTGTTTACCGACCAGTGTCACAGAGATCATTCCCTCCTCCCCTCCACAGTCAGGCGTGCTTCCAGCCCATCGTGAAGGACTCGGGCTCCCTAAGCTCAGGGCTCCTCTCGCCCCGCCCCACGCACCCCACCACGTGTGCACACGCTGCCTGGCGCTCTCCGTGTTCCCCTGTGGAAACGGAGGCTGGGGAAGCTGCAGCCAACGCTGGTGCTCTGGCTACTGCTGTTGCTGCGAATAACAAGCGGTCCTTTCCCTGGGACTCTGGAGCCTCATGTCCCCTGAAATGACAGCGGGCTGACCAGGGACGTTTGTGAGGAGGGTGAAGTCTCAGACCCTTCCCTGCCCTTGACAGTCTCATGTCACTGTTTCCAACTGGCAAGCCCATGTCTAAAAGTGATTAAGTTCACATTTTTTTTCACTTATTCATTTAATATATAAACATCTATTGCGTGACTAATCAATGCTGGGAAATTTCCAAGAGGCTGGGTGGAAGGGGACCCAGCACTAAGCAAAACCAGGTCTCATCGTAAAAAACAAAAGCCTTGGGACAGAACGACGTTTGGTGAGGGAAGGCAGAGACCGAGCGAGTGGCGGAATGAACACGCCGGAGGGAAAACGGCCCAGGACAACACTGCAGAGAGTGACTGGGGTCCAGGTGGAAGGAGGCACGGCGTGAGACGGGGTGACAGCGCAAGGCAGAGGCAGGGACACCTGAGCCGGGGTGTTCCTGACGAGGGAAACCAGCCGTGAGAGGGTCTCTGGGAGGAATATTCCAGAAATAGCTCCTCTGGATGCCCTACGGCACAAAGGAGAATGACGTCTTCAGGAAGAGAAAGACCGAAAGCCCAGGCAGGAGAAGAAGAAACAATGTTGACAGGGGCTGGAGACGTCAGCGGGGCCAGGCCCCTGCAGACTTGGGGAGCACGGAAGGGCTTCAAGATCATCACCTCCGCTCTGGGCTCCTGCCCGCTGTCCTCTGCGGACGTGACCGACTGCCCAGACACACACGCTCCTGATGGAGCCCCTAGATGCGTTCTCAATCGACGGCTGAGTGAGAACTGCCCACCGGCTTTAAAGTGTGGACCACAGAAACATCTTATGTTGTGAATGAGACCGCAAGGACCGGGATCAGCTCCAGGGGCTGAGGTTCCGGTGCCTGGCATCAAGGAGGAGGCCCAACCGGGCAGAATCTTTCCTTCCACACCAGCCAATGGGACAGGCTTCTTCTAGTTCAAGTTTAATGCCAGGATGTAGGCACTCCTCTCTGGCAGCAAAGACATGAAGAGTGGCTTCCAGGGGCTTATTTTAAACAGCTCCTAAAAATAAATAAATAATAATCATAAGGAGCTTCTGATGCTTCCGCAAGAGTCTCATTCGGCACTCACCAATGAGTGGTTTCCTAGAAGGGAAAAGGAGGAAATCGACCCAACTTCTTGTGATGAAGAAAGTCCTTAGATAATTATACCAATTCCTTACTTCTATAGAAAACTCAGACAACAGGTAAAACTCATCTAGTCAAACGAACCAAATTAGGTAGAACTCCAAAGAAAGTAAAACTGATTTAATCCACTAACTTAAACATTGGAATTCTGCAAGTTAAAAGTCTATAATGTCAGCCCTGGCTGGCGTAGCTCAGTGGATTGAGCGCGGGCTGGGAACCAAAGTGTCCCAGGTTCGATTCCCAGCCAGGGTACATTCCTGGGTTGCAGGCCATAACCCCCAGCAACCACACATTGATGTTTCTCTCTCTCTATCTCCCTCCCTTCCCTCTCTAAAATGAATAAATAAAATCTTTAAAAATAAATAAATAAGATCTGTTTTAAAAGTCTATAGTGTCAAAAGAGGCTTATTCTCTGTGGTATGGGAGAGCTGCTTGAGATAAGACTGACTCAGAATTTCCAAAGCAATTGCGCAGAACCTGACCCAAAGGATAGAATGTTCTGTGCTACCACTCGATCGAGCCAAGGGTACGATACGTGCAGTCTATGACTGTAATACGAGTTTTGCTTCCCTTTCCTTCAATAGAATTCTCACAATTTCATTGTTAGGGTGGTTTTCTTAGCCAACACATTTTTCATAGATAATTCACAGGTAAACTTGTGGGCCATCGTTATCACAAACACCGTAGTGTTGGTGTCTCCACTGATAAGGTTCTGTCGAAGCCCCGGGACCATTTAGTCACAAGGGATGGCATCTCTGGGAGACGGAGAACTACTACAGCAGGACGGAGCTGTTTGCATTATCTGGCACGAGCGAGCGGCAGGAGAAGGCTGCCGTCCGGGTCAGGACCAGAGCCCGTTCCAGGGAGCCATTCGGGTGGGGCAGACGTCTGGTCGACACGGTGTCCACAGACTCGGCAGGTTGGCTGCACACCACAACGGCTAGAGTCCCAATAAGAGTCAGTGAAGACAAACCAGGAGTTTGCTCACATGAGCTGGTCACACTCTTGATGTTTCCAGGTTTGGAGAAGGCATGGCTCTCAGGTCCAGAAAGATCTGAAAAGACTGGTGTTGGGAACCGGATTTCTGAGTCGCACTAGATCCCAGGCACACGGTGAGGGCAAAGCCAGACTGCCACCTACTGACACGCAGAAGGGGTGGCCTGGCCCCGCTCTGCCTGAGGTACAATGGCGGTGTGTTGTTGCAAGTGGTCCGCCAGACCCTGCCTGCGGCTTTTTAAGAACCCAGTGGAAATGAAGGAGTCATTGCTTTGAGACCTGGATTTTATTTACATATTTTTTAATGGTTGGGAAATAAAACTCTCCACCAAAATATATACAATAAATATCTGCTGATGGGTCAAAAGCCAAAGAGGAAGTTTGCATTTTGAGGCTGAGCAGGGCAAAGGTGACATCATTTCAAGCAGCTTCTGTTCCCTCAGGGCATGGGCAGAGAGAGAGCAGGCTTGCACCCTTTCACAGAACACGTCTTGAAGGCAGGAGTCGTATCGTATTATATTCATATTTCCTTTTTTCCTAGGACTGACCTCTTTCCTAGTACCTATGAAAGGTGAATCGCAGTTTGCTAAAAGAGTGTGAAATTGTTAAATGACCATTTCAAAGATCAGAATAAAATTTAAAAAACCAAATCAGTTGCTCACAAACATCAACCAAGGTTACCCTGGGCTTGAATCCGTCCCTAATAGCTGTGGACTTCGGGCAGCTCACTAAACCTCTGTGCATTTCAGTTTATAATGTTTACAATGAAGATGACGTGACCTTGCTTGTGGGGTTAATATGGGGATCACATGGCATCATGCATAGGACATGCTTACCACAGTGCGGGGCACACAGCATGTCTTCAGTAATCAGAAGGTTTTGAAAACATAATCCCTGACTGGCGTAGCTCAGTGGATTGAGCACAGACTGCAAATCAAAGTGTCACAGGTTCGATTCCCAGCCATGGGTTCCCAGCCATTCCCAGGGTGCATGCCTGGGTTGCAGGCCGTGACCCCCAGCAACCACACACTGATGTCTCTCTCTCTCTCTCTCTCCCCCTCCCTTCCCTCTCTAAGAATAAATAAATAAAATCTTTAATAAAAAGAAAGAAGAAGGTTTTGAAAACGTAAAACAGGCTGAGGGTTCTGTGTGATGTCTCCTCTGACCCTGGGCCTGATCGCCTGCCCCAGGGGCTCCGGCCTCACCTTCCTGGACCCTTAAACAGGAGCACACACCAGACAGCCATTGCACAGCAGGCCGGGGAGGCAGGGAGATGAATTGAAGACTTTTATTATTGTTCTTTTCAGTTACAAAACTGCAGGAAAACAGTTCCTGTCGGCGAGCGGGCCCCTCGCTGGAAGGCAGAGACGCAGGTGGGAGGAAGGTTGCCCATTAATCACGAGGAAGCGGGGAAGGAAATTGAGACAGGAAACGCGAACACAAAAATGTCCTTAGTCTGGGTCGGTCTGAAAGCACGGGCACCGAGCCGGCTACCCAACGCCGCCGCCCCGCCCCCCTCCCCCACAACAAAGCCGGTGTAGAGGAAACACCGCGGAGCTGCAGAATGTCAAGCCCAAAATAACCCGGGCACGTTTCCCTTCCAAGCGGAGGGCCTGCCTGGTTCCTCGGATACTTGGCTCTCAGACTCGTGCTGATATTCTGGGAATCTGTCTGGAGAGAGAATGCTTTCATACAGATAGGAAGTCAAGTCGATGCCAAAAATAGTGGGGGACCGGAGCGCGGCTTCACGTCCCTTTCCCGGGCCTCCGTTTTCCCATCTGTGAAATGGGGATGAAATCCCTGCCTGTCCCTCCTTACGGAGTTGCCAAGGAGACCGAACGTATGCCGATGATGACAGTGAGCCTGTCGTGACTCTTCCGTTCCTTTGGCTTTCATCCTGATAACGATCAAAATCAAAATCTCGACAGGCCCTTCTGGCCCAGGGAATAGAGGCGGGGCAAACGCAGCCTGCATGGGGGAAGGTGGGTGGGGGGTTGCTCTCACGCTCCCCAGAACCCGGAGCGGCTCTCTGTCTGACGCCAGCAGTGACCAGCTCTTTTCCTGCCTCGGATCAGGGACAACCAGCCTCATTAGCAGCGCCCCTCCTGCTGCCATCCTCAGCGAGAGTTCCAGCAAGTCCACGGTGCTGCCCCAAACGTGCAGTAAATACGTGTCCCGTCAACTGGCTCTTCAAAAAAGAACAGTGTGTGTATGTGTACCTATATACACTTCTCATAAATTTTAATCATGTGTATGTACAATACTTTACAAATAATAATGCTCTTAATTGTACATTTCTAGCCAATTTATTGGTGTGGAGCGTGCTTATTGATTTTTGCCATACTTTCACATCCACGGCCAAATCGTAGGTACAGGTCAGCCATGACTGCATGACCACGTGGCTTCCCAGTTCACGAACTCTTTTCCCAATAAATGTATCATCACTGACTCTGACAGGTGACTTTCTGTGAAGCTATTCTTGCACCCTCGTATTCATTGTGCTCATTACGCTGGAAGTTTTCCAGCTTCACAGTGACTTGAGCCTTAACCTGCAGCGTCCTCTGGTTCCCAGGGTGTAAAGACTGCCCGTTGGCCCAGTTCAGGCCACCAGCGTGTCATCGCCGAGGGCAGGGTTGGGAGGGACACACAGCGGCCCATCATTGTGTACAATTTCCACCTGGCGGAGGCACCAGATGTAAATGACCTGAACACCACAGGTGAAAACGAAATGTACTAAACAATTAGAAATAATGAATTTTAGGTATTATTGTCTTTGTTTTTGATATCACTGATTTAACTATAAGTTTCCATCATTTAATTTTTTATAATGGCTGTGTTTAACAATCAGCTGTCGAAATTCCTGAAAATGTACCATTTGGCTGTCGAGGGCCGACGCAAGCTGCCCCCAGCATGCCGCCGCCTGTGGCCTTTGCTAACGTTCAGACTTTCCCACTATGTGAATATAAGCAATTTCCAAGCTACAGCCAGAAGAGGAAGTCGTTGCACCTAATGCCACATCCCTATCTCTTTCTTGTACCCCCACAAGTCCACGGGACTCAGCATCATCCATCACCACTCATGAATACTTATTACATTCCTGTGGGATGCTCTGAACTATGACCCCTGCAGATCAGGGACCAGGTGGAAGACACAAGGAGACATGCTGTGTTTGCTCAATAACCATTCACAGAAGGTGTGACTTAAAACTATTCCCGTGTTCCAGGTGATCTCAAGTCTTCTTAGAGTGCACGACAATTTTGGTTCCCTTCGTTGT
Source organism: Phyllostomus discolor (assembly GCF_004126475.2). NCBI lineage: Eukaryota > Metazoa > Chordata > Mammalia > Chiroptera > Phyllostomidae > Phyllostomus > Phyllostomus discolor. The sequence continues at coordinate 6,265,587 of NC_040913.2, read as the reverse complement.
CCCTTTTCTGCTCCATTTGTGGACAAAAGGGCATAAAACTAAACAGATGACATTAATGGGAGCACGGTCATTCCTGCGTCCCTGTCCTACTTAGAGCTGTTAAAGCAAAGCTGTTTTTCCATGGCGGGGCGAAGAGCAGAATCGTCTGAACGTAACCCTGGGAGCTCTCACTTAGCTGGAACCAAAAGGAGGGGCTGCACCCACGCTCAGCCTCCCAGGAAACGGTCATTTCATCTGTCTAGATGGAGAGTTAGAGCGTCTCATAGGCCCCAGTGTCTCCAGCTGCTGCCCCACTGATGTTCCCAGACAGCTCCCACTAGAGTTGGCAGCCCACACGCAGATGGCCTGCTGCCGAGCGACTTGTGTGTCCCCCACTGGCATGGGTACGCTCTCTTAACTGCCTTGTGAAAAAGGAGTCCCGCAGCATGGTGGCATGGTGGGGTCCGAGCGCTGGGCTGGAGTCCCGGACTGAGGTGTACTAGTGCCCTGGCCCAGCATGCTCGTCTGGGATAGTGAGAGAACCGGGAGACGGCTGGTGACACTTCTCTCCTCTCCTAGGATTTCACTTCCCCAGGAAAGGCTACGGTGTGGCTTTCCCAAACTGGACAATAACCCGAACTGTGTGGCATTGCAGAGTCTGCACTGTGGAATCGGCGGAACAAGGAGAGTCACAGTGGGAGCGCGCCTTCAGAGCAGACACCCGCCACGTGCCGCGGGAACTGGGACGCCATGCATACGGCTCCAGGGCGAGGCCCGAGACAGAGAATCAGGCAGCCTGGAACCCAGCAGTCCCCAACATAGACCTGCGATCTGGTGACAAGCTTTCTAGATCCCTATTACGCAAATGGCTTTTCTCTGCATTTTCCATAACACACAAGCTGAAAAACAAAAGACAGCCAAACAAAACAAAGCCCCCAGTGCCCCTCGACGCCATGAATCCCGCGGAGCTAACACATTTGACGTTATTCGGTCTTTGCTGGTGGTTTCTTACTGATGCTCGGGAGAGAACTGAAGACATAATGCCTATTGTTCACGTATGTAGAACCTAAAAGGGGGACTCTGTTGTGGAATCCTTTTGATGACAACAAGAGGCATAACAGACCCAGTCACGGCACATGAGTGTTTCACAAGCAACCGAGGGTGAGTCTTAGTTCATCTTGGTGTCTCTGCAGATGATCCGATGGAAGGAAAGGAGGCCCCCACAAGATGCCACATCACACACCAGTGCATTTCGCTCTTTTGAGTATTTTCCAGTCACCACTGTGCAGTGCGCACCCAGCGGCTTCAGCAAGGTGCCGTTGATGTCCGCCGTCATGGATACAAGACATGCGAGGACTCTGGGCCAGACCCCTCTGCCTGAAATGTATTTGGAGATGACTTTCTAGGGCACCTGGTGAGACCACGCTAAGAGAGCAGCAATTCCTTCACGCTTCTGTTTCAATTATTCAAGGACTGCATGGAAGCAAATCGAGCCAAGTCCAGAGAAAATCAGAGTCCGTTTCATGTTATCCTCTGGATGCACACTGCATGTAGACAGAGTAATTCTTTGCAGAGGGACAGGGAAAGGGAAGCAAGCTCTGCTTCTCATGCGGTACAACTCAGAGGTGGCGTGGCAAGGCGAGCACAGCGGGGCCATGGTCTTCACATCAGCCCAGCCCAGCCACCCTAGCCCTAGTCCCCCAAGGCCAGGCTGCTAACTATGGCAATGTCTTCAGGGTACATCACAGCCTGCAGAGAGCAACAGCCATGGCTTAGCTGAACTTGGCCGCAGGGCAAGCTCCACTTCTTCACTTCCAGAAGGTCACAAGGATGCCACTAAGCAAAGAGAACAACATCCTTGCATGCTGAGGTCCGGGTGTCATGGTCAAGAGACCTGGGTCTCAGGTTGTACAAGCTCCTTCCCACCCTTAAACAAACAAAAAACGAATGAATAAATCAGCAAAATCCCAAGTCACTCGGTGTATCTTCAATGTCACTTGGCAAGCCCCCGGTTATCTTGGGCAGCCAACCCGCTGCCTGAAGCTCTCACGGGGGTCACTGCACGTAGATGCAGCAGGAGCTCTGGAGTCACACGTAGGAGAATCATACCCCCGTGCTCAGCACCGTCATTTTTACAGCCAGCAAAGTGAGCTCTTCGGAAATGGCTCAGTGGTCATTAGTGTTGACAGGTAGGAATCTGAGACCTCAGTATCATGATTACTCCTTTCTACAAGTGTATATATATGTATGTTTCACACTGGGACTCACGTTGCTGGTCGAGACGATCACAGCACAAAGGAGGCTGGCACAAACACAATGGCATGCGGCCCAGGCTGCGGATACATCCCTTCCCCACTAACCCCACCCTGTGGTGGAGGGAAAAGGGCAGGGATGAGAGCAGCCGTAGACACAGAAGCTGGCGGCCATGAACGCTGTCTGTGACGTGTACACAAAATTGACATGAACTGCGGTGGCAGAGTTGCACCTCCGGTTTCCGGCTGCGGCCTCACTGATGTTTTCTGTGTACTTTCTGAGCCCCAAAGCCCCGCGTGGAAGACGGAAGGCCACTGCAAAGCCCAAACATTAACAGCTTGGTTTTGATGGAAATACCTGACTTCAATATACACGTATGTTCCTTAACCAATGTATCATTGCACAGCTACCCCGTGCCGGGCACTGTTGCTCCAACGTCCAGAGCTGCGGTGTGAAGGCATCCTTCTGGTACAACATCGAGTGAGCAGAGAGGGCAACCAACATACCCACACCCCACCTCTGTGGAGCCCACAGCCCATCCAACCAGCCAAGGGCACCGGTGTTCAACAATCCCAAACTTTATATGGAGCGCTGACACTAAGCTATCTCCCCCCCCCTTTAAAAAAAAAAGCATATTTTTTTCAAGGCTGGCATAATTGTTTTGGGGTCTTTCATGCAGCACATAATAACTGTGAAAGCTATGCTTAGGTTAGAGAGAGAAGGTAATTTGGAGAGGGTTCTCCAACCCACCACACACGCAGCACCTGAGATGTTAAAGGTATTCACATCGTGGGTTCTAAGCACCGAAGCCTCGAGCAAGAGTGAATGGTTTCGAGATGGACAATGTAACGCTGATTACCAAACTCCAAATTAACATTCACGTTCCTCTTCTAAGACGACGCACCTGCTTTGGCTTCCCAGTGAGTTTAATTACTTGAGGAGGTACAAATTGGCAGGCTGTGCCTTGCATAGTTATTGAATCTCGTTGTTTTGAAGCCAGACCCCCTGTGTTTTCACAATTTTGACGATGTTTCCGGATCCAGTAATCAAACCATAGTGGCACACGCAAAGAAGTACAAAGCGCCATGATTTGGGACTTTGTCATCTAAGTGGTGCACTACAACAGACATGTTACATGTAAAAAGTTAAATTACAAGAAATTATTTCTAATTGTACCTAACGTTTTAAGGCAATCCTATAAGAACTGCCAATACGAAATGGCTGATAATAAGGATTCAACCTCAGATGTGACTCACTCCAAACCCAGACGTTTCCAGAGAAGTCTCCCAAGCTTGCTCCACCCACTAACCTCAGAACTGGCCCTTCAGTACAATGTGTCACGAAGGCCTAGCCGTCTTTCACACAGAGAAGACATCAGGCCGCTGTGAGGCAGGGCGAAGACCTTGACCCCAGTCTTGGGGAGCAACTATGGAATGTTCTTTCTCAGCAGGGACATCTCCTGGCCTCTGTCGTTTTGGAACACGAAGAGCACTCACCAAATTAAATGAATATGAAAACGACAGCCACGATCACAGTCCCTAAGTGATTGTGTTTTGAGGTTTGGAGGACTTCTACGTGAGAAGCTGCCCCCTGAAAATACCACTTGTCCTGGTTCTGATCTTGTACTACAGTTATATAAGGTGGTACCAACTGAGAGGAGGGGACACAGGACTGCCTCTGTTCTATTTGCATCCTCCAGTACATGTATAATTATTTCAAAATGTTAAATTACAAAGAAAACAATCCAAAAGGTAACCTATGTAGCTGTGTAGGCAGGAGGGACAGACATTTCTCAAGGCTGGGAGCAGAAGACGTGCCCACCCCCACCCCCACCCCCAGTTCCTACACAGACGGCCTCCGTCCAGCCCCGCTTCCCAGCCTGGGAGCCAGGGGCTCCGGAAGGTGCGGGAGGCGGACCGCTACTGCGGGATTTGGAATTCAGAGTCCGGAGGCCGGGTGTGGCCCTGGCCCTTCCTCTGACTGACTGATCTCGTCCCATTCCTCAGCCTCAGAATCCGTCTCTTTATCAACAAAACAGGTCTGTCTTTTTCAGAAAAAAACTCCCCTGCAGAGGCCGCAAGACCACAACAGTTCCCTGAAACGATAGGTGTGCAGACCCCGGGAGCTGGGGAGCGACACACACGAACACTGGTTTGTCTGACCCTCGTCTCTGCAGGACGCAGCCCCAGGGGCCGCGTGGGGCCAGCAGCCCCTCCCTCGGGCCGCTCCAGGCCCTCTGCCCGCCAGGGCAGCTGCTGCGGAGGTGGCCTGAGACTCCGGCTCTTCACCTCACCACTAGCCCAGAGCTTTCACCCGTGAGAAGAAACTTTGCTTTTTTTCACCATGCCCAGCTGCTTGCCACTACCTCCTCACACTCCAGCTGCTCGTCACACACGGCCCCACCGTCACCGTGCTGCGCGTCAGCTGTGACTTGAGGCTGCCCTCCAGGGCTGGCAGCTGGAGGTTCTGTCCCGCTCTGGCATAGCCTGCAGACACGGGTGGTGACACTGAGCAAAGGCTCAAAACTGCCCAAGTGCAAGAGGTCCAGGGGTTCCTTCCCATTGAAAGCTGAACATCAGCACGGCTGCACGGGCCTTGCCTTTGACCTTGAAGCCCTGTGGGCCCTGGAAGCAGCTGCTGGCCTGCTCGATCTCCTGCTCTAAACCACAGCAGGGCGGGTAGCTCTCCCTTCAGCTCATGCCCAGAGCATCGGACGAGTTTACACAGGAAAACCTGCCACGAATGTGTTCCACGCGGGATGTGTCGTCTTTCCGGGAACGGGAAGCTGTGGTTCTCTGGAGTGTGCCGTGCGGACCAGAGCGTCCGCAGTGCCTGAGAAATGACTCGGAATGCGGACGCCTGAGTCACTTAGCCCGGGGGCGGGCCCAGCGATATGCGCTTTAGCAAGCCCTTGCAGCTCTTCCGATGCGGCCAGTCTGAGGACTCTCCAACTTGCCGAAAGTTGCTATGAATCTTACCACTGCCTACGGCTGCCTCCCGTGACTCAACTCATGTGCTGGCCTCGCTTTGGCAAACCCTCCCCCAGGACCACTCAGGGGAAGGAGATTCTGAGAATTACGTTTCCCAGCTTCTCCTCGGCAGAGAGCTTAGTCAGGAGCAACAGTGGTGCCCGAGGGAGAGGCCAGCACGCCCAGTGAGCACAAACCCATGACAAACACATCCCAGGCAGCTCTGGCCCTATGTACAAGGAGTCACGCCCCAAGTCGCATACCAGATTCTGTCCCTAAGGATCTGCCCCGTGGGATTCTTACCGTGACCCATCCGAAAAGTCAGCATCAGAGCTCTCTTCCTGGCTGCGTTGGGTGTTCCCGGCTTGCTCTGGATGCGGGGGCCGGAATATGCACCCGAGAAACTTCTCTCTGCCCACAGAGGGCCACAGCCCTTCCCCCTCCGTGAGTTTCACACGAAGAAGTCTCAGAGATGCAAGTGGGCAGGACCCAAATAACACCGAAGGTAGCTAGACCTTGAGCCCAAGAAGTTAACAGGAGCCAAAGGAAGGCCATGCGGTTCATTAGCAATGGACTGCTCACACTGCAGCTCACCGTTCTTCTTTACACATTTTTTCAAGTTTTTTTGCAAATACCCCCGAATTTAAGAGTCACTGACGACTTGTGTGTGCATTAGCATAGGAGGTCAGTTTCCTTACTGACACAAAGGTATTTTGACAGCGCTGGGCTACTGCAGGGAAGGCGGAGAGGGCGAGGGAAGGTGAGGGAGAGGCGGGTGAGAGCGTGAGGGGGTCAGGAGCATGCACCCTTTACCTCGGATCATCAAGAGACTGCTAGTGGATAGAGTTTATGACACATTTCAACATTTGGGGGCACGCACCAGGAGCCCAGCATTATGTTAGACCCCAAAGACAGAGGGAGAACTGTAAGACGCAGTCCTTTTCAAGGAGGTCACTTGCCAGTAGACAGATAGGCACATAAACAAAAATTCTAAAAACAGTAAGTCAGGGATGCGGTTGCTGGAGACAGGAAGTGTTGCTACTAGGGGAAGGTGCTGGATAGCGTCCGCACCTTCTCTACCTGCTTCCAGCCCCCTGCACCCTCTGGGAAGGCTGGCCGGGGTCGCTGCCTCCCAAGACGCCCCCAGTGATCTCCTGATTTTTACGTTCCTGCATAACCCTCTCCCGCACTGTATTAGGGCTGATCTACGCCAGACATGATGGTGTGTGACTTCTGAGGCTAGGTCATCAAAGACGTTGCAGCTTCTCCACTGCTCTCTCCCTGTCTTGGGTCACCTACGCTGGGGGGAGCAAGTGGCCGTGGCTTGAGGACACTAGGTAACCTTATGGGGAGGTCCACACGATGAGGAACTGAGGCCTCCACCCAACAGCCATGTGAGGGCAAGACCTTGAAGGCAAGTTCTCCAGCCTTCAGATGTTTACAGCCTCAGCTGACTTCTTTTTTTTGTTATTATTATTAAAGATTTTATTTACTTATTTTTAGAGAGGGAAGGGAGAGAGAAAGAGAGAGAGAGAGAAACATCAATGTGCGGTTGCTGGGGGCCATGGCCTGCAACCCAGGCATGTACCCTGACTGGGAATCGAACCTGCAACACTTTGGTTCACAGCCCACGCTCAATCCACTGAGCTACGCCAGCTAGAGCTCTCAGCTGACTTCTTAAATGCGACCTCATGAGAACCCCTGAGCCAGGGTCAGCTAAGCCTGCCCAGAATTCCTGCTCCACAGAGACTGTGAGATAACGTTTGCTGGTTGGAGCTGCTACGGTTTGGAATAATTTGTTACACGGCCATAGATAACTGACACGCTGGCCTGTATGAACTATGTTAGCAGGCTCTCTCACCCACTGACTCCCAGCTGGGTTCAGCGAATGAGGGTTGCGTAGGGAGAATGAAGGTAAAAAGCAGAGTGAGGTTGGCAATTTGCTTCCCCGATTCGTTCCTTATTGGAGTCCCCGTGTACGAGCTATAAAGCTCTCAGTCTCACTACGTAGGGGCTACAAAGCTCAGTTGCCCCTCACATACACAGCTACTGTCCCTGGGTCCTTGTGGCCCCACTGTTCCCTTGCCCCCTCAGGCCCTGACATGACAAGCCTTAGTGCCCGGCATTCTTTCCCTTGTATCTCCTAGATACCCAACCCACACCTTTGTCAATAGCCCCTCATGAGCTCCCCTAACATGACCCAATTTGAATGGGTCCCTGCTTCCTGCCGAAACTGGGACTAATACCAACAGTGAGAATCAGGAAGTCTCCAAAGACGTAATATTTTATCAGGGCCCTGAGGGATTCCGTGTCATCTTGTCGAGTGAAAAAGGAAGACAATACACATTCTCACATGAACAGCCACAGGCAAGCGAAGATTTCCTTCGGTAACTTTATAGCTCTCACTGCGGATAGTTCCACGCAACACCATCCACACGGGTAGTTCCACGTGGCACCATCCACACTGTGTCCTACGTGGATGGCATCTACAATCACGGCATCAGTCACAATTGCAGGGCTGGATTCAGCCCACATTCAAATGCTAGTGCGTACGAAATGCTCTTTGCCACATTTTCTACAATGTAACGTCGATTTCTATTTCTGTTTCAAATGACCCATTTCATCGGTGGCAGAAACTGCCTCATCAATTTGAGATTTCTCCTCTTCTGCTGTCCCCTAGGCTAAAATGTCGCAATCAGGAGATTAAAAAAATTTCTAGTTACTATTTCAAAAACATCCAGTTACATTCAATAACATTTTTTTTTGGAGTATACAGATTCAGCCCTTGTTATATTTCTGTGCAGGTCAGACTGGGGTCCGGAGCGGCCTGTGAAAAGGGCTTCCGGCAAGCAGCCGATGAGGCTGAATATGGCTGCAGGAGCACCTGAAATCTCTATAGGAGAGAGAGCGACTCATTTCGAAAGACTTTAGCCCAAGAACTGTTTGTATGCAAATAGTGATGCTAATTATAAGTGAGTTTTATCTACTCACTACAGCAGCTCAGCGGGATTTCCACTTGGAAGTCTTCTGTCAGAACTTGGTGAGAATTGTTTGAGTGGCTATTTGCATTTGAAATACGTTTGAAAAAAAAAAAAGAAGAACAGCCTCCAAATTCAGCCTGGTAACTAATTGACATTGACCTTCCACCCAATTAGTGCCCATCCGTAAAGCTTAACCACACCTACACCAGGGGCCATGGCCGAAACCTGCCCAAAGCACTAGAATATAATCTCTAGGATCGGGGAGATACAGGGATACCTTTTCAAATCCAGATTATGAAAAGCCCTGGGAATAATCAATTAGAATAATAAACAAGCACTCATTCAACCGGCTGAGCCGAAGAGTCTACCTAATAACGTGATTGGCTGGACCAGCACAGACGAGGCTGCAGCGTGGGAAAGACCTCCCCATCACCAAGGCCCAGCGGAAGCCAAAGTCAAACATGCTGACCCTGGCCTCTGGCCTGAGATACGATGGAGAAGTGCTTTGCCATGGCTTAAGCGTCTGCTTGGAACTTCCTCGTTTCTTTTTCTGCCTTCACAGAGCACCTGCCAGGGAAGCGCACCACCCGGCGAGATCACGGGAAACAAGGACACGAGCTGGTCTTGGCATCCTGGCAGAGTGGCCCCAAGTGTCCCCCGTACGCGCTGAACTGAACGTGGAGCCACAGGAAGTTAGGCTATGACTTTTCCCCCCCGCCCAGCCAGCTATAGTAAGAAAAGCATCTGTGGGATTTTGCACGCAGACCAGGGCAGCGCTGGCTTGAGATACTCATTCCTGCTGCCCCGTCATTGTAGGGACGGGAACTCTGCTGCTCCACGGACCCCACGGGGCAGGAGGAGGCCGTCCTCCAACTTTCCTCTTGACCACCCCGCCCCCACACCCAGTTTCTTGGGAAATGATGAAGATAACAAGTTCCACACGGACACACTCGCACGTGATCCACAAACCACATGTCCCACTCTTCTGTTTCGAGAATAGTCTTGATGCTATATAGTTCGTAGCAGTCAGGTTAGGTTAGGCTGTGCTGTAGTAACTTCCTCCAAAGCTCAGGGGCTTTGAACAACAAAGGTTTTAGGACATGTTCTTCATTACGTGAGAGGGCTCTATTCTAAGTCACCCTCCCACGGGGACCCACGTAGATGGACCAGATAACACACTACTTCTCCAAACCTCTGCTCACATTTCACTGGAGAACACACATGTCACTGGCACATGACTGAGTTCGAGCCCACCATGGGCGTGAAGACATAAACATCAGGATACGTGTTTTCGAGCGTTCCTGAGACCCTTGAGAAAGTTCTGTATATTCTAGCTGGGGGGAGGTAGTCAGAAAGGTAGGAAAGTGAAAAGAAACGGGAGTAAGGAAAAGCGAAGAGCACATGAGAGATGCAGATCTGAGAAAAACGTGCCGGGAAATGCTGAAATCTGCGGAGATAGTTTTTAGTTACTCGTGTGACCTATATTTAGATTTTGGACCGTTGCGTATGCACCAGTAATCTCTCTTCACACCTTCTCCCCACGTTGGCTCTTCAGCCCATAAAGAGTGACAGGCAGAGGAGGTGATAATCTGACAAGATAGCACCATGCTCGTGCGTGAGTGTGTACGCTGCTACGGAAGAGCTGCCCTGTAAAGCAGATTGTGTTATTACGTCTACAAAAAAATGACCAGGGTTGAAGTGTCTGAGAATCAGTGGCTGCAGCAAATAACTCCACTATGGCACCCTGTCTCCACCAAAAGACTGTGAACAACCACAGCGACCTTGAGAAAAAGGAACAAAATTGAAGAACTCACACTACCTGATACCAGACGATACTACAAGGCTATAGTAATTAAAACATCATGGTACTGGCATAAAAACAGACATAGAGATCAGTGGAACAGAATAGAAAGTCTAGAAATAAACCCACAACTATATAGTTAATTAACATTTGACAAAGAGGCGAGAACATACAAGGAGGTAAAGACAGTCTATTCAAAAAATGCTGTTGGTAAAATTGGACAGATATGTGCAAAGAAATTAAACTAGACCGCTTTCTTATACCACCTGCAAGAATAAACTCAAAATGAGTTAAAGACTTAAATGTAAGACTTAATACCACTTAAAAAAATTCTAGAGGAAAAGATAAGCAGTAAAATCTAGGACATCTCTCACAGCAATATTTTTTTTGGTTATATCTCCTCGGGCAAGGGAGACAAATGGGACCATATCAAACTAAAAAGTCTTTGCACAGCAAAGGAAACCACCAACAAAATGAAAAGACAACCCACTGAATGGGAGAACATATTTGTCAATGATACACCTGATGAGGGGTTAACATCCAAAACTTATAAAGACCTTACACCAAAACAACAAACGATCCAATTAAAAAATGGTCAAAGGACCTGAATACACACTTTGCCAAGGAGGACACGCACATGGCCAATAGACCCAGGAAAAGATTCTCCAAGTCACTAATCATCAGAGAAACACAAATTAAACCCACAATGAGATATTACCTCACGCCTACCCGAATGGCTATAATCAATAAATTAACAAGCAACAAGTGCTGGTGAGATTATAGGCAAGTGACCCCTCATACACTGTTGGAAGGAATGCAGATTGGTGCAGCCACCGAAAAGCAGTATGGCATGTCCTCAAAAAAATAAAGATAGAACTGCCTTATGACCCAGTGATTCCTCTTCTGGGAATATACCTGAAGAACCCCAAAACACCAGTTTGAAAGAATATATGCACTCTCTGTTCACTGCAGCATTATTTCTAATCGCTAAGATTCGAAAACAGCCCAAGTGCTCATCAGTAGCTGAGTAGCTTAAAAAGTTGTTGTACATTTTCAAAATGGAACACTACTCGGTCTTTAAAAAGGAGGAAATCTTATCCTTTGCAAGGGCATAGATGGACCTGGAGAGCATTATGTGAAGTGAAATAAGCCAGTCAGGAAAAGACAAATATCATATGATTTTACTTATATGTGGAAGGCAATGAAGCAAATAAACTGATGAACAAAATAGAAATAGACTCACAGATACAGAGAACAGGCTGACAGCTGTCAGAGTGGAGGGAGCTTTGAAGGCATTCAGCAACATGTAAAATCCTCATAGACACAGACAACAGTACGGTGATGACCCGAGGGAAAGGGGTGGGGGAGGCTACGGAGAGGAAAGGGGGGATAAGTGGTGATGGAAGGAGACTTGACTTGGGGTGGTGACCACACAATACAGTGTACACACGATGTATTATAGACTTATACACCTGAAACCTATATAATTTTATTAGCCAATGTCACCCTGATACATTCAATAAAAAAATTTAAATGGTGAAAAAAAGGGGGATAGGAAAGTGATGAAAATAAACTGAAACTTCAAAAAGCAAAAAAACAAAAATCAATCATGGTGCGAGCGAAAACACAGTGGGGCAACATGTATCATGTACTCCGTGTGCCCTCCCGCCCCCAAATCCTGTCCACCTGGGATGCTACACCCACTGAAAATACCTTGGCACGTTCTGCTTAAACAGAGACTCTCACACATGCAGAGTCCGAATGGCTTTCCCGCCAGCACACCCATACAATGAGAGTAGGGGGGGTCCTCCAGGCGGAAGGGAGGGGGCAGCAGATGGCAATAGAGAACTACGCCAAGGAGTGACGCACACTGGAAGTAGCAGCTGCCCACTGCTCCGTAACTCACCTCCCGTGGCTAAAGAGCTCCAAAGGTTCTTCATGCCCTGCGAAGTCTACGTTAGATCACTGACTAGAAGGCCCAGAGAAACCCGTATGTGCCAGGACTGTTCAAAGTCAAGTCCATCCCTGTTCGTTCCGACGCATCAGAGGGCAAGGAAACCTATGCGTGACGGGATGATGTGATGGTGGCAGCTACTGGAGAGAACATTTTTTCCCACGGCCGGTGAGTGGTAGGCTTCAGGCAACTGATCATCCTTGCCTGTGCTCCAGAGAGTTTTTTTTAAAATAAAAATCAGAATAAAGGATGTTTCTTTAAAAAAAATCTCGAGACAAAGTCAAATATTTCATGATGTCTTCATGGCTGGCCAATCAAAATACTTACCTAGGCTGGGCACATTGAAGAGCCACACTGGAATCTGATTCATTGTGCATCAATTCATGCCGCAAGTAGTTCATTCACGTGACCGACAGTTACGGAGCCCTTGCTGTAGACAGACTATATGCCAGTGCGGTGCACACAGCAGTGAACAAGAAAGGCTCAGCCCCCGACCTTCGGTGTTTATTTATTTAAGATCCTATTGATTTCCGACCTTCGCAGATTTATCCCATCTCTGAAAAGCAGACCAGACGGGCAAAGTGTGTAACATCTTTTAAATGGCTCCAATACGTTCCCCCACTCCCCAGAATTCCTTGCTGTCTCAAATTACTCGTGCCTGAGTTACCTGCCACCCCTCTGCCCGCAGGCTCTGTTCCCTGTGTGAGCACCCACACACCAGGGCAGAGGGGAGCTGGGGACACGGTGTGGGGAAGGACGGGCCACACGTCTCAGTCAGTCCTCTTCTGTGTTGTGAACGGGCTCTGCTCGGGCTGAGAGATCCCCAGACCACTGGGACGCTGGGGCTGGGCAGACTGAGGGCAGAGGCTACAGGCTGGGGGGCTGGGACTAAGAAGAGCCTCACTTCCGTCCAATCCAATGGCTGCATGTGTGCCTCGGGCCGACCAGCAACGGAGCAGTAAGTACACCCCCATCAGACCTACCCGACGCGCACCAGGCAACAGCCGGGCCCTCCCACTCAGCCCCTCTCCCCCTGCACTTCCACGGCCATTGCTGAGTCCACCATTCTCCCTAAAATTAGCCACAAAGGCTCGATGCATGGCTCACACTATTGATCAGACACTTGTCTCATGTCACTTCCTTTTGCTTAGTGTCGGGCTATCCCAATGAATAGCGAGTCTCTTGAGGGTGGGAGCCCTATTTTCCCACGTCTTCCTGGGAGGCGGGTCAGTGAAGTAAGAATAGCGTAAATGGATTCAAAAGTGGCCCCCCTGCCCTGGCTGGCGTAGCTCAGTGGATTGAGCTCGGGCTGCAAACCAAAGCATCACAGGTTCGATTCCCAGTCAGGGCACATGCCTGGGTTGCGGGCCACGGCCCCCAGCAACCGCACAATGATCTCTCTCTCTCTCTCTCTCTCTCTCTCTCTCTCTCTCTCTCTCTCTCTCTTTCTCCCTCCCTTCCCTCTCTAAAAATAAGTAAATAAAATCTTTTTTAAAAAACTGCCCCCCCTGACAATAGGGCATAACTTAGACAGGCCTCCCTTCCCACCTGTAAAGTGGAAATGACAGCACCTTCTTTGCCGGGTTAGCATGGAAATCCTGTAACTTGATAGGTGAGAAGCGTCTTGTAAGTTCCCACAGAGTTTGCCACTACTTTTCACACGTAATAAAAACAATAATTAACGTGTTCTTCACGGTGGCAGGTACTCCGCAAAGTGCTGTTACAAAACAGCCCTGGGTAAGGCTGGCAGTATCGGTGTTCTCGACGCTCGTTTTCAGACAAGAAAGCTGAGGCTCAGTGAGGCTGAATAACTTGCCCAAGGCTTGTTTGTGGCCGAGGCAGGTGAGATGCCAACCCAGTTTTGTGACCCCAAAGATCTTTTTGTTTTTAAAGATTTTATTTTATTTTTAGAGAGAAGGGAAAGGAGGGAGAAAGAGAGAGAAAAAAACATCGATGTGTGAGAGATACATTGATCGGTTGCCTCTTACACGCCCCCTGCTGGGGACCAGGCCGGCAACCCAGGCATGTGCCCTGATAGGGAATCACATCAGTGACCTTTCGGTTCGCAGGCTGGTTGGTGCTCAGTCCACTGAGCCACACCAGCCAGGGCGACCCCAGAGGTATTATTTGGCCCTAACTCAGTAACCAAGACCCCTGTGCATCTGGAGGACCTAGGTCTCCAGGGATCAATCCTAATGCTGGTGGAATGGAGCATTTCATCCCATTGACTCCCCAGCCCTACCCCCACCTCCTTGCACCAAGGGTTGCAGGTGACCCCAGGGGAAAAAAGGGAGGGGCCTTCTCAAAATTCAAGTTTCTGTTCTCCTGACATTTTCAATCATGTCTGTGTAGTGAAAACTGGCAAATTACACAGAGCTCAAGAGCTTAAACTTTCTTTCCCAGTAACCATACCGCTCAGAGCAACAGGAACACCAGGAAAACAAGGGCGCAGTGTTAGTCTACTTACGCCACGCTGGTGGCGTTTTCTCCCTCATCGCTGGCCAGGCAGGTCTGGTCCCCTCCTGCCCTTCTGGTTCTCACGTTGAAAACGTCATACAAAATTAACTTAAAGTTGTCACTAGCCTTGTGCTTTACGTGTCAGTTAAAGCTGCCTGGAAGGACCCTAGGGCATCCCACTGGGTAGCTGAGCCACCAGCTCGGCCTGGTACGATCGGCTCCACGCTGGGTGCCTGAGAGAAACCACTTGTTTGCACCGAGTCTCCCAGCCCCGGAGTGCCGGCGAGGGCGGCCACACGGACCCAGGCCTGTCACGCCAGTCCTCGGACTCGTGCCAAGGAGTTGTCAGTGACCCCTGAAAGTCCCAAGGAGCTTCCTCCGTGTTCTTGGGGCATCTGAAGAGGGGGGAGCAAATGGCAAATGAAAAGCACTGGCAGTCCCTGAGCCAAGCGAAGAGCATGTGGTTGAGGAATCTCCCTCCCCCTGACACCCCCCACTGTCGCCCTCACCCACCCCTGAAGACGCCGTGCTCGCTGGGGCATTGGGTTGAATCTCTGGGGCCGACAGACCGCCCCAGCCCTGCTGTAAGGGGAGTGTCATCAGGAGAGGTGGCGTGCTTCACAGGGGGAGAGACGATGGGTGTGGCCCAGCGAAGCCCTTGCTATTATTAAATCAAAAACTAAGAAACCTGGGCCTGGGCCGGGGGTGGGGGCGATCTGGGGGCACTGAGTCACCCAGGGAAGGAGGAGAGGGCCCTTATCTGCTTCCCCAGCCCTTTACCTCCTGGCTTTATGGCTGTGCCCTCCGCTCTGCTCCGCTCCCCGGGCTCCTGTTTCACATTAGTACTACATTAAAGGAATTAAAACACGATGGAACAGCCTTTGGGGGACTCTGTTTTGCCTTTAAATCCTGGAAAAATGTTGCATCTCCACATTGCGAACACGTTCTTGGTCACGGTATAATTTGAGTTGGAGGATAAGACTGACTTTTATGGCTTCTTTTCAGGAAACGAGAAAGGGCTGCTACATTTAACAAGCAGGGAGGCGAGGGTTTGCAGAAGAAGCCTCCTGCAGCCAGGAGAATAACCCTGGTCCCTTGGGTCCGGCTCCGTATATGGAAGGGGGGGAGCCTCGGGGCACACGCCGGACCTTTCTGAGGGGTTGAAGAGGTTCAGCGATGTAACTGCAGCCTTAGACTAAGGCTCTAACCTCGAGGCTGCAGACCAATCTGGAGCAGATGTGGCGCCAGACCAGCCCTTGGGGATTAAGGAACTGCCACACCCAGGTCCCCATCCGCCCCTCCAGCCATCTGTTGAAGCTCAGAAAGGTTAGGTGACTTGCCCGAGAGCGTCCTGCTGGGGACCCACAGGGGGACCATTACCACCAGCCATCTCCTGGCGGTCTTGCTGCTCCAGGATGAAACACCGAAGCTACTCAGACAGAGCCACGGGACCCCATGCGTTGGAGACTCCACGATCCGACTGGGAAAATGAAGGCTCCTGCCTCAACCCGAGAGAGACTGTTTGGGTAGATCCATCGTAAAGTCTCAGAGCAGAAACAGTTCCTGTGGCCAGTCTTCTTGGGGGTGCGAACTTCTCCGTGGGGGTTGACAGGGAAAAACTTCTCCCATGCATATGAACACCATATTGGCTACAAATCACGGTAAACCTCTACTCCCTCTGGAGGGTTCTGAAACCGTATTCTAGGGGAATGATTACAGGCAAAGACTCTTCAAATATTCACAGCACTTGGGAGAGAAGTATAAAGACCACCGCTGTAAATCCTTGATGATAATCATTACTGAGGGATTAAATCCTGTGCCCGTTAGCGGAGAGGGAAGAGTCACTCAGGCTGGGCTCTCGGAGAACAGGGGAGGGAAGGGGTCCATCCCTTCTGCATCGCCTACATCAGAAAACGGGGTCTTTGGGGAAGTGCCACGAAGTGGGGGTGTTGGGTCTTACTGCGACAGGTAAGAGGCCAGGGGCTTTCTGTAAACGAAACATCAGGTCTCAGGTTTAGCGGACCACCCACGTGACCAGGATCATGTGAAAAACAAAGCTCACACTCAAGAGAATAGTAGGTAAGGGACATAACAGATAATAGATTTTTGTGCAGCCTTTGCCATGGTGGCTTGGTTCGAGTGTCGTCCTGTACATCAAAAGGCTGCAGGTTCGATCCCTGGTCAGGGAAGCAACCAACCGACGTTTCTCTCTCACATGGATGTTTCTCTCTTTCTGCACCTCTCTAAAGTCAATAAATGTACTTTTAAAAAGAATAAACACAAATGGTAAAAAAAATGTTCAGGCTCATGTAATATAGTAAAAGGTGTATTTTTTATATGTCAAGTAAAAAAAAAAACATTTTTAAATTGTAATTCTGTTTTTCCAACCTGCTCGTTTAGTTCTGGTAGAAGTTTACATTTTTTGGATGGTAACTTCAACTATTACAGGACTTAAAAATCCTCACGCTCTTTAATTCAATGTTTTAACTACCTATAGACATTTCATGTAATAAAATAATGAGAGTGCACAAACAATAACGTATAAGAATGTCAAGCATTATATACACATAACATATACGATGTATTGATAACAGTGCAAGAAGGGGCAACTTCTCCATAAAAGACAATCGGCTCAATGTTTATCAACAGGCATTTCTCTGAGTAAATTGCAGCCGGTGGCACCGTGAACATCAGGCAACCGTCAAACACACGTCAACCACAGCTGCCACTGACTGCACCCTTACTCTGTGATGAGACGGGATGGAGACTGCAGCAAAAGATCTTGCTGGATTCAACCGCCCTTATAGGGTGGGGTGAGGGTGAGGGAAGAAAGAAGGTGCCGGCCTAAATAACGTTGGAAATGAGCAGTGTCTGTGAGAGTAAAGGCAAAAGCAGCTGCACGTAAGCACTGTAACTGAGTTGATGAAGCTGTTCTTTGAAAGCGTGTGGGTTAACGGTTTGAGAACCGCTATGCAAGGACACCGTGATGGAACAATGAAATAGGTGGGTGGGGGATGGGCAGAGTCAAGTTCCCCACTGTTGGTGTGGAAGGTTACAAACGGGCAAATAACCGATCCTGGAACGGTCCATGTGCTCATGGCTTAAAGTTGGAGACATCCCTATAAGCTCACGTGCAGTGTGATCCAGATACGGAAGGGCACGTGCAGAAATATTGATAGACATGCATGTAAACATCGGCTGGAATACACAGATGCATCTCCTTGCTCTTTCAGATAAAAGGACCTAGAAGCAAAGGCATGCCGATGGCCGCACGCCAGCCTGGCATTCAGTCCTTCATTTCTAATACCATTTCCCGTCCAAGGAATCAGGGCTCCTTGGAGGCATGGCCCACTCTGGACCTGAGGCAGAAAACACACAAGAGGAACCTGGAGCAATGTGAAAGTAAAAAAGTGTGGAAGCAAACAAACACCCTCCACAGTGAGTGTGAAGGTCACAGGGGCACGAGAGCTGATGAAAGATCTCGGAGCACTCGAAGCTGGGACCGTGAGAGCAACAGAAGTAAATGGCACGGCATCGAGCTATCACCCAATATGATGATTAACCCAAGTTTTATAAAATAAATATGGAGTCCACACCGACACAGAGAAGTGCTTTAATAAATAAATAAATGTGGGATATGAGACAGTGTTCTCATACAGAAGAATCCCAAATTATTTATGTACCCAGCTCTCTAGGAGATGTAGTTTAACCCCCACTCATTAAGCGTAGACTACAAGCCCTGGCTGGGCTGGCTCAGGGGACTGAGTGACAGCCTACAAACCAAAGGGTCGCTGGTTCGATTCCCAGTCCGGGCACATGCCTGGGTTGCGGGCCAGGTCCCCAGTAGGGGGCAAGTGAGAGGCAACCACACACCGATGTTTCTCTCCTTCTCTTTTTCCTTCCCTTCCCTTCTCTCTAAAAATAGATACACTTAAAAAAAAAAAAAAAAAAAAGAGTAGACTACACAGAGTAACTTTCTTCCAAAGAGGACAGCAAGCAAAAGGGGAGGAAATTAAAAAAGGGGTAACTTCCAGTACAGAAGCCGGGTAAACATTCCCTCAGCCCAGTGCTCCCCCTTCCAGGTTCACCCTGTTGAGAGCACACGACACGCCCTTGACATGTCTCAAGAAGGGCACTTTATCTCTGTGTTTTTCCCCCCCAAAACCCATAATACCCATCTAACCCTGAACCTTGTCAAGGTCATTAAAACAAGGAAAGTCTGAGAAACTGCCCCAGCCAATAGGAGCCTGAGGAAACACGACCACTCCTGGTAATGTAGCGGTCTGGGTGTGACCCTGGACCAGGAGAGAGACGCTGGAGAACAATGGAAGAAACACGCACAAAGTGTGGACTTGTGTTAACACCCACGCGTGGGTGTCGGCTCCTTTGTAGCAAACGTGCAGATCATGGAAGATGTTAATGATGGAGGAAAGTGGGTGCGAGGTATGAGGGAGCTCCCTGCACTGTCTCCTCAACAGTACTGTAAACCCGAAACTGTTCTCAAATTAAAAAGCTTATTAGCAACAACGACAAAGCTGGTCAGCAGCGCTAAGAAATGTGCAGGAAGGACGATGAATACGTGTCGCCTCTGATTCCGTTTTCACGTTTGGTTGAAATTCTTCATGGGAGTCGTAGCTGGGCTGGAGCAAGTGTGCATCACAGAGGCACACATAAATGGATCTGCTCTGAACGTTTCTGGAGGGTGAGAAAGTTCAGCCCAGCCCCTGCTGTTCTTCATCTCTGACATGACAACCGGTGAGGACGGCTGAGACACTGCAGGCTCTGCCGCGGCCGCGTCTCCCTCCGCTCCTCCCCCCCCCCCCCCCCAGGCCTCCGGAGCCCGATTCAGTCGTGTGGCTGAGCCACCTCATTATTTCAGTGTCGCCGAGAGGAAATGAGTCCTGAAGCCACATTAATTCTTAATTGGATATATTTTATTAAACAGAAAGTGGGAATTACCAGGTACTTATCTGCACCCTAATAAAATAACTCTGACAACTGCGCAAAACAGCCTCTGTGGATCTCAAAATGCCCCCTCGCATCCTGCCTTTCCGTGACCAGTTTTCCGCCGAGGGATCTGAGCGTGAAAGAATTAGGCACGGAAATAGCAATACTGAAGATGGCAGTAATAACACATAACGTTTATTCAGCGCTTACTGTGTGCCAGGGACTGTGCTATTTGTTTTCTGATATTTATTTATTTATTTATTTATTTATTTATCTTTATAGAGGGAAGGGAGAAAGAAAGAAAGAGAGAGAGAAAAACATCAACGTGCGGTTGCTGGGAGCCATGGCCTGCAACCCAGGCATGTGCCATGACTGGGAATCGAACCTGCGACACTTTGGTTCGCAGCCCGCGCTCAATCCACTGAGCTACGCCAGCCAGGGCTTGTTTTCTGATCTTTTAATAAGTCAGAGCCAGAAAGGTACCAGACACTAAAAGAGCTTTGTTCTCCTCCTGCCCTTGACTTTCAGCTGTGCTATTCCATCAGCGTACTCCTAGATAATGTACTGGTCAGAGAGCGTACTTCAAGTCCCATTCAGGTATAAACAAACACCCCTAATTAGACGTAGTTAAAAAGTCCAGCCCAATCACATCAAAGCGTCAATCTCCCGACCGGTGTGAAGCTCCTCCTCCCCGGAAGCTCGGGCTGGACCCCGAGGGAAGAGACCTGCAGGTGGCGAGAAGTGCGTGCTGCACGATCCCTTCCGGCTCTACGTCCGCCTCCTCCTTCTTGTTCCAGCTGCCTGTGCTGGTGGCTGGAGGAGGGAGGGGTGAGAGCCAAGGGAAGCAGCAGATAAGGACGTACCAGGCCATGTTAATACAATCTGGAGCTGCTCTGCGGGTGGCGTCTGCCCCAACACTCACTCTTACGGAGCACTCTGGGGTCCCCTCACTGTGGGCTTAGGATTGACCAGTGCCTGGTGCTGGCCCTCCGACCCGGTTCTAGGAATTGCTCCTTAGCACCTGTTTATAACAGAGTATCTCACGTGATCCTCCCCACTAGGGTTCCCTAGCCCGGGCAGCAGGCCTCTGGAGGCAGGGTCCTTCCAGGATGACTCAAGCCTGATGAGTGTTCCTGGGCCCACCCCAACCCGGGGAAACACCTTCTCATTTCCCACCCTCGGGGGAAGCTGCCTTGCTTGAATGCAGCCTCTGGTCCCTGCCCAGCCATGAGGAGCAGCTCTGATCAGAGAAGAGCCTGTCCTCCGCTAACCTTCCCTTCTCTTGGTTCAACCCTAGCGGTGCCAAAAAGAGGGCTAAAGAGTGCAGGGCGGGCCCTGGCTGGCGTAGTTCAGTGGATTGAGCATGGGCTGAGAACCAAAGCGTCGCAGGTTCGATTCCCAGTCAGGGCACATACCTGGGGTGCAGGCCACAGCCCCCAGCAACCACACATTGATGTTTCTCTCTCTCTCTCTCTCTTTCTCCCTCCCTTCCCTCTCTAAAAATAAATAAGTAAAATCTTTTTAAAAAAGAGAGAATGTGGGGAGGGGGAGTGGAAAGAAGAGAGAAGGAAGCAAAGGAGTCAGGTATGCCCTCATTTTCTCTTTCCTGGGACAGATGTCTGTCTAAGCAGGTACCAAGACTGAGCTGAGGTAGGGAATGAGAGTCACGTGCATTGAAATGAGCACTTGAAGGTCTGACATGAGGACGGATTGTGTTCAATGTTTTAATGTGTGAAAATAAAACTGAACCACAAAGGGATGCCACCTCAGACCCACTGGGATGGCTACTATAAAAAAGAAGCAGCGGCATTGATGAGGGTGTAGAGAAATGAGACCCATTGTGCGCTGCTGGTGGGACTATAAAATGGTACTCTCACTATGGACAACAGTGTGGCAGTTCCTCAAAAAAAAAAAAAAAAAACAAAAAACACTGAAATAGATTTTTTTCACAATTGCACTTCTGAGAATATACCCCCCAAACTGGAAGCATGATCTTGAAGAGATGTCCGTGCAGCTGTGTTCACAGCGACATCATTCACAAGAGCCACAACTCGGAAGCAAACCAAAAGTTCAATGACAGATGGATGTGTATTTTTTAAATGTGATATATAAATACAGTGGAATATTATGCAGCTTTAAAAGGGAAGGGCATTCTCACACATGCCACAACATGGATTACCCTTGAGGATATTCCGCTCAGTAAAATAAGTCAGTCACAGAAAGGTAAATACCCTGTGATTCTACTTATCTGAGATACCCGGAGGAGTCAGATTCATAGAGGCAGGAAACAGTGGCAGCCAGGGGCTGGGGAAGGGAATGAGTGGGCAGCTGCTGTTTAGTAAGTCAGGAGTTCCCATTTGGCGAGACGAAAACACTTCTCGCGATGGGTGGGGAGGACAGTCCCACAACACTGTGAGTGTGCGTCATACCACCCAACCATACACTTCAAAATGGCCAGGATGGCAAATTGCATATTAGGTCTTTTTTACCACGATGAAAGAATCTTAAACTGAAATGTAGCCTTATTAAAGTGATAAAAGTGTGATTAACAAGTCCAGGAACGTTAATATGTGAAAATAAAACCTGTAAGCGACTAGAAAAGCAACAGGATCCGCTTAAAGTGTGAATAAACACAGTGTCGCGGAAGCACAGTAGCAGTGAGAGGGAAAAAAAATAAAGCGTCTTCGTGATTTACTCCTACCAAGGACGGCTTGTTCCGTAAACTAATTACGTGGACTAATTTTTCCTCCCAACAGTTTTACGAGGTGGAGTGGCACAATAAATTCTCTAAAGAAATAAACTGCTCTTAAATGATACCTTCTGATCTTCCATCAACATAAACCAATTTCACTCACGATTAACTGTATAAATCTTTTCGGACCAGGCCTCCCTTCTCGTGACAGTTGAAGGAAAATTCAAAATGGTGTGTTTCACGTACAGGAGATATTTGTGGGGAGGAGGGCTTTTTCGAGCTCCTAATACGGTTCCTGCAAGTGATCAATCAGGCTGCAGGTGGAGATGAGGTGAGAGGGAGTGTTTGATCACTGAACATCCATCAGCCAGAATCTACCTCCTTCTGGCAGAAAACGGCTTTAGATTTCAGTCGGTCTATAAATCCACTGAAGCTCCGGATATAACGACCTGCCTTAGCTCCTGATTCTAGGTAGGGGTGACCACTAATCCACGGTGCCCTGATGGCATCATTTATGTTTCATTTTCCATGCCCCTGGTCTCAAATCCTGAGACAGGCTTTGGTCTGCTGTATCACATAACCGCTGTTCTATCGTGGTCTCCACGGAGTAGTCGTTCACCATGTAAGTCAGCGGGATTCCTTATTGTTATTCGTGCTGTTGCTGCTTTGTGTTTCTCAGCAGCATTTTCCGGAAGTGAGGAACTGCCAAGGTTCCATTCCAATCACTTTCTTTCCAGAAATTCTTGTCCAAAGCCATTTAGGCTCCTAATAGGCCCACTTCAATTAGGGGGGAAAAAAATCTTGTTCTTCCATTAAACCCAGAAAGTAACAAAGCTCTTCTACATTTCTTTAATATCAGTTCAATTGTTAAGAAGCTGGGGGGGGTGTCAAGATCTTGGAAATGAGAAGCAGGAAGCTGACATGGAAGCAAACAAGGGTTGGCTATTCAGCTGGGCGCTGTACACTCTGGGGAATACAGGTACCCGGTCCACCCCGGGGAGTCCGTCCATATAGAGGAAATGAAATTGGTCACATTGAGTGTTTTAACTGTCCATTGCTGTGAAACAATCATCCAAACACTTGAGCTGGAAACAACAAGCATTTACCATCTCAGAGTTTCCATGAGCCAGGAGTGCAGCTGTGGCTGAGCCTGAAGGCTCTGGCTCCCGGTCTCTCGCGAGGCTGCAGTCAAGGTGACGGCTCGGGCTGACCTCATCTCCAGGCTCAGTGGGGCCGGAGAATCTGCTTCCCAGACAGTGCACCGTCGTGGCTGCTGGGACATGGCCTCCGCTCCTCGCCACGGCAACACTCTGTGTGGTTACGGGAGTGTCTCCATTCCACTGACGCTGCCCTCCCCTCAGAGTGGATGACTCAACGGAGAGATCAAGGAAAAAGCCACAGTGATTTTTTTTTTTTTTACCTAGTGTTGGAATCCAAACACCGTCAATTCCACCATCTATTATTCTCTAGGAGCAAGTCACGGGGTGTGGCCCACGCAAAAGAGGAAGGAGATTAAGCTGCACCCCTTGAAGGAAGGAGCATCAAAGAGTCTGGGTCCGTGTTGTAAAGCCACCACATTTGAAGTTGGTGATGGCAGTCGTTTTTTTGTTTGTTTTGCACTTATACTCAAAGTAAGCGGAAGTATCTTCCAATGAAACAAAGGTAGGTGTCAATTGTGGAGAATTATTTTAATAAAATATAATGACACCCTTTATGTTCAGCCACGGAAGCAAAAGACTTTTCTTCTTTGAATTAACGAGAAACCGAGAAACTCCTAAAAACCTGTCCTCCAAAATTCTAGGTAAGAGTCCGAACATTTTACAAAAATTCCTTCAGTGCTGTTCTCTTCTTTCAGTACAAAAAAAGTGGTATTTTAATAAAACAGTATCAAATTTTTTAAAACAATCTATAGAATTAGATTCCTGGATTCAGAATGACTTGGGTTCAATCCTGCTTCCTCCATTAATAACAATAGTTTAATCAGGGAGGTAATTCTGATGAACACCGAGTGCCTGACCTTTTATAAAAAACTACCACAAGCTTCTCAGTTAATCAACTGGCATTCATGGTGTAAATTCATATGCATGGTATGAAACTTTTGAGTTCTATCTACTTTGATTAAACAAGGCAAACCAGAACCCACTCACATTAAATTGTCTTCAATTAATTTCAAAAGCATGAAACTTCTTCCACATAATACTCATACTGGGGTTTTTTTAGGTAATGTATTTTAAAAGTTCCAAGAGGAATGAACATTTGGAGCTTGGTTGAGGGCATGAGAAAAACTTTCGGGGCACATCCTATACACTATTCCTTTAAAGATTTTATTTATTTATTTTTAGAGAGGGAAGGGAGAGAGAAAGAGAGAGAGAGAAACATCAATGTGCGGTTGCTGAGGGCCATGGCCTGCAACCCAGGCATGTGCCCTGACTGGGAATTGAACCTGCGATGCCTGGTTCACAGCCTGCGCTCAATCCACTGAGCTATGCCAGCCAGGGCTATACACTATTTTTAAATTATTTGGTAGGGGTCTTGTTTTTTTAAAACACATCCAGAAATGCTTGTTCAGATGGCCTCATATTTCTAAGTAAGATCAAATTATTGGTCATTATGCTGCTATCAAAACGAGTATCACACGTGGCAATATATTGTTATAAAGTCCACCTGTCTTTAAAATTCCTAAGTGGAACTCCTAGCTTAGAGATGGTAGTTTAAATCAGAATACCCTCTTATCTTCTTGAGAATCACCTCAAAGGCACAAAAAAAATATGAAAAACAAAAAATACAAAGTCTATCGTGTTAAAACGAGGCAAGAGAGAACACCACACCACCAAGCACGGGTAAAAAGACTGCCCGAAGCAGGGCTCAGGCAGGGACCTGCGTGGGAGGACGAGCAGAAGACCAAGTCAATGCAAAAGTCGAGAAAAGGGAGAGACGGTCACACTTTCAATTTTGTACCAGGTTTACAGCAAGACTGAATTTGGGAGGGCGGGGGGGAAGCACTAACCGTGAATAAGAATGGCAGTCTGAAAAGAAGATACAATAGTGTTTAATATTCATACACCAAAAAAAAATAAAACATAGAACAAATATTCACAGAACATAAACCATCATCCAAGTCTCTCAAAAATGCCATGGGTTTTCTAAGCATCTGATCCTGTTGTGCTGATAACCATAACCATACCTCTTTCTTCCTTCTCTCTCTAAAATTAATTTTACATGCTCTGGGAAAATCAAAAGACCCTATCCACAGGCTTTTTAGGAGCCATTTGATGCAGATGAGGGATCTACTGAGGATCCTTTAAATGAAATCCACGGGTGCTGATAGATAGTGTTTTAATTATCATTTTTTCCAGATATTCAAAAAATTTGGTTTTGATTTCATATGTTCAAGCCAAATGTTTTTTTCAGAGGATGCTTTAAAATTCCAATTTGATAGAAGCTTTTTAATTCTCGACCTTTATTTTAACGAGGCACTGGCATCATTACATGGTGATAAGTGTGTTCTGCCTTCCTTTTAGAACCTCTGGAAGGACACCGTGAAACGCGCAGCCAGCCAGGATGAAGGCTGCCGTCGTCTCAGATGCAAGACCTTCCTTCTCGCCAGCTTGCCCCTGGCAGGCAGCAGGCTGAGGCAGCACATTCTTTAATGTTGCTTCAGCGATGACTAAGGACTTTGACGATCAAGAACATTCCAGAGAGTAGAGTCAAGAGCCATAGAGAACAGTAAAATGGGGACTGCTCCCAGGGAGTCAAGTTCAGGCTAATAAAGAAAAATGCTCTTTTCCCAGGGTGGGGGGGCCAGGCAATGCGTGCCCATGGGGTGTGAATATTGCTGTAAGCCAGCGAGAGCCACCGCCTCCTCCCCTTTTGAACGAGCCTGCCTGTGGGGCTCACCCATCCCTGCTCCCTCGCGGCAGGCCTGGTGAGTAAAGGGAAATAATTGGTCTTTAAATTCACGGCTCCCCAGTCTCAAGCAGCCAAATTCCAAGTGAATACAAATGAGACCCCAGGTGTCGTAACTGAGACTTGGCTGTCTCTCGTGTGAGAGGAAGTTTATCTGGCTTGTGAGGGGGCTATAAAACATAGACAAAAGAGTGGACCGCGCTCGAATACGTTGTCATTCTCAGTTCTTCGTGTGTACTCAGTGTTGGAATTGTGTAACCCCTTTCTTTGCCAGGTGACTTCACATGACACCAGCCAAAGCAGGCAGAGCACAGTCTCCCGTGTCACCGATGTTGGGTTGGCCATGTGACTCGCATCGGCCGAAGTACTGCAGGCATATGTGACAGCAAGCAAGTACCACAGCGGATGACTCGAAGGGCGTCACATGTCTCCACTTGTCCTCCTGTGGCCCTGTCATTCATTCGTCTTGTGCAACGTGACCCCAAGAAGCCAGTGGACCCTGGCAGATGAGAGACACAGGAAGCAGGCCTGAGTTCACCAGCCTGCAGCCTGCAGCCTGAAGGCTCAGGTCCGACCTAGCTTAGGTCCGTGGTCGCTCACCTGTAGCTTCGCAAGGAAGAAACGAGTGTTTGCTGTTTTAAGCCACTGAGGTTTGGAGTGGTTGTTACAGAGCAACAAGCCACAGGAAAGAGTGGAACAAACCATCAATATGTAAAAACTTCTGTAAAATAATAAAAGGTAACTATAACTATAAAAAATTACAATCATTGTATAGACTTCTTTGTCCAACTATGTGCAAGTGACTTTGAAAAGTTAGATAAAATGCATCATCTTCTAGAAAAGTACAACATATGGGAATAGATAGTAAGTTCTGAATAGGCCAGTGTCTATAGCAGAAATAGGAAAAATGACCAAAGAGCTCTCTCTCACCAACTTCCCATCTAAAAAGCAATGGGCTCCAGTGATTTAACAGGTGAATTACAAGAAAAATTTTTTAACCTGGCTGGCGTAGCTCAGTGAATTGAGTGCGGGCTGCGAACCAAAGTGTTGCAGGTTCGATTCCCAGTCAGGGTACATGCCTGGGTTGCAGGCCACAGCCCCCAACAACTGCACATTGATGTTTCTCTCTCTCTCTCTCTCTCTCTCTCTCTCTCTCTGTCTCCCTCCCTTCCCTCTCTGAAAATAATAAATAAATAAAATCTTTTAAAAAAGAAATTTTTTTTAATCCTCACCTGGACACATTTTTTCATTGCTTTTAGAGAGAAAGGGAGAGAGAGAGAAATATCGATGAGGGAGAAAAACACCAATTGGTTGCCTCTGCTATGCTCCCCGACCGGGTATCCTACACACCCAGACCAGGGATATGCACCCAGACTGGAACCAAGTCCACAACCTAAGTGTGTGCCCTCACCGGGAATCAAACCCGCAACCCTTGAGTTACAGGACGATGCTCCAACCACCTGAGCCACACCAGCCAAGACAAGAAATCTTTACATACAGCATACTTCCAAAATGATTTGAAGTGTTCTAGAACATGAAAAAAGAAGGAAAACTTCTAACTACTTTTTAATGAAGCAACATTGATACCCAAATCCAGCAAAGACTTCATAGGAAAAGCCAAGCACAAATCAAGCTGACATATGAATATTAATAGAAAAACATTTAATCAAATATTAGCAAATGACATCCAGCTATAATAGGGTAACACATCCTACCTAATGAAGTTCATTCCAGAAATGTAAAATGTATCAATACTAAAAGAAATTTATGAATATGTTTTGCCACATCATATTCTCAGAATAAATACTTTTCCACAAGTGATGCTGATCATGTACTGGGTAAATTCCACATACATTATTTGAATCAAGATTCTTAGTCAAATGGAAGTAGATGGATCTTCTGTTAACACGATAAAATAAATCTGCCTCAATCCAGACCGAGCCCCAGGCTTAATGAAGAAATGTTTTCAAAGTCGGGATTAAGGAATCAGACTAGGATGTGCCTTATCATTGTCCTCCTGTTTTCTTGTTTGTTTCTTACAACTAGGACATCTGTGAACATCCTTGTACATATCTCACAGTGGGCATGGATGTGAGTTGGTGGCGCTTGGGTACAAACCTAGGAATAGAATTTCTGGATCAGAGTGTATGAAGTTTAAATTTTTATAAGACAATGAAAAATAGTTTCCAAAGAGTTTATGCCCAACTACCCTTCCACCAGCAGTGTCCGGGAGATCCTGTTGACCCACACTCTCACATACACTTGGTTTTGTCAGACTTCTTACCTTTTCCTGCAGGCTGCATTTACTCCAGTCCAAAACAATAACGTTAATTAGACACTCTGTCCCAGGCGCCTTCACATGGACTGTCTCCTTTTAACCCTCTGTTATTATCTTCCTCATGCCACAGATGAATTTTGTCCAAAGCCACAAAGCTCCCCCAACAGGCGGCCCTTCCTCTCGATGTAGTAGAAAAAGTGAAAGTCTATCAATTGCCAAGGAGCAGCCCTCCAAGCAGCACAGAGGGCAGCAAACAGACACCCCCCAGACACACACAAAAATGTGCCCCTGCAGCCTCCAGGGCACACAGCTCTGACACGGCTTTCATGTGCCAAGGAAAGGGGTCAGACCCAGGAGACGAAAGGCCTGGGATGACATGTCCCATGGCTCACTGGCTCAACAAAACAAACAGGACCATTGAGAATAAGATTTTTGTGGAAACCATAAATCACTATCCTAGGCAATTTTGCATAGTTATCTTGTCATAGGCAAGAGACACACAAATTTTTCCAAAAAATGTGTTTTTTAGAGAGTCTGTAAAAATAGATAGCCATTACATTTATGAGAAACAAGTAAAGTTTAAAATATAAGCAAATATTTTTAAACTAAAATATTCTAAAATATTTTTATTATTGTTCAACTATAGTTGTCGCCATTTTCCCCCCTTCACTGTCCCCCACCCCACGTACCCCGACCTGTCACACTCAATCCTATGCTCCCCCCAGTTTGGCTTTGTCCATGGGTCCTTCATACACGTTCCTTGACAACCCTTCCCTTTCTTTCCCCTGTTACCCACCTCTCCTCTGATTACTGTCAGTTTGTTCTTCATTTCAGTGTCTCTGGTTATATTTTGCTTGCTTATTTGTTTTGTTGATTGGGTTCCACTTATAGGTGAGACCATATAGTATTTGCCTTTCACTGCCTGGCTTATTTTACTTAGGATAATGCTCTCCAGACTCATCCATGCTGTCATAAAGGACCTAAAGAGACACTTCTCCAAGAAGGACATACAGAGGGCCCAGAGATATATGAAAGGATGCTCAGCATCACTAGCCATCAGAGAGATGCAAATGAAAACCACAATGAGGCCCTGGCTGGTGTGTTTCAGTGAACTGAGCTCGGGCTGTGAACCAAAGGGTCATGGGTTCCATTCCCAGTCAGGGCACATGCATGGGGTACAGGCCTGGTCCCCAGTGGGGTCCACGTGAGTGGCAACCACACATTGATGCTTCTCTCCCTCTGTTTAAATAAATAAATAACATCTTTAAAAAGAAAAGAAAACCACAATGAGACACCACTTCACACCAGTCAGAACGGCCATCACAAACAAAATCAACAAACAACAAGTGCTGGCGAGGTTGTGGAGAAAGGGAACCCTACTATACTGTTAGTGGGAATGCAGACTGGTACAGCCACCGTGAAAAACAGTATGAAATTTCCTCAAAAAACTAAAAATGGAACTGCCTTTTGACCTGGCAATTCCACTGCTGGGATTATACCCTAAGAATACTGAAACACCAATTCAGAAGAACCTGTGCACCCCAATGTTCATAGCAGCACAATTTCCAATAGCCAACCAAGTGCTGGAAGCAGCCTAAGCGCCCATCAGTAAATGAAGGGATCAAAAAACTGTGGTACATTCACACAATGGAATATTGTGCAGCAGAAAGAAACATAGAGCTCCTACCCTTCACAACACCATGGATAGAATTAAAATATTTTAAAATCGTTTTTCCATATCTTCTCTGTTAAATTGTCTCTCCTTCTCAATATCTCTAATTTAATCAATGTGATAGTATCATTCCAAATTGCCTGGGCTCCTATCCTGGGTTAACTTTGGCTTCTTCCCTTTACCCTCCATCAGCAACGTGCTCTGTACATTACTCCTTATACAAAGCTGTCTCCTCCGTCTATTCATTCCTCCCTCTGCTTCTTCAACCGCATTTCAGACACACTCCCGGGTTGGTTGGTTGGTTGGTTTTTACTCTTCTTCTTACTCGAATGCATCCAATGCACACCAACACAATTCTGCAACACTGCTTTATTCATGCCATTTTCCCTGTTCAGACACTTTCACTAGAACCCCATTGATGAGAATGAAACCCAAGTTATTTAGCAAGGCATATTACAGACACTCCCTAATCCGACACCAGTTCCCAGTGGTATGTGACATCCTTCCTTCCTCCCTTCATTTTTCTTTACTTACTATCTTCAACAAATATTTATGGAGCAGATCTTGTCTACGCCAGGCACTGTGCTAGTCAGTGGAGATTCACTGATAAAGAAAAAAGACACCAACCCTACCCTTAAGTAGCTACAGTCTACTAGGGGAAGAAAGTTTAATCAAGTATTGACACAACTATACAAATGCAAATTGCTAGGTACTTCCCTAAGAGAAATAAAAGCATGTGTCCACCAAAGACTTATACATGCATGTTTATAGCATCTTCATTTGTAACAATCAAAAGCTGGAAATAATCCAAATATCCACTAAAAAAACAGATGGATAAACAAACTGTGGTATATCCATTTAATGGGTTACTACTCAATGATAAAGAACAAACCATTGATACACGCGAAAATTTGGAGGCGTTTCCAATAATTTTACCACTTAAAGGAAGCCAGATATAAATTTCTAGCAAATGCAAACTCCACTGGCAGCAGCAGGCCAACAACTGCCTGGAGGCAGAAAGAAGAGAGAGGGAGGAATTATAAAAGGGCACAAGGAAACTTCGGGGGGTAATGAATATATTTAGTATTTCGACTTTGATGATGGTTTTCTGGGTATATGCACATGCCAAAATAGGTCACTTTTTAGACTTTAAGTGTATATAGTTTATTGAAGTCTGTAACTCAAATCCCCTAAAAGGTATCCCTCACCTCAAGCCACCATTTTGTGGGTCTCCCTTGAGACCCATAAACGCTTAAGGCTTCTACTATTCATTTGACTCTACGTTAATTGTGTCACCAATTATTATTGATTGAGTACTTCCAAGTTGCCACATAATGAAGAGAATCCCCACCTCTGTCTCTCCCTCAGCGCCTGGATAGGCCTCTGTACATGGTAAGCCCTCAATAAATATTTTGTTGAAAGATTCATAGAGACACACATTTTGTGTTGCTTTCAGAAGACAAATGACGGGACTGCTTTCAACACTTGATCAAGTTGATAAAAACAAATTCCTAATTGCTATTTAAGCAGCACATTGGCAAACCCAGTGATTTCCAATGTGAAAGATATTTACTAACCAAAAAACAGCAATACATCATGTGTGACAAAATCAATGTGTTTGTGGCCCAAGATCAGAAAAATTCACATCAGAAAAACCACAATTAACCAATGCTGCCAAAGTAAATGTCTCAAAAAAAAGCTAATTTGTGGCTCTTCTGTTTCTTTGCTTATTCATGTATTTATACCTCACTGCATTCCAAAATATGTACGAGCAGAATAAAGGCAAAAAATTATACCAAAAAATTCATGTGTTCCTAAATAATTTGGTATCTCAGCTTCAGAGAACCTGAGTTTTGTGTTACAGCTTTTACTGTATTCTATACAATGCCATTAAGTAATTACAGGTACGCCAGTCACCAATAAAGACAAGGGGGTACTATGTGGCAAATCCAATGCTTCTAGTTGAGGTCCGGATACTGGCAGTGAAAACCACCGTGCCCCCTCCAATGTCTGGATAAAGTGGCCGCGAACCCTCATTCCTGGTCCAAGTTTAATGCTCTTGCCAAGGTTTTGGCAGATGTCAGAGGAGCCAGGAGTCTCAGCTCCACCTCTGGTCTGAGCATATTTCACTGTGGATTAGTTTCACTTGGGAATTTCTTGACTGCTTGCTTACTACACACTTTTTCCTGCACTGCAAAGCCCCAGCCATGGATGCAGCTCTCAACTAGTTTCCAACAAAATCGCCACCTGTACAAAGCTGTTGTGTGCTCCATCATTGGACCACATGACTCTGAGGGATCCTTTCCACCTCACCACGGTGGACCTCTTAGAGACCCAGTCTCCATGACGTCACTGGCTTCTCGCTTCCTCTTACGCCTCTCATCCCTCTTCCCCATTCCTTCCTCCAGGTCCCACGTCTTCTCCCCTGCAGTGCAGAACGATTAAACTTCTCCTCCTCTCTTCCCAGATCCTGCTCTAGACCCATCTTGACCTACCCACACTCAGAAAGGCACTCAACAACACATTTCTTTCACAGTAAAAAAGAGCAACCCCCTTAAAAGGTAGTCATTTTAGTAAATAGCGATTTCTGTTTGGCATCTTATTTTCCAGGCTTTGATCTCAATCCAAAAATTCACTAATTGGAACATCATCCTACACACATCCTATACACGTTGTAATTCAATTCACCATCAGGGCACATACCTAGGTTGTGGGTTCAATCCCAGGTCCGGGCTCAAAGGGAAGACAACCCATTGATTTCTCTCTTACATCGATGTTTCTCTCTCTCTCCCCCTTCTTTTCTCTCTAATAACCAATACGCTTATCCAAAGTTGCGTACAAAAATATTTTTTTCAGATGTCAAGTCTCCAGTGTGTTTTTCCCCAGGAAATTTTCCCTGGCTGCCCAAGTAGTTAGTTTTTCCCTCTACCTTTTCTCAGGATTTAGCTTGTCGTGGTGTTTGCAGTGTCTTTGCTCCTCCACCAGCCTAAGGCGGGAAATCGCATCTTACTCATCGCTGCAGCTACACCAGGATCTCCCACCTAGCGGGCACTCAGTAACCCTTCATCACATCGATCACACGATGCCAGTGATGGTTAAGACTGGGTGGCAGATCAGACATTCGGACCCAGAGAGCAAACGTAAAATCTCTACCAAAGCGAAGAGGAGATGACAAGACTTAGCACTGACATTTTAAACCCGTAAAAACAACCAAAACCAGGGAGCTTTTCCGTGCAGAAAAGTACAGCGTGTACCTTTGATCGTGCAGCTTCTGCTGGGGCAGGCTTCCTTCCAACCTGGGTTTTCTACTCTCATGAATTTTTTTTCTAGCTCTGCTGCCTCTGAAATCCGGTGCCCACTTCACTAGATGATGACTCACACTCACCGCGGAACAAATTATTTTCCTTTCAATATCATCTGGAGGCACTAGACAGAAAGACGATATAAATCGATGCTACAACGAGAGATGGTTTCTCAGCACAGCCTTCGCCCACCCCTTCTCCCAGCTAGTTTTCCAAAGAGTAATCAGAGAGCAAGATGGAAGCTTACTGAACATAATAGCTGTGTCTCACTTTCCTTTGTACAACATCTTAACAAACTTGAGCCTAGTAGGTATTCAATACAGACACAAAAATAGACTGAAGGGCATAGAAAGAACTGGAAAGTAAGCTCAGCACAGCAGTCCCTGTGGCAAAATACAGGGTGGAACAAAAGTCCATTTACAGTTCCGAGCATGCAAAACATATTTGGTTTTTGCATTATTATTTATTAATGATTGTATTATTTTCTATATGAATAACTATAAATTTACTCTTGCCCCACCCTATGTATATGTGCATATATGAACATATGTGTGTGTTCATAGCCATGTACATATACATGTATATACACACGTATATAAACAGAGAGAGCCTGCGTTATAAGTAGTAGTAAGTACTGGTGCTTGATCATTGATTGCCCTATAGACACACCACATTATGCCATCTGTTTATTCATTCACTCAATCCGCATTTTATTAAGTTACAAAATGCCAGAGAGAGCTTTTAAAATGGGAAGAAAAGAAGATCTGTGGTCTCTTTGCAGCGGCCTCTGATTTTTCTCTCTGTGGGAGGAGAGTAGAGGAGAAGGAGGAAGTGGGAAGGTGACACGGCTTTGCTTTCCAGCGTCCTCGCTGCTACAGAATACAGACGGTGTTATGAAGGGGCAGATGGCAGAGCCACCAGGTGGCCCCCTGCTCGGAAGAAGTGCCAAGGAGCTGTTCAATGACTGATGACACCAAAGCCATGTGCTTCAGAATAGCCTATCAGACACCCGACCTCGGCCTGAGACACAGTCAGCAACTGGGTGGGCAAGCATCTGCAGCATCTGGCTTATACGAAAGAAAGGCAAGCACCACACATGTCCCAGTGGTGTGGGCTAGCTGCCACATTCCGTCGACAATAATCAATATGTATTCGAGGTAGAGGTGTCTATCAATCAACACATTTAAACCCATAATATTCAGAGCTAAAAAGACCTCAAAAGCCCTCTGGTCCGACACTTCCCAGTCTTGTACGCATCACAGCACACATAGGAAATGAGTATATTTGTAAAGCACTCTGGGATAAATGAAGGAGGTTGTTTAGGGAGGAAAGCTATTGGCTCAATGCCCTGCCCAGCCTCTCCGAGAGCGGAAGGAATCAATACCTTGAGACGCTGGTCGGGAAGGCCTGCTTCAGGCCGGTCTCCGAAATCTTCAGGTGAGAAAATCAGATCCTTGCTCAACACCCACCAGCTGGAGAGCCACAGCAGAGCCAGGAAGAGAGCTTTCAGTGTCTCTCTTTATACGTATTTCTAATTCTCCAGTGCTTTTCCCGGCATGGTTCCCAGACCTGCAACATCAACACCACCTGGTGTTCCAATGCAAATCCTCAGGCCCCACCTGGACCTACATGATCAGACACTCAAGGTGTGAGGCTGGGCACTGAGCTGTAACGAGCCCTCCGGTAATTCTGATGCTCACTCAAGTTTGAGAACCACAGTTGGAGTCTATACTCTCAATGCTTCTATAAGCTATGAAGTTAGCGTTCACGTTGTCCAACCCAGGGGCTGGCAAAGGTTTTCTGTGGAGGACCTGATACTAAATACAGCTATTTAACTCTGCCGTTGTAGCACAAAAGCCATAACAGCCAATATTAGAAATGAATGGGTATGGCTGTGGTCTTAGTGGTTGTGGTCTTTTATAAATCCAGTTTTATAAAACTTGATTTATAAAAATAGGCAGGGGGGTAGATATGGCCTGGAGGCCATAGTTTGCCAACTCCTGGTAACTGATGGTTGGAATGGGTTCTTTACCTTCCTAATTAAAATTCTTAGTCACTTTGGTTAATATTAAAATCTCTCAGCAACTTAAGGTATCTGCCAATGGTGGTACCAATATCTGTCTTTTCCCATTCAGTTAACATGTGCTCAGTGCCTCCTCAGGGCCACAACCTGGGCAGACAGGGATGACAAGAGCCAACTCATTCCCTTAAGTACTAGGATTTCATGCATTAAAGAAGCAAGAAATCAAATGAAATTATAATTGTCTGAATGTGGCCTTATGGAAGAAAATGCCCCCTTAGTGTACAGATTTGGCTTCTAAGTATGGTGTGATTTGTCATTATAAGTGGACAGAGAGCATGCTGATGCGGGCTCCAGGCTCTAAGCCTGCAGGGATGGTCGCTGTCCCGGCAGACACTATTGCATTCACCCACGGGCTCCGCGGGGTCAGGGATGCAGACAGGGCAAGTTGGCTGCGTCTGCAACTGCTCCCCCAAATCTGGAGCCTTTGCCGTGAAGGCAGAATGGCGGGGGGACAGGACCTTTTGGGGGCTTCTTCATTCACGGGTCTCGCACCTGGGCTAACAGGATCCAAGCACTGGACTGCACTGAGGTCACGGCCCGATCCCCTGCATACGGCCTCTCCACGGGCCCTGGGCACCTCCCAGCACGGTGGCCCCTGAGCAGTCGGGTGTCTCACATCATAGCTCAGAACCCCGAGACCACGTGCTCCTATGGTCAAGGCAAAAAAAAAAAGGCACGGGCTCCTACAATCAAACCTTAGAGGGGAGCTACATCATTTTTGTTATCCTCTATTGCTCAAAGTGCTCCAACGCCGCCCAGACTCAAAGGGGTGGAGGCCTATGCACTGTCATGATGGAAGGCAAGTCAAATAATGTCCATCCATGTATTCAAACCAGTAATCAGAGTAACCGACAATGAGACCTGCCCTGTCCCACAGAGGGATTTATAGAATTTTTCAACTGCTGATAGCATGCTCCATCCAAAACCCACCTGCTGAAAATCCAAAATGGAAGACTGGGTCTGGAAGGCATGTGATTTGATGTGCTCGTTAAATAATGATCCTCCAAAGAAGGAGTTTTGGAAATGTTGTCATCTGCCCATAGAATTGCAAGGACGACGGGCATTGCACGGGGCTCAGTGACGGGTCAAACACAGGCTCATCCGAGGTCAATGCCAGGTGACTGTCTCCATCAAAACACACATGTTCGCCGCCTTTTCCCAAGCTGCCGGAAATCTCACTTCTCCGAGAACAGGAATACGCCTGTAGATTTTCACAGGCTTTTTTTTTTTTAAGGAAACTGAAATTTGCCTTCCCTTGTGTCTTTCTTCATTTAAAATTGCTACTTCTCCAAGAAATTCAGCGCCAATTTAGAGATAATTTTATAATCCTTTAATATAGAAAGTCAAACAAATATTTTCTTCCATGAAAAATGAGAATTGTACATATTGTAGGGTCTTTTTTTTTCTTCATTGTTCTGCTTAAGAAGTAGTTAGGACAACAAATGATTAGAATTTTCTGGAATCCTTCCAGCTGAAGAATTTGTTTTGAAAGAAGTGGAGCCTACAGGGATACTTTTTACTAATTTTCTGATATTTCTAAAAATAAGGAATGGTTTTTATGGTAAGAGAAGTGGGACTATTCCATTAAGGATGTTAATGTGCTTACACTCAGATAACGCTAATCTGTCCCTTTTAAAAACAGAACGATGCTTACAGGAGAAGCTGGAATACTTAATCTGGAATCATGGCAGTGCAGTTGGTCAGAGCCTCATGGACATTCACAGCTGTAAAAGGGCACTTAGGAAGTACCCAGTCCAACCCTGCCATTTTGCAGATGGCTAGACCAAAAATCAAAGATGCCAAGAGTGGCAGAGACAGCTGCTGCTCACCAAATATTCCAGATGTTCTGCTACATTTCCCAGTTCTCCTGGAGTTAGGCTGTGGCCCTGTTGCTAGTTCTAGCCCGAGCACTATGAGCAGAAGTGACGCATCAGTCCCCGGCTCAAAGAGTGATGAGCTCATGTGGCCCACGCCCTCTCTTTCCCCAGAGGACAACGGGAGACCTCAGCCTGAAAGCCACCTGGATCTCTACATCATCCCGTGGGGGAAAGCCGTCCTGGAGCACCCCCCAGCCTTCATCAGACTTCGCAGAAGCCAGAAATGAACCTTTGTGGTAGAAAGCCAACAAGAGTTCAAGATCTATTTGTTCTTGCAGCACAACTCACCTGTCCTAACTGATGGACCAAACGGTTGGCTCAAATTAAGTCAGAAAGTGTAACAGGAGAGCAGGGATTCGAACCCAGGTCTTCTGAATGCCCAGTCCGGGATCACACATTATAATCAGAGGAGTCAGTATAGGCCCACCAAGCCAAGGCAGTGAGTAACGGGAGCAGCCAGCCGCAGGTGAAAGCAGAGTCAGCATGCGGACTGGCTGACAAACCGCCGACCCCCGTGGGTGGATGCCCGGAACCAGAGAGGACGTGGCCAAGGAGGAAAGGAGCCCAGCATTCAGCCTTCAGTGCAGGACCAGAAAGGCTGGCCCCTGGCTGGGAAGACAGACATTTGGAATTGTCCCTGATGGTCCTTTTCTGCCCGATTCGTACACACTCCTCAAGCTGACGACAATGGCTCCCAGACCCTGAGCCCAGTTAGGGAGCTAAAACCCAAAAGGAGTTGTCTCCATTTTCTCGTGGGTGCACAGCAGACTCTAAACACACACAGGAACCTTATACCTCAGACCCAGAGTAACCTCACATGTAGAATTTTTAAAAACAACACATTGAAAAAAGATGTGGTTTTGGTTGCTAAGCAACATCAATCCAAAGCTCGCTCTTTCCCTTCGAAAGCATTCTGTCCATCTTTATAGAGAAGAGTCAATGAGTACTTAGCAAAAGGCATAAATTTTTTTGTGACATCAATAGACACCAAACTGCCCTGGCTGGCGTAGCTCAGTCAATTGAGCTCGGGTTTCAAACCAGGCATCGCAGGTTCGATTCTCAGTCAGAGCACATGCCTGGGTTGTAGGCCACGGCCCCCAGCAACTGCACATTGATGTTTCTCTCTCTCTCTCTCTCTCTCTCTCTCTCTCTCTCTCTCTCCCTGCCCCCCTCTCTAAACATAAATTAAAAAATAGACACCAAACCGACTTTTTCCTGAGAACAACATACTGCCTTATGCCAAGCTCGTCAGAGACCCACATTACTACCGTTTGTGCACAGGATGGTGTTTCCTGTTCTGAAACCCTCGCTTTTCTCTGTACTAACAGGATAGGTGTATCTTTTGGTGATAATCACAACAGATGTGGAGATTTTTGCAAAGTCATGCAAACCTATTCTCTTCTCCCAAGGAACAGAGGGGGCTCGATTACTCGGGACCTGTCCCCGGTGAGACCTTTCTTTGTCTGGGTTTGAGCCAAAGGGAAGTCCCTCTCTCTCCCTCTTCCCATCCTGAGAAATGGAGGCTTTGCCTCTTCAATGGCCTCTTGACGGGCACTCACTCACTCAAACGTGAACCAGAGCGAAGCTAGCAATATGCCTAGGGACCACATTTCCAGACAGCCCAGAGTACTTTCCACTGGCCCACCTAGCCCCAGTCCCTGGCATTCCTCTGCCCATGTCCTCCCTTCCTCCTTCCACTTTCCCCCCGGCAGCATCCCTGGCCCTGGTATTCACGTGTCTCTTACCCAACATCTCTTTTAGGCCCAGTTCCTAGAGTGACGCTTATCAATATCCTTAGAACTCGTTTCTGCTACACGCCCCCAGCTCCAAACAAAGGGCAAACAGCGATGCGCCTTAGGAGTCCCTTCCAAAGCACAGCTGCCCCGGGTGCCACTGACCTGGGAGGAACGAGAGAGTGGGCTGGTCTCTAGGGCACTTGCATCCGGAGTGCAGAGTTTCTCGACCTGGAGTTTCTGGAGCACCTACTATGTGCAGACACTGTTCACACCTAGAAAGAACAAAAAAGAAGAAACATAATGATCCTTGAAGAAATAAGACTAACACAAAGGAAAGCAGCCCGAGTTATTCATCTCATACCATGTTTTCTTTTTGAAAATAGTGTAGGGGATACGGGGCCCCGGGAAAGGAAGGCAGGAGGTAGGGTTAGAGGTGGCCTCGGGCCGTGAGGTGGCATCAAACGCCAGATTCCCGGTGACCCTTCTGTTGACCAGGAGGCGGGGGGCAGGCACTTCCACAAGGACCCCCAGAACCCTGCCCAAGGTCCTCAGCCGGCACTGGGGCCTGTGTGTCCTGAATCCTCGGCGTGAACTCCTTGTAGATCCTTCCCAGGCCCGATCGCAGGGTGTTTTCGGGGATTGGGGGTTCACTCCCATCACTCTCGGCCACTCAGAACTCGCCTGCTTCCCTGCCACCACCCGATTCGCACTTCTCCGACTCCCTCACCCTCTGCCACCTCCAGCTTCTGCAGCTGCGGGCCGCCTTAGGTTCTTGACCTCAGCTCATTCCTTCCCTCCCTGACTTCTTCTTCTTTTTCCCCCCTCTTTTTATTTATGTATTTATTTTAAATAGCAACAATCATTTATTTCGCATGTGATCTTCAGTCGAGGCAGGCCTCGGAGGCGACAGCTTCTGTCTGCTCACGCGGCAGCCCCTGGGAGAGCTTGACCGTGGTGGAGAGACCGTTTCCGAGATGACTCCCTCGCCGGCCTGCAGGCAGGCCCTGGCCACTGACCGAGAGCCAGTCAAGGTTGTCGGCCACGGGCCTCTGCTTCTCTCCACATGGGTCTTCTACTGGTCACCTGGCTTCCAAACTGCATGGTGTCTGGATCCCAAGAGAATATGTAAGAGGCTGAATGCTGCTTTTTTTCATTGTATTTTTCCCATTACCATTTATGCCCCTATGCCCCCTTTCACCTCCATCCACCCCCTGCCCTCCTCCATCACCACATTGCTATCTGTGTCCACGAGTTCTTTTCTTTTCTTTTTCTTTCTTGCTCGATTCCTCCACTCCCCCAACCTCCCTCCAGAGGTGTCAGCCTGCTCTCTATCTATGAGTCTGTCTCAATTTTTTGTTTATTTTTTTAAAGATTTTATTTATTTATTTTTTTAGAGAGGGAAGGGAAGGAGGGAGAGAGAGAGAAACATCAATGTGCGGTTGCTGGGGGTCATGGCCTGCAACCCAGGCATGTACCCTGACTGGGAATCGAACCTGCGACACTTTGGTTTGCAGCCCGCACTCAATCCACTGAGCTATGCCAGCCAGGGCTTGTTTATTTTTTTTCAATTATAGTTTACATTCAGTATTGTTTTGTTATGAGTTTCAAATGTATGGCATAGTGGTTAGGCAATCACATACTCCCTCCTTCCCTGCCTTCTGTCCTCCCTCCCCCAAACCATTTCCGGAGCCCGGACTATTTGCTAAGCACCATGCTGGTAAGCACTGAGAGCAGCGAGACAGAGGAAAGCCATTGCGCCTGTCCTTAAGGGGCTTACCATCCCAGAAGGAGTGCTCGCCGAGGCTGACAGATTAAACACCTGCGCTCCTCAGCTTTGCTGGGATGGGCGCTGCGTGAGTGGCAGTAGGCACGTTTCTTCAGCTCGTCTCGACTGCATCTGATGCGAGCATACCCACCCGTGAGGCAAAACCCTCCCGCCAAGCAAGCCCAGTGGCCATAATCTCCTTCATGAAGGCCAAGTTCAAGAAGCTTGACCTTCTCTGCGTAATCCAGTATTCTTAACACAGGGTGTTTCCGGGCAGAGAAAACTTGCTCAGTAAAGATGGAAGGACTGAAAGACAAGTTATGCAGATGAGAGCTGCCCCTGCCCTCCCCATGTCCCTGCCACCCTGCCCACCCACACACACTCCCCTGACCATTTGCCGTGCGGTGTGCCTTGTGAAGTTCAAGGGCCACGCACAGACATTAGATGTTATTGTTGTGTCCTATGTTCTTCCTGGTCCTCGTGGGAAGAAGACACTCTGGGCACCTTAGCAGCACGTGGCACCCGCCCCTTTTCCTTCACCTCCCCACACTGTCATGGAAAGGGGGTCAACACCCCAGGCAGAAGTAGAGCCAGAGCCCAGCAAGGAGCCATGTTGTCTCCTCCTCAGCCCTGCCCAAACTTGCGTGGCGCTAAAGCAGCCTACTTTCCATTGTTTGAGGGGTGTTCCTGTAAGCGTGGGGCTAAGACCTTCATAAAGTCCAGGGGGATTGCATCCTTGGCCTCCCCTCCGTCGATCCGGTCTGGCACGGTGCCCCGGAAGAGCTTGAATCGGCCTGCCAGGAGTCAGGCTCTATGACATCTCCCTCTGTTGCCCTGGACCTGTTCTTCTCAAAGGACTGTCACACACGTACGGTTTTCTTCAGCATTTCCTCCAGTATAGAAATGCATCTTGTAGGGTTTTCTTATGCACACTGCGATCTGGCAGGAACGAGGTGTGGCTCTCAGGTGTGACTGGGCAAGCAGAGTAAGTTCGCGGCACGAGGAGACCACCTGCTTTGAGCAGTAGGGGGACCGACAGCGATCAGGACCGACGGCATCCATTCGGCATATGTTACAAAGTCATTTAATGGCTGGATGTGAGCTGTTCATTCTCAACTATTAAACTAATCCATAGAAAGTTCGTCCTATTAAAGCAAGCCCAATTCTGGGGCAGGAATCTCCTGAGTCAGTCGGGCCATGGAGGCTTCCTTGGTCCTAGCAGTCTGACCAGTGACCGAATAGGAACAGCTGACATGAATGTGACTCAGAGAACAACAAACAAGATGTTCTGGGAACAACATGTTTGCTTTTGGAATCCCAGAACCAAATCAGTGTTTCCCACATCCCCTGGTTCTGCTGGTATTCTTTCTTAAAACTCCTCAGCTCTAAAGATTTCCGTGTGAGCACTTTCAGCAGGAGAAAATTAATATTTTAACACTTCTCATTGGCAATGGCTGTAAGGATTAATAAATTCCTTTTTGAAGGGTCTGGGGTTTGTTTGTCTTCTGTGATTAGTTTCTAGATGCATCCGTGAAATGATAGGTACATACTTATAGCTAGGTTCAAAAATATTTTGAAATGATAGAAATCCAGAGTTCTAGTATTTTCCTTAGGTACTGCTTTCAAATTGTCCTCCAAATTTTCCTACACAAAATATATTGTCTAGGTGTGGCTGGTGTAGCTCAGTGGATTGAACACTGGCCTGCAAACCAAAGGATCACCAGTTCGATTCCCAGTCAGGGCACATGCCTGGGTTGCAGGCCAGGTCCCTAGTGAGGGGTGTGTGAGAGGCAACCACACATTGATGTTTCTCTCCCTCTCTTTCTCCCTCCCTTCCTCTCTCTCTCCAAAAATAAATAAATGAAATCAATTTAAAATTTTTAAAAATATACTAAGTAACAAAAAGTTTCTGTATCAATCAAAAAGTACGTACAGAGAACTTGCCATATCAACAAACTTCGCCAACGACCTCATCTGAGAACATTTCCTATTAAACTGTGTGATCCTGTCTATAACAAGAGGTGAGGATGGACAGTTTATACTGAAAGCCAAACAGGACTTGGACGAGGCATCGTATGTCCCCCTTCCAGGCTTTGCTCTGTGATTCACTCAACCCAAGGAAGCCCTGGTGCAACCTCAAAGTCAAGTTCAAACGGCCCCTCCTCAGTGAAGCTTCTGTCAGGCCCCTTGGTCGTCATCAATTGTTCTTTTTGCCAAGCTCCTAGGTAGCGCTCTGCTTACATCCTGTTAAAGCCAGGAGTGCTGGTAGAGGTCATTGCTCCTTTTCTGAACCCACCTCAATGGAGCCAACTACAACCACGATTCCTCTCCCCAGCAAAGCTGTCATTTGGAAGCAAAGGACAGAGAGAGTTTCTCAGACAAGGAAAAGCTAAAAGTCATCACCACCAAACCAGTGTTGCAAGAAATGTCCAAGTGTCTTCTTTAAGATGGGGCGGAGGTTGAGGAATGGGTGAAAAAAGTGAAGGGAGTGAGAAGGACAAATAGGTAGTTACAGAATAGTCACGGGGATGCAAAGTACAGAGTAGGCAATACAGTCAACACTACTGTAATAACTGTGCATGGGGCTAGATGGGTACTAGATTTATCAGGGGGATAACTTATTAAGTGATTTAATGTCTAATCATTGAGTTGTGTACCTAAAACTAATATGATATTGTATGTCAATGGTAATTGAAAAATAAAAAACTATTTAAAGTCAAAAATGTAAAATAAATGTTTACTTAATTCTTCTTTGATTTAGAGTTAACTTGTAAATATTTATCTCCCCTAATAAGCTTCTTGAAAGGGCAGACTAAGACTTTATCTCTGGATTCTCCCCAGAATCAGCACCTTCTTTGTTTGTTTGTTTGTTTTTTAAATATATTGTCTTTGTTCAGTAAACATTTGTTGAATGTATTTACTTATACTTTTACATAATAATTCATTCTGTTTTCATACGAGTATATTATTCTCTATGGGAGTGTCCCAGTTGAACTTAAGATATGTAAAGTTCTTATCTACTGTTAAATTACACAATGCTTTATTATTAATAATGTATATTTTCCTCTATACATTATGCATCAGATATATATTTGCCTCATAGAATAAATGAGTTCAGTCCAAAAAATTATATCATGCCAACAGCATAATAAAGTATTTTTTCCTTCTTTAACATTCACATTTCAAAGTAAGAGTATAAAGAAGCTCTTAAATCATATACAAAATGTTCAGTTTTTGAAAAAAAAGACTCTTCCTGGCTGGCGTAGCTCAGTGGGTTGAGCGCGGGCTGCGAACCAAAGCATCGCAGGTTCAATTCCCAGTCAGGGCACATGCCTGGGTTGCAGGCCACGGCCCCCAGCAACCGCACATTGATGTTTCTCTCTCTCTTTTTCTCCCTCCCTTCCCTCTCTAAAAAAATATAAAAATAAAAAAAGATTCTTTTCTTTTTTTAAGAGTGTTATTATGTTATACTGACGATACCCAACATTCACGATGCACTGACTGTGTCCCGGGCACTGCGTTAAGTCTTTTCCATGAATTATCTAATTAGTTTCTCACAAAAATCCAGCTTCCAATGTTTTGTTGTTGTTATCATCTATGCTCTTCTTCCCGTCCTTGTAAGTTTTTTTTTAATCTTTATTTT
Source organism: Phyllostomus discolor (assembly GCF_004126475.2). Lineage (NCBI taxonomy): Eukaryota > Metazoa > Chordata > Mammalia > Chiroptera > Phyllostomidae > Phyllostomus > Phyllostomus discolor. The sequence goes on along the minus strand of NC_040913.2, from coordinate 6,221,292 downwards.
TTCAGTAAGGATTATTGGAGGGAAAAAAATGGATGTTTGTGTTCGATCTGCCTTCTTAACCTGGCCAGAATTTGATGTTTATTAAGATGAAGTTATTTTAGGTTAAATTGTCAAGAAAGCAGGCTCAGAGGTCAGACTGTCTGAATTTGAATCCCTATGTTAATAATTACTGACCATGAAAGGAAAAAGAATTTTACACTAGCTTTAATTACCTCAGAGAGATAAGAGAAGTTTGGCATCCATGAAACAAGGACGGGGTGCTATTTTAAAACAAACACATCAATGAACATTCAAGAAACAAACAAAAATGGCTTCTGGAAATTCCCAACATGATAACACAGATTTAAAAAATCAACTGACGTTTTAAAGGACAAAGTTGAGGAAGTTTCCTGAAAAGATAATGATACAGGAAACATAAAAGGAAAACAGAGAAATGTAGAAGATATGCCCAGAAGGTGAGGCGAAGAAGAAGAAGGTGAGGGTGGAGGAGAAACTTGAGAAACAGAGAGTAGAGAGAATGAATGAGGAGAAAATCATCAATGAAACAACACAAGAAAACAGCCAGGACTAAAGGGTGTGCATTTCCAGGTGCAGGGGCCTCCCTTGGAAAACCAGTGCCCAGCTAATGCAGGGCCCCTCACTCATTCCTCCCAGGAGTCCTGCTTTGGGTTTTCCTTTGACACATCCGTGTGCTCACCAAGCCAGTGATTCTCCCAACCCTGTCACTTAGAGGTTTGTGTGAAAGTTTCATGACACAGGCATGATCGATGAACTCATTGGCCACTAATGCTTAACTCAGCCTCCAGTCCCCCTCCCTCCCCAGTGGCTGGGGGATGAGAAGGACTGAAAGTCCCACCCCTCTGATCACATGGCTGGCTCCTCGGGCAACCAGACCCCACCCTGAAGCTATCTGGGGGCCCACCAAGAATCACCTTATTAGCATAAACTCTGGTACGTTTGAAAGGGGCTTATTATGAATAACAAAAGGTGCTCCTCTCACCCCTGTCACTCAGAAAATTACGAAAGTATTAGAAGTTCTTGTGTGAGGAACCAGGAACGAAGACCAAACATTATAACAAAAGATGCTTCTATCACTCTGCAGGTGACAAGAGTTTCAGGAGCTCTGTGCCAGGAACTCAATATCACACAAATTCACGAGACTCGTGTTTGAATTCTAGGGAGTTCCCTTAAAATCAATAAAAGGAAAACCAACTTCCTCAAATACCCTGGCAAGAGAAACGTGTGTGTGTGTGTGTGTGTGTGTGTGTGTGTCTATGACATTGCATCCACAAGGCTACAACTGTCAAGCTAGGAATACATGTACTTTAGAAGTGCAGAGGTTTTTACATCAACTGTCTCCAATAATTTCTGGTTTGCCTCTTTAAAAATGCATCACTAATTATAGGATAGTTACCCCAGCAGGAAGCCTTTCCTCCTTGCTGGGTACAGCCATTTCCCAGCAAGGATAAACCCAGATAAGTGTTATGTGTGGCATTGAAAAAGTTAAACATTACACAAGGTCACACATGATTCACTTCTTTTCCCTAAATCCGTGCATTATTCTGATGCCCCGGGAAAATGTTCTAATACATATTTTCTTTCAGCTTCAACTATTAAGCAATTTAAAACACAGGCGTACGCACCATCCCATCAGGCCGCCGATCTTCGAGATTGATAGATTCATACAAGCATTTCTAAGAAGCTGTCTGTAAATGCACGATAGAGAAAAAAGAAAACAAAGATTTCCTTTAGCATTTTTCATTCTAACTGCAGTGTGAAGTTGAAAGAAGAGTGGCCACAATAATTGTTTTCTTTTGGGTTGTGGTGGTGGTGGTGGTGGTGATAATGTATATACAACATAAAATTTATCATTAACAACATCAACCCTCTTCATAGAGTGTGGACCTCTGGCATCATATTGTATGGTCAGATCCTATCCCCTAACACACACACACACACACACACACACACATTCATAGTCACTCACATGTACTCACGCACAGTCTCTCATACACACTACCCACAGTCACCAGCATGTGCACATCCTTACCCTCATTTGGGAAATCCTCACACCTAGTTAAAACATAACGGTCATCAGGAGGGTAGGAGAAATGAGCCAATGAGATGAAGAGTCTATAGGGAAAGGGGACAGGAGATTTGTCCCTGTTCAGGCAGAAACAGATCTCTAAAAACCCAGAATAACCAAAGGGGTTGATTTGAATAAAAGGAGAGTACAGTTTTGTTTCTTTTAGCTGGCCACGGTTCCTCACCACGAAAGTGGAAACTGATGTGTAGTTTCAGACATGCAGAAGGACGTGACTGTATCTCACGTTTGCCTCTCTCTCAAGCTACCTTCCCTTCGCCCTTGTGCTTCTCATGAGCAGATACATTAAAATCATAATCCATCCTCATCTCTCTTTCTTTGCTCCCATTCATTTCTCAGCCCTTCGAACCTCGCAGGCAAGAAGGAGCCAGAAAGAACTATTCAAAGTCATGAAAGACAAGGACCTACATCCAAGATTACTCTCTCCAGGAAAGCTATAATTTTGAATAGAAGGGCAGACAAAGTGCTTAGCAGATAAGGTCAAGTTAAAAGAGTTCATCATCGCCAAGCCCTTATTGTATGAAATGTTAAAGCAACTTATTTAAGAAAAAGAAGAAGATCAAAAATAAGAACAGTAAAATGACAACAGACTCACAACTACCAACAACCAAACCCCCCCAAAAAAGCTAAAACAAAAATCAACTAGGCAAATAACTACAACAGGAACAGATTCACAGAAATAGAGATAACATGCAGGGTTATCAGCAGGGAGGTGGCAGAGGGGAGGTTGCGGGGGAAAGTACAGGGAATAAGAAGAATAAATGGTAGGTACAAAATAGACAGAGGGTGGTTAAGAATAGTATGAGAATTGGAGAAGCCAAAGACCTTATATGTACGACCCATGGACATAAACTAAGGTGGGGGAATGATGGTGGGAGGGGGGATACAGGGCAGAGGGGGGAAAAAGGGGAAAAAATGGGACAACTATAATAGCATAATCAATAAAATAAATCTAAAAAAAGAAGACCCTTATTTCTCATGGTTATGGAGGCTGGGCGGGAAGTCCAAGGTCAGTTTCTGGTAAGAGCTCTCTGCCTGGCTGGCAGTCGGCCACCTTCTCATTGGGCACTCACATGAGGAGGAGAGGGAGAGTGAGCTGTCTGATGTCTCTTCTTATAAAGACACCAGTCCTATGGGATCAGGGCCCCTTCTTTATGACCTCATTTTACTGTAATTGCCTTCTCAATCCCTCTTTCCAATCGCAAACACTTCGAGGGTTAGGCTTGAACACCTGAGTGGTGAGGTCGTAATTGAGTCCCTAGCAGACAGACAGCACGTCTCAAGCTAGTTTTCATCCTTCGCTCTTCTCTCTTCCACATCCCAGTGAACGCATGGGTCCCTGGCCCTAAATGTCTTTTAAGCCCATGTCTTCCTTCCACCCTACCTTCACGTTTCCAGTTCAGGCCCCCTCATGCGTCCCCTCGGCTACTTCCTTCGATTTTCCGGCTGCTCCCTCTCCCCGTGCCTTTCCACCACGGTGCTGCCAGCCAGCACCCAGAATAACAGGCTGGATCGGGACGTCCTCGCCAACACCACAAACTGTCTGCGGTACCATTTCTCCCGCCTAGCCCTCACCTCGCCGTTCTGGCCTCATTGCCTGCCATTGCTCCCCCGCATCAGATTCTAGTCATGCTGAGCTCCCAGATGTCCCTGCGTGTGCTGCCCACCTCCACGTCTTTTTTTAAAGATTTTTTATTTATTTATTTTTAGCGAGGAAAGGGATGGAGAGAGAGAGAAACATCAATGTTGCTGGGGGCCGTGGCCTGCAACCCAGGCATGTGCCCTGACTAGGAATCGAACCTGCGATAACTGGTTCGCAGCCCACGCTCAATCCACTGAGCTACACCAGCCAGGGCCTTCCTTCTTTCTTTTATGCAGAATCTCCCTCTGCTTGGGATGTGCCTCCCCTCCTTACTCAGTTGGTGAGTTCACAGCCATCTTTCAGGTCCCAGGTTAAATATGAGCTCCAAGGAGCTTTTCTCAACGCCCTTGGCTTGGGTGTCCCGGCCCTAGTCAGACACCTGTGACAGCACCTGCCCTATTTGCCCATGCATCTCCCCAATGGCACGCGTGGCTCCGTGTGAGCGGTGACAGACTCCCCTCCGGTGCCGAGCACCTGAACTCCGCCAGCAGGAAGTATGTGGTGAGTGGCACTGAAGGGCAGGGTGCCAGGAACATCAGGTGCAGATGCGCTGGACAACCTTGGCCCTTACCTTTCCTCGGCTCAACAGCTAAATCTTAAACATTTTCAATTACATATTTGTGTGGGCAGTTTCATTCTTCTGAATACTGAGCATTAGACTTCAAATATAATTCATTCCTTGTATGTATATAATAATGCTAATTTTTAAAATAATTAAGGAGAAAACTACCTGGATTACAAGATTTTCATTCTGAAAAAAAATCTATGGTACTCGTAACTAAAGTACTTAATGTGTGATTCAAATACGATTTGAAGTCAATTATGCAAAGGCAAGGGCCATTCTATTTGAGTGTCAGCCAGCCATTATATTTTATTTTAGGTTTAATTTTCTAAAAATCTGAAAGGAAAAGGTTACAAATGGCCTCAGTGTGAAGCTGCTTCAGGGGTCAACGTCCTAACCGCTGGTCCAGAGCACCAGGTTTTTCAAGATTATCTCAAAGGCGGTGGGTTGGCATTAAAACAAAAACTTCTTCATTAGCCAGAACAAATCTTTGTGCACTTCCAGCCGCGTGCTCCCCGAACAGCACTTTCCTTTCACAGAAACCCTTTGAAGTACCTAGAGAGGCAGAAAACACAGACAGAACCACGCAGAGTCGCGTGGGGAGGACAGAGCACAGAACGTCAGGAGGCCTTTATGGGACCTGCTTTTCACCTGTTAAGCCCGACTTTATAGAAGGAGGAGGCTGAGAGAGAGCCTTTTCATCAGCAGCAGTCCTATTGTGAGCGGAATCAAAGACACAAAAATGTTCAAGAATCGGGACATTTCTATGACCTTGGACGATGCTTTCACATCGCCTATAATTAACATCAGCTGGGAGCTTGGGCTTGCTGGGGAAGGAGAGAGAAACTGCCTTCCCTGAAACGAGAGGAAGCTCAGGCAGAGCCCCACTGGCCCTCCCACCACCCAAGAACGGGACCTGGGCCATCCAGACACGGGGCGCTTCTCTCAGGACCCAACTAGGATCTGTCCCCTTCGCGGCACCTGTCCCCTGAAACCGACTGGCCTGACCACCAGGGCTCAGCTGAGACTGGGCGCCAGAGGGCGCCGCGAGCATGGTTGCTCCACAGGGGTTTCCACTTGGGACGTAAGTGTTTGTACCCTCCCCCAGAGCAGGAGGCGAGCGGGTTTGCCTTTCTGTGTTGGCGCACCCCCAGCCTTGGGCTCGCCGGTCCTAGTGGACCCCTCCTCCCTTCCTACTCCCGGCTGCCGGCGCTGCTCTCGAACCTCGCCCGGGCTCCACCGCCTCACCGCCTCTCATCTCAACGCCTTCGCCTATGCCCCCTCCAGTGCCCGGACACCGCTGGACACCCACCTTCCTTCGTTTATCAGCTGCTGTTCGGTCCTCACCACGCATCTCTGTCATCTCCCCCAGCACGCCGGCTGACCCTCCTCTCCAAAGCCGAGGGGAGGCTGGGAGGAAGACTCTGTTCTGGGCCTCCGTTCCAGCTGCTGGTGGTTCTCCGGCAGTCTCTGGTGCCTGCTGGCTTGTAGAAGTACTGTCCCAGTCCCCACCTTCCTCTTCCCAGGGCGTCGTCCCTGTGTGCATGTGTGTGTCCAGAAGCTCTCCTTTGCACAAGGCTGCTCGTCAGCTTAGAGCCCACCCTGATGACCTCATTTTGACTCAATTACTGTGCTACAGTCCCTGTCTCTAAACACAGTTACGTTCTGAGGCCTTTGGAATCAGAGATTCCACATATGAACTGGGGGAGGGGAAAAGGGGGGGGACACAATCCAACCCATAACAGACCTGATCTGTGTTTCCGTAACGCCCTGGATGTATCTCAATCCCAGCTTTAAAACTGTGCATTCGAAGGGCTATTTCCTTCACTGGACTATGAGATTCTTTGCAGAAGCGACTGTGTTATGCGATCTTTATATGTCTGATGTCCTGAGGCGTGTCTGGCACAGCCTACGAACCAAAGGAGTGAATGGATGAAGGCGTGAATAGGGCCGCTGAGAAGAGCCAAAGCGTAATGAATGAACTATGTGCAGACGCACTCCAGAGTCCGCTTACCCATGCATGTTTGCGTTTCTTCATGTGCACAAGATTATACATGCATGACACATTACACACGCGATATGCAGGTATAATAAGTAGGTCGTAACCACCAATCCCTCCTCAGTTTATGTTCATAAAGTTTTTGCCAGCTCTGAGCCGGATCTTTTCTTTTCCTTTTTTTTTTCTCTTTCTGGTGTGGTCACCAAGAGGGAGCTTCTTCTGAAGCCTTTTTCTTCCCCACCTCAATAGAAAAGGCCCTTCTCTTCCCCACTCAATGGTTTCCCTGAGTCAGAGCCCTTTGGTAAATGAGGAGCACTTCCCGAGGCCCCGGCTGCCTAATCCTAGCTTTGCTCCCGTGGTCTCTGCAAGACTCAGCACACCGGATTTCTGCTTCCCCTGGCGCTGCCTCTGCACTTCCTGCTTTGCTGGCTCCCACCCCCACCGTGGAGGTGCGGGGAGGTGCGGGCAGGAAGAGACAGCTCTCGGGCAGAAGGCTGCCCAGCAGACTCTCCCACCCCCTCGCTACTTAGAAACTCTCAATCCCATAATTATTTCGCAATTCTCTCTGCAAATACTTGCACAGGAAATACAGGGACCTCAGACCTGGCCACTCTGGGGACCTGGCAGCTTAGCTGACCCTCAGATGCAGACAAACGCTCCAGCTCTCATCCCCATGGCGTTTGGATTACAGATGCTTAGAATGTTTTCAAAACTCTCTGGGCGGTCTCCAGATCTGGGCTGGCTCTGGTTCACTCTCACTTATTCACGAGGTCCTTGTCTGAGTGATGCACAGCTCTAGGGGCTTTCCTTACCGGTCCCTTGGAAGGGGCTGGCACCCCCACACAACAGTCCGATGAAGAAAAGAAGATATAACATACGTGCATGGGTGCTGGATATTTTAACACCATATACTAGCCTGATTCTCACAGGTAATTTTAATAAATACACACACGTTAAAATTCAAGAACAAGACCTGTATCGTGGGCACCAGTGTGCCACGGAATCTCCTGGGAGTGAAGGCGCGAACGAAAACATCGGTCCGCTTGAAAACCTGCTCTTGGCTTATAGAAAAGCTAGACGAGCTCACCCCTACAGTGACTTCACCTTGGGCTGCCGCCAGAGGTCATGCTTCCCGGGCTTGAGTTCCAGTCTTTTCTCCGGCACTTCCCAGCTGTGGAGCCCTGGGCGAGCTCCTGAAATGCCACTTCTCTTCTGCAAAATGGTGATATTCAGAACCCTAATGCATAGAGTTCTGATCATTAAACAAGATAATAAATCATGTTTTAAGAGTATTCCGTATCTAATGGTACATAGTAAGCACCCAATCGGTGTCAGGTAATATTATTAACGTGTACAAGTTTGTCTGGGCCAGTGTCCACAGAGACCAAATGAGTGAATGGAAGAAGGAGTGACTAGGGTCACTAAGAAGAGTAGCTTTAGTCATTATCCATCTTCAGAAATCATTTCCAGGAAATATAACGTTTCTATAGATTTTTATTCTTTGCACTTTTTGTCCACCATGGTTATGATGATCAGAATGGTTTATTTTATATAGTTGTGCAAAACACACGGCAAAATACAAAATAAATACAAGAGAATCCCGTGCAAGTTTTGAAATAGCTCCTGTACCCCATCACTTACATTGCCCTCACCGCCACCGCTGTGACTACGCAGCCCTCAGCCGCCAAGTCCGACCATCGGAACAGCCCCATCCCAGGAGCTCCTCTTGCCTCTGGTCCACACTCTACGAGGCAACCGGGTGAGCCCTGTTCAAACACCAGTCATAGCATCTCCCTCTCCTGCTCAAAACCCTCCCGTTTGTTCAGCGTATAACCCAGGGTTCTTTAGGAGACCTACCACTGCTGCGTAACTGGGGCCCGGCCCACCTGTGACCTCACCCCGCCGGGCCCCCGTTGTACTGGCCCCCTCCCTCGCCCCTGAACCCACCGAGACCATTTCCATCTTCTGTTCGTGGCCCTTGCTGTTTCCCTGCCTGGAAGCTCCCTCCCCCTCGTACCTGCTTGACTCCCTCCCCCGACACGGTCCAGCCCCTGCTCAAACGGTCTTGCCCAGAGAGACCCTCCCTGACCTAATCTAAGGGAGCGCCCGCATCACTCGCTAGCCGCCGTCCTGCTTTGGATTTCTTCGTTAGCTCTCATAGCTGAGAAGGAAAGAGCATTGGGAAGTCTGAACTTAGACTGTGGCAGGATTCTGATGGGAAACCACAGACACACGACTTCATTTAAGTAAGGGTGCCACATGGAAAAGGTCGCCTTTATTTTTTTTTTTAGGTTACTTCAACTGCCGTGTGAAGTAGGGATGGGACAGTGGGAAACCCGCTAGGCAGCCGTTGCAGCAGGGGAGTCAAAGTGTTATGAGAGTTTAGAAAGTGGAGGTGGAGAGAGCAGCTGCCTTTGGGAGACGATTAGGAGAAAAACTAACCTGGCGATGCCCTGGCCGCGTGGACGGACAAGATGGAGCAGCGTGGGTAGTGGGTCGTTTCTCAGCAAGAGCACCAACCATCCGACAGCGGGCTCTCTAGGAAAGGGGAAATGGGAGGAGGAATAAATTTTAGGAGAGGATGAGGAGTTTGGTCTTGGACATACTGAATTCGAGCTGCGTGCAAGATACTAAGAAAAGATACCTCTAAGTGGTTAGGTACCAAGGTCTAGATCTGGAGACGGAAATTTAGATTTCCTAAGCATGTTAAAAAGTAATTGATGTTGTGGTCATGAATAACATGTCAATAACATGTCACCTAGAAAACCACCGCACAACACAGGGAATAGAGTCGGTAATACTGTAATAATTACGCATGGTGTCAGGTGAGTTCTGCCAGACTTATCAGGGGAACCGCTTCATAAATTATATAGATGTCTAACCACTACTCTGTTCACCTAAAACTAATGCAATATTCAATGTTGACTGTAACAAGAAAATGAAAGATTTGGATAAAGTTTGTATCCATAAAGCAAAAAGAAGGCCATTGTGGCCAGAGAAGGGAGTATCTTTAAAAACCGTGATACGTATGACACAGACAGAACAGAATTCATGAGCGACAAACACTGACAAGGAGCAGCTGAAGACGCAGCTGCAAAACCTGGGAAAGGTTGTCACGTGGAAATTTAAGGAAGAGAGTTTCTGTCATGGAAGCTGTCATCAACAGCGACAAATGTCGGTGAGCGTGGGGTCACAAAGAATCCCCATCGGACTCAACAAACTGCAGGTCCTGTCGGTAGGATGGAAAGAGTGCAGTGAGATGAAGAGAAGGGAGAAGTCCGTGGAAAACAAAGAAAAAAGCGATCCCTTTCTAGAAGTTTGGCTGTAACAGGAAAGCAAAAGTAGCTCATAGCTGGAAACGTGAAGGACACAGGGGCTAGGGCGTGTGTGAGTGCGGATGGGGCGGGGCGGGGGGCGGGGCAGGGGGTGGGGCAGCTGGGAGGGTGTGGTTTGCCCTGGGCCGGAGCCGACTACACGGACCTACACCCGGTGAGACAGGGTTAATCCAGCAGACACGGTGTGAAGAGGGTCCAGGGCCTGGAAGCCAAGGTCATTCACAAGGTCAGCGCTCTTTGCCCAAGTTGGCGTACTCTGGTCCAAGGGTCTAGAACAAGCCATTTATTCTGCTTTTCACTTTTCTAGAGTTTCCGTCGACAAATATTGGGACACCTGCTCTACGCCAGGGGACAGATAGTCCTGGCGCCGAAGGTAAATGTGATCCCTGATGCAGCAGATGTGGAAACGCTAGGGATAGCTTTGCATCCTGGAAGTGGCACCTCTGCTAAGGAAAGCAAACCCGGGAGGAAACAAAGGACTGAAGAAACGGGTAAGAGACCACTAATCCGATATATAAACTGTCATTTTAAAATAGTCCATGAGAAGAAATGATCTGTATATTCTGCTCGAACTCCAAAACACTGAGCCCATGGTCCAGGTTAGACCACACCCCTGTGCATATTGATATTTTTATTTTGCTCTTTCTCTTTTCCAGTGACCGAGCCCCCCAGACACAATACCTTGTGCACACCTTCAGAACTGCGCTGGCTTCGCTGACTTTCTAATGTTCTTAGACGTGGCCAGACACCAGCAGGTTCTGATCACTCCACCAGATCATACGCACCCACAGAGGTAGCCCACACATTCTCAAGAGGACCCGCTTAGGTGCGGCCTTGCAGGGGCAGCAGAAGGCAGAGTGGCGCTGGAGCGGGGAGGAGGAGGAAGGTCTCTGACCCGGAGGCTAAAGGCACAAGTTGGAGATGAGGATGAGGATGATGGGTGGCCGGCTATGACTTTGACATCCATCGGCAGATTGTCATTGGCCTGTGGGGGGCAGCTGCTCCATTCACACTACACCCGTCCCGCAGTCCCACACAGGGCCCAGTGTGATGCCCTGAATGGCGGGTCACTCGCTGAGTGCCCTCCAGGAGCTGTGCTCAATGACACACTGTTCCAACTCCCACCAGTTCGCCCCCTGAAGGGACGGAGAAATGGACGTGATCATAAACGCGAAACACACCCCAGTTCTATGGCACGTACAAATTTAAATTCATGCACACTCAAATACCCTCACTTTTCTGCACCGATCTCCGCTTCCTATGACCAGGGAATTAGGACAGGGGTTCACTGCCTCTGGGTAGACAAGCACCCCAGGCCCAGCGGGGTCTACCCATCGGCCCGTGGAGGCCTGGGAATCCGAGGTAAGAGAGTCTGGGGTTTCCTCTGGATCTTTAAGAGATATGTAGGGTAGCATCTCTGGATACATTACCTGTTACTTTTTATGGGGGGAAACAGGAGGGGGACAGACTGGATATCCCTTGGTACATCTTTCTTGCAAAACACCCAGTTGAAGGTTCTGGGTGTTGAAAGAATTTTTCGTTAATGTTTTAAGTATCTCTCTAGGCACCCGTGTATGCGAATAAATATTGCTACTCCATCCAAATGACGGAGTCCTACGTATCACACAAAGAAAAGCTGTTCTATTGTGGCACTCCGTTTTGTTCATTCAAAACCCTGACGCTTTTGGAGGAGCAGCGACAAGCCATTTCACGATGATGAATTTTAGAAGGCGAAATACTCCGTTCTCTGGAGCTCAGGAGTAATTTACAGGGAAGATAAACAGTCCCGGCCTTTTGTGGGTAAACAAATGTGGCAGGATAATTTATTGAGATATTAATTTGTGATTCTTTTCCCTTGCTCCTATAGGAACCTGGGAAGACGGGAAGAAACTGCCTTTCTCCCAGCCAAGAAGGTGGGCAGGGTCTCTCTGCGGACTCCTCTGCCTCTGTTATTATCAGGGTCTCTATGTGAAGCCCACAGTCCAAGCCACTGAGCGCCCGTCGGTGACCAGAACTGCAGCTACGGAGAGCAGAGCACCAGAGGGGCCTGCGCTGTGGGGGGAGGAAGGACACGTTCCCCTAAGATGTCAGAAGCTGGCGGGTGCTTTTGGTGGTTCTGTAAGTGTCAGATCTTAGTAGCTCACAGAATCCCAACCGTATGGGCAGACCAGAAGGACCCTGGAGAAGCGGTCCCCAGCCTTCCCTACACAGTCTCCGATGGACCGCCTGGGTCATCATCAGTAATCACGGCCGCCATTCCAGCCTCGTTCCTGATGTTACCCTCCGTCGTGAGAACTCTGACCCTGCCCTGGTCCAAGCGTCACTCCCCAGCAGGACGTTCTGTGGAACAACATTAGAGGTTAAAATGGAAAGACGGGTCCCAAATTCTCTGCATCTCTTCCCAGGAAGAGAGGAAGGTCTGTATTTCTCTATCTTGAATCCAGCCTTGTCCGTGTGACATGATGTGGCTAATGGAACACAGGCAGAACCTTTCCTGAAAAAGTGCTCACTCGTAGGGCCTTGTCTTCTCTTGCTGCTTCTGGCCCGTGGTCCCCAAGTGCCGAAGCCTGGGAGGGCCTGCTAGACGCTGGACAAACATGCACCCCACTGGGGCGGCCCACATGACCAGAGCCAACCACCAGCCGCGTGAGTGGGATCACTGGAACCCACGGCCCCAGCCGCCTCGGCGCCGGGTGACCCAGCTGCGCAGCCACGTGAGTGAGGTCTGTACAGACCAGCAGAGGGAACAGGCAGTAGGGCCCAGGTCGAACTGGCGACCCAGAGACTCGGGAAGTGAGTTTGGGAGCGGCTTGCGTGCAGCAGTAACTAATTTACAACAAGACCATGTTCTAGGTGCCCTTTCTACACCTGTAGCACTACCTGCCCCAGGCCACACCTCACCGCTAACAGCAACCACAGGAACGGCGCAGGAGCCCGAGCACCCAGATAGCCAGGGCGTTTGCGTAGGTTGGCGGCTTTTCCAGGCACGATGTGCTTTGGGCGCGAGTTTCCCTTCACAGAGCCCGTGTGAGTGTTTGCACCGCACCCTCGGGACACGGACCCCCTTCCTCCTCCTCACTCTGGGTCACCTTCATCTCATTAGTCCCACCAACGTCCTCACCTGCAGTCACTTTCTCTCCACGGCCTGGCCTGGAAATGGGCCTTGGACGGAGCCCCCCGGGCCTACACCAATGTCCTTCTCTGAACCCTGGGTCTCAGGGTGCTCTGAATTGGTGTGCCCCCCAAATGCGTGGGTTGGAGTCCTAACCCACAGTGCCGGGGAAACTGACCTTAGCTGGAACTAGATTTTGCTCACATATGTAATTCACTAAGATGAGGTCACACTACAGTGAGCGCCTAATCCATTAGGACTGACGCCCTTCCATAGGGGGAAATTTGGACCCGGACACACACAGGCAGAATGCCATGGGAAGGGGAAGTCACAGGTCAGGGTGACAATTCCACAGGCCAAGGCCCACCAAGGACCACCGACAACCAGGAGCCGTGGGAGAGACACAGTGCAGATCCGCCCCCGGAGCCTTCAGAGACGGCCCGCCCCTGCTGACAACGTGACCATCATCAGACTTCCGGCCTCCGGAAATGCGAGACAGTCAACTTCTGTGGTTTAAGACACCTAGCTTGTGGTCCTTGCTTACAGCAGCCCTTGCAAACGGATACATAGAAAGACGGTATGAGGGGGCCCCGTTCCTCACCACCCAGAAAACCTAGATCTCTCTGTACGCACTGCTGCCGTCTCTCCTGCAGACCCTCGGTTTGCTGAGCAATGCAACACAAAAGGCCCCGAGGGACATTTTCCTCAGGCCAATGACCATGAACTAGACACTCACAGAAGTTCTTTTTCCTACAGAAAAAGATTCTGATGAATCTGGAAGATGTATGCTAAGGGACATAAGTCAGGTTCCGCAGGACAAATACTGTATGGTGACACCTGTATGCAGTATCTGAAATAATCCAACTCAAAAAAGCAGAGACACGGGGGTGGGGGAGTGTCCAGGGCCTGGGTACAGGGGAACATGGGGAGATGTTCAGTAGGTACGAAGTCTTAGTGATGCAAAATGAGCAAGGGCTAGAGGTCTGCTGTACAATATAGTGTCTGCAGTTAGAGCTCTGTGCATTTAAATATATGTTGAGAGCCTTGGCTGGTGTGGCTCAGTGGACTGAGTGCCAGCCTGCAAACCAAAGGATCGCCGGTTCAATTCCCAGTCGGGGCACATGCCTGGGTTGCGGGTCAGGTCCCCAGGAGGGGGCACGAGAGAGGCAACCACACATGGATGTTTCTCTCCCTCTTTCTCCCCGCCTTCCTCTAAAAATAAATAAATAAAATCTTTTTAAAAATTTGTGTTGAGAAGATAGATCTCATACCAAGTGTTCTTGCCATACAACAAGGGCAGACACAAGAAAAACTCTAGTGGTAATGGATATAGTCATTATTTTGATTGCAACAAGGATACCATAGATGTATGCTCACGTCCAAACCCATCAGACTGAATGCATCAAACGTGCAGGGGTCTTCTGTATACCGATTATACCTCAGTAAGCTGTTTTTAGAAAAAAAAAACAATTCTCCTCCAAGGTAGCTAGAAGTCTCTTACGTACAAAGAAATAACGGCATAACTTTTCTTAATTTTTACAGCAACGACTGCCACTTTACAAGTATTATCAACTAAGATTATATGCATTATAAGTTTGCCTGCATAAGTCTTCCATTCTGGAGACCACGGAGAAGCAAATCTTAGGTACACATTTAATTGTGACAAATTTAAACGGCACTTTGGACCAGTCAGAATTTCTCTGGGAAAATTATTTCTTGTTTCAGCACTTGCTCACACCATGGACACATTGGTATTTGAAATACCTCTCTACTAAACAAAACAGAATATAAATGAATTAACTAAGGATTTGACTCAAGAAGTTAGAGAGAATAACAAAGCAAGCCAAGCCAAAGTAGAGGAAAGAAAATAATAAAAACGAAGGAGCTTACGGGTGGCGAACCCCATCTGATGGGAATCCAGGGAGCCCTCAGGGAAAAGCGGCCTTGGAGATAAGCCAAAAAGAAGAACCATTTCAACAGGTGGGGAGAGGGCGTGACTGTACAATGTTCAGCTAAACTTCTCAAATGTTCACACCTTTGAGTTTTCCACTGAAATGTGTTGGGCTTAATTAATTCAGCCTAAACCCGTCGTTTGCCTCTTTTCTCTCTGTTGAAGTTACGGTGGAGAGGGAACGGCGTGCTCCTGCCTCCTCCCACCGGCTCCGAGCAGCGGATGCCCGTGCACAGAAGGGCGACAGGCAGAGGGTTAGTCACAGACTCCGCTCTCCACTGGGGGCCCTGACCGCTGCTGTGCGGCCTCAGAGAACCGGGCTGCAGCAGCCTGAGGTTTTTACACCAAAAATACGCTTCAATGAAGTAAGCTTCGTGAGATTGTTCAGGCAGGACACTCATATGTAGATGAGTCCAAAGGCATCATTTTTTCTTTTTTTTAAATTAACTGCAGCTCCTGGCACCTGAAGCTCAGGTCATGCACAGCATCTGGCTTCAGTCATGCCTTGCTCCGTAATCAGTTTCCCAGCAAGGTCAAGGCAAGCGCCCTCCCGCAGACAGCAGAGCTCCTGACTGAGCTGTCCGCTCTCCAAGGGGAGCCAGCCTCCTGCCCCGACTTCCTCGGGGTCCTCCCTGCCCACCTTTCCTCTGCATCCTGCAAGGAAGGGCAACCCTATGCGGCACCGGCGTTCTCGGGGTGTTCTTTCATTGTCTCTGCAACGAAGACATTGTCGCTGACCATTACACCACTGTGAGTGGCCCTGGCGGTTTTGTTTTAAATCACAGTCACTCTTGACAACAAAATCATGCCTAGACCATACTACCAGGACCAAAAACAGATGCATTATGCAATGTCTCTTCTAATTCCAGCGTGAGGACACCCAAGGGTTTGGGGGCAGGTTTCCAGGGAACTGCAAGTTTCTCTGATTGTTTTTTAGTATGCTTTTATTCCAACGCTCATATTCATATAAACATAACCTCGGGGTAATCACCTTATAACCAATTATCTCTCCAGATTTCATAGCTCATGTTTGCATTTATGTTTAGAGTTGTGCTGGAGACAAGCAGAGCCACGTCTAGTCTAATGAATAAAGAAGTGAGATGAATCCATAAATGAAGCATTATCACTAAGGGAGGCGAAAATTAATGCTAAAATGAGCTACTATACAAATGAAGGTTTGTCACAGTCTAAATAGAAAAAGGAGCGGTGGGCAAATTGACTGGCCACACAGCCCATGGGGGCAAAGGCACAGCAAACTTATCTCCATATTCAGACTGTGGGTGGCAGATTAGTTCTGGCTAAACTCCAGGAACAAGAACATATTTCACATCCAATTCATGTTGTCAACTTAGTTTTTTAAAATTGTATTTGTATTAACTACATGAATTTGATTTTAATGAGTCATTTCACAAAAGCTCTAAATGTAAGGACTTTTTACCTTCGTTCTATGTTTATATGTGTTTAGGTAAAACACTGGAGAGATCATTTAAGTCAAACGCAAAAATTTCAAAAATTTGATTACAGAAATTTGAGAAGTAATGAAGTATGCCTAATCCCTTCCATTTGCCAGGAATGTGATGAGCCATTTTTCAAGCGATTCTAATGAAAAGTGAAGAGCTTATATAATGAAAGGAAAAATGCTCAAGGAGCTAGAAGTTCAAATTCCAACTATGCCCCTAGAGGGCGAAGAGTCCTTGAAAAGCTGCTTTCTCCTCTCTGGGCCTTGGGTTCAACATCCATGAAATAAGATGATTATTTTCAGGTTCCGTCCTGCTGTGACATGTTATGTTTCCATTTGCCTTTTATCCTAGCAATGGTCATCGCTGGCTCCCAGAAGCTCACTTTCTGCCGGTGGGGACCCACCCCGACAGCCACCAGATACAGGGGGAAAGGAAGCCGGGTTGGCTGGGCTTCCGAGAAAGAGGCAGGCAGGCCTCGTCCATGTCTCTCCTCCGTCCCCTTCCTCGTACTGCCCCCCTTCTCGGATTCGTCTGTGGAAGTCAGTGAACCCTGAAGACGCCCTTCCCTGGGGGCCTCATCTCTGCCCTCTTCTTAGAGAAGAGCCACACACCATCAGGGACCCACAGCTAGGGGCACACCGGGAGATCCAGGCACCGCTCACCTCATCACAGCCGACTGGTAGGTCAAGGGCAACTAACCGTTAGACTGTTCGGCCGCCCCGGGCATGACCTAGGGAGGAAGAAAGAGCTGGATCGCGTCAAGCCTTGGATCTAAATCAATCTGATCTTGAGCTAAAGTGGTGTGGCAGTCCCCTTTCAAGACATCCCCCGTGTTCCCCACTTCCCAACATCCGCACCCGTGGGTCACCCCCTCCACAGGGAAGAAGACCTGTGCAACCAACTGGGCATCGCCAGAATGACACCACATGACCGCTTCAGCTTGGCCGTAAGAGAGAATTAAAGAGAGCTGCTTCCGTCTTCCTCGCTCTCGGACCAGTCGCCCCTGGGGGAAGGGAGGGAGCCGCCAGCACTGGGAGATGCTCGGACAGCCTGGGGAGAAGCCCACACGGTGAGCCTTCCTACCCGTAGCCATGGGAGTGAGCCCTCTTAGACCCTCTGGCCACAGGCCAGCCTCGAGATGCGGGCAGCCCTGCTCAGTGTCCTGATTTTATCTTCACGCGTGACCCTGTGCTAGGAACACCCAGCTAACCTGCCCTGAATTCCCGACCCACAGCAACTGTGTGAGATCACAGACGTCTCTTGCTTGAAGCCACTAAGTTCCACAGCAACATATTCACGCGATACAAGAGACAGAGGTTCTAAAGGGATTTTTGCAGCAGCTGGGGAAGATCTGGAGCCTCGAGGACTCCTTGTGCTAGCGTACCCCTCCTGAAGTCAGCCTCACAGGCGTGCACTAAGAAGGGTCTAGAAGTTCCACGGGATAGTTAAAAGAGCTAGGTATGCAAGCCAATGCAACTAGGAAGTGCATTTTGGTAATTCTATGACCAGCTGATTAACTAAACGTAATGTAGAATCATGAGAGAAGACACCATCAAAAACCCCACAACATTTAAATCCATAGATAGGTACAAAGAGAAAGAACTCATGGACACAGACAACAGTATGGTGATTCTAGGGCAGAGGGAGGGGGTGGAGGGGGAAGAGGATATGGGGGGGGTGATGGGAGGGGAGGGAGGGGGGCGGCTTAAAAGCTGCTGGCAAAGCCCTGGCTGGCATAGCTCAGTGGACTGAGCATGGGCTGTGAACCAAAGTGTCGCAGGTTCGATTCCCAATCAGGGCACATGCCTGGGTTGCAGGCCATGACCCCCAGCAACCGCACATTGATGTTTCTCTCTCTCTTTCTCCCTCCCTTCCCTCTCTAAAAATAAAATAAATAAATAAATAAATAAAATCTTTAAAAAAAAAGCTGCTGGCAGACAAACATCAAGAAAGAGTCAGATTCTTAACCTACAATTTTTAACAATGTTTTGTATTTATGCACTGTACTTGACATCTTTTCAAAGAGTTTTCGTGTGTTTTTTCTTTGCAGTAGTTTTGATTTAAATGAAATCAATTTAAATAATCAGAAAGACTCGACCAATTTCTCCTGTAAAAATGTACTTTTCTTTGACATTACCTTGCTACACATTTTTTTTTTAAAAAAACCAGCTGGATATCATAGAATTCATAGAATTGTAGAGGCATACAATACATCATGACCCTGATAGTTTATGATCAATTTTCTAGTAATGTCAGAAAACCAAACTGTAACATAACTGTGTTTGCCAGAGTCCACTAAAGCAGATGCCAGCTTAGTCACGGTGTGACGAACCATCACTGAACCAAGACAGGAGTCAAGAATACGGGCGGAATTTTACTTTCGGGCCGCTCCAGGAAGGCAGCGGCCACCATCCAAGTCATAATTAAAGAAAAAAAATGGACTTTCAAATAGTGTTCTCTGGTTGGAAAATGGATTTATAATTTTGTTTATCGACCGTCTCCCCCTGTTAGAATGTGAGCCATATGAGAACAGAGATTTCACTTTCTGCCTAATGGTCAGGGCAATAAAGGGTATCTGGCACAGAGTGGATGAATGAATGAATGAATGAATACATGAATATGTGACCCAAAGAGATTAAAGAAAGCAAGGACTTGAACCCACCTCTTTGTGATATTAAGACTTAGACTCTTAACCATGGTACTCACTAAAATAAGAGCTGAACCTTTGGCCAGGAAAAAGCCTCCCCTAACCATGTCACATGATACAAAGCCACTGGAAGTGACCCTTGGAGACCCTTCTGCTGGGCTGCACTCGACCAGCGAGGGCCAACAGCCTTGACTTGTGTCTGCTGCCCGGCAGGCACGGTTCCTGCAGAAGGCTGACGCTATCGCATCGAGCCAACGGCTGGCACGAATAATCACACCTGCAACGATGATTTCTAGATGGATGTAGCATACAGAACTACTGCAGTGATCAAAAACCACTTCCCTCGAATCGAGCGTTCACATTTTAAAACCCTTTTTTGGCAGGGAGCTGAAATAAATGTATTTACTCCTCAAATGTTCTTCATGCTTCCTCCCTCTACCACATGTGATGGGATGTAAACAGATTGTGGTAGAAGTCATTTTCCCACGCTTGAAAACCCTTAGTGAGCAAGTCAGACAGAAAAGGACAAGTATTTAGTGATCTCACGTATACGTGACATCTGAAAATGACAACCCGAGAGAAACAAGGAGCGGGGTGGCGGCTGCCGGGGCTCGGGGGTGGAGGGACAGCGAGATGTTTGTCAAAGGCACAAACTGCCGGCTGTGAGGTGAGCACGTTCTGGGGATGTGACGTGTAGCTTGGTGTCTATGGTTGACAGCACTGTGTTTGTGTGCTTGAAGTTTACTAACAACGTAGGTCTTAAATGTTCACACACGCGCACACACACAGAACAGTAGCCATGTGAGGGGACGGATGGGTTAACTCACCTTACGTGGTAACCATTTCACAATGTGTTCATATGCCAAATCATTACAGTATATGTTTCAAACTCGCACACGGTTGTGTAGCAACTATAGGTCAGTAAAGTTGGGGCAAATATTTTAAGTAAATGAATGCAATTCTTCAAGAACAGTATCTATCTGCCCTGGCTGACATAGCTCAGTGGATTGAGTGTGGGCTGCGAACCAAAGTGTCGCAGGTTCGATTCCCAGTCAGGGCTCATGCCTGGGTTGCAGGCCATGACCCCCAGCAACCGCACATTGATGTTTCTCTCTCTCTCTCTTTCTTCCTCCCTTCCCTAAGAATAAATAAATAAAATCTTTTTAAAAAAGAACAGTATGTATCACAAAACCTCACTGCAGAGAAAGGAATGCAGATTTAGACATGCACATAGAAGATATCTAAAAAGACAGAGCAAAAGATAGAATCCAAGCCATTGATTCCTGATCAATGGCTACTCTCAGGAAGTGAAGATTTGAAAGGGGGCAGGAGACGGGGATAAGTATAGAGCACACTGAAGACATTTGCTTTTTACTTGATATAATTCAGAATTGATTTGATCTCCTTTACATAAACATGGGATTTCTTATCATCGTTTAATTTGTTATGATTACAGTGTAACAAGGGTTTCTCTTACCTACAAGCGCTCAACACACCTCAGCTGATAATGTTGAAAATGTGCTTACCACAGCTGCCCACGCCAGGTTTGTCTTAACGCCCACGCCATTGTTTATCCACATATTTATATCTATATAAATACCTACTTTACATTTATGTTTCTAAAATAAGTTTACATAAACATTCACACTCACTTTAGAATCCTGTAGCTCACATTAGTAATTTTAATCAGCGTGATTTCTAAAACCGGCACCAATTTTAAGACTATTACTAAAAAAAAGAAACAGAAAATAAATGTTGGAGATGAGGAGACATTGGAACCCCTATGCAGTGGGGAATGTAAAATGATGTAAACACTATGGAAAACAGGAAGGCAGTTTCTCAAAGAAAGCCAAAAATAGAATTACTACATGACCCAGCAATTCCACTTTTGAGCGTACACCCAAAGGACTCGATCGAAAGCAGGGTCTCGAAGACACGTTTGTGCTCCGATGTTCACAGCAGCGGCTCTCACCACGGCCGTGACGTGTAAGTAACACAGGTGCCCACCAACAGATGAATAGATCAATAAAACCTGCCACATACATACGGTAGAGCCTTACAGAGGAAAGAAATCATGTGCTACAGCATGGAAGAACCTTGAGAACATCACGCTAAGTGAAATAAGCCAGTCACAAAAAAACAAACACTGTATCATTTCACTGAGGTGGGAAGGTTCCCGCTAAGGTGGTTACCCAGAGCCCAGTCCATGCAACTTACCAAAACAACCCCCGAAGAAGGGAGAAAGGGTGCCTGCCTGCCAGTCAGCGTGGTTATGTGTCAACTGGAGAACGGTACTTTCCTTCCACTTCCATCCGAGTAAACAGCGTTTCTAAAGGGGAATTTTACAGCTAACCCTCCTTGCTCGTCCCCCGCCTACCTGTGTGGTGTTTCAGGCACGCGCATGCGGTTGCAGCCAGCTGAACATCTAAAACAACATACCGTATGGCGTTATGCTATCCACTGGAAACAAGGCATTTGTTGTATTATCTAAAGTTTAAAGCCTACAGCCCTGGCTGGCGTAGCTCAGTGGATTGAGTGCGGGCTGGGAACCAGTGTCGCAGGTTCGATTCCCAGTCAAGGTATATGCCTGGGTTGTAGTCCATGACCCCCAGCAACCGCACATTGATGTTTCTCTGTCTCTCTATCTCCCTCCCTTCCCTCTCTAAAAATAAATAAATAAAATCTTAAAAAAAAAGTTTAAAGGCTTTTGTATACTTGAAAAGGGCTGTCATGTTTAGAAAATTGCAAAAGATATTGAGCTGAAAATTTTTTTTAAAACCTGCAGAAGAGGTATGAAACGTTTTCCTCCATTTCCATCAAGGGAAGTGAATCGGTATATCAGTCTAACACAACGTCATTAAGACAACATCTGTTTTGCCGGGGCTTCACTGAAACATGGTCATGCAAATATTTAAAGGGTATCAGTGTGAAAGACAGCCACATTTTCGGCTTCCTCAGACACCAACGTGTGTCTGCCTCGTCCACCCACTTTCCTCCCTCAGCCGGTGGGCAGAGAACACCCCCAAACCCTGTGCAAGTTGGCGTCTCACTTAACTTTGTTCATTTTGTAAAACAATGGCCTGCTGTTACCTGTTTCCTCCAGTAGCCTGCGGGGTCCGGGAAGGCTGGGACAGGATTTCATGCATCTTCAGTCCCTGAAACTCAGGACCCAGCCCTGGGCCCGGAGGCTCGTGTCAATAAATATCTGCTGACTGACCGGGGAAATGGAAAGACACAGGCCCGCGTCTGAAACCCGGGGCTAGACCTGACTCCCGTGCGGGTAGAAGAAGTTCTAGTTCGACATTATACAACTAAGCAGAACTTCAAGCTTGCCTACGGTCAGTTCTGACCTTGCACTGCAATGTAAATAACTGAGCTTCCTATCATCCGCACACCTTCAGGCTCAACACCCAGCGTTCAAAAATCCTTCCAGTTTTACGATTCGTCTTGCTCTTGCCTTCCTTCAGCCCTCCCCCATGTGCTCAGACATTCAACATTTAGTCGCCGGGTATTTATTAACTGGTTGCCAAGTCTCAGGCAGCATGAGTTCTAGGCCCTGGAGACACAATCGGTGGAGGAGGAGGAACAGACAAGGGTCCTTGCTCTGTTGCAGCTTTGGAAAAGAAACAAAAAGTGTATTGGAAATTCTGAAAGCGCAGGTCCGTGTGACTTGGGTTAAATTGAGTTTTAAATCCTAGCCCTAGAACTCATCTCCCCCTCTCTCTCTGTACATGCGCACTGCCAAGAGACCGAGCCTTTCCCCCAATAGTCAGCAACCCCCAAGGCCGCGAAGGGCGGTATATGGGCCCCGCCCACTGTGGTCACGTGTGCTTGTGCCTCGGGCAGGCTCAAGGTAACATCTCGGCCTGCGTTAGGTTTCAGGTCCTGAGCCCTAAGGCAGAACAATCCTGTGACTGCTGCCCCATGAGACTGGACAGAGGGACACTGGAGAAGACCCCAGAACTGTCCTCAAGACCTAAAGAAAGGAGTTACGACCACTTAACTCACTCACTTCCGGCCAGTCAGCCCCCAGCACGGCCTCGGTGTCCTGTGATTTCGCCCCATATAATCTGCAACCTCCAGAGCATCAGGGAGTTCAGGCTTCCGAGCATTCGCTTCCCGTTGTCCTGGGTGTTGCCATGGATAACAAAATAGCCCAGGTTGGTGTGGTTCGGTTGCTGGAACAGAGACCCGCAAAGGGAAGAAAGGTCATAGGGGTCAGCTCCGGTCAGGGCCCTTGCCTAGGCTGGGGGCTCTCAGGACATGCAGGAAAGGCAACTGATCGATATTTCTGTCCCACACTGCCGTTTCTCTCCCTCTCTTCCCTCCTCTCAAGCAAACAAATAAAACAGCCACTCTTTCTCCACTGCGCTTCTCCGTGCCTAGCGTTTGGCTCTGTGAGAGCCGGGTGGGCTGCCGCTCTCTGTTCTGTACCGACCCCCCGGCGGTCAGGTAGCAGGAAGAGCCCTCCAGGCCGAAGGGAAATTTCAGCAAACACTTGAAGGGGGCAAGGCAGGGAGTCGAGCAGTAGCTGGGGCAATGGAAGCCCCGTTGGCCTCCCAGTGAGCGCCAATAGTCTAAGGGCGGAGCCGACCTGGCCTGGTCCAGAAGCAGAGGGAAAAGAGCAGTGGGAGGGGGAAGGGCAGGGGAGGGGGGGCGGGGCAGGGAGGTGGGACAGTTGCAGAGACCCAGCCCCACCCTCCCGCCCAGTCCCGTCTCGGGTTCCTCTCCAGCAGTGGGCATCACCATCAGAGACCCCCATCAGCAGTCCGGCTGCACCTCTCTCAGCAGCTCGGCGACTGTGGGAAGTAGATTCCTTCGACCTGTAAGGCAAGCACTTTATGCAGGTCCTCTCAATGAGTCCTTTGAAATGCTCCGTGGAGCAGGGACAACGGTTTCCATTTTAAAGCTTAGAAACCGAGGGCCGAGGTTTGGAGAGCTGTCAGCACCTCGCTGGCTGGCTCGGCACTGCTGGCTGGAGCAAGGACAGGACCGGGCCGAGCACCGCGCTCTGGCCGTCGGATCCCAGCACCCGGTCCCTTCTCACTCCCCACACGCTGCGCTGCACACGTGTCAGAGTCTAGCACAGAGGACGTGTTCCGGAAAGGCAGTCCCCTTCCCTCTCACGACCTCAGCAGACTTCCCCGAGATTGTCTGCCTTCTCGGCAGATCTCTGAGGGCCTTTTTGGCTCCCGGGGTCCTTGTTTCCCACGAGGGACCTCTTATTTTCCTAAACAGCCTCTGCAGTGCTGCATGGCTGCCCGTGGTCCCTGCCCTGTGGCCTGGGGCTAGTCACGTCCTCACTTGTAAACGGGGTTGCATCACGACACCTGCCCGCTCCGATGGTGGATGCGGCAGACTGAGCCCCGGAAGGCCTCTCCCCCAGCGCCTCCCCATCCTTAAGGGCTGCCAGTGTCTGCAGTGCCTTCTGGGACCTGTGTTCACCCTCCTGGTGGGTGTCTCCCCGGCAACCAACTGGGCCAGCAGCCCCCACCCCAAAGGGGCAGGGGGGCAGGTTCTTACACCTTTCCGTCTCCTCAGGAGTCCTTCTCACTGTTGGCCACGGCACCAGACATGGCAAAAACACCTGAGTTCTGAAACAAGCCTGCCTATCGTCATCTTTTCATGTTTCAGGCACGAATGCATAAAAAGGGCAACTCGTCCCCTGGAGCCAATTTAGGCTGTTTATGGACTTAGGGTTTCCCTAGAACTCAAACACTGGAAATAAAAGCTCACTGACTGTTACAATTTGGAACACACTTCCTATTTTGAAAGATGCGTGTGAACGGGGCTGCGGCGTACCCAGCCCTAGAAGGCATCACCCACGGGCTAGCACATGCGGAGCCGAGCAGCTGGCCTTCTCTGCACCTGGGAGTGTTGCCTGCTACCTTCTCTGGAGAGTCGTCCTCACCTAAGGCAGCCTCAGCCGGGCCCAGGTGGTCCACGAGGGGAAAAAGTAGATCACGGGGAAAAAAGTAGATCACGTGTAGCAACATTCGGTGAGTGTCAGCACTTGCCCTCGTCAGTGGCGCTGCTGGAGTTTCGTGAGGAGCTGCCCCGGGACATTCAGCTGTGGTCCCTGGTCCTCTCGCAGGACTCTTCTCCTGGGTGACATCGTCTGTCTCATCCAGACAGACAATCTCAAGTCTGTGATTTTGATCTACTCACACTTGGAATCAAAATTCAGATCTACCTTCCCGAGTTGGCATTCTTTCCAGGACAAACCAAAGTTATGAGTCATAGGGGGGAAAAAAAAGAGGCCAAGAAGAGCCTCAGGTTTCCAAATCTGAACCTCAGAAAAACAGCAGGAAATTTTTGTCTTGGTAGAACCCACATCCCTGCTCTGATAACAAACAAACAAACAAACAAACAAACAAAAAACACTCTCAAATACCAACACTGACAGCATAACCTACCAAAATGGCTAGGATGGGCTGAGTATATTGAGGTTATGGTAAATCTCACAGTGATTTAACATAATTTACAGCAGTTCACATTTTAGACAGAGTCAGTAACTTCAAAGATGGAAGAGCACTGTAGCAATAAGCAATCATTTCTGTATGTTATGTCTTTGTTTTTTTTAAAAAAAAGGCTCACGAAAGGGTTTAATTCAGAACTAGCCGAACTGATTTAATGCAACAGTTTGGATGCCCCCATTGTCAGCACATTGGCTACTTTCTATATGCATCACCTTGGAGTCTTAGAGGTCATTAAACAATGATAATGCTTAGTGGCTTATTAAGGCATGACCCTATCTCAGCCAAATGCTCCTGGAGTGTTCAGTCCAGAACCAAAGGAATATTAGAGCGCCACCTGGTGGACCCGGTGCTTATGCAGGAGGCAAAAGGAACGTTTTCACCAAGCCCTTGACTGTGCTCTGAGAATGTGGCAATTAGTCTCTGCCTCTGCGTTTTCCACGGGGCGTGTCTTTCCTGTTGTCTGAATGGCTGGACTTGCGCCTCCGCCACCTGCCTGCCCCTCTCTCTTGCCCTATGGAAACAGAGTGATTGGTACAGGTATCTGGCCCTTAAACATCATATAATAGAGAATAACATTTCAGAAGAATACAGCATAACAAAGTAGACAGATTATATAATTTAATCACATGATGGTATCACCACATGAATTAAATAGTGTGGTATATGTGATATGTGTGCATTATAAATTACAGAGTTTCATAATATTAAAATAGATATATTTAACTTCATATATAAGGGTGGGCCAACATAGGCTTGCAGTTGTTCCTATGGAAAAGTATATACTATAAGAATAAATAACGACACAAGAATAAACTCTGTGTTTCACGTACATGCCACTGTAAACTTCCTTTCGCCCACCCCTGTACGACCTATAAATATACGTAAGTTACACTACCCAAAACAGACACGTTTCAGGAATAGAGTAGTAACAGCCTCCATTTTCTTGACAAAGAAGATGAGCTGATCTACGAGATAAGAAGGGGGCAGCTGGTCCAGGGACTGGAAGACTCGCCTGGGATGGGAGAGAGGGGGCTACCCTAGGAAAAGCAGAGCGAGCCTCAAATGACACCTCCTCTTTGTTGTCTAGGGGCAGGGACAGAGCTTGAACTACGTGGGAGTCACCCTAACCCAGGTGAGGTCAGCTGTGTGTGGGCATCCTCCTGGAAGCTTCCTTCGGGGGGGCCATGCTAAGCATGCTCCTGGGGAGACGAGCACGTGCCCTAATCTCTGATCAGAAATAAAACCATCTAAAATGGAAGCGAATAAGATAAATGGAAGTAATTGGTTGTGACTCACTCACCATGAAGTAATGTAGAAGCAATAGAAATTTAGGGTCGTTAATAAGAAATTATAAGCCCTGGCTGGCGTAGTTCAGTGGATTGAGCGTGGGCTGCGAACCAAAGTGTCGAAGGTTCGGTTCCCAGTCAGGGCACATGCCTGGGTTACAGGCCATGACCCCCAGCAACCGCACATTGATGTTTCTCTCTCTCTCTCTCTCCCCCTTCCCTCTCTAAAAATAAATAAATAAAATTTTAAGAAAGAAAATAAGAAATTATAAAGAGAGGACATGGTTCATCGCCTTCCCCAGACTCATCCACCCTCATCCCTTTCTAGCTGGACCCCAGTGGTGGTCTGCACAGAGAGAGTGGCCTTCCCTGCTTAGGCAGTGGGATTCCCACTTTTCTTGAAGTTACCGGTGGCTACAGACACCAGCTGAGCCAATGAGACACGGGCTGAAATCCCTGAGGGCTTCCAGGATACAGAGGTGCAGCCTCACTAGGAGAAGGGCTTGTCTCCTTGCGCTTCAACCCACAGCCCTTCTTCCTTCTTGGAATGAAGACGTATGCCCGAAGGTGAGAATGGCAGCCATCCCTCAAGGAGAATGGAGGCCATGTAAGAACGCTGGAGAAGAAAGAAGGACTCCGGTTCTGCTGGAGAGCTTGGACATTGGCTCCGGCTTTTTGTTACAAGAGAAAAATAAATCTCTCGCTTGTGTCAGACACTGTCTTTACTAGCAGCCAAAGGTTATCTGACAACATGTTCATCTGGCACTGTAGCAAAGGATAATTCAACAGCATAGTTCTGCCCAAAAATAAAAAGAAAAGAAGAAACTTAAAACAGTTACCAGCAATATAAAGCTATAAAAGATACCACCTCTATTTTGAAATTGCTCACAATGTAATGAAACAAAATAGAACCATACAGAGATGATTTTAATATTTATAAGGACAATGGAAAAGAATGCTCGTTCCATGAAGACCGAAAAAGAAATAGAGCCACCAAAGGAAAACAAACGAACAAAAAAGAAGAACATCCAAAGCCAAGCATGTGTATACTTTAAGGACCGAGCAGTCTAAAGTACCCAATGAGACAGGGCGATCTGATTCAAAAACAAAACCCATCCACTGGATCCAGCAGCCACGCTGCCGTTCGTCAGCCGTGGCGAACGCAGTCTCAGTGGGCAGCGGACGGGTGCAAGCTGAATTGCAGTACGTTTGAGGAGCAGGTGGGAAATACATCCCCATTATCTTTTTTCCACGTCTTAAAAATGAAATTCATCGGAGTGACATTGGTCAATGAAATTATAAAGGTTTCACGTGGACAAGTCTATGATGCACCGTGTGTGTATTGCATTGTGCGCCCAGCACCCAAGTCAAACCTCTTTCTGTCCCCATGTATCTGATCCCCTTTGCCCTTGCTGTCCCCCAACGCTCAGGTACCCACCGTCCTGTTGTCTGTGTCTGTGAGTTCTTCTTTGGTTTTTTTTGTCTTCTTTGTTCATTTGTTGCTTTTGGTTTTATATCCCCCATAAGAGTGAAATCATGTGGCTCCTGACTTTTCGTGTCTTACCTATTTCACTTAGCAGGATATTAGGTTATTGTCAAGATCCATTCCTGTTGTTGCAAATGACAGCATCTCATCTTTTCTTGTGGCTGAGTACTATTCCATTGTATATATGTACCACAGCTTCTCTATTCGACCACCTATCGAAGAACGCTTTGGTTGTGTCCAACAAAAAAACAACCAACCAAATGGGAGAGGATGTTTACAAACAACAGCTTCGACAAGGAGTTAATATCCAAAATATATCAAGAACTCATACAACGCAGCACCAAACAAACAATCCAGCTAGAAAATGGGCAGGAGACCTAAACAGACACTTTCCTCAAGAAGACATACAAATGGCCAACAGATCTATGAAAAGACGCCCAACTTCAGGGAAATGCAAATCAAAGCTACAGTCCTGTACCACCTCCCACCTGTTGGAATGGCTGTTATCAACAAGACACATAAACAACAAGCGTTGGAGGGGTTTCGGAGAAAAAGGAGCCCTCCCTCACTGCTGGGGAGAATGCAGACTGGTACAGCCCGCATGGAGATTCCTCAAACAATTAAGAATAGAGCTGCCCTCTATCCCAGCAACCTCCCTTCTGGGTATCTGCCCGAATAACTTGAACACGTTATCTTTATAAGCTAGCTGACAGAGCAGGGGGCTGGGGTTTCCTATCTATATGCCTACAGATTGAGGAGACGGGCATAGCGGTGAGACCGAAGTTCAACGTGCAAGAAAGGTGACGACATGCAGAGGAGCATAGAGGGAAGAGGAAAGCGTAGGACCAAACGCGCAGGCAGATGGCACCGGCCTTCAAGGGAAAGGGACAGCGTCTCAGGGGCGGGAAGGAAGGAGGGAGACACATGACAAGGTTCAGGAGTGGAGCGCCGCTGGTCTTCTGTCTAAGCAGCGGAGGGGAGGCCGTCTGCTGGAATGGAAGATGGAAGGTGGCCGCAGGTCACGGGAATGGACAAGTTGGTGAAAATGAGAGAGAAGCTACTTAGGGAAAGTCGTAGTAATCATCATAATAATAACGTTTACAAGTCAACATGTATTAAGTATTCTGCTAGGATCGAAGGGGGCGAGAGGGAGAAAAACAGATATAACATTGACCTCGTTACCGTAAGTATCGGCGACTTACCGGGACTGGGCGTTGAAGTTCCGCCAAGCGCACGCTCGTGTCTGCAGCAGGTGTCACGCACAGCTCCGTCACCGGGCAGTCAGTTACCACGGGGGCTCCGGTCCCCGAGGCTCCGCTTGGTCCCACGCAGCTCCACACACGTCTGCTTCCTGTCCCTCCGGCCGCCGCTGGCTCTTCCTACCTGCTCTGTATCACCTTTCTCTGCCTCTCGACTCCTGTTGACCATTTCTGCCACTTCCTCGGACCTTCAGCTTGAACACAGCCCCTCCCAGGATTCCCCCGCCTCTTTTTTATCCGTAATGACCTTTGAGTCTAAGCAAATTTTCTCTCTGCTTTAAATCCAAATGTTCAAAAGAGAGAAGCGAATTAGTCAGGCTGGAGGTGGGGGAAGGGGAAGGCTGCTCATAGAACCGAGTCCTTGGATCTACCTGCCACTCTAAAGATGGGATGGTGTCGTGCCCAGGGGCCTCCCCTCCCGGGATAAGTGTGAGCGCAGCAGACCCCCCCAAAGAGGGCTGGGCGCGCAGTAGGCTCCGAGACCTGCCTGTCTGATACATCCCTTCCTACGAGGCTCAGACTGGCACCCTGCATTATTCATCGGTTTCCTGGGAAGCTTCTTCGTGTGAGTCAACTCCTTACTCCCCTCAGACATATGGAGTGAAACAGAAAAACAGCAGGAATTATCCAGCGTTTACTGTGACTTCCATCAAGCTACAAACGTTAGGAGGCTCAAGCAAAGGCACCATTGGGCTTTTCTAGACTAACCGGTCTTTGAACAAATGAAATGTAATGACCCAAAAGTGGGAACACACGTAATTCACTCACTTTGACCAGCGTCGTCTGAGCACGCAGACGGCCACACTGCAGAGCCGGATGACTCTCCGAATACAGAGACGACAATGATCCAGCCCCGCCTTCAGAGTTTACGCCCTGGATGGTGGAGGCTGGCCGACATCCCCATCCCCAGGTCTGCATTGTACCAGTTCTTGACCGTGCGCGTTACAGGCAAACGAGCTCAGAGAATGTGCCGAGTTTTCCCTAGAGTTCGTGGAAACAGATCTTCCCTGGGGAGGCCCAGGCCTGCCCCACTCTGACCCCACACGAAGGAGCTCGGTTCCAGAAATCGTCCTACGACACAGACGCCTGCAGAAGGAAGCCCATTCCTGAAGGAAGAAAGGACTATAAGAAAGGAATTTTCTGTTAAAAGCTCTTACAGCGAAAAGAGAATCTTAGAATGCTTCATTTTGCAAACGTGGAAACTGTGTCTCAGAGAAGTGACCCGTTGCGACTGAAGCCGCACGGTCAGTGCACAGTGGAGCCGGCGCCGGTGTCTCCCGCACATGCGCATCAGTATTAACGAGCGCTGCAGTGCCGGACTTGGAGGGGAGGGGCTTGGAGACCTAGAGGAGCCACCTTCACGTGGCTGCTGAGAACCCGAAACTTAAGTCACCTTACACTGTGCCACCCCCCTCCCCCAGCCCCCCAGGGGCTCCCGTCTGAGTCAGGGGAAGAGCACAAGTCCTCACTTACAATGGTCCCTGAGGTCCTATATATACTTGACCTTTTGTCATCCCTATGACCTCGCTTCCCGTGCCTTTCCCCTTCACTCATGTGGCCCTCACCGTACAAGTCCCATCACGGTCGCATCAGGGCTCTGCGCTCAGGGCCTTAGTACCACCAACTGCTCCCTCTGCCTGGACCACTCCTGCCCCAGCCGTCCTGATGGCTGACTCCACTCTTTTCAAAATTGCTCAAAACTCACCTTTTCCGTGAGCTTGACTGTCTTCTCACTTAAAGTTTTGCAACTCCCGAAATGTACCACACCCCCGTCCTCTGCTCTACCTGTAGCTTTTGTCATAGACTTTTATCCTTTTAGAAATCTGCCCAATAATTTTACTTGTTATATTATTGTTTGCTTCTTCTTGCCCGTCTGTCCATAATTTTCCTCTCAGCCATAAAAATCCAAGAGACGTCTGGGATCCGTTATCCTAGAGGAATATTCTGATGACCTCTCTTCCTCCAGGAGCCTGACACATATTCAGGGGAAAAGCAGGTACTTGGAATCACCACCCAACCCAGAAGATGTGACGCAGAGGGTCCGCCACCTCCCTCCTGTGCCCAACCTCCTGCTAGAGCTGCCAGCCCAGACGGACTTCTCTGTGCCTCTTCCCACCTCCCTCTCCTTGGTGACAACACCCAGGCGACAGGAGGGGAGAGCCAGAGGCCCGAATGGCTGGCTCCTCCATCTGCTGCATAACCAGATCCTTGAAAACAAGGTTTTCCTGTAGTCCCTCCCCCAGCGAGACTCGGTGCCCCGTCCGAACCTAACACACCAGGGCCGCAGTCCCAAATGGAACCTTCTAGTTCATGGCAGCAGGTGTCAGAAGCCAAAGCACCAAAGGCCTGCGCTCTGACGGACCTGCGTCTCATCGCATCACAAGCTTGAGGCTCCGTGTGGCCTCCAAGACCCTACGTTTGCACATGGTCCACCCATCCCTGGGGAGCCTAAGGCTGAGAAGAAGCTGGAGCTGAGACCCTTTTCCAGGAAGACGAGCCCCAAAGACAAGCCCTCGCTGGAAGTCAAGGCCTCATCTGGTTTGGAAGAGGCCCCTGGGAGTCATTTCCCCAGCAATTTCTTTTTTCCCAGTCCAAAAAGTGGAATAACTCCATCATTAGTCATTAAGCCCAATTTTTTAAAATAAAAATGGACATCAAGAAGAATGCAGGCTTGCCTAAGATAAAAGAAAAAAATTTTTTTTCTACCCATATCCATTTTTCAAATTAGGTTCATTATTTCTCTCTGGCTTTGCATAATGATTTAGCCTGTGAACTTGAATTCTTTTCCCGGAACCCTCGCAAATGAAAGAGAGGTTGCTGTGAATTTGTATAAACATTTTAAAGATAGGAAAATGGACCTGGAGAAGTGGTCTCCCCAGTGAACTCACAGATCGCCTGGGAAAAAAAATATCTCTTTGCAATCCGACCATATTGTCTCCTAGGATAAAGCCCCTAATATGTGATCTTAGCAAAGACACGATGGTTTGGCTTCTCGTATTCCCTGTCACATGACTGTCCACCTGAGCCCTGTATTTGACCAGGTGATACAGTGACAGCACAGGCTTTCGCATGTGCTGCCTAGGAAAGGGACCACACGGAGGGCAAGAAACTATGGGTCTGGATGGGGGTGCCGGGGGGCTGTTATCCCACCCCCATTCAACCAGAGCAGATCCGCTCTTTATTTTATTTCATCCTGTGTCTCTGTCGTATGTCATTTCAAGAAAAACTGTGTTCCTTCGTTAAAACGCTTACGGAGCACTAGTCAATGTGAAGATGTTTTGCACACTGAAAGGTAACCTGCAAATGTAGGTGTGGGTTCTTCTCCTACCTACACACGAAGAGAGTCAAGTCTGCTCGTTAGCGGGAACAGGCAAGTTAACATTTGTTGAATGCCCATTTTACAGATGAGAAGCGGAGTAAATTCACACGCCTGGCAATGCTTCGGAACAACGAATTCCAAAGTCTGCATTTTTCCCTCTTCATCAGTTTCTCCAACCCTTCAGCCAATGGGTGTGTCAGCCGCTCCCCCCCAAATCCAGCCCCACGATTCCGGTTCTGAAATACCCTCAGGGTTTCAGCAGGGTTGAGATGGGCTATTTCACTGGTGTTGATAGTATCATCACACCATAGGGAAGGAAAAATAACTTTCCCTGTCCTTCTGAGTGCTTATCAGAGATCCCAGTAATACAAGACAGACTAAAGAAAACCAAACAGAGATTTATTAACATGTAGACTTCATGTATACATAGGAGGGAGTTGAGTACCATATTTCGCCAAGTACAATGTGCATTTTTTTTTGCCCAGATTTTCGAGGGAAAAATAAGGATGCACATTACACATGGGGATAAGGATTACATACAATGGGCATAACAATCCCGTGTTTGATGCGCACAAAAACGTGGGTGCCCGTGATACGTGGCAAATTACGGTACCTCCTCAAGGTGACTTAAGAGTCAGGGTTAAATGCCATCTACACTGGGAAAGGGGAGGGAGTAACTAGGTTTTCTTAAAGCACAGTAAATAATTTCTAGGAGAGATGCCTGGGTTCTTACGAGAGCATGTGGGAGGGACAATAGTTTGTGCAGACGTCTGGGTGTGGGTCAACTTCTAGTCTCTTCCTCTGGGACAAGGGTCCGTCCCCCCTGACGGATGGAACTCCCTGGGAGGGCATCATGGACAGCTGAGTCGCCTCTGGAGGGCCTGTCTTAGGGCCGTTCAGAGAAAGCCCCTTTCTGCACGTGCTGTGTTTCCACTGCCGATGGCCCCAAGTAATTCCTGTACAAAGTGGCATATTTTGGGGAGGCATGTCCTCAACTCCTCCAGTCATATTTTGGGACAGCCTCTTCTGCAACCCTCAACACCAACTGTCAAATGCATGTTTCCTATCTTTTTAAATGATGTATTTAGTTATTTTTAGAGAGAGGGGGAGGGAGGGAGAAGGAGAGGAAGAGACACATCAGTGTGTGGTTGCCTCTTGTGTGCGCCCCCTACTGGGGACCTGGCCCGCAGCTCAGGCACGTGCCCTGACTGGGAATCGAACTGGTGACCCTTTGGCTCTCAAGTCAGCACTCAACCCACTGAGCCACACCAGCCAGGGCAAATACATGTCTGTTTGTTTGTTTTTAATGATAACTAAAAAAACAATCACTGTTTCTTTCCTGAAATAATACACATTCGGGTTTTTTTAAACGTACTCCTGAATCCTTCGAGAGCAACCGAAGCATTGGGCTCTACACAGCATGTACGAACTAGCCTTTGATGAGAAAAAAAAATTTTTTTTAATTAAAAAAAACAGCCAAAAGTTCCCATCTCTCAAAAGGGCTTCATTCTATCTGCACTGCGTTCTCCCTTTCATCATCAGCGAGAGCCCATCTGGATGCGCCCGTTGCTTGAAAAATGATTGTCATCCTCCTCAATAATTCTGATGAGGGGCCCTATTTTTAACTCCAATCTAAAACACATTAGGGGAGCCGTCTAGTGTTTGGAAGTTGGCATTTAGGAGTTA
This sequence comes from Phyllostomus discolor, assembly GCF_004126475.2. Classification (NCBI taxonomy): domain Eukaryota; kingdom Metazoa; phylum Chordata; class Mammalia; order Chiroptera; family Phyllostomidae; genus Phyllostomus; species Phyllostomus discolor. The sequence continues at coordinate 6,186,965 of NC_040913.2, read as the reverse complement.
TACAGAACATCCCTCCTCCCTAAATTTGATTTACCATCTGTGTTCATTCTCCGCGTTCCAAAGCATCAACGCAGGATATAGATTTCGTTTTGGAAAGAAACGAGATTAAAAATAAAAGCTTTCTGAGCGGCCTCGCACCCGATTCCCTGGTCTTTGGAACCAGGCGCTTGGCCCCGTGGCGACTGCCGGCGGATTCCGGCGGACCGGCTACAACACCGTAACCGGGAACAGTGGGTCTTTCTGACATAAATGCATTGTATGTCCAGGAGCCTCTCAAACAGGAAACCTGGGTTAAAACTAGCTATTTTTCTACACCAAACTAGGGCCAAACCTGGATAGATGCAGCATAGGTAACGGTCCCCTCGACAAAATTTCAGGAGCATCAGAAAAGGGCCCCAAGCATCTTTCTCTCCCTTCCGCTTTATCCTGGCTCATTCTGTAACAGCTTCATCGGAGGTATCATGGATGTCGCATAAACTGCACACATTTAATACACTGTGCAATTCCAAGAATTTCCGCGTGGCCATACCCAAGACTACCACCACCGTCAAGATAATGAATATTCCATTACTCTCAAAACTTGATCCTTGGAAATCTCCCACGGGCTCCTCCCCTCCCCTCCCCACTCCAGGTGACCACCATTCCGCTCTCTGCTGATACAGATTCGTTTGCCTTTTCTGGAATTTTATAAAAGTGAAATCAGGTAGGACGGACTCTGGTCTGACTTCCTCACTCAGCACCGTGATTGTGAAATTCCCCATGTTGTTACACGCATCACAACTGGGTCGCTCTTTACGGATGAGCTGTGTTCCACTGTAGAGACACACCCGAGTGTGCTGGTCGGTTCATCTCCTGATGGATACTTGGGCAGTCTTAGTATTTGGCTGCTACAAACAAAGCTGCTACAAAAATCCATGGGTAAGTCTTTGCATAGGACTTTCATTTGTCTTAGGCAAATTCCTAGGAGTGGAATTAACTGGACTGTATGGCTATGTGTGTATGTGTATGTGTATATACGTATGTATATATATATTTATATATAAATATATATGTATACATACATAAATAACATTTTCAGATCATAACTTCATTATGAGTATAACTAGTTAGTTCTAAAATCAGCTAATTCCAAAAGGCACTCAAGCCATTGTTGCTACCACATTGGCTAAACAAATATTAACTGGATGTCAGGGGGTTTTTTCCATTTCTATAGCTCTTATTTTCAATGTGATAGAGGCCTATTACTTTACCAGAGACCAGATCAAAGTTATAATAGAAATATAAGAGAGTTAAAAATAAAGGAAATGTGACCCAATGTCATTCATTCTGTAAACAGGATTATTTGTTCATCAAAAAAATATTCAAAGAAACTCTTTTGGCTATAAAGCATCAAAATTTGCCAAGAGACTCAGTAAACATAAAGCCTCCTTCTCTCCCTCACCAGCCCTGACTCCTACTCCCACTCCCACTCCCCATCTGCTGGACCAGAACACGCCAAGCGGGGAGGGACGGGAAACCCACTGGCTCTGTGGTCCTCGAGAGACTCCAGAAGCCTGCGGTTCCGGGCTTGGGGATCAGCGCTCCTGCATCCTGATGGCACTGTAACACATTACTAAGAATCTGGGGCCATAGTAAGTAGGAGGTCCTGGAGACATTGTTCTACAAACATCTGTTGGCCAAAAAGAAATCAGAGAAGTTCCCTTTGGGTCAGCTCGTTTCTGTAAAGGGGTGTGCACTTTCTGGGGTGCACATCTCTGCTCAGCTCCGATCTCCCTTTTCCTCCTTCCCCGCACCCCCTACTGTCCTTCCCCCATCTTCTTCCCCCCAGTCACCCTCCCTCTCTCTCTCTCTCTTTTTCTTCCCTCCTCTTTTTTAAAGGGACGAGTGGTCAGGAGCATGGACTCTTGATCCAGCTCCAAGTTCAACTCCGCACTTTGTCATTTTTCAGCAGAGTGCCTTTGGCCTCCTGTCTACTTCTCTGTGCCTCAGTTTCCTCGTGTGCGAGGGCAGTCATTGCTCTTCCCTCACAGAGATGGTAAGAAGACTGAGTTCACATATAAAAGCATGTGAAATGAGCCCTTGTACTTGGTGAATTCTCCGTAGAAATTAGCCTCCACCACCAACATCATTACCCCCATCGTCACCATGGTCATCATCCACACTGTTGTTCTTCTTGTCCTTATTTACATGAAAAGCACCTACTCCCCTGAATGGTGTAAAAGAGAGAGGAGTCCTCAGCCGTCTCTGCCCTGCTCTTCACTCAGCGTCCGCTCCGACCGCTCCCAGGCATTAGGCACGAATTTGGGGTGCCCCAGGAGAGACCCTGTTTGGGCAGCCTCAAGAAGCCAGCACACAGGTGGGAGGCACTGGCCACGGAGAGAGGACCTCATAGACACTGGCGAGGGCATCGCTGGCGCCCCTCCATCCTTCAAACAAGTCTCTCCCCTCTGACCGTTAATGCGCCCGGCTGCCCCACATATTAAAGCAACACCACGAGATGTCACATTTTTGTGTGTGAGATAAATAAAGTGTGGCCTTCTTGCTACCGATTTAAGATCTAGCGTATTGCTGTGACCCATTGCCAATCAAACGAAGACCAAAGGGCAAAGTTCACTAAAAACCTAGACTCCTTCTCCCCACAGTCCCTCATTGTTACCTCCTCCAAGAAACAGAACAACAGCAGAGCTTTCCGCGCCGCCGGCTGCTCAGCTCGGTCCTCTCCGGCTCCTCCGGTCGCGTCTCTCCTCTTGCTCACTTTCCACCCTTAACATGCAATTAACGTCCAGCTTCACGAACCATTGCCCAGCATGCCAGGTCTTCTCTCCACTTCTGCCCCCCTCAGCACCTTCAAGGCATGGGAGTCAGAGGCAGGGAAGTCTCGGAATAGCTCTGCGTTGGATCTGTTGCACTTCCGTTACATCCAACCAAGTGCAGGAGTTTGCCGGGAGAATGTCAAGGCCCTCTCCGAGGCCATCTGCTCACGGTAGACCGTGTAGTACAGGTGCCTACCACTAGGTGGCGCGAGAGCACCATTTTCATTGCTTCGCTGTCGGAGCCGTGAAGGTTGCAGAACAGGCTCAGGCAAACCACTCTCTTCTGCTTCGGAGTCACTGAACCATCTGTCAGGTGGCAAAGCAAGCCAGGCGACAGGCTTCTAAGTTCCGCTCAAGTTCATGATTTATTGATTTTTCTTGGCTGGTGTTTTCACTAAATCCTCGATTTGATTTAACCGAGCTTCGGTCATTTCTTTCTTTCTTGGAACGCGCTTAAGCTTAATTCGCACCAGGCGGGATTTTTGCCAGCTCTTTTTCAGCCCACGCTATAACCCCAAAATGCAACGCTTGTGACTTCAGACGTAATAAAAAGATACTTGCTGCTATCGTCTTCAAATCGGAGCCATTTAGCGGCATGCAGGAGGCGAAGACTTAGATAGATGTTGGGTTAGCTTCATGCAGGAGAACAAGCTGGACTTGAAGTCACGGTTCAGGCTAGTTCTAGAGACGAGATGGTTTGCAGGCAGAGAAAGTCAGGGATGGCGTAGGCTCAGGTTTAAGCCTGGGGCCAGACCTAGAGTGAACTGATGAATTAGCATTTGCTACTGCTTGTTGTGGCATGAGAATCGCGGTTGTACTTGGCTTCACTGGAGCTTGAAGTGAAGATTTGGGTGAACATCACGGCCAGCAGGGGGCGTGGCGCTCGTGCCCTCTGACTTCCGCGCTCAAGTTCAGGCTGCGGTCCAGTGAGCGGGGAGACTCGCAGTTGGCGTTTGGTGTGGGGTTCAAGTGCGTTTAGCATTCAGTTTCTTCAGCAGTGACTCGCAAACCCACCTCAACAGTGTCCTTCAGTGTGCGCCTCTGTGTGATGAAGTTTTTAAAGGAGCCGCTAGGAAACCACGTTTGCCACAATGCTAAAACTGCAAATGGCATTATTTTATAATGATATTTTTGAAAAAGGACAGGCTTTTCTCCCCAATGTATTCAGCGGTGTATTCTTTCATATATATAGATAGATAGATACACACATATGAATACATATATATACATATGTATATATACATATGTGTGTATATATACACACACACATACACACACACAGTCCATTACATGGTGTGTCATCGAAAAGTCTCTAAAATCTACCAGGAAAATGTGTCCAGAACACGCCACTGTGAGTCTTCAACCGGCTTTTCATTGTGTAAAACCTGTAGCGAAATACATGAACACTCTTAAACTTAATTTGTACCAAGCAGGATTTTGGCGAACTTTTTTCCAGCAGAGTATATGGTGTCTTAATGCAACCCTCTCTTCACATTATGTCATGAATGTTTGGACCTGGAGAGCATCACGCTAAGGGAAATAAGCCAGTCAGTGAAAGACAAATACCATATGATCTCACTTATGTGTGGAATCTAATGAACAAAATAAACAAACGACCAACATAGAAACAGAGGCCTGGAAACCTGGGGCAGACTGACAGCTGCCAGGAGGGAGGGGGGTGGGGACTGGAGGAAAGAGGTGAAGGGATTGGCCAGAGATCCTGCGGGCACTGCCCACAGACCCCACTGGGAGGACTGACTGAGGAAGGGGGGAGGGTGGGGCTGGGCGGAGGTGGGCAAAGGGAGAAAAACCTGGGACGACTGCAGGAATCAACACTAAAAGTTTTAAAAATTGAAAAGGAAAAAGAAAAGGCACCGACACCCCAGAACCCCCCCTCAGCCCGTCCCCCACCCGCTCCTCCGCAGGAGCAGGGCTCTAGGCAGAGGTCTCTTCTCCCCCACCCCCCCCACCCCTGTGGCCCACCGCAGTAGGATGTTATTGGCTCTTCTGGGACCAGGAATTGTCACCCTGGGGCTCTCTCTTTATTGCTTCCAAGGAGGTCAGAAGGAAGAGGGATCTGGAGACTGTGAATTCAGGAATCCAGCCACCTGGGTTCAAATCCCAGCACAGCCACTCACTGGCTCTGTGCCTTCGGCAAGTCACCCGCCTCCCCCGGCCTCTGTGTTCTTGTCTAGAAAAGGAGAGAAACAGAGCCACCGCCTCCTAGAGAGGAAGCACTCACTACACGTCCAGAGCTAGGAGAATGCCTGGTTCTTGGTTAACGTCTCCCTGTCATCCCAGTGGGCAGAGTGGGGCGGGGTGGGGCGGGGGGGAGACCACCACTCTCAGCGGCTCTGAGCTCAGGACCCTCATCTCGCCTCTCCCAATTTCGGCTCATTAGAGCAGAGATTGCCTCTCGCCGGCTCCTTTCCCCCGGAGGCAATGGCATCAGAAGCACAGAGCTCATCTCTCCGCAGGGTGGTGGTGGTTGTTTTCCCTAAGACTCATGGACAAGAGAGGAATGAAATGCCTGTTCTCTCGACTGCTCGGTGTTCCTCGGGGCAAAAGTTCAATAAAGTAGAACATTCTTCTGGATGGTTCCTGCTGAGAATACAAAGTTACCTTTAGGATTATGATACATTTTGAGCTAAATAGTTCTGACTAAATGCTGACCATGTCCATAATTTTGTGAGGTTGTTTTTCCTTTTTTCTTTCTTTCTTTCTTTCTTTCTTTCTTTCTTTCTTTCTTTTTTTTTGGTGTGGGGGTGCTGGATTTTTGTTTTGTTTTGTTTTCATAAGGGAGCAAAAAACATTTGCAGAAAAAAAATCTCATATATAAGTAAAAACTGCTTCACTGTTTTTACCCCAACTCCACGCTTAGCTAAGCACCAAGAGAACTTTAAGACACGGGATCAGCAGAGCCTAGAAACATGTCTAAGAAAATTCTGAACCGACATTTCAGTAAGAACCATTCATCTCATTCCCTAGCTTAGATGTTATGTTCACCAAGCAGCCTCCTGATTATAATTTGCCTTATGCTAATTTGTCTTTAAAAAAAACATATTGAGCTGTGAACTCAACACAGTCCTTGAGAGAAATCGGTAGTTATAATTCCCTCTCTAAATTAATGAAATGACATGATTGACCATCAATGATCAAAACTGCCCTCAAAACACTGCACGCTTCAGCAGATCAGACGCCCCCTCATCCTCTAAGTCTGCAGAATGCTGTGGCCGCACCTGGCTGATTACCATTCACTCCGTGAGCCCTGAGGGAACACCCAGTTTCTCTTCATAACCTCTCCACTAGCTCTGAGGTACGGCAGCAACCACTCAGGTTACATCTCCTGTTCCGCCGCTGTGTGCCTCTCTCTCTCTGCCCAGGGGGCCCTCACTGCATGTCCCACAGGCATTGCAGACTCACATAGTGCCAAGTCTGGTCCTGCAGGCCCATTCTTCCCACTGCTCTCAGAGGTGTTAGGAGATCACAGAAGGGCCTGAAGCGGAGTAATAACATAACATGGTTTGCATTGCAATAACATTTCTCTGCCTGGGGTAGAGAATAGATTGTCAGAAGGCAGGCGTGGATCCTGGGCTGTGAGGAGGTTAGCGTCGTCATGCAGGTCAGCAGTGAGGCTGCCCTTGACTGAGGAGGGGGTGATGTTGGAGAAGGACATGAGGGGACAGCTGGGTGACTGGCTGTGAAAGGTGGGACAGACAGAGAGATCGAAGATGACTCCCTGGTTGCTGGCAGACGGCAGGATCATTCACTGAGAGACATGGAGGAGAAGCAGCGGGTGTGGGGAGGAGGGCCATCAATGCCGTTTTGGATTTTTGGAATTTGACACATCTCTGAGAAAGTCCCAGGGAAACGCCGTGTAGGGGACTGGACTGGTGCTGAAGCGCAGCCGGGAGGAATGTTCAGAGACACACACTTAGCAGTCACCAGCGTGACACTAGCACTCGCAGCCGTGAGCACGCCTAGAACCTCCGAGGAGATGAGCAGACGCCGAGTCGGGGTGGGGGTGGGGGTGAGGGTGAGGGACCGAACTGGCGGAAGGGGGAGGCTGCATCACAAGAAGCCAGATTGACCTGTGGGATCTGGCAGACCAATCTGAGAAGTGGCAGCATCCAGAGATGTGGGAAAAGACCCAGCAGGGGCGATGCTGAGAAAGGGCGTGGCTGCCTGCAGGTCAAGTTCAAGTGTCTATGATCTTCCTCTTGGGAAAAATTCCATGATAGAATTGGAAAATGTTTATCTAAAAAAAAAAAAAAAAAAACAGCTCTTTGGATAGCCAAAGGTTATATTTTGAAATGCAGTGTGAATCCTAGTCGCACATAATAAACTTTTTTAAAATGACTTATGCAGCACCATAATAAAGAATTGAAAAAAAAACCCCACAAAATTCATTATCCAACAAGTCTGTTATCGCAATGCCAGACGTTCGAATGTTTTCAAATATCTTGCTGTTTGGCACCTGTGTGGACTGAATGTGCAGATGTTCTTCAGCCTTTATTTGTTCCTTGAATCATTCCGATACTTAGTATCATGTGCAAAACAGCCTAAAGCTCTGGCAGCTCACCCACCCACCCACCTTCCGCCTTTTGTAACACAGACCCAGCCTCAGCACCTCGACCTGTCTGGTTTATGCACCCCTGGTCTCTTCCATCGCTCAGCACACCGCCTGTCAGTGTGCCCAGACTCACAGATAAAATGTCACACACGTGCTCCCGCCATGCAGCCAAATGCAGATACATTTTGAGTCAGTAGCATAAACCCTGCGACATCCTCCGATCTCGGGCTGAGCTTGTTTCCTAGGTGACCAAGCTGTGCGGCTTCGTTACTGTTGCAAAGCGCACAGCCAGATTCCCGTCCCTACATATTCTGATTTCTATTCAATTCCATCCCCAGGAGAAAACGCAGGGGTGATGTGGCATGGCACATTTAGACTCGTCCTTCTGTCGAGCATTAATAGGATCATGGCATCACCACGTGGGGGCAGACCTGTGGGGCTTCTGGAATCAATCCACCGCCCTGCAGCAGGAAAACACTTAACCTAACCCCGAGAACTGAGGCATCGCTGTGTTTGAAAGGCAGCTGCTGTCCCCTTCGGAAGAGAAGATTCTACCGCCTCCAACAACAAAAAGACCTCTCAGTGCTTAGCAGCCTCTACCCTAGGACAGCCCCGGGGTGGTGGAGACAGCCAGCACATGGCCCCGCTGCTAGTCAAAGGCAGGCTGGGAAGAACATGATCTGACTCCCTGGAGAGGTGGTGCAGATACAGTGCACTGAACTCTGGAAACTGCTCTGGGAAAGTGAGAGTGTTACAGCCCAGCCCGTGCACGGTACACTGTTTCCTGCACTAAATTATCCTGTGCCCGGGAGAGCCCAGGGGTCACCCGGGGCCCGTCCCTGAGGGGCTGTGGGGGTTTAGCACAGTCACTCGGTGGCCCCTTTTCCACGCCTCTGCCAGTAAGCAAATTTCCCAGTGGAGCGAGACAATTATTTGACCTGTGTCTGCTCTGTTACTTATACTGTCCTGCCGGAAAAGAACGCCTTCATTAAACCGTAAGTTTTTTTTTTTTTTTTAAGGAATAAACATCGTTGAGGCTTTTGCTAGTTTCCTCCAAGGGATTAGAAAAGGCATCTTATCGTTCACAGCCCGTGTGCTCAGCCACCCTTTCGGGAACATCCGGAGAAGACCCACTGTGTGCTGGGCTCGGCGTGAACTCAGGCACAGACACACCTGTTGCCATGGCACCACGTGTGAAGCGGTATGCCAGTCGGGTACCACGGTGAACAGCATCCCCTGGTCTTCACGATGCTTGTCCTTCAGAGGCGGAAGAAGGGAGTGATCACAGACCCACACAAATATGAAATGACCACTTCGGGAAGGTCCTCCGGAGGCATGAAGAAGGAGTACACCTCGTCAGGGAGGCAGTGATGACCAAGGGACCGGAGAAGGCTGGCGCGATCAGAGCGCGGATGGCGCAGAGACAGGCCAGGACTGCGGTGCCACACGGCTTGGTGTGATGCTGGTCTCCATCCTGAGAGCCACAGAAGCTACTGCAATCGCATTGGCAGCTGAGGGGACGACACGGGCAGACTTGCCCCGCAGGGAGGGCACTCGGGCTGCGGTGCGGTGACTCGAGACGAGGGCAGGAGTGGGCGTGGGGAGCCATTCCAAAGACTGGTGTGTCCAGCTGCTGGCCAGGAGGAGAGGAAAGAAGGATCGAGCTGATGACGGTGGAGTGGGAGGCAAGAGAAGGATTCCAGGGCTCCCTAGCAAGCAGAAATGACGGGGCCAGTCGCTGAACAGAGGACAAGTGGCTCAAGCGGAGAGAGCTTTGGAGGATGCTATCTGACCTCCGGTTCGATGCTGAGACAAAGGATGGTCTCACTCACGGACAGAATCACAGCAGAGTGTGAGCCGAGACCCTGCGTTCAGCGGGCATAACTGCCACCGGAAGTGCCCCTGAGACGGCCCAGCAGAGCTGCCGAGGAGAGCAACATCGACAGGCCGGGGGCACGGAGAAGGTGTCAGTGCTGGATGCTCTCTGGGAGCCACTGAGCACCGGCAGAACGGTGGGCCAGTGGAGAGGGCGCAAAGAGGAGAAAGGAGGGAGCTTGGGAACAGACCTGGAGCACTGGAGTCGGTAAAGGTCATGGAGGAAGCTGCACGCGGGAGACAAAGCAGACCGGGCCAGAGTGGTGGGGAGAAAACACGGAGCGTCCGACCACGACAACCGAGGGAAGAGCCTGCTCCCCGAAGAAGGGGAGAGCCGGCGGTGCGCGAAGATGCTGCCTCCCACCCAGGATGGGAAGGAACCGGAGAGCACACGCACGCACAGTGCCATCGGGACCTCCGCTGTGGGCAGGGCTGGGAGCTGGTGCGGGAGGATGTGGGCTTGCAAAGTTCCTTTCTCTTGTTCAGCGTGAGAGAGATGAGCGTATTTAATGTTGACAGGAGAGACCCCAGGAGAGGGCGAAGAGAGAGCAGGGAAAGGAGGCTACAGGGGACCGGAGGCTCCCGCTTCCTGGTGAAGGTGCTTATTATGCACGTTGACGAGCTCAGGTTCCCAGACTATGTAGTAAAAATGCAACCACATGTCCAGGGCCAGCGGCATCGCGGCCAGGTCAGGGGGCCCCAGGGACACGGCCGAGTGTTCTTTTTGTTGCCCCCTGAGGACAGCCAGGACATACGGTCGGGACAGTGCCTGCTGGGTGACCCGCAGAGCGTGGTAGTCTGAGCCAGAGGCTCTGATTACCGGCCCCAGCCAGCCCACCTGACAGTGCTTCTCGGGCAGTGGCCCACAGGTCAGTACACCCACCACACAGAAAAAGGGCTCTCAGACACAGTTCTGGATTTTAAAAAAAAGCAGCCAGCAAACAGGGTGAGTACCCCCATAGTTATTACATAAAGGGTGCAGGACCCCTCCACCTGACTCAGGGTCTGAGAAAATGGTCACATTGTTTCCAAACTGTCAGGTCACTGCCCTTTCGATCTGTGTGTCCCGCCTCCCTGGTGGTGGTGTCCCCGACGCAGAGCAGCTGACGGGCGAGCAGTGGACGGACAGGATCTGCGCGGAGAGTGGGGGGAGGGTGGGGCAGGCACTGAGGCCGGGGAGAGAGTGGGGATGGGGCCCGGCCTGGCCCGTCCTGGGAGTGGACGGACGGTGGACGGGAAAGCCGGCACAGCCGTGCTCAAGGGCGAACGCCCGGGACGCAGCAGGTCTATCCGGAGACCTTCAGGGATGGTTCGACCCTGAGACGCATAAACAGAAGTCTTTCTGAGGTTAAGGAAGGGTGGGGAGACAGGAGCGGGAGCGGGAAGGACTGGAATGTGTAATCGTACATTTGCCTCTTGGAGTTTTGGAATTGCAGTCGGAGTAGCTGCAAAACGAAGGCAAGAACTGGGTGAGGATGACTGGGAGCAAATGCCCAGGTCCTCGCTGGTCGGGGGGCGGGGGGGGGGGGGGGGGGGGGGGGGGGGGGGGGACAAGGATGCCTGTTCCGTGGACAGGAGCAGGGGGAGGGGCGCGCTGGGGGGAGTGGGGGCAGGGAGTGGGAAGAGGAAAGGGACGCTGAACGGCGTAGACCTCGAAGGAGAAGGGGCTTCTGCCAAGCCCCTTCTGTCTGTCCGGCGAACTCCACTCACGCTCCATGTTTCAACCTCTGTTTTCCACTTTGTTCAGTCAGTTCCCGCCCATCCCTCCTCTTTCGCCCCGCCCTGCCCCGCCCCCCCTGCTCAGGCTCTGTCGCTGCTGCTGCTGCGCCTACACTGGCTCCAACCGCGTCTCCTACGTGTTTCTCAACTGCATGGCAAACACACCTGCCGTAACGTTAAGGCCAATGTACTGAGGTCTGGGGATCCCTTGTGGGAGTCTCCCACTAATGACGGCCAGCGTTCGAGGACAGGCAGGGTCTCTGTGGTACTTGGACCAGGTCCAGCAGGACACCCCGGTCAATGTCATTCTGAGGGGGGAGGGGTGCATGGCATTCTGGCGCGCAGAGGGTCGAGAGCGCCGGGACAGGAGGTGCAGGCCCAGGGGCGCTCACGCAGAGAGGTGCAGATCCGGAAGCTGGCTGCGGAGCAAGATGATGGCACGCAGCGCTTCTCTCGCGCTGGCCGCTGTCCCGGCGCTCTGTGTAACAATGTCCTAGTGCTCACCAAGCCCTTAGCGTGCCAGGGATGCAAACCGGGGGACTGCCTCTCCTGGAGGCCGAGCTGCTCGCCCCAGGGTCCCCAGCCAGTGATGGGAGAAGGGCTGGGACTCAGGCAGGCCCGCCAGCATCCAAATTCAGTCTCACCCATGACGCACGCCATCCTTCCTCCTCCACGAGAGACTTCTCCCAAGGCAGTGTGGGGGGCTCAGCCGTGCGCCTCAAATTCACATGTTGAATCCCTGACCCCCAGTACCTCGGGGTGTAACTCCCGTGGAAGGTCAGTTCTTGCAGGAGGTAATTAAGATAAAAGGAGGCATGCGGGTGGGCCCCAATCCAGGATCACTGGTGGCCTCATAAAAAGGGGAAATGTGGAAACACAGAGAGACACGGGGATGCGTGCACACCGCGCAGAGAAGAGGGGAGCAGCCTCAGGAGCAGCCACACCTGCCGACACCTCGGTCCTGGACTTCCAGCCTCCCGGAGCTGCGAGGAAACCAATGTGTAGGGTGTGCGCCCCCTGGCCTGTGACGTTTGTTACGGCAGCGAGAGCAGACTCGTACAGACAGTGAGCGGTGGAAGGCGGGTCACTAGGCAGGGAAGGGTGAGCAGAGCAAGGGACCGACCCAGGGCCCAGCCTTTCCAAGTCGAGACAAAGAGCACGACGATAGGTAGGCGGCCCGACCGCGATTCCTAGGCGGCACGGGTGTCCTCCAGCGGCCTAGAGGGCAGTGTGTCCCGGGTGTGGGGTTTCACCGCACTCTTAAATTTCCACCGCGCTTTTCCAGAGGTCCTTCCCACCGCGTCTCGTCTTTCCCCCTCCCGCCGGCAGCTGCAGAGGCAGCTGACCGTGGGCACGTCTGCGCTGGGTCTCCGGAGCCCAGCCATAAACCGCGGGCTGAGAGTTCCTGGACGCGCTCCAGGGCCGGACCACTATCTCGGGGCTCCCCCGCCTGGAGCCCAGTCATTTATATTTTAATGAGATTATTTTCCAACTCAACAGTTTATCTTTAGTTTCATGTTCCCCCTGCCATCTGGTCCCCTTCTGCTTGCATGGAAGGCTAGTGGCTTTCTTTGTGTAAGTACGTTTGTCAATAGTTGATCATTCTTCTTGTCCTGATCATAATATTTATTTTTCACATCAGACAAACTCTTCTGGAGACTTGGAAGAAAGAGGTTTTTGTGTTTCTTTTTTTTTTTTTTTTTTTTTTGGTCATGTCTCCCTTTAACCTGGATTCCCCCCCCCCCCCCGCCCGGGAAACATGTTTTTTTTTTTTTTAGCATTAAATAAAAATAAGTGAACAAAACCTCCCAAGCTAACACATCTTCGAGTCCTAATTACTGCTGGATACCCTAAACGAGACTTCATTCAAAGAGCTGTTTCCCAGCAGGCCGGCCTTGCAGCAAACGGCCATGAAGGTTTCAACTCAGGCAGCAGGAGTGACCTTCCTCCCCTGTAACTTTAAACTCCACCCCAGGAGAATCCCATACCTAGGACATTTTTATTGTTCTTTGTTTCTCGGTCTCTAACCCTTGAAGTTCTTATCTTAAAGCGGCTTATCTTTGGTTGATCAAGATCCTGGGGTCCCCTCCCAGTGCTTTGGCTTTCTTAATTACTAATCTTTTTCATCATCAAAATTGATGCTCTGTGTTCACCATCGGATTATCTTGAGATTCCCCCCCCCCCCCCCCCCCCCCCCCCCCCCCCCCCCGCCCCTCCAGGAAAAAGGGCTTTGATATTCTGGGCTCCCCCTAGTGGCCGATGGCACTGTGCACCTGTGGGGGGTGGGGGGGGAGGGGGGATGGGGCTGCTGGGACTTGGGGAGCGCTCTGAGGACCGTCAGTCTTGGTGGGAAGGCCAGGCCTGCCCAAGGGCCTGAAACACGACAAACTGACCTCACGGCCTCTGACCTGTCCCCTCAGCGCGTCCCTGGCACCCAGCCACGGCCTGGCACGCAGAGCGCTCCATAAACGAGTGAATGAAGGGCCTTGTGTTCTAACACCAACATGTGCGATGACCTCAACGAAGACTGAAAAAAGCATTGTGTGGCCGAAATAGAAATGGTGTTGCTCAGACCTGTGCAAGAAAAATCGATTAAAAAAATCACTGACGTTTGCTATCCCTGTGCTTCCGAGTTTCTGGAGAGCTTGAAGTGCTCGTGAGATTCAGATCACCGACTCCGTTGTAAGGATGATGGGGACCTCGAGGGTCTGGGATTTTGGTTTTTCGTTTTTGTTTTTTTTGGTTTTTGGGGATTTAAAGAGGTCACGTATGTAAAGCTCCCGCCCCAACAGGACAGGTGTTCAGAGCTTTGAACACAGCCTATGGTCCACCGCTTCCCTCTAGGACACGACGGAGTCGGGTCAGAAGTCAGTTCCTGGACTCTCACCTTCCCGCACGGCTCGGTGTCCCTCCCACACGGTCCCCAGACTCTGGGGGAACACCTTCAGGACCATGGGCAGGGCACCCTGAGCAGAGAGTGGCGCTCTGCTGCCCCCATCTGCCAGGGGTGAGGGAAGGGGGCATTCATTGCACCCCCCACGGCTAACATCACAGATGCTCAACAGCTGGCGGTAGAGCCAGGGAACCATGCCAGGTGTCGACAAGAGACCCTGCGGGGTCACTGCAACCTCCCAGTGCTGGTTCCCTGCTGGCAGCTGTGTTTCCGGAAAAAGTAACACCAACAGGGAGGCTCCGAAGGCCCAGTGACGGTCCACAATACGCCTGCTCCCGGGGACGCTGATCACCCTTCGCACTTTTCTTCTGGATAACGAATGCATCGCTCGGTCGCCCTTGGACACGGCGCCAGTGATAAATATCACCTGTGTCCCTGTGGGCCAGGGGGCCTGGATCGACGCATCACTCTGAGACGTGGCCCAGGCTTTCTGGCTGGTCTGACCTTTGTCGGGATGTTTATAAGAAACTGAAACAATTTAAGTAGACTCTCATTTTCCACAGTCCTCCGTCTAAGGGCCATGTGGATTTTGCTCTTTTTTTGTCTGACCTTTTTCTTAAACCTATCTTCCTAGGGGGGCCACAGCCTCCCCCCGCCCCATCAGCCCTCCAGGCAGACGACACGAACAAACGGCATGGCATTGAGGGCCAGCTGGCTCCTCCACTGGGCCTGTCATTGGTGTGGTCAGGGCTGACCCTGCTGTCTGGTTAAACAGCTACGGAGCGAATTGATTCATTTTAAATCTTCGTTAACTCACAAAGTTTCTTTGGCCTCATCTGCCAGTTTTCTTTTAGAAATCAGTATATGCAGTTGGTAGGGGGGAATCTCCCTTGACGAACTGGAAAGATCCTTTCAGCTGATGAGCACAAATGAAGTAGAATGTACTCATTTCTCTTTTGTGTAAAAGGAATTCTATGCTTGGTAGGGAAATTCAGTTAAGATGTTTGGGGCTGGCATATTTACATGTGTGGTTTGTTTTTGTTTGTTTTCTTGATGATGAGGCTGCATTTCTATTCTTTTGCTAACTGGCTTCTCTTTTGTGTAATGTAGGAGTCAGAAGGGAGTGATGTTGAGGTAGGTGAGTGGGAGGGAAGAAATAACGGGAAAGGCAAGGGAGGGAGGGAGGCAGATGCATTCCTCTTCACGGTATCACTTGTCACCCAGAGAGACGCGGCTCTGCAAGTCGAGGCCGGGACTCCACGGCGGGTGCCTGGGCCCAGTGCGTGGCCCTGTCAGGACGGATGCTAAGTATTTTACGCACATCAACTCATTATATTCACGGCAGGCTGCAGGGCATGTAGAAATAGTGTCCCCGTCTTACAGACAAGTGACTTAAGTCTCAAGGAGTTAAGTAACTTGCCTTGAACCAGAAGAAAGCAGAAGTGAGTGCCTTCCAACGGCTTGGACAGGGCTGTCAGAATGAAATCGAAAAGCATCTGGTCCGTCCTGCCCTCAAGCTGCCCTCCCACCAGCTGCACCCACGGGCTGTGAGTCCCTCCACCAGGGACCACTCACTGCCCCCGAGGCCTTGACCGTGGTCCTGGACAAACAGCCACTACCCCCCTCACTGCTTCTCCAACTCCTGGCTGAAGGTATCGCCAATGGTCTTTAAATTATTTTTAAAGACGTTTTGTTAAAAGAGAAAAAGCAGAAGAATGCATGGCATGGATGATAAACTGGCAAGCTGGACCTTGGGAAGCCACGCGGCTCCCGGCGAAGAAAGCTGGTGATGAATTCGGTGCCGGCAGTCCTGCGGAAACTGTTAAGAAACACCTGGGTGTGCGAACGTCCCAAAAGTGAGAGAGATCCCGCCTTGCTTTCACGCGGCAGTCAGCTATTTTCCGCGCCGCTTGCCTGGCAGGGCTCCGGAACAACGGGGCCTGGGAACCTCCGGGCTTGGGAACCTCGGGGCAATCCTTGGGACTCGGATTGACAGGCTGTGGGCCCCGGGGAGAAGGGCGTTCCCATGCGCGCATACACACACACGCATACACTCACACACATCACACACGGTTACAAAGCACAGACGGGTACAGGAACTCAGGACATCCACAGACGTGCGCACCTACAAATACTTCTCCCGCCCACCCACACGGGCACACGCGACCTCACACACCTCTCCCGCTGATGCACACACACTGCACAGGCGCGCAACACGCGAGCTCACACTGCTCGCATGTCTATGCACGCACGCTCCCACGCCGTGCACACACCTTCTTGTGCACACCCACACCCTCTTGCACAGGCACCCACAGCGTGCACACGCTCACACCCTGTGCACACACTCTCTTGCGCACGCACACATCCTCGCACGCCGAGCGGCGAGGGGCGGGGCGGGGTGGGAGCGTCCGTCCCTGCCAGGCCACGCGTGGCCAGGAGAGGGCGCGGCGCAGGGACCGCGGGCGGCGCGGGAGTTGTTTGCCGGAGCGGAGACCGGGAGACGCTGGCGGGGACGCCGGCCAGCTCCCGCTGCCCCCGGCTGGGCGGCCCGGAGGGAGCGCGTCCCAGGTCCCGCCCGCGCCGGCGGTCCGAGCGCGCCATGGACCGCAAGGCGGGCGGCGGCGGCGAGGAGGAGGAGGATGACTGCGTGGACTCGGGCGCCGAGACCGGAGGGTGAGCCGGACTGGGTGTGGGTGGGAGGCGCTCTCCGAGTTGCGCGGTGGTTCCTCTCCGGCCCGGACGGTCCTGGACCCGGCGGCGGAGCCGGAGCCGGAGCCGGAGCCGCAGCGGCTGAATGGGGCGGCCGGGGCGGCCGGTCCCCCTGGCCCCCGGAGGAAGCCGGAGGGGCTGCGGTGAGCCCGCCCCCTCCCGGGCAGGCTCTGAGAGCAGAGTCGCGTGGTCCACGGCTGCCCCGGGCCGGACGGGCCCACTCCGGGGCGGGGGAGCGGAAAGCCTCAAGGTCCAGAGACCCCCCCCCCCCCCCACATACACAACACACACACAGCCCCACCGGTGCCCTCGGGCCCTCCGTTATTACTAAGATGGTGTGGCGCCCCGGGCAAACGCAGCGTCCCCCTGAGGTCATTGTTACAGAGACCAGAGATGTTCGTGCACCTGTTCCGACCTCCCCCGAGGAGGATTCTCTGGAGGACTTTCTGCCTGTGGCCCCGGAGCCCCCTGGAGACCGAAGCGGGGTTCCGGGATGAGGAAAAGAGGGTAGGACCCTGGCACCTAAAGTCTTCCAGAAGTCGGCGAAGTTGGCATTTTTCATGTTAAGGCTTTACTGAGTTTGCCGAGACTTCCCCTCCTCTCCGCCAAGCGCCCTCACCTCTCTGTGCACCTGCCCCACCCGGGACCGTTCGCCGTGGGTCCAGGGGGAATGAAGACACGTTTAAAGAAATGCCCTTTTCACGTCAACGACTCCGTTCCGCCAGGCCTTCGGAGACTAGCCAGCCCTCTCCCAGCAAAACCGGCGGCCTGATTGTCTTGTGGGGGGTGAAAGGCAGTGTGAGGGCGTCCACCCAGCCACTATCTCTCGAGAATTTCCCGGTGCCGAGTCAGCGCCGCGTCCAGGATGTGTCCAGGATGCGGGTACTGACCCGGGAGGAAAGGGTGGGCGTCTTTTCCTATCCGGAGTAACCCCGGGGGCGGCCGGAGCTGCCAGGTCAGATAGCCTTGATCCTGGAAGGGGGGGGAGGTTTCCACCCATCTCAGGGGCTGGTGGTCAGGGCGGGAAGGGAGCCCAGCCTCGGAATGGACCCAGGGTTCCGACCCGGACCCCAAGCAGGGCTCCCGGCTCAGCCCCCCTCCCAGCCCCACCTCCCGGCCCCACCCCACCCTTCCTGGTGGTGCCACTGCCCGAGCTCGCCCAAATCTGGACACTGAGCCCAAAGCATTTACCCCACAGTGGCCTTTCGGTGGTACCCAGACGTGTGAGCGTCTGTGGTTCCCCACAGAACCCAGTGGCATTCCAGAGGGGTGCCTGAGAAACCCCTGGCTTTCCCCCCACACTTTGCATATGTGGCGTTTATCAACTTTAATCCAAGGTCCTTGGCTTTCCCCCCGTCCTGCCTTCAGGTCGATGGACCACAAATAAAAGAAGCAACAAAGCTAACCAGCTCGTTTTCAGCCCAGTCACATAAAGCACTGACTAGTCTGGTGTTTTTGTTTTTGTTTTTTTTCTAATTTGCAAAGCTCACCTAAAACAAATATGTTTTCCCAAGGCCTCTCTCGGGGAGAAATGGGTGGAAAGGAATCTGTGACCCCGCCCCCAATGCACTTGCCATCACCCCGGGGTCCCAAAAAAGCAGCACCCAGCTTCCAGGACTCCCGGGAGGGGCTTGCTGAACACGCTGGTCCCAGAGCTTCTGTCCTCTGCCTGCCGCAAACTCGTGCAGTTGTGACCCGACAGAATCGTTTCAAGAATTCTTACAGCCTCCATGGCAGCCTTAAATGAAAGGTGCAGGTACAGTGGCCTGCCTCTAAATAAAATAGTTTCTGTGGGTGCTTCCTGGTCAGGCATCTGCCACGTATCCCCAGATCCCTTGAGGTTTAGTTTAGCTACCAAAAAGCCTCTCCCAGGTTCCCTGCTCTTCCAGAGCTTGCCCCCTCCCACCCTCTCCAGCTTTCCTATAGCTGGCCTGTGGAGAGTGTGTATAAAAAGCCAGAGAATGCGCTCCGTACGTGTTGGCTATCATTATTGTTAAAGCACAAATCTGATCACCCACGTCTCTCCCACTCAAACTCTCAGTGGCTCTGTCGTCTATAAAAGGCAAGGATCTCAGCATGGTGCACAAGCCCTGGTGTTGTGGCGTCCCTCCTCCGCTGGCCTTGTTTCTTGGCAGGTCCACCCGTGGGCCCTGCCCTGGGCCACACCAGCAGGGGTGTCGGACGGCTCGCCTTTGCCGAACTGACCTCTTCGCCAGCCATGCCCTTCTCCACCTTGCATGCCTGTCCGCCAGGCAAAACCCCACTCTTCCTTGACCACTCAGCTCAAGCGATACCATTCGCTAAGGCAGGGACACGGAATCTGGGGTCCATGAATTGCTCCCAGTGGCTTGCAAAATGATGTCCCTTGTGAGTTTTTATGAGAAGAGACGGATTTTTTTTCTTCATCAGATTCTCAAAGGAGCCTGTGATCCCCTTTAAACCAAGTCTGGGCAGGGTGGGAGAAGTTTCCTTTTCAACGCGCTGCGTTTTCGGTCTTGGGAGCTGTCCCAGGAGGGGTGGCGGCGGAGCAAAGGACAGCACGACGACGCTGACACTGCGTTAGGGAGCAGTTAGCCTGAGCACGGCCATTGCAGGTGGGGGAGTAGGTGACCTAGAGGCAGCCCAGCATTTGCTGTGCTCCAGGTGCTGTTCTGAGCCTTCCCGTGTTTTGTGAGTGCATTTAATCCTGCAGCAGCTCTGTGGAGCGGGCATGATTTCAGGCCAGCCTTGAACACGTACATGTCAGGTGAAGGAGGTTAAGACATTAAAGGAGCCTGAGAAAAAGTTTGCATGGCATAAAGAAAAAATAAAAAGGAACCATGTGCTATTCCAGAAGCCAGGGGAAGACAGGAGGCGGAGATCAACGGTGCTGCTGAGAGGATAAGATGAGGAATGTGAAGTCTGGTCTTTTTAAAAGGAGACGAGGAAGGGGAGGAAAGGTGGTATTTGGCAGTGGAGTAGTAGAGGTGGGCTTACCGAACTGCTGTGCTTGATTACACTGTCTGAGTCAAATAGTGTAAAGAAGTTCCTGGTTTCCTCTGTGACCAATGCACTAACACCTGCCCTGTCCATCCAATCAGCACTTCTCCGTCATGACCAATCAGGATGCGCAATGTGGACCCATGGGGTCTGCAGGATTTGGAGAGTGGGGTAAGGGAAGGATTCCCCAAACATAGGCAGTGACTGGGCAATAAATAAGCACAGAAAGGACTCTGTGAGAGGGAAAGGATAAAGATATCCTGATGGTCTATGACGTCAGCTGTCTGAAAGGTGGAGGCAGGTAGACTTCAGACCGCCATTCTGATCTGAAAAAAACTGGCTTTGGATAAGAGGAGTGACTTCTCCCCTCCTGCAATGAGCTGGAGAGAAGGGAATATGGGTTTCCATTTGGTAACAACAAGCCCTCCTTCCCCAGGAGAATGGAGATTCAACATAGTTGTTGGGCAGTATTGAGCGAGCACACAGTTGAGACGAGTGGCCATGCACGGGTGGTGGCCCCGGTCGGTCACCTTGCTATTCATTGCCTTGCAGCAGCGCTCGAGCCCTGAGGCCTAGGCAGGCAGAGGGAGATGGAAGGTGTTTGGAATCACCAAGCCTCGGGGGAGAGGGAGTATTTCTGGTGTCAACCAACATTAGTTTTAGACTGTAATGAAGAATAACCAGCACTTATTTGAGCAAAAGGAGCCGCGGTGTGGCAGAAACAGACACAGGTAACAACTTAAACTGTGTTCCTCCGAGACAGAGGGGGAGCTGTCTTTCACAGTGGAAGTTCCTGCCTGTTCCCAATTAGGTCCTTATTTATTTATTTATTTGGGTAAATGAGGTATCCGAATGTATGCACTTAGGATTGATCCAAATCATGCAGACCCCATGGGTCCACATTGCGCATCCTGATTGGTCATGACGGAGAAGTGCTGATTGGACGGACAGGGCAGGTGTTAGCGCATTGGTCACAGAGGAAGCCAGGGACTTCCTTACAATATTTGACTCAGACAGCGTAACCAAGCCGAGCAGTAGTTCAGTAAGCCCACTACTGAACCAAAGTGGGGCCGGGCTGCCTGCTGCCACCAAAAGGCGAACTCCAGAGGCAGAGGCTGGTGAGAAAGGAAAGGGGTGTTTATCTGAATATTGCACGGTCTGGGAGAATGGCAGGCTCTTGTCTCAAAGCCCGTCTCCTCTGCAAAACCCAGACACAAACCCAACTGTCTTCAGTAAGAGTTCCTGTTCCTGTTTAAAGTGCCGTCCTTGAGACCTGCGGGCAGCTGCTGGGCAGTCACCCACATAGCTTCGCTTGTTCCTGGCTGCTGTCTGGCTTCAGGCTGTTTCCTGGAACCGGTGTGGGGGGCTGGCACCATCACTGGCCGGTGCATTCGCCAGGTGGGCTGGAGAGCATCCCTGCCTTCTGCTGGGTTTATATACTTTCGGGTGTGGGGTGGACCAGGTGCTTTCTCAGAATCCCTAATTAACTTCCCAGATTTCCACATGTTCTGGGCGGGTCCACCTTCCAACCAACCCCCTCTTTCCCCCCCCGCTAGACTGACAGTCCTCTTTGGTCCAGCTCCTCCCCCTGCCGCCGTTCTGATCTGGAAAAACTGGCAAGTCAACTACCGGCGGTGGTAAAAAAAAATCTTTAAAAAAACAGAATCTCTTAAGGGAGGGACAGGCAATGTTGCAAACCCAAATGAAAGACAGAGAATAAGTAAGACCATGTTCTATCTTCATATTTGGCCGGTAAGCCACTCTTTCAAATGCAACTATACCTGATGGATTACTTTCATTCAAAAGTTCGACCTGGCATGAATGGACTTCCACTGCAGAGCCAGCCGTGCCCAAGCTTCTGAAAAGATAGGGTCTGTCGACAAAAGAACGCCCAGCCTAAGAGAAGCCTTGTGAGAGTTTATCTGAGCCACCTGATTGACAATTGCCAGGAAGCACGCTCTCAACAGA
This sequence comes from Phyllostomus discolor, assembly GCF_004126475.2. Lineage (NCBI taxonomy): Eukaryota > Metazoa > Chordata > Mammalia > Chiroptera > Phyllostomidae > Phyllostomus > Phyllostomus discolor. The sequence goes on along the minus strand of NC_040913.2, from coordinate 6,165,436 downwards.
TTGAAGAAATGCTCAGGAGAATGGCGGTTTTGCAGCTTATTTTACCCATTGGAATCCAAGGAGGGGACATAAGGAGGGCACGTGGAATCCAGTGGCGGCAGATTAAGGGGCGGGGAAAAGCGAAGTGGGGCATCTCTGGGATTGGACAAGAAGCGACGTGGAGAAACACGGGCTCCCCTTCACTGGCGGGTGCAGGACAGGGGACAGTCACAGCACATGGAGAGGGAACTCGGGGGACGAGATGACAGTGTGGCCTCGCGCTGGCGGCTGTGCCTTCCAGGGGTCTGGAAGAGAGAATCACTCTGACCTTTGAAAGGTGTGTTCTCTTAGATGCACAAGGACAACAGGCAATTTCAGAGGTAAAGATCAACCTTTGTCCAGGAAGCTGCAGGCCCAGGGCAGGACTCCCCTCCATGACTTGCTGTCAGTTAGGGATTTTTATGTCCAGCCCGTCCTGTGTGGTCACTTTCGGTCTCTGGGTCTGTAAGGCTGCCCCCGGGGCCTCCGCTGAGCTTGTCAGGTTTGGCTCGCGGCTCCCTGTTCCCCCACGTGTCACCCTGTGCCCTTTATCCTTGTATGACCTCCCGCTGCTACATAGCCGCCGTGATTTAAGAGGTAACAAACAATTTGCAAGTCTAGAGTTTATAAACGGGAGGTGGATGGGAGACAGCAGGGGGAAGGCATTGTAAAACGGGATGGGTTTAAAGAAGATAAAAGCAGAAATCTTGTACAGAAGACAAGCCAGTCTGTTGGGGACACCTCATTACCCTTGTGTTCCAGGCAGAGCTGGTCAACTCTGAGTTACCGTGGCATCTAGTTCTGTGTACGGAGTGAGCAGACAAAGTCCGTGATGCTTTGAGCTGACGTTTCACAGGCATGCCAAGATCAGTTTCACTGAAAATGCCAAAACTGATTCTTATGCCAAGATTTTCCTGGAACACAGAACTTAGGAAGGTATTTGCTGTATACACAGGGCTGCTGCCAGTGGTAAACTCTCTTCAGTGCAGGTCTTTTTATAGATTGTGTGATCCCTATATGTACGATTATAATTAAAACACAGTCAAGGGTCTGCACTTCACCTTCTGTTCGTCACTGGCGCAGGTACTGAATAAAGGTACTGTCTGGAAATCTGGCCACTGTGTGTGTCAGGTGGGAGAAAATATATCATCTGAGTATTATTCTGCACATCCATATTGCATGCCCATGACATATTCATCCTGAAATTCACGAATCGCCTTTCGTGCTTCATTCTGGCAGAGTTGAAGGTCTTATGCAGAGACACCTGGGTAAATTCTTAGGATAAGAGACCATCACCAGGTTCCCAAGACAGGTACCTCATTGCTGTTCCCTCCTCTGCCCAAAAAGCTGTGGAGGATGTACCCCACCTGAGACTGGACTTATTTGAACCCACAAAGTTGTTCTAAGGTTTACAGTTTTTTACTGGCCGTGCTTCCAGTAAATAAACGTTGTGGGTTATTTGGACTGTATTTTGAGAGCTACAAAAGGGTGTATACCTTGCCCCAGTCCCTGCTCCCCCTCATGATAATTTTTCTAAGGAAAAGAAAGTATCAAGCTGTATTGATAATTATCTCATACTGCACACTTTGCAAAAGTGAACAAACGGGGACAATCGTATAGCCAGCAAAAGGGAAATGGTTGAATACATTACAGTGAATCACTTTCTCTAAAATTTTAATGACAGGGACCAGGCAGCAACCTGCTGTGATAGTGTCTAGTCACAGGGGTGTCAAACTCATTTTCACCGGGGGACCACATCAGCCTCACAGTGGCCTTCAAAGGACCCAGTGTAATTTCAACTCCTTAACAGTTATGGAGTAGTTACATGTATACAGTCCTAAAATTATTTCGGCCCTTTGAAGGCCACCGTGAGGCTGATGTGGCCCCCGGTGAAAATGAGTTTGACACCCCTGATCTAGTGAGGAGAGAAGTTTAAAATTGTATCTCCCCCTCTGCAGCAGCTGTATACAAATTGATAAACAGGAGCAGAGGCTGGAAAGCCATCAGAGCATGGAAGTGAGACTATGTTGATTTCCGCTTTGATGGTGGAGACGGGGGGTGGAGGATGGGGCAATGGAGGAGACAGCAGAGCAGGCCAGGGGCCATCGGTGATGGAAAGAGGGGTTTGTGCTGTCTAGTTTCAGGCTTGAACTCCATCCAGAGAGAGACGGAGAGAGCTTAGTACTTGGCAGCGTTTGGCTGCTGCCATGGGAAGGGAACTGGAGCAGGGAGAGAGGGACAGACAGGCCTGACCCGGCGGCACCTTCAGCCACGAGAAACAGGAGCGCTTGCTGGCAGGAGCACCTGCCCTAAAATGCTACTGCTGCTCTTTAAAGTAGCATTAAATGCTGTTGGAATGCGCTTCCAATGTAAATTTCACTATAAGCACATTTCCATCTGCATACAGATCTCCGCAATGTATGCACGTGCGAAACCCATCTGCCTCGGGGGTATTGGGAAAATCCTAGCTGGAAATACTAGCAAATTTTTCATAGCGAGGTCAACAGCCCTATCGCAGATTCTCGTTGAGCACTCCACTGGAATGGCCGTCAAATGTCTTTAAAGTCTGGCCGTCTTAAGACGATCGTACGGCACTGGAACTGTTTTGCCGCTGCCGCCACTGCACTGGATGTGGGCTGCGTGTCAGTGCACTCATAGAGGGCTCTGCTTCTAAGCGTTTGTCCTCAAGCTTCCTTGCGTCCTGCCCGATTGCGGGAAGCACGCAGCGCGCAAGCGCCAGCGCCAGAGTAGTTACAGATCGTGGGCTTCGGAGAGCGCCAGGTGCTCGGCTGTCCTACCTCGTTCGTGTCCCTCAGCTGGCGTGTCACCGGGCCCCGCCCGTTCCTCTGCCTTCTAGTTTCTTCTTCGCCACCACCCTGCCCCCAGGGTGCGAGCCCTTATCATCCCTCGCCTTGCATTCTCCCTACAAGCAGCGTCACTGCGGTTTCCTAGTCGGTAACATAAAAAAACTGGGTTAGAGCTAGGACGCTGCAGTGGGTCATAGAGGAAGGAACATGCAAGTGTTACCACGCATGCTTGTTCCAGTTTAGAGTTCAGTGGTTCTGTGGCTACTGAAGTATTTCACGGGACAAGAGAAAACCACATGCCATTTTTCTTTGGTTTTCTCCCTCTATCGATAAATCAGTCCATCATTTTGTGTGCGAGATGCCGGCTTTTTTTAACTAGTAAGAGGCCTGTGTTTTATGCTTTTGGAAAGAAATGTGCTTTTCCCATACACTAAGAAACTCAGCGGAGTGAAAATCGGATGATTCCAGAAACGCACTAGGAGACTAGTAAATAAAAAGAGTGCCGATCTATAAAATTAAACATAATTAACTGCTGATTTGCATAACTATGTCGCCTAACTACCACCTTTGCAGATTAAATAAATCCCTATGTGCCTGAGAGATTAATTTCCAACTGGGAACAACTTGGAGACCCTGTGGGGGGAGAAAATGAATAGCTTCCACACCAAAAATGTTGCCAGGGAGGGAGGCTGAGCAGCCACACAAGTAGAGCGGCAGCTTAGCAGACCCTTGGCCCGGTGCCCATCCGCACAGAGGCTGAGTGCCAGCCGCTGATTTCTTAGCACAGAACCCGATGGCTAATTGCACCCTGGCCCTACCCCTGCCTTTTCCCTCTCCCAATCACGGCCTGCATCCTGTTACTCTGCTGTCCAGCAGCACTTGTTCTTAGGTGGAACTGAACTCAGTCGGGCGTCACGTGCCTTTGCGTTTCCTGGTGCCCGCCCAGACCTTGACCGTGGAGGCCCTTGCTACCAGGGTCCGGGCTCACGCCCCCACGGGCCCGCCACTCCTACGCACAGAAACATTGGTTCGTGACGCTGCGATCACATTGGAAGGGTGATCATGTGCAGTGGTTTCAACTTCTGGAACTCGTGACTTTTTTGAGAATCTGTTGAAGACTTTGAAACTTCTCCCCAGGAACATGAGTGTCCATTGAAAACTTTGCCAGCAAATTTGGATGGCCCAGGACCTGTTGGATTTCCAGTCCGGGAGAGTCGCAGAGTCCGTATAATGGGCCCCTGACTTCTTTCTTTCCTTTTTCCTCTGATTACAGTTGACATTCAACGTTATATTCATTTCAGGTGTACAGCATAGCGGTTAGACATTTATATAATTTACAAGTGATCCCCTGATAAGTCCAGTACCACCTGGCACCATACATGAGTATCACCACAACATTATTGACTCCAGTCTCTATATGGTGCTTTACAGCCCTGTGACCCTCTTGTAACTGCCGGTTGGTTCTTCCAAATCCCTTCCCCTTTTTCACCCAGCCCCCTCCCCCGCCTCTGATTGGCAACGCTCAGTTTGTCCTCCGTGTCTCCGAGTCTGCTTCTGTTTCGTTTGTTCACTGATTTTGTTCTTCAGATTCCACATATGAGTGGAATCATGTGGTATTTGTCTTTCTCAGTCTGACTTACTTCACTTAACATAATACCCTCTAGGTCTGTCCGTGTCGCTGCAAACGGTACGATTTTTTACTTTTTTTTTTTTTTTAAGATTTTATTTATTTATTTATTTATTTTTTAGAGAGGGAAGGGAGGGAGATGGAGATAGAGATAGAGAGAGAGAGAGAGAGAGAGAGAGAGAAACATCAATGTACGGTTGCTGGGGGTTATGGCCTGCAACCCAGGAATGTACCCTGGCTGGGAATTGAACCTGGGACACTTTGGTTCCCAGCCCACGCTCAATCCACTGAGCTACACCAGCCAGGGCTGATTTCTTACTTTTTTATAGCCAAGTACTATTCTATTGTGGGTAGCCACTACATCTTCTTTATTCCACTCATGTGTTGGTGAGCATTTGGGTTGCTTTCATATACTGGCTGTTGCTGATAGCACTCCAGTGAGCACAGGGACGCAGACATCTTTTCACATGAGTGTTTTTGATTTCTGGGAGCATGTATCCAGAAGTGGAATTGCCGGGTCAAAGGCAGTTCTAGTTTTAATTGTTTTGAGAAAACGCCATACCGTATTCCACAGGGGCCGCCCCAGGCTGCACTCCCGCCAGCAGTGCATGAGGGTCCCCTTTCTCCACGTCCTCGCCAGCACTTGTGTGTTGATTTAGGGATGACGGCCGTTCTGACAGGTGTGAGGTGACGTCTCCTTGTGGTTTTAATTTGCATTGCTCTGATGCTTAGTTGAGCTTGTTTTCGTATGTCTATGGGCCATCTGTGTGTCCTCTGTGGAGACGTGTCTGTTCAGGTCCTTTGCCCACTTTTTAATTGTGTTTTTTTTCAGTGCTGAGTTGTATGAGTTCTTTATACGTTTTGGATATCAGCATCAACACCCTGATTGGATGTATCATAGGTGAACACCTCTTTTCAATAAGCTGCTTTTTTGTTGTGTTGATGGTTTGCTTGGCTATGCAAAAACTTTTTAGTTTGACTTAGTCTCATTGGTTTATTTTGTTTCCCTTACCTGAGGCTATATCAGAAAAAAACATCAGTCAGAGAAATGTCAGCGAGCTTTCTTCTACGGGTTTCATGGTTTTGAGTCTTACATTTAAATCTTCAATCAAGTTTGAGTTTATTCTTGTGTGTGGTAGAAGGTGGTCTAATTTCATTTTTTGCATATATTTATCCAGTATTCCCAACACCATTTATTGAATAGATTGTCTTTGCCCCATTGTATGTTATTGCTTCCCTTGTTATATATTAATTGCCATACAGGCATGGGTTTATTACTGGACACACCATTCTGATCCATTGATGTATGGGTTTGTTTTTATGCCAGTGTCATGCTGCTTTGATTGCTGTGGATAATGGGGGTCTTTTGTGTTTCCATGTAAATTTTAGAATTACGTGTTCTAGTTCTGTGCAAAATGCCATTGGTATTTTGAGAGGGACTGCATTGAATCTATAGATCGCTTTGGGTAGTATGGGTATATTAACCATGATAATTCTTCCTACCCATGGACATGGTCTATGCTTCCACTTATTTGTAGCTTCTTCAATTTCTTTTTTTTCAGTGACATAATTTTCTGACTACAGGTCTTTTACCTCCTTGGTTAAATTTATTTCTAGGAATTTTGTGGGGGGGATGCAATTGTAAATGGGATTGTTTTCTGAGTTCCCTTCCTGAGACTTCATTATTGGCATATAAATATGCAACTGATTTCTGGGTATTTATTTTGTATCCTGCTATTTTACTGAATTCATTTATTCTATTATTTTTGGTAGAATTTTTAGGGTTCTCTATATACAGTATCATGTCATCTGTAAATAATAAGTTTGCTTCTTCCTTGCCAATCTGGATGACTTTTATTTCTTGTTTTAGTCTGATTGCTGTGGCTAGGACTTTGAATACTGTGTTGAATAAAAGTGGTGAAAGTGGGCATTCTTATCTCCTTCCTGATCTTAAAGAAAACGATTTTAGCTTTTCCCTGTTGAGAATGATGTACGCTGCGGATTTGCATATATGGCCTTTATTATATTGAGGTATGTTCCCTCTATTTCCACTCTCAGTGTTTATCATAAATAGGTGCTGGATTTTGTCAAATGCTTTGTCTGCATCTACTGATATAATCATGTGATTTTTATCCATTTTGTTTATGTGGTTATTCATGGTAATTGATTTGCTGATATCGAACCAACCTTGCATCTCAGGAATAAATCCCACTTGATATATGATCTATTTAATGTATTGCTGAATTTAGTTTGCTAATATCTCATTGTGGATTTTTGCATCTATGTTTATCAGGGATATTGGCCTGTAATTTTCTTCCTAGGTAACAGCTCCATTTTGTTTTGGAGTCAGAGTAATGCTGGCCTCCCATAATGATCTTGGGAGCTTCCCTCCTGTCAAATTTTTTTTGAGTAGTTTGGAAATAAGAGGTATTACTTCTTCTTTGAATGTTTGGTAAAATCAATCTGTGAAGTCATCTGGTCTAGGACCTTTGTTTATTGGGAGTTTTTTTTTTTTTGAATCATCATTTGATATTATTGGTGGTAATGGATCTGTTCAGATTTTCTGATTTTTCTTGATTCAGTCTTGGAAAAATGTATGTTTCTAGGAATTTATCCATTTCTTCCAGATTGTCCAATGTGTTGGTATATAATTGTTTATAGTTTTTTCTTTCAATCCTTTGTATTTCTCTGGTGTCAGATGTTATTTCTTCTCTTAAATTTTTGAATGCATTTATTTGGATCTTCTCTCTTTTTATCTTGATGAGTCTGGTTAAAGCTTTATCAAGCTTGTTTATCTTTTTAAAAAAAAAAACCAGTTCTTGGATTTATTGATCTTTTCTGCTGTTATTTTTTTAGACTGTATTTTGTTCATTTCTTCCCTGAATTTAATATTTTCTTCCTTTGACTCCCTTTGAGCTTTGTTTGTTGTTACTTTTTTCTAGTTCCTTTAGGTGTAAGGTTAAATTATTTATTTGAGAGACTTTTTTTTGGTTCTTGAGGTAGGCCTGTAATGCTATGAATTTCCCTCTTGGGACTGCTTTAGCTGCTTCTCATAAATTTGGGGTTATTTCATTTCCATTTTCATTTGTTTCAAGATAGCTTTTGTTTTCTTCCTTGATTTCATTGTTAACCCATTTTTTGTTCAATAACATGTCATTTAGTCTCCATGTGTTTGTGTGTTTTCAGCTTTTTTCTTAGAATTGATTTCTAGTTTCATAACATTGTGGTCAGAGAAGATGCTTGATACTATTTCAGGCTTACTACGTCTTTGTTGAAGTTCTGAGTTCATGAGTTCTTCCGCTAGGTTTTCTAAGCACCCTTATAATCAGTGGTTTGAACTCTGTGTCTAGTAGTTGCTTGCCTCCATTTTGTTTAGCTCTTTTCCTGACGTTTTGTCCAATTCTTTCACTGGGGACATGTTTCTTTGTTTCCTCATTTAGGCTGCTTCTCTGTGATTATTTCTATGTTAGGGAGCTCTGCTATATCTCCCCATCATGGCAGGGTGACCTTATGTAGTAGGTGTTCTGTGGGGACCAGTGATGCAGTCTTCCCCGTCACCTGAGCCAGGTGCTCTTGGAGTATTGCTTATGTGGGTTGTGGGTTCCTTCCTCTTGTAGTTGAGACTTGATCACTTATGATGCATTAGTGGGTGGGTCTGGCCCTCAGGCTGCTGGCTGGCTGTGAGGACTGGCCATGACCACAGCATACGAGCTGTTGTGTAGAGGCTGACTCCATGGAATGGGATTTGCCGCAATGGGGTCTGGTGCCTGCTGAGACCTCCTTTTGGGCGTGTTGCTTGGGAAGCTAATCGGGTGGTACTCTGTTGTTTTCTGCAGCTGGCCGGCCACCTGTGCGTTGTTTCTGGGGTCTTCGGGGAGGGACTCTGGTGCAGGTCAATGTCAGATGCTGCCTGTGATGCGGCAAGGCCACCTGTGATGAGCTATGACGTGATCCACAATTGGTCTCTGCCTGTGCTGGGCCTGGGCTCATGTGGTAGGGGCCACCAGATCTGAGGCTGGCTGCCACCAGTTCTGGGCCAGGGGCAGGTGATCAAAAGACTCAACGCACCCCAAGACCTGCCTCTACTTTCCAGATGCCCGTAAGGCCCAGCTGCTGAAAAAGCCCCAGGCAGCATACAAGTTGGGTGAGGCAGGGTCTCAGGGAGTCAGCAGGGTGGAGAGAGAGAGGTATTTACCAGGCTAATACAGGTTCAGATTTGGTTGAAGTACTGGACCAAGCTCCTCAGCCAAAGACTCACGGGGTACACCAAGGTCTGATGCCTCCCACTCGCGGCCCGTAGACCCTAGTGCTTGGTGTGGGATCTCAAGGAGCCGTCAGTGCGGAGCCAGTGGCGTTTACCAAGCTGAGGTAGGTTCAGACGTGGTCATGTGGGGTATGGACTTCGCACAGGGACAGTGGATGTCACCCCGCCAGCCCTTGCCCTGAAGCCACACAGCTTAGTTCTTCCCTGAATGTTTCTGGTGCACTTGGAGCTTGATGGAATTCCTTGAAAGTTTTCCAAGAAAGATTGCGTGCGAGCCCAGGCTGGCTGGAACTGAGAGAGCCTGGGGCCATGTGCAGGTTGGACAGGGCCACGTCTCAGGGAGTCATCAGGGTGGAGCTAGCGGAGGTCACCTGGCTGATGTAGATTCAGATCGGGCTGTGTGCAGGGAGGGCTCAACCCAGGGATGGTCTCGCTCATCCCTCCAGGCCTCACCCTATACCACAGAACTCGGTTTCTCCCTGTACGTCTCTGGGACTCCCCAGGCTGCCGTCCCTTCACGGAGCCCAAGGTGAGTGCCCCGCAAATGAGTGAAATTGTGTGTTGGCCCTTTAAGAGGATGCCTGGGTTTCCACCAGCCTTCCTTCTCATCCAGAGGGATGGAATCCCTGCTGATTTTCACAGCCAGATGTTATGGGAGCTACTCTCCTGGCAGGGGAGTTCCAGGCTGGGGACCTGGTGTGCAGCTGAGACACCTCACTCCTAAGGGGGGGATCTCTAAGCTGAGGTTTCCCCTCGGATTCTCAGCCACCACATGTCACACAGCCAGCCCCTTTTGCGTCTTTATCCCTCCTTCCCATCTTTATGTGACTTCTTCTTTATATCCTTAGCTTTAGGTGTACTGCTCAGCTCTTTTTCAGGTGGTTCTCTAAACTGATTGTTCTATAATTTGGTTGTGATTTCGATGTGGTTGTGGGAGGAGGGGGGTGCACGTCCACCTACTCCGCCATCTTGATCGGAACCCCAAGGCCTCCTGATTTTGAAGGGGCCTTGGGAGTCCTGTGTTCAAATTCAGACATAACTGTAGTTTACACAAGCCATGCTTAACACGGTAGTTTTTAATCCGTGGCATTTCTTTGCCAGTTAAATGCTACTCACCACTGACTTTAAAATCCTAGCTTGGAGAAACTATTTGGAGCAAGGAAAAAAGTGTTTGATCCTACTAACGCAAAGGTTTTGTGTTTCAGGTCCGACTACAGCCACATGTCCTCCACGAGCAGTAAGTATGTCCTGTTTAAATGTCCTTCCCCACTGTCTTCACAGTGCCCCAGGGGCCAGCCCCATCTGTGCACGAAGAGAAGGCCATCGATGTGACTGACCTGCGCTTTAATAGTAAGACTCGCCGGAGGTGTCCTCGCCACAGACTGTTAGACAGTCCAGTTCTGGGAGGCTCTCCCCAGAGGCCTTGACTGCACCTCGATGGCAGGACGACTAGCCATGCTCCTGCTTTCCCTGTGCAAATCCAGCCTGGAGGAACCTGCCCAGGCTTTCTTAGTGCAAATGCTCTAAAACGCCTTCTCTAAAGAATCGGGGGTAACCCATGCCTTCAACAAACATTTACCAAGTGCCTGCTGCCTGAAGGCTTTCCTCAGGTGTCATAGGTAATGATTATATGTGGTTAAAAATGATTGGGAGTGTGTCTGTAAACACACTCTGAGCAGAGAAAAAGGTGCCCCTGTATTGAATATTAGATTACAGGTGTGGGTCTATTCATGGGAAATTTGCCCTTCTTGCTAGGGACAATTTACAGCAATTAAGATCACTGTATATAAATGACCAACGTCATTCACCTGATTAAACACTTACTTTAAAATAACACACAAAAAAGGTGTTATGGTAAAGCCCTGATTTTTTGAATCGGGATAAAACAATTCAGTATTTACTATCCCACTATCCTGTTAAACTCTTCATTCTAAATTGTTCCCAGTTGGAAAGACACTTAATTGGGTTATTCTGTTTGCTGATGTTCTCTGGCTTAGCTTTTCTTTGCAATAAGAGCCTGCGCACAAAAGCTTTATATCTGAAATGGTAGTTTAGTGTCAAGTCATATTTAGTTATGAGCATAACTACAAGGAGCAATTTCTGGTTATTTCAGCCAACTGCAGACTCAGTATTGCCACTCAGTTATTAAGAACCATTAGTAGTAATGAGAATAAGGCCCCAGTGGTTTGCACTCACTCCCTGAAGCTTTCGAGTTCCTCAAATCAGTGAATGCTCTCTTGAACTGTCTCTCGGCCACCATTTTTGTTCCACTCAGTGTTGCCCACAGGCTATATTTTTTTAGAGAGCAATTTGTATAAAACACTTACCAGAAGCCTTCACTCAATTGGTAGCTCTCATATCAGTCCTCTGAGTCACGACAAAACACCTCCCGCGTCAGGAAAACAGGTAATTTGGTTTGAGGTGTTTTCCTCTCCATTATTTTAATTGCAGTCTCTGGATTAGAATTTCTTTTCATGCAACTGGGATCGGTAGCCTTTTATTGCTCTTTCTTTTCTCTTTAAATAGTTGGTGATTTCTGCCTCACTCTTCCGTGCCGGGCCCTCTTGGCAAGTGAGAATATGTTTCATATTTCACTTAGGAAATGTATGTGGCTACAAATAATAGAGAAAAAATAAAGACTTGAACAAGTAGGGTTCGTTTTTCTCTAACATTTAAAAAGAAGTCCAGGGGAGGCAGTGCAGGTGTGGTATAAAAACTCCTTCAGTCGTTCTGCTGCACCGTCCTTGACTTTTGGCTTCCATCCCCAGGGTTGCCTCTGGGTCACAAAAGGGCTGCCTCTAGCACAGCCATCACATGCTTGTTCTGGGCAGGAAGAAGGGATGAGTGGACACAGGTGGGTCCCTGGCTGTCGTTGTCCGTAGTCCAGTAGGTTGTTGCCTGGCCTGTGTTTCCTCCCAGCCAGGATCGGAAATCCTGGCCACACCCATACATAAGCAGTCAGTGAAAGATAATAGAGTGGACCCTTTCTGGTAAGAAAAAAAAATTGTTTTAAGTCTAGAGTCTTAAATCTATCCTTTAAAACATTAGTTCAACAGCACCACAGTAATAAAGAGTATCCTTCAAATAGATCTGAAACACAGCATTTCTCCACAAATGATGTAATCTCGCTCCGAGGACTGAGTGGGGGAAAGCCAATGTGTGCAGTGTCCATCCTGAAGGATTCAGGGCCAGGGCCGCTCTGCCCTCACAGCCGACTCGGTGCCTGTGCCCTCCAGGTGACCAGGAGGGGCCAGAGGGTGCCCAGCTGGAGGGTGGTGCAGACCTGTCCCCTGCATCGCCTTGTCATCCCACGGTCCGCAGTCAGGCCGCCTCCCCTCGCGGCTCGTTTCTGATTGGCTCCCGGCCCCGGACTGGGACGCGAGCATTGGCTGTAACCCTTCACGGGGAGAGCCGGACTTTTCTGTGTGTGCGAGAGGCTCTTCTGGAGCACTCAGGCCACGTCCTCCTGCCCGTTTGTCCCTGGCTTCACAGGGACATAAAGGCGTCCTCGGGGAGATCGAGGGCTAGAGTCTGGGAGCCTACGGTTGATTCTCGCCCTTACCACCGGAACGGTCAGGGAACCCTCCCCTGAGAACCTGGTCTCTCTGTGCCATCGTCTCTCCCGTCTCTCCCCTCAGAGTGCAGGGGCTGCTTCCGAGTGCCACCTGCCCCTGATGGGACGAGAAGCGAGGTCATTGCTGAGACAAAGTACTGGCTCAGCGGTGCAGGGTTCGGTGTCCTGGGTCCCAGTGCCGGCCCCGCCCTGAATGAGCTGACAATCTCACACACACCAGGCAGCTTCCCTGGGCGTCCCTTTTTCTCTCTAGAATGAGGCTGGGTGGTCTCCCGGACTTTTGCAGAAGCTTTGGGATGCTAAGCCGGGCACGTCTTAGACAATCCTCCGAACAGAGAGGAGGAAGGAAGGGAGGAGAGACGCAGGAGAGGAGGGGAAGAGTCCAGAACTGAGGAGCCTGTGCCTTGTTTCTCTGTCCCCAGGTAGAGCCCGGGGGGATGGGCACCCCGACCGGTGGCCCGAGGCGTTGATCTCCAAGCGAGGGCTGTTCACCCGTACGTAACCTTGAGCTTCTGTGCTGTGAGCTGCCCGTAAGCGGGAGGCAGGAGAGACATGGTGGTGAGGGGCAGTTGCTGCTTTTTAGTCCCCCTCCCCTAGGAAAACGTGGACACGGTACAGGGTCGGGGAGGCACACGTGTAGCCAGGCGTCCCGTGGCTGGGCGTCTTCAGCCTCTCCGATCGTGGGATTGTGTGTCCCCTGTGACTGACCATTTACTCTCAAATAGAGATGGTAACCCGACGTGAAGAACTGCTCTCAGAAGATGTTGGGAGCTTTGACGCGGTATTTTTAGGACGGCGTCACATTTCTTGAGGATCCGTGTCTCCAGAACGGTGCCGGTGGGAGGCAGCCAGAGCACGGAGCAGTTCTCTCTGTCTGAGACCCCTCTCTAGTGGCCCTCCTCCTCATTTGGGCCCCCCCAGCTCTCCCTGCTCAAACCTCGATCTCCAGCCGCCACCCTCTCCCCCTGCGGTGCTTAATGGCTCTCACTGCTACTTGGGGATTGATTCAGTTGGTGGTAAATGATTACGGCTGTTGCCTCGGAAACGTCTTATCACACCGGCGCTGCACATGGGTTTGCTCAGTGCAGTTCAGCTGCCTGACTTCGTTTCACATGTCTGTCTGTTTGCTTGTTGTCACCCTCCCCCGCTCCACTGTAAGTTTCAGGAAGCCAGAGATTCTGTCATTCATCGCTGTGTCCTCCGGGGCCCAGCACATAGTAGGTGCACAATACACATTCCTTGATCAGATCAACCATTGCACCTGAATGAATTCTAGAACGGGATATCGAAGCTTGTTCAATCCTGAGCCTTGGTGAGGCCTCTCCTTTGGAATGAGAGATTTGGACCCTCAATTAGATACACTGGCCACTGGAAGGGGGCGCTTTTGGGGGGGCACACCAGTTTGCTGGTTCTTGGCGGGCAAGGCCGGACAGTGGAGGGTGGTGTTGTAGGCAGGCTGGCGTGAAGCCCCGGGGTGCAGAGACTGACCGTGAGGGGTGCGGTGCAGGTGGCACTGAGATGGCCCAGCATCAGGGCGGCAAGGGGCAGAAGGACCTTTGTCTGTTCCACCGGTCTCAAGCTTAGGATGTCCGCGCGGGTCAGGGATGACCGGGAACTGCCCAGGAGTGCCGGTCGGCCCACCCCCAGCAGAGGCTCCCACCCACACGGCCCGAGGGAGCTACGTCACATGGCCACAGCCCAACCCAGCAGCCTGGGGTTTCAGCCAGGAAACCAGCAGGATGACTCTAAGGAGGGCGGACTTGAGAGGCAAGGAAGGTCCCTGGCAAGAAGGGAGACCCCGAACGACCTTTGACCGGTCAGTTCACAGTTCACCTGCAGAATGGGGAAAGCAGCTTTACCATACTGTTGTTTTAAATATTCGATGAGATGCTTTATGTAAATCTCTTCGGACAGTGTCTGGAAGATAATACGAGCTTAATGCATGGTGGTTACTGTCTAAATTATTTTCTGTCAAACTGGAGACCCAAAAAAAGGGATACATAGGAGAGATGAAACATCAGGAAAAAATATAACAAGTAGGTGGATAGTGCCATTTCTGCCTCAGAAAGGGCCTGACCGTGTGCAGCCCTTAAAGCTGATTTTGCTTTGCATTACAAAGGAAAAATCTAGTTCTCTAGAATCCCACGGGGAAGACTCCTGCTTGGCCCCTCGGGAAGCACAAACTGATGGGAAAGCGCTTTCAGCGGCGTGGGGACAGCTCCCGTCCTGCCCCAGCCCAGGGAGCTCTGTCTGTCCGGGATGGTGTTCGCGCTGGGTCTCACCCACCCAGAACAGGTGCTGCGCGCAGGGCCTTCGGGAAGACGTGTAACAGATACGATAAAGGCAGAACCTTGTCCCCGCCCCCCGCCCCAGCGGCTCTGCTCCTCCAGGGAGGCAGAGTGGCTTTTCCCGGCAATTAATTATTCACGTTTTCTCTCCTCCTCAAATACTGAGTCTTCTGTCCAGCTCCACCACGGAGGCAGATTTTTTCCTCTGGAAGGTGTGCAGCCCTAGCAGCCCAATGACGGTGCGGCCCTTCGAGCCTGTTTATTGCAGGCTCGTGTGCAGTGGGCACATGCTGGCCGTGGCTAGGGCAACTAACGCTGCCACTCACCCTCCCCACCCCCCGTTTTTGGGGTGGGCGTTGGGCCACTGACATCTCCCTGATTCTTGCAGTGCCCAGGGAGGGAGCGCTACTGGAGCCGGGCCAGCTGGCTGCGCCCAGAGCTGCCCAGGCGAGCTGGTGCTGAGCGGGTGCTTGGGCCTGTCAGCCCCACCCCCTGCTCCGAGGCTGGGCATCTTGCCCTTTAGCAAAGCTGTGAACACTCACCCAGCCGTGCAGGCTCAGTGTGGCCTTTGTTGCTGCTCTCTGGGAAACCTCTGTGCGGCTGACAGCAGTGGCCCGACGCTGAGCCCCCTTGGAGCGCTGTCTCGGAGACTCAAGAAGCTCCTTGCACGCAGGCCACCCCCACTGCCTGCAGGCTTTCCCTGTGGTGCACTGACACCTTCGTTTCACCGCTACGCCCACCTGCGTGCTGGCCTGTTGCTCTGTCCTGCAGGCGGTGCTCAGGAGTAAAGACCTGGGGACGTGATTTCCGAGTTACTATTCATCAGAGACCCAGGACCAGAAGGATATGTATATGAGCATCCAAGACGTGAAGCTATTGGCTGGCAGCTGAGAAGCCGGCCAGTTAGAAGGAGGCAGGAGAGCCATGGAGAGAGGTGGGACAGCAGCAGTGTGGTCAGAGACGGCTGGAGAGCGACAGCTGCTCATTCTGCTGTGACACCAACACAGCCGAGAGCGTGAGCGCACACAGGGGTGTGACTGCACGCACAGTGGTGTGACTGCACGCACAAAGTCGGGCGCTGGGTGACGGGCAGCAGGTTGCTTCACCGCTTTATGCCTCGAGTTCCTGCTCTCTAAAACGGAGACAATAATAGCAGTCCCCCTTCCAGGGAGGCTCTGCGGGATCGAATGAGTTCATACATGTGAACACCAAGGGAATGCCAGCCTGCCCCCAGTGCACGCCACACAAGTGTTAGAGAACAGTGTCCCTGCAGGTATGAGGCCAACGCACACCTGAGTGTGGGGCGGGACCCCCACAGGGTGGGGCCTGCCGGCTCGGACCGCCTCCTCTCCCAGACACTGCCTCTGCAGCAAGTGTGCTCCCACCACCCACCCACCTCACCGAAACCGTCTGTAATCTCAAGTACATTTTGTCCGGAACGTGCGCAAGGCCTTTCTGCCCCCTCTCCTCTCCCACGAGCGACCATTCCTGTTTGGTAAAGTCATGTGTCCCCGCTGTGGGGAGACCAGGGCACCGTGGAAAAGCGAAGCCTGAATTTTAGATGATTGTGGTATCTTCTCCACAGAGTGGAGAAGGCTCCTCCAGCCTCTCTCCACTGGAGTTCCTGACTGACGGAGGATCTCAGTGGTTGGTTGGCGCTTCACCGCGCTTGTGTCTCCTGCACCTCTGCTGCTGGGGATGCCAGTAATGTTCACCGAGAAAGCAAGTGGCCAGGTGAGCAGAAAGAGCAAGCAAAGAAAAGGAACAGGATAATCCATGAGTTCAGGTTGCCTTTCAAGCCACCATGATGAGTTTCCCCGACTCAGATGAATATGGGGGCGCACGTTTATGAGACAGCTGCATAAAGGCGGGAATGTGGTCCAAAGGTAACTGCCCGTCTTTAAATTCAGCCCATCGCCTGAGCGACACGCAGGTCCCGTGGCCAACAGGACTTTTCTCCTACAAGTCGTTCAGACACCTCTGGCCAAAGTGGACCTTCTTGTCCTTCCCGCAGACTTGCCCTTCTTTCGATATTTATTAGCTCGGTGAGGCGTCAACGTCAGGCCAGTTGATCAAGCTGGAAGTATCAAGGTGTACTCCTCTCCTGCTTTTCCTGCCCCCCCACACACACAGGCCACATGGCTGTCAGGTGAGCCTCCTACATAGCTCCTGCATCCAGGCCTCTTCCGTACACCCGAAGACTCTGCCTGCATCTGTACTATTGCAGGGTGACAACCACCCCCAGACAGTGGCTTAAAACGGCGATCATTCGTTACTTCCCGTGTGCTGTGGGTCAGCTGAGGCACACCGAGCTTCGCTGGGTGGCTTGTCCCACGTGTCTGTGGGTGTCTGAGGTCGGCACCCAAACCGACCTCAGTCTTAAATGTTAGATTTGAAACCGTAAAAATTGTAGAAGTAATATAGGCAGTAAAATCTGACGCTTCTCATAGCAGTTTATATTCTCATATATCCCCTCAAGCAGGGAAAACAAAAGAAAAAACGTGCAAATGGGGCCACATCAAACTACAGAGTTTTTGCTCAGCGAAGAAAACCGTCAACGAAACAGTAAGACAGCCCACTGAGTGGGAGAACCTATTTGCTGTTGCAACTTAGAAGGGTTACTATCCAGGATTTATACAGAAATTTTAAAACTCCCCACCAAAATAAGCAAACAATCGAATTAAGAAATGGGCAAAGGACCTGAACAGACACTTCTCCGGAGGACATGCAGGTGGCTGACAGACATATGAAAAGATGCTCAACATCACTCATCATCAGAGAAGTGAAAATCATAACCACAGTGAGATACCACCTCACACCTGTCAGAGTGGCCATCATCAATAAGTCAACACACAAGAAGTGCTGGCCAGGACGTGGAGAAAGGGGAACCCTTGTGCACTGTGGGTGGGAATGCAGACTGGGGCAGCCCCTGTGGAGAGCAGTATGGAGTTACGTCAAAAAGTTAAAAATGGAACTGCCATTTGACCCAGGGATTCCACTTCTAGGAATTTATCCAAAAAAACCCAAGTCACTAATTCAAAAGAATGTTTGCACCCCTATGTTCTTTGCAACACTACTTGCAATAGCCAAGATTTGGAAGCAGCCCAAGGGCCCATTAGTAAATGAGTGGATAAAACAGCTGTGGTGCATTTACACAGTGGAACACTACTTGGCAGCAAAAAAGAAAACTTTGCCCTTTGAGACAGCCTTGGTGGACTTGGAGAACATTAGGCTAAGTGAGACAAGCCAGTCAGAGGAAGACAAGTAGCATATCATTTCACTCATGTGCAGAATCTAACGAACAAACTGAACTAACACGCAAAATAGAGACGGACCCATAGGCAGAGAGCAGGCTGACAGCTCTGAGGGGGTTGGGGGGATGGTGGGGGCTGGAGGCACTGAGCAAAAGAGAAGAGGGAGAGGGAACTCCTGGACACGGGCAGCAGCGTGGTGATTGCAGAGGGGAGAGGGCTGGTGGAAGTGGCAGAGGGTATGGGGTGATAGATGGCAATGGAAAAAATATAAATGAAATAATATTGTTACAAATGAAAAAAGAAAAGAAAGCATGCCATTCAAGTTCTATCAGTAAAACAGCTGATTTGAAAAGCATCTCATAGTAGTAAAGGAGGGTGTTGAAATACAACTTCAGTGTCTTACAAATGAGCTTCATACTGTGATTTCATAAAACATTGGCCTTGACCATGGTCCGGTAAGAGTATGACTGTGCCTATTCCTAGCAGGGGGGCAGTGTATGTGCCGCCAAGGAGATGCTCGGTAAGTATGCGTCTGAGCAAAGCATTATTTTCCTTATATCATTTCTGTGGAGTTTGGCAGAGCGCAGCAAAACTCCATCACACTTCTCACTCGCCCATGAGAAGAAAATAAAATAAATAAGTGAGTGAATAAAAAGATTTCTTGACTGCCCCTGGATAAGTCATAAAGCTTATATAAATGCAAATAGAGCACATCTTTCCAAAGAGCGAGACTTTTATCAGGTTACTTGATAAAATATGCGGAATATTTATGAATTATAAATATGCTGGGGTGGCCAGCAAACCGTTCACCCCATTGAAAAGTGTCGCCCTGTTAAACAGTTGGCTTCTCACTTGGAACTGAAGCTTCTAGATGCCCTGCCCGAGGACACAGGGAGGGTCACTGGCCCATTTAGGCCACACGGGCTTCTGGGTGGACATGGCCGGAGGAGAGGCCTGAAGGTGGCGGGTCACAGGCAGCAATGGTGCGGACCTGAGACCCCCGCCCCCAACCATGCCCCTGGTAAGCTGGGAAACTCGAACTCTGTGCCTGTCCCTGAACTGCCCTTCCCTGTGTGTCCAGCCACGAGGTGACCAGGACACTGTTGGCAGGTGGCCTGGACAGCTGGGGTTTGATCCGTCATTCAGAGCGTGTGCCTAGCACAGCACCCAGCACAGAGCAGGAACAAAGGGTTCCGTAAATATGTGTTAGACGAATGAAAAAATAAACCAATGAAATAAGCAAACCAAAGGAGTGCGGGGACACAGAAACATTTGTGGGGTGAGGCGCTGCAATTCCTCGGGGAAATAATACTGAACGGTGTGCACTCGATGCTGCAGCACCTTCTCCGTGGGGCCTGTTACCCCTCCCGAGTCCACGGAGACTCGACTTTCTGCTGCTGATGGAAAATAGGTTCAACCTGCTGAAGAGCAGCAGCCGGGGTTTCCTGACCCGGCTCAGGTGGGAGCCATTCACTGCGACGGCTGGCTCTTCAGCCCGCGGCTGCTGGGGCCCTGCAGCCGGAGCTTTTGCGCAGGAACTTGGTTGGGATCAGAACATCATAACGATCGTGGAGCCAGTTCAGTTACAATGTAGCTTCTCTCCCCGCCGAGGCTTTGCATGTCATCGCGGGACACCTGAATGACCGAGTCGCCATTTGGGGTTTTTTTGTTTGTTTGCTTCTCTTTTTGTGCCTCCAGGTGAGCTTTCTGTGGAGGAGGCGCAGGACCCTTTCCTGGTGAGCATCCACATAATCGCAGACCCGGGGGAATCCCGGCCCTTGCAGGAGGCCATCGACAAGGTCTTGGCCTGGATCCACCCCGACCTGCAGCTGTTCCGGGTCTCCGAACGCAGGGCGGCCCGGCGCCGGCGGAGGGCCCCGCGGGGGACGCAGCCCGCGCTGGCCGTGCTTCTGTTCCTGCAGGAGGACTTCGGCGAAGAGCGCATCCTGCGGCTGCACCGCGCGCTGCGGCGGCCGCCCTGGCGCCACCACCACACGGAGCGCGTGCCCGGCAGGCTCCTGCCCTACCTGCCGGGCAGCCAGGACTTCTTCACGCTGGCGCCCGGGACGCCGCTGTGGGCCGTCCGGCCCGTGCACTACGGCCGCGAGATCGTGCGCTTCACCGTCTACTGCCGCCACGACCACTACGCCGACAGCCTCAAGTTCTACGAGCTGGTCCTCCGGCGCAGCCCCAGCCAGCGGAAGAAGGACTTCTGCATCTTCCCCATCTTCTCCAACCTGGAGGTGGACATCCAGTTCTCGCTCAAGAGGCTGCCCGGCGACCAGAGCCCGGCCCCCACGGACTGCGCCGTGCTGGAGTTCCGCGTCAGGGACCTGGGCGAGCTGGTGCCCCTGCTGCCCCACCCCTGCAGCCCCATCAGTGAGGGCCGCTGGCAGACGGAGGACCACGACGGGAACAGGATCCTCCTGCAGGTACCCTGGGCGGCGGGGGTGGGGGTGGGGGGGTCCGTCTGTGTCTGGCTCCCTGCCTGTTCGCGGGAAAAGGGGAAAAGTGGGTTGGCTCTGTCTGCTAGAACCCCGAGTGAGCACCCGTTACGGAGCCACGAGGTCAGAAAAAGAAGGGACCCGCGGCCTCCGGCTGGATCAAGGCGTCCGTGGGGTACCTAAACCGCAGAGCAGGGCGCTTTCGGTGTGTTCTTTTCACTGTAGGGTCGTGGCCACGTGCCTCAGGCAAGCGACTGCCAGCCCCACCCCCTCTCCCCACCTCTTCGCCCGCCTGTGCCGGCGCACCCCTACATGCGCGCGGCTCCTGGAGATGACAGAGGCACTTACACCCCGGGGTGCTTGCTGTGAAAGATTTCTGAACGTATCCCTCACGCTTAGGGAGCTTTACCAATGTGTCCCCCCCCCCCCCCCCCCCGCCACACACACACAAAGGAACTTCAGGGAAACGCATCTGTGAAAATTGGGGATAATATTCCACTCAGCAGAGAAGGGACCTGTTTTCTCCTTCGCTCTGGTGCCGCCTGACCGTCCGCCCTTCCCGGGCGCGGCAGAGAGTTGTTGGAATCCAGTGATCACGTGAAAAGCGACCTCCTCCTAAACGCTTTAAGGAGAAGGTGATGGCTCTTGGCCTTCTGGTCTCATTAGGCTTAGGGAAAGGTCAGTGGACACGTTCTAAGGAAATTTCCAGTGAATTTCCTTCCCCTGTTAATATTTTTATAAGAAATAAAACCAAACTACCCCCAATTTTGGGGGAAATTAGAATTTTTAAAAAAATCACTCCCCTACTCCCACCGTACCAGAGCACATTGGTACGTTTTCTCCCATTGTTTTTGTCACATAACATGTATGTGTCAATTTCCTGTTAAATTTTTTTTCACTTTTTCTTCCTCATTTATCCCAAAAAATGTACAAAAGGAAACTTGCTAAATGGGCTTCAGGCCTTTTGATTGGTTTTCTCTTTCCCGCCACCCACCTTTCCCCTCCCAAATGGAAGGTCAAAGGTTACTCTGACTTCAAAGAACTTTTCACCTGATTCTCGGCTTCATGCTGAGCGAGTGAGGCCTGGGACCCTCCAGAACATTGTGGAAAGGGCTTCTGTCTCCTCCTTCGCACTCAGGTGTGTGGAGCTTGGCCCCCCCAGAGGGTCCGGGTTCCCCTCGTTTGGACTTCTGTCACCTTAAGGAAATCACGTGCTTCCCACGGAGGCCTGGAAGGGCGCAGGTGTGACGGTCCCGTTCACATGGAGCAGTGCACCTGTCGGAGTGCCCGCTCACCGCAGGCTCTCAGCAAACACCTGCTCTTAAAAAAACATAGCCCCCCATTGCAGACACCAGCTGGCCTCTCGTCTAGAACCGTCCCCCCACCACAGGGGAGTGGAGGGGGCTCCTGGCCCCTCTGGCCCCTGCTGGGGCCAGTGGTCACCAGCAAGTCCCAGGCCCGAGGCAGGGGCCCTCACCCTACTCTCTGGGCGACCCCCGGCTGCCACCCCTCCCTCTGCTGTGTGGACCCTGAAAAGACAGGGAAGGCATGAAGGGCCTCAGCCAAGGAGAGGGGCAGGCAGCAGCGGGAGGCAGAGCCTGGGCAAACCCCGGGCCTGTCGCACAGGGACCTCTGCCCGCTTGCCGCTGACAGCCGTTGTCTCACGTGCCACCATGCCACCCCGGCTCCCGGGAGACCCAGCGTGACTCCGCCTGCCGGCAGGTCAGGCAGAGACTGCGCTCTCCGGGGTCACTGTCCCTCGGAGGAAGAAAAGGGCTGGACTTGCTAGTCCTGCTCCAAGCAGAAAGGAGCTGAATGGTCCCCAGCCTCTTTGCCCCCCACCCTGCCCCCTGGACCTCCCCGCAGCCCTGAAAAAGGGAGCGTACCCCGCTAAATACGAGGGCATTGTGTAGCCCCTGGCTCAAGTGACTGACGAACACAGTGAGACGCCGTGGGGTCCCACAGCGGGGCTCTCCTGTGGCCAAGGAGACTTTTCTGAATGGGCTTCAGACTCAACCACTTGTAAGTGGGGGCAGGGTGGGAGGGCCCTGGTTCCGACAGACATTCTGCCGGAGCCTGCAAATACCTCTCCTCTGCTTAGGGCAGGAGGCAAGTCAACAGCCTCTCTCGGGTCAACATATTGAGAATGTTATATACAAAGGCTATTTAGTTTTATTTTTATTTCTTCAACATTTTCTGATTTGGCATTTTTTGAGTTATATACTGCCTTATTTCTAAAAACGTTTTAAGTGAATATATATTTCAGGATACTTATCCTGACCAAAAGATCAGGAAGCATGTAGACAGGGGCAGAGAGAAAGGAACTGGGGGTGGAGGGCTGAGCTTCCTAGAAGCCAAAGCAGAAAGAGAAACCCGGTGTTCATTGTTTGGGGGGGAAAAAAAAATCCAAGTCCGAAACACAGACATCTCTGGGGGAGAAAGCGGTAATGGAAAAATACGATAAAAATAAAAAAGTAAAGTAGAATAGAATAGAACAGAATTGAATTGAACTTGCTGTGTTTCAAGGAATTTGGTCTGTTAAAACAAGAGGTCAACGTGTGCTTCCAATTTTAAATGAATTGACTGATATTCACCGTTTTAGGTTGAGGAATATAAGGGTGAGCTTTAGTAAATTTTTAACATGGAAACATGTAAGAGGATTCAGTATTTGCCATGTTGAATGGATTATATTTACAAAAGTTATTTAAGTACTTTAAAAGTTTTGTTTATCAGACCACTGAATTAACTTAAAAAAGAAAATCAATAGTTTATTAAAGGAAATTAGTTAATTAAGCTGAAGGAGCCCTTTTACAAATGTGTGAATTGCTAACATTTTGCTAGATTTGTTAGTAATGAGATTGGAGTGTTGAACTTAGTAAATTTAAGGAAGAAATGAGCTTGATGTTGGTAACTTTAATTAGTTGGATATTAATTTTTCAAGAGTAGCTTTTGGATATTTTTCTGTGCACAAAAGCAGGTCAGAAAACCCACGCTGGTATTCCGGAATTGTAACTGAGTGATGGCTAATGGAAGGCTCATTTAACCCCACCCAGAGCTAATCCAAATGTGAGTCAGACCTGGTTGGTAAGACAGTGGCAGGCCCGAGGACCCGGCTACAGGGCTGGGCGGGTCCAGGCCGTGCGAGAGGCAGTCCAGGGGGCCACTCTCGCCGGCGGCCTTCCGAGAGAGGGCCTCTTTACCCAGGGCTCCCCCGGGTCCCACAGAACAGGGGGTCTGGGCCATGTCCTCAGTGGTCCTCTGCAGCAGGTCCTGGCACCGCAGCAGGTCCCAGTACTTTGCAATTCTCC
Source organism: Phyllostomus discolor (assembly GCF_004126475.2). NCBI lineage: Eukaryota > Metazoa > Chordata > Mammalia > Chiroptera > Phyllostomidae > Phyllostomus > Phyllostomus discolor. The sequence continues at coordinate 6,141,852 of NC_040913.2, read as the reverse complement.
CAGCCAACGGCCAACCGACGACATGTCGCATTGTTGCCCCATCTAAAAACACAAGCCTGAAACGGCTCCTCCTGGAGAAGGATGTACACATTGCCTCCAATCTTGTCTGCAGTGAAGGTGCTTAAGTTAATGGACATGTTCGTTGCATAGCTATCAAGTTGTCCCATCTTTAGGTCCTTCTGTCTCTGCATCTATGTCTTTTTTTTTTAAGATGTTACTTATTTTATTTTTAGACAGAGGGGAAGGGAGGGAGAGAGAGAGGGAGAGAAACATCAATGTGTGGTTGCCTTCGTGCACCCCCTGCCAGGGACTTGGCCCACCACCCAGGCATGTGCCCTGACTGGGAATTGAACCACCAACCCTTTAGTTCTCTGGTTGGCACTCAGTCCACTGAGCCACACCAGCTGGGGATGCATCTGTGTCTTGAATAGTAAGCACTTCAAAGACAGAATTTTTTTTTTAATATTTTTGCTTTCTTTTCAACCACCCAAGAAAGGCCACACCTGAGAGCACTGAGAGCAGGAGAGCTCGCTGGCCAGGAGAGCACCTGAGGATATGAGGAGAAATGATAGTGAGTTCTTGACATATGCCTGGCATGCTTCTTATTAACCCACCAAACCTGGAGGTGCTGTCCTCAATTCCCTGCTGAGCAGAGGCATTGTGACGACAAGAATAACCTGGACAGCTAGCATTTCTCCCCAGCGAGGCAGATTCACGGACAAGATTAGACCAGTCTTTGGTCTTCAGTGTCTGCAGTGACGATGACGTCTGAGCGCCCCCAAAGAGGTCTGACGGAGATTCTGTTCAGCCCGGGTCTTTGTTCTGCGGGGCAGCGAGTTGATCTCCTCTGAGGGAGGCAGCCTTGCTCCTGGCACAAGTGTTGCAAACATAGTCAATAGTTCTCTGTTTTAAACAAGGAGGCAGACAATGCTGTAAGGGGAGCCTTCTGGAGGCCACAGCGCTGGTTAAAACTGATGAGAATTCAAGGCCACAAAGCAAGTTTTATTATTAAAATAGATTTGCAGATAAGAAAAAAAAAGTAAAAGATTGTTGAGAGGGGAACGCGGCGGTGGAAACTCCGTCTTCAGAATTTCCATGATCCATATCATTTTCCAGACAAAGGTTAATTGAGAGCACAACTTCAGTGTACTTTGGCCAAAATAACTGTATGGAGCAAGGGGGGCGGGGGGTGGGGGGTGAATGCTAATCTAATTAACACAGCGGGGGGCCAGAGTCAGACTCGGAGACAAGCCCACTCCCGTGGACTCCCCCGCCTCTCCCGCCAGTGTGCTCAGTGCAGGCTGGGCCAGGCTCAGCGGTCTGAGTGGGTTTTCACGGCTTCTTCAGAATCTCAGATTCCGGGATCTGAGCGATGGCAAGAGTTTGCATCACAGAGAGAGTGAGACGTTTTGTATCGTATTTTTTCTTTTTTTCTCTCGCTCAAAACTTTATTTTATGGTTGTTGTATTTTTTCCCACTGCCATTTAGACCCCTTATGCCCCCTCCCCCGCCCCACAATCACCACACTGTTGTCTGTGTCCGTGATTCTTTCTCTTTTTCTTTTTTTCATTTTTGCTTAATCCCTCAAGCCCCCCTAAAGCCCCTCCAGAGCTGTCGGCCTGCCCTCTGTCTGTGAGTCTGTCTCTATTTTACTTGTTAATTCAATTTGTTCATTAGATTCCACACATGAATGAAATCATAGGGTATTTGTCTTTCCCAGACTGGCTTACTTCACTCAGCATAATGTTCTCCAGGTCCACCTATGCTGGCTGCTGAAAACGGTAAAATTTTCTTTTTTTCTTTTTTTTTTTGCAGCCAAGTAGCATTCCATTGTATAAATATACTATCGCTGTTTTATCCACTCATCCAATGACGGACAAGGGCTGCTTCCCCAACTTGGCTACTGTAGATAACACTGCAGTGAATGCAGGGGTACTTACGTTTTTCTGATTGGTGTTCCAGGATGCTTAGGATACATTCCCAGAGTGAGATTACTGGGTCATAAGGCAGTTGCATTTTTAATTTTAATTTGGATTGGGGGGGGCGGGTAACTCCATAATGCTTTCCACAGTGGCTGCACCAATCTGAAGCATATCTAGTCATGAAAAGATATACTCCCTAGCCATTCAGAATACCCCTTTTAGTAGCACTAAAAAGAGGTCCATGCCCCAGGCACAAGAGGGAGGATGCTAGGCATGAGAGGAAATCCGGAAGTTGGCCTGAACCACCCCCGCCTGGCACTGCCTGCCCAGGAACGTCATCGCCTGGGATGCCTTTCCACGGATGCCTGGGACCAACCCTGACACTGTTTCACTTGCTCTGGAGTGTTTGCTCCGGAGTGGGCTGTTGTTTCAGAGCTTCCCGGGTGATTCTTAGGGGCAGGCAGGATCACAAAACACTGGCCTGTTTCCTACAGTAAATTCTGCTCCAGTGTCTGCTCCTCGCAGCAGGATTTTATGGCAGCCTGGTCTGGAGGAGCCGGCCAGGGTCTGTTGCAGCAAATGCAGGCACTCACTGATCCTGCACTCACTGGGCAGCCTGGGGGGACCACCGTGCTGACCGGCAGTAGTGTCAGGTCGGCCAGGCCTGCCGGAGGGTTTGGAAGATGTTTAGTAGACCTGACCCCTTGACGTTGCCTCATCCGTAGGTGTGGCTCCTTTTCTGATGGGCGGAGCTAGCTCGGCCTTTTGATAACCCACTCTTGTTTATTTATGTCAGACAGTGGAGCCGGGTGCCCACTTATCCCTGAATTAATGGTAGGAAGTAGGTGTTGAGAAACACAGAAAGTGCTAAGGACCTCACACTTGGAGTTCGGAGAAGCACCAGCTGGGAAACCAGCCATTTCCCTCCTCCGGGCCGGCCGGGTGGCCCAGGCCAGCAGAACCAGAACCCCATCCACACCTCCCTCCCGTGAGAGAGCTGGAGGCCTGTCGGGTCCATAGCTGATCTTTGAGAGAACATATCCCTTCTGCTCGAGGTTGAGGGAAGGGTTTGAAAAGGATTGGCATTCATTCTTCTTTAAATGTTTAGTACAGTTCACCAAAGTAAATCATCTGGTCCTGGGCTTTTGTGGGGGAGGGGAAGCTTGATTACTTATTTAATCTCCTTACTCATTATTGGCCTGTTTTGATTTTTAATTTCTTCATGATTTGGTCTTGGTAGGTTATGGTTCTAAAAATTTAGTTTTTTCTATGTTATCCAGTTTATTGGCATATAATTGTTCATAAGAGTCTCATATGACTTTGTATCTCTGTGCTGTTGGCTGTAATCTTTCGTTTCTGATCCTATTTGAGTCCTCACTCTGTGAACCTGGCTAAAGGTTTGTCAATTTTGTTTATCTTTTAAAAAACCAGCTCTTAGTTTTATTGATCTTTTGTTTTTCTAGTCTCTCATTCATTTCTGCTCTGATCTTTGTTATTTCCTTCCTTCTAAATTTGGACCTAGTTTTTCCTTTTTCTAGTTCATTGAAATACAAATTGAGATCATGTATTTGAGCTGTTTATTGCCAGAACTGCTTTTACTATACCCCATAGATTTTTATATGTTGTGCTTTTATTTTCATTTCTTTCAAGATATTTTTGGTACCCCTTTTGACTTCTACTTTGACCCACTGCTTTTTCATGAGGGTATTATTTCATCTTCACAGATCTGTGAATTTTCTAGCTTTCCTCCTGTTACCGATTCTGACTTTTATACCCTTGTGGTTGGAACAGATGCTTGGTGTAATTTCAGTCTTCTGAGCTTTACTGAGACACGTCCTGCGACCTCTCGTGTGCTCTGTCCTGGGGAGTGTTCTGTGCGCACCTGAGAAGACCGTGTGTTCTGCTGCCATTGGGTGGCGTGCTCAGCATGTGTCTGTTAGCTTTGCTTGGTCTGAAGTGTCCTTGAGACCTATTTCCTTACTGATTGTCTCTCTGCATGAGCTGCACATTGTTGAAAATAGCATAGTTGAGCCCCCTACTGTAACTGCATTGCCACCTATTTCCTTCAGATCTGTTAATAATTGTTTAATATTTTAGGTGCTCCAATGTTGGGTGCGTAGACGGTTACACTTATATTGTCCTGATGAATTGACCTCTTTATTAGTATATGATGATCCTCTCTGTCTCTTGTTGCAGTTTGACTTCACATCTGTTTTGTCTGATAGAACTACCCCTGCTCTCTTTGCTTCCCACGTGCTGTAAATATCTTTTACCCTCCATTCACGTGACCAGCCTGTGAGTGTCCCTGATGATTAAGTTAGTCTTTTGTAGTTAACGTGTTTTATCCATTCAGCCAGTCTGTGTTCTTTTCATTGAAGAATGTAGTCTATTTACATTTAACATAATTAGTAATAACAGAGGACTTACTATCACCATTTTGTTCACTGCTTTCTGATTGTTTCTTCTTTAGTTTCTTCTTTCTTACCAAATTTCTTTGGAGTTGATTTTTTTTGTAGTGGTTTGCTTTGATTTTTTTTCTTTATTGTTTTTGAATCTATGATAGGTTTTTGCTCAGTGCTTACCAACAGGCTTTTATGTCTTATAGTTATAACTAAATGCATAAGAAAGTTGTACCCATTCACTTGTCTCTCCCCGAAATTTATGTTATATCCCAAATTATATCTTTTTATATTATGTTCATTAACATATTATAGCTATTATTTTCCACATTCTTGTCTCTTGAGCCATGTGCAAGATTTTAGAGAGATTTTCACACCACCACTGCAGTATTAGAGTACTTTAAATTTAACTGTGTGTTCACCTTTACCCATGTATTTTACATTTTAATACATTTTTTCTGCTAGTAAGCAACTTTTCGTTTCAGCTTAAAGACCTCCCTTTAGCATGTCTCGGAGGGCAGGCCTAGTGGTGATCAGTCCCCCCAGCTTCTGTCTGGTGCATCCCGCTCCTTCCTTTCTGAAGGGCAGCCCTGCTGGGCAAAGTCTTGTTGGGGGAGGTTTCCTGCTCTGAGCACTCTGAATGTCTCCCCCCTCTGCTGGCCCGCGGGGTGACTGCAGGGCAGTCTGCTCAGCCTCGTCGGGGTTCTTTTGTACGTGATGACCCTGTTCTCTCTTGCGGCTCTCAAGATTCTCTTGGTGCTCTTGATTTTTGAGAGATTGATTGTGATGTATGCCAGTGCAGATCTCTTTCATTGAACCTGTTTGGGGGTATTTTATCTCCCTATACCTGGATGGCCATATCTGTCCCCAGATTTGGGACATATTCAGCCATTTTTTCTTTAAATTACATTTCTGTCCCTTTCTCTCCTTTTCTCCTTCTGAGACTCCCTAAATGAGGGTATTGGTTTGTTTTACCATGTTCCACTGCTCACACAGGCCTTCCTGATTCCTTTTCATTCTAACTTCAAAAATGGCATTCTTTAAGTTGCTGCTAATTATTTGTCAGCTGCTTCTAAAATACATTCCTTGAACTATTTCTCTTTTCAAAAGCCTTAAATCGGTGATATTTAACCAACTCCTGATGATCCTTCATTCATATAAACAAGACTCCGGCCTACCCCTGTGTTTCACAGTCAATGGCAGGGTGCTTCATAAATTATGCTGAAAATAAACATTCAGGGGACATGCAGGACTCATGCATGAAAGTAAAGTCTCACTGGTAAGGGTAAATATATAGTAAAATTCAGAATAACCTAATGTCATGAAGGGGAGGGGTTAATCACTTATAATGTTAACATGGAAGTTAAAAGATAAAAATAGTAAAAATAACTACAGCTGTAAGTTTGTTAGTAGATACACAAGGTAAAAAGATGTAAATTGTGACCTCAGCACTAAAGGACATGGGGAAGAGTAAACATGCAGCGCTTTATCATGTGTTCAAATGTTTTAACAACTTAAAATAGACTGTTTAAAATGTAAGTTATTTTTGTAAGCCTCATGGCCACCCAAAGCAAAGGCCTATATAAACAAAGGAAAACAGACAGGAATCGAAGCATGCCCCTGTCCACCAAAGGCCATCCTCATCTACCCAACACCAGCAGGAGTCCCCGGTTTGGGGTGTGGTGGAGGGGGAGACAGCCCGCATTCAGTGCAAACAGCTCAGCTGGGAAAGCTGTGGCTGTGGGACAGGCCAGCTGTAGGACAGCTCAGTTGAGATACAGTTTGGCTGGAAGAGCATGGCTGTGAGATAGCTCAATAGCGATACAGGTCGATAGTGACATCGCATGGCTATGGGACACACAGCTGTGAAGGCGAGGGGGCCCTGGCGTTACAGCTCCGCTCCGGTGCAGAGAGACAGCTCCAGCTGCAGTGTTAGGCTCAGATGATGTCCCAGCTCCAGCCAGTGTCGCAGCTCCAGCCGGGGAAATGCAGTCTCCGATGGAAGTACTGAGAAGTACGCTCCTCCGAGATAGAGGGGGAGCTGGCTTACATGGAGAAGAGAGCCTGTCCCGAGTCCCTGACTGGTGTACACTCGCCTGCAGATGAGGACTCCAAAGCTTCAGAGAAGCACTGTCCAAAATGCAGGGTCCTGATTGGTCGGTGAAGACTCAAATGAGGACACAGCTGCAGAGTCCCAGCTGGGACTTCAGCCCATTGCTTCCTTTTCCAGCCTAGGAGGTTCCTTTATAGGGGTCGGCTCAAAGGTCAGGAACACGGTGCAGGGAGGCAGGCAGGCAGCAAGGTGCGGTTTGCCCCTGAAGTGCAGAGAGCGTGCAGTACGGTATGACTATCATATATTAGGCCACAAAACAGGTCCTAATAAATTTACGAAGATTGAAATCAGATCAAGCATCTTTTCCAGCCGCCAGAGTATGAAACCAGACATCAGTTACAAGAAGAAAACTGAAAGATTCACAAGTATACGGAGATTAAACAACACGCTACCAAACAGCCCATCAATGGGGTCAGAGAAGAAATCAAAAGAGAAACTTTAGGAAATACCCTGAGACTATCGAAAATAGGAATGTGACCTAACAGAATTTATGGGATACAGCAAAACCAGGTCTAAGAGAGAAGTTCATGGCAATAAATGCCTACCTCGAGAAACAAAAAAGATCTCAGTTAAACAACCTAACCCTAACTTTACACCCCAAGAAACTAGAGAAAAAAGAACCAATGAACCAAAATTTAGTAGAAAGATAGAGATAAAGATTAGAGCAGACATAAATGCACTGGAGACCCAAAAAAGACAATAAAAAAGATCAGTAGAAGTAAGAGCAGATTCTTTGAAACATAAACAACATTGACAAAGCTTTAGGTAGCCCTAGCAAGAAAAAGAGAGGACTCAAATAGAACTAGAAATGAAAGAGGGGATGCTAACATGGTTATCACAAAGATGCAATGGATATAAGTGAATATGCCAACACACTGGAAACCTAGAAGAAATGGATCAGTTCCTAGAAACATCCAACCTGCCAAGACTGAATCATGAAGAAATAGAAAATCTAAACAGACCATTTACTAGTAAGGAAATTGAATCAGGAATCAAAAACCCCCCAACAAACAAAAGTCTGGGACCAGAGGACCTCACTGGTGGATTCTACCAAACATTTAAGGAAGAACTGATGCTAGTCTTTCTCAAACTCAACCAAAAAATAGAAGAGGGGGGAGCACTTCTCAATTTACCCTCCAGCATTACCCTGTTGCCAAAACCAGACAAGAACACCACAAGAAAAGAAAATGTCGAATCAGTATTCCAGATTAACACAGATGTAAAAATCTTCAACAAAGTAACAGCAGTAAGAATTCAATAACTCACCATAACCAAGTGGGTTTTATTCCCGAGATATATGGATGGTTCAACATTCACAAGTCAATCAGTGTTATATACTACATCACCAAAATAAAGGATGAAAATTATACAGTCATCTCAATAGATGCAAAACCAACTTTTGACAGGATTCAACATGCATTTATAATAAAGGAAAACCCTCTCAGACCCTGGATATAGAGGGAATGTATGTTAGTATCTCAAGCCCACATGCGACAACCCCACAGCTAACTCATACTGCACGGTGAGAAACTGCAAGTTCTTCCCCTAAGATCAGAAAAAAGACAAGGACTTCAACTCTCACCACTTTTATGCAACATGGTATTACAAATCCCAGCCAGAGCCATTAGGCAAGAAAAAGAAATAAAAGGCATCCAGTTTAAAAGAAGATATAACATTACTATTTGCAGGTGACATGATATATAATGAAAATTTTACTCCATGTTAAAAAATTGTTACAATGAACAAATTCGGTAAAGTTGCAGATTATAAAATCAATATATAAAAATCTGTTGTGTTCCTACACCCTGAAAAAAACTATCAAAAAGACAAGAAAAATAATCCCTTTATAATTACATCAAAAGAATAAAAAATACCTAGGAATAAATTTAAACAAATTGAAATGCTTGTATGTACACTGAAAAATACAAGACTTTGATGAAAGAAATTGAAGAAAACACAAGTGAATGGAGAGGTATTCCATTCTCATGAATTGGAATAATAAATATTATAAAAATGCCTATATAATCCCAAGCAATCTATAGATTTAGTGCAGTGTCTATCAAAATCCCAATGATATGTTTCAGAGAAATAGAATAAACAATTCTAAAATTCATACAGAACAAAGACTACAAATAGTCAAAGCAATGTTGAGAAAGAACAAAGTTGGAAGTGCCATGCCTCCTGATTTCAAACTATGGTACAAAGCTGTAGTAATCAAAGCAGTATGGTATTGGCATAAGAACGGACACATCAATCAATAGAACAGAATAGAAAGCCCAGAAATAAACCCATGCGTATATGGTCAGCTAATTTACAACAAAGGAGGCAACACTATTGAAGCAGCCTCTTCAATAAAGGTTTTGGGAAAATAGGCCACTATCTTACAACACATACATAAATTAACTCAAAATGGATTAAAGACCTGAAACAATAAAACTTCTAGAATAAAACACAGGTGGTGAGTTCCTGCAGATCAATTTTTGGGGATGGTTGTTTCTGGATTTGACACCAAAAGCTCAAGCGACAAATGAAAGAACAAGTGGAGGCTACATCAGACTAAACACCTTCTGCACGTCACAGGAAACCATCAACAATTCATATCACTCAACAGCAAAAAATCTTTGATTTAAAAATGAGCAAAGAAGCTGAATAGACATTTTTCCACTGAGGACATTCACGTGGCCTGCGGGTACATGAAATCGTGCTCAATCATCAGTCGTCAGGGGTAAGCAAACCTGGGCCACAGTGGCAGCCGCCTGACGCCTGTTAGAATGGCTGGTGTAAAACAGGAAGCAGCGAGCTTTGTCAAGGGTGTGGGGAAAACTAACCCATACACACTGTTGGTGGCAATGTGAACTGGCACAGCCACTGTGCAAAACAGTGTGGAACTTTCTTTAAAAATTAAAAATCGCCCTGGCTGGAGTAGCTCAGTGGATTGAGCTCAGACTGCAAACCAAAGTGTCACAGGTTCGATTCCCAGTCAGGGCACATGCCTGGGTTGCAGGTCATGACCCCCAGCAACTGCACATTGATGTTTCTCTCTCTCTTTCTCCCTCCCTTCCCTCTCTAAAAGTAAATAAATCTTTAAAAAAATTAAAAATAGAACTGCTGTATTATCCAAAAATTCCACTTTGGGGTGTTAATCTAAAGGAGACGAAAACACAAACTCAAAAAGATACTTGCACCTTTCCTGTTCATTCCAGCATTATTTACAATAGCCAAGACATGGAAGCAACCGACGAGTTCATCGACGGACGAGTGGGTGAAGAAAACGTGGGACGTATATGGAGTGGTATTTTGTTCATCCATAAAAAAAGAAGGAAATCCTGCCATTTGTGACAACGTGGATGGACCTTGAGGGCATTATGCTAGGTGAAATAAGGCAAATACAATATCTGCTCACTTACATGTGGAATTAAAAAAAAAAAAGCAAAAACCCTAACTCATAGATACAGAGAACGGATTGGTGGTTGCCAGGGGCTGGGGGTGAAGGTGGCCAAAACGTACCAGCTTCTCGTTATAAAATAAAAAGTCCTGAGTATGTAATGCACAGCGTGGTGACTATGATTAATAAGGCTGCATGGCATGTTAAAGTTGCTAAGCAGATTGAAAATTCTCATAAGAAAATATTTTAACTATGTATGGTGAGGGGTTAACTAGCCTTATGGTGGTGATCGTTTCAAAACATGTACAAACATCAAATGATGTTGTACACCTGACACTAATACAATGTTACATGTCTACTAGAGTTTAAGTAAATCTTTTTAAATTAAAAAATCTTCAGAAATATTTTTAAAGACAATGTAGGTCCAGGAAAACTACTCGGAAGACAGCGAAAGGACCAGCAAAATGGGATGTTTGTGTGTAAAACAGAAACCTGATTTCTCCCGTGGGCCCGCTGCCCAGTTGCTCCAGGCCGCCCCTTATGGTAGTCCCCGGGTGAAAAGGCCCGTCGCTGGCTCTTCACACAGCAGACGAGGCCACACTGGCGGCTTCTGTCAAGGGCAAAACAAGAGGAAATGACCTTCCTCAAAAGAGGGGGCGTGAAGGTGAGAGAGAACTGACCCTGAGCGACCTCGAGACACCGTGAATGACCTGAGGTACCCCCCCAAGGCTGCTGGGACAGGGGCAGAGCCACCTTCACCAGGGATTCTCTCCCCGCGCCAGGAATGAGCCCGCTGACACCCAGCAACTTGGAAAAGGTGCTTCGGCTCAGACCTCTTTACCTCCCTCCCCAGCCTCGAACTGCGTGCACTTGAAGTCGCAGGAGAAGCCCATGGCTCTATTACTGCATTTCAGGGGCTATTGGCAGAGATGGGGGAGAAGGAGGTGCAGGGACATAAGCAGATCTCCCTGGCTGGGTGCCTTTAGCAGACTTATTTATGCAGTGCTCTCCGTGCCTTAGAAAAAGTTCCATAAATAGCAAGGAAGGGAACGGCTGGACTGCAGCGAGCCAGCTAGCCTGCACCGCCTCACGGAGGAGGAAGGGAAGCCACTCCGAGGCGCATTGCTGCTGTCCCTCGGAGGAGCTCTGGAGGGCGGCCCAGACCGCCAGAAGCCAGGGGCGCAGCGAGGCTTCCTGGGAGGAGGGCGCAGGGTGTCGTTTCCCGCTGGAAGGGTCCCCTGGGGGAGGGTTTCCTCAAAACACCTACCACCAGTCCTTTGCGGCATCCGGTTAGTCTTTCTGGCCAGGTCAGACAAGCAGATGGGAGAGGCTGGAAGCCACCACCAGGGGACTGGCGAGGTGAGAAGGTCCCGTCCTTGGCCTCTGCAAGTTGTCCTTCCGCCTCAGGGTGGAGCTAGAGAGCACGGGCAGGGCCCAGCGCAGGCCCCCTCTGCCCTGGCGCAAGCTGCCTGGCTCCTCAGTACCATCAGCTGCACCTCCCTGGAGCCCCGACAGGCCCCACCCAGTGCTGCTCACGTGCTCGCCGAGGCCCCCTTTACCGCACTTACACCCTGCAGTGTTAATTTGAGGGCTAAGACCATTTCTGATTTAAAATGATCTGTGTCTCGCCCTCTGAACCTTTTTCGCATCCAAGAGCGCACAGAAAATTGTAATGATCATACTTAGGTGGTGCAAGAGGCGGCTGGTTCAAAAGATGACTGTCTCGGCACGCCTCTGATAACCCATTCAGCGCTCAGGCACACCAGTGTGAGCAGCTCTGCGGAAAAGACCAGCCGTTGATGTTGGCGGAGAGAATGGGCCAGTCTGTTTACAGGATTATGAGATACCTAGAATTAGGCAAATGAAGATCTTGGAAATCAGTGAAAGGAAGGGTCAGTGTAGAAGCAGTAGAACTAAGACTGGACAGGGCCCGGGGCAGAAGGAGAAGAAGGGGTGGATTTCTCCAGCAGGGGACTCTGTTCCCAACTCGCCTCTTCACCCCTGCTTTGGGCACCCTGGACTCCCCAGTGAAGCCCCGCTGCTTGCTGCCCCCGGCGAGTCCCCCGCTGCCCCCTCAGCCTCTGCATTGGCCTCTTCTCCACCGTGCCGCCACCCGGAGGACAGCTGCTCATCTCGAAGGCTCACGGGGACCCCCTCCACTGGAGTGTCCTGTCCACTCCCTCTGGGTGCCGGTGGCCTCTGCCTCGCAGCCCTATCGTTGTGCCTGTCATCACGATTCTCTTGTCTGAGTGACTTCGTTTTCCTTCTGTCCTTTCAATGAACCCTGAGTTTCACGTGGTCACAGACTGAGGCTTCCTCATTGCAGTTTCCTCGCCTTTCCCTGTAACAGGTACTCAGTACACGCACGTGACACTGAACGGAATGTCCCAAGTGGCTGTGGGGACATCGGGTTTCTGCTGAACAGGGAGATGGTGTGGGGGGGGTAGGGCAGGGGGTGGTCTCAGTCTGCGCATGGTAAACTGAGTCAGAACACGTTTTTATACCCGGGATCCATAAATCAGACTGGTGACCCTATTCCAAAGAGAGCCAGACCCACTATCCCCAAGTCCGTTATTGAACTGGAACTTGGAGATGGCAGGTTGCCCCGCAGGCCTGGGCTTGGAGCCAGACCAGAGGAAGAACCCGAGAGGAGCGGACCCCGGCGCGACAGAGGGCCCCAGCTTCACTCAGCAGAACGGGGCCCCTGCTGAGCCGCAGTGGGGCGGGGAGAGAGGAGGACAGGGGTGAGGCGTTCAGGGTGCAACTGCCAGCCCGCGCCCCCCCGGGGGCATCCCAGGGGTCAGTCCTAAATTACAGCTTTGCTTTCAGGGGTGCGGCCTCTGGAAGGCTTCCTGGGAGCAAGTAAAGAAACGCTGATCTCCTGACGGCCCCTCACTCACTGGAGATTTACCACCCCGAGCCCCAGCCGCGGGGCGGCGCTGTGGGAGGGCCCTGTGGTCACGCGGTGCTAGAGTCGAGTCCCGTCAACCGGATCCGAGACTGTCTGTGCGCCCCCGGCCCGCAGTGCCCCCATCCTCTCCCAGTAACTCTCCCGATAGCAAGGCTGTGGTCGGAGGGAAAGACCTTTCACGCTTTTTTTTTTTTTTTTTTTTTGCATTTAAGGGTAATTCTTATCTCCTCTCGGTGGGCCCTCTCTCCTGTGGCTCTCCACTCCCATTGGACTTGGGGAGCGGTTCACCACTGTGACAAGGGACTGCTCTCCCCCTAGGCCCTCCTTGGTATCACCCCAAGCTCTGCTGCCTCTGTCTTTGCTTTAGAGTTTGGAGAGTGGATGCATTGCCACGACATTGCTGGAAGCTTCCAAGTTCCCAGTGACCAGCGGGATGTGCCCTCTTCCCCTACAGGCGCAGAGGGCGCACAGGAAGTGCCCTACGCCCAGCGGAGCCCGCCACCCCTCGGAGCGGGAGCCTGCCTGCGCGCCTTCCCCGAGCTCCTCCACACCGAGCCGGCCCCCTGGCGGCGGCCGGCGGCCCCTCCCGGACAGCCCCCGCCTGGGGCCCAGCCAGCCGGTTCTGCCCGCGCCGCACCAGCAGGAACTGGCCGGACGGGCCGGCAGCGCCCCCGGCAAGTCCGTGTTTCAGAGGAGCAAGTCCTTGTTCTGCTTGCCCACAGAGGACCCCTCCCCAGCCCGCGCGGACGTCCCGCGGAGTCGGTCGGGCACGGGTGTCCCAGGGCACTGGGCGCCGGAGTGGAGACACGGCCACCTCCTCTCCATCGACGACTTAGAGGGGTCCCAGGAGACGGACGTGGACACGGGCCTGCAGCTGTCTTCCTCGGACCTGTCCGTGGTCTCCGCCTACTCTGCACCCAGCCGGTTCTGCGGCGCCTGGGAAACGCCCGCCCCCTCCGAGGGAGGCGGCAGCGGCCACTGCTCGGCGGAGCACAAAGGTGCCAGAGCAGGACCAATGCCCACTGGGAGTGGGGTGACCACGGAGACGCCCTGGGCGTCCCTCCCTCTCTTCACCAAAGGGCCTTCGCACTCCCTGGCGACAGGGGTTGCTGCTCCCCCAGCTTCTGGCGCCCCCTCACTCACAGGGTCGGCCTCAGAGCGCCCTGGAGGTGTTGGCAACACCCAGCGGACTGGCAGAGACGTCGCTCCGCCCCCAGCACTGGCTGGCCCCGGGGACAGCGACACGGAGGAATTCTACATCTGAACACCCTCTACTCTGGCTCTTTCCCAGACACACAGCTCGGCTTCCCCAGGTCTGTCTGGAGCCTAATTCTCTGATTCATCGGGTCGTTAGCACCCCTGCCATGCCCCCCCACCCCCCCCCCCCCCGCCATTCTAGGAACTGGGTAGGAAGATGCTGGCATTTTTATGCAAATAAACCCTCAAGCTTAAGTCGTAAAATATATTTTTAGAATACTCAATACCACTTGAGAGATGGTGTAGTGCGTTTATACAGTTTAAGGGCTTCATACAATTATTTGCAATGAAAAGAAAACCTAGTCAGCCAGAGCTGATTTGGCAGTTTTTCACGCCGCGAGGGGGGAACAGTTAAAGCCAAAATGTCGAATGTGGGAAAGACACTGACTGCGTGAGAAATGAATGCACAGTAACACACTGTACAGCAGGCTGGGTCTGCCAGACAGACCCACGTGACCAGCGCTCAGCGACCCCTAGGAGTTCCCAGGCAGTGCGCGCAGCGGAAAGGGCGGCTCGCTAAGGCAGCTGGAAACACAGATCAGCCTCCAGTCGTAGCTCAGGCCTCGCAACATCTGCAAATCCGGTTTACACCGAAGTGGCTCATGTGCTTTAGAAGCATTTAGCACAAGTAGCGAGTTCTCCTGGTGCATTTAAATAACGTTTTGAGTCCCCAAAACTGGATGGGCGTTCACCTGCTCGCAAAGCACGCACCATAATGAGTGCGGACCCGGAGAAGATCCCTCCGCCACCTGTGTGTACTGGGCTCACTGAGGAGTTGGTCGTTCACTGAAATTCCAGAATGATGCGGGATGTAGACAGCGTGGAGAGGTGGTCTTAGGGTTCTTCAGTTTTAAAACCTGCAATCCAAGGGCTGTGTATGTTTCATCTATATAAGTGGCAGGAGCCACATTTGATACTGCTTTCTCCAGTAAATAGGACTGGCCACCCTGCCTTTTTCACTTTTCAAGACTGTGTAACATTGTAACCAGCATTTTGGTGGCAATAAATGTCCCTTCTCCTGAGAACGGGATGCTGGGCACGAGGTGCTCACTTGCACACACACCACCTGGGTGCTGGCCTTGCCCCGGTGCGCAGGCACCGTCCCTGAAGCCCGAGCTTCCTCCCAACCTGGGGCCTTCCTGCTGGTTGTCTGCCTCAGTCACCATGTGAGTGGTGGTTCGGCCTCGCCTCTCCCCGACTCCAGCAGGGCGTGTTACAGTCCCACCCTCCGCAATGCCCACGGCAGCCTGCGGGGGTGCTGTTACCTCTGGGGAAGAGCATGTATTTGCCTTGCTCGTTTCAGATCCGGTGCTCCTTGGTGCTCCTTGGTGCTCCTTGGTGCTCCTTGCCCGTATTACTCACAGCCCATCTGCACCTCTCAGGAAGTGCCCACCCAGCCCAGGCACAGCCCCGGAACCCTCCCCACACGGCCCTCCAGGCAGCTGTTTCCACGCCTCGGACTCGCACGGAAGCCTCAGTCTCGGCCAGCCCTGCCAATGAAAGCCTTAGATCTTGCCCCATACACCCTGGGCTCCGAGCTACAATATTCCACTCCAGTTTAAGTAAATAAAAACATGGTCTCTTGTAATTCTAGACCAGGGGTGAGCACACTTTTTCTGGAAAGGGCTAGATAATAAATATCTTAAGCTTTGCCACCCTGATGGTCTCTATGGTAACTACTCAACGCTGCCATGATCGCATGAGAGCAGCCGTGGACAATAGTAAAGGAGTGGGAGTGGCTGAGTTCCAATAAAACTTTATTTACAAGAGCAGGAGGAGGGCCCGATTTGGCCCAAGAGTTGCAGTGTGCCGATGCTCGTGCTAGACCGAGGCTGGTTTAAGACCCCAGCCACAGTCCCAGACAGAGAATCCAGGTCTGCGGCCCCTGCCCCCGTGGTGCGTGAGGCCAAGACGGCGGTGGGCTCCTCAGGTCGTGCCAGTGACTCCAGGTCCGCAGGGAGGGGCTTCCTTCTGCCAAGAGGACCCCTGGAAGGCCACTAGCTGCCCACCTCCTGCCCAGAAACGGGCTCACCATCAGTGACTGATGAGGAACGGCAAGAGGCCCACGTGAGAGAGGAGGAGAGAAAGAACGTGGAGGTGATGACTCGGCCTCCAAGGACCAGGAGTGGGGGGCAAGCACGGGAGCAGCAAAAACCCACGAGGCAGAAGCGAGCAGACCAGCTGCCGGGGGATGGCCCCTCCCATCTTCATTCTCAATTAGCAGCTTAGCTCAGTGTCCTGGGGTGGACCCCTAGAACTGCCTTACAGCCCACCTCCAAGCCCACCTAGAATTGCTCTCTGGTCCCACCCTTCTTCAGGGGCCCACCCTCAGCTGACCCCGAAGGACGTCAGCAGCACCCAGCAGAAGCAGAAAACGCAAGGTGCCCGGTAACCCAGAGGGAAGGGAAGGGAAGCCCAGCACAGACCGCTGTCGGGGCCCTGCCCTGCCCTCCGGTGCCACGGTCGGAAACGGCAGCCACTGTGTGGACAAGGAACCGCGGGACGGACACATTCCATTTCCAGTCATACACCAGCCTCTCCCTCGTCCAGGGAGGCTCCTGACACCCACGGGCGGATCTGACTCTGAGGTCATTGGTGTTGGGACGGATGCTGGCACACTGTCGGTGCTCAATAAATGTGTTCAACTTAAAAACATGGCGGTTGCCTCGAATTCTCTCTCTCCTGGATTAGGCCCCCTGACACAGGCCATCTAGATTTGAGCCCTGATTTTTTATCATTTATCGGAACCCAGTCTCCTCTCCTTGGCCTTGCACGTGCCCCGACTGGCCCTAGGGCTCCCCCTAGCGAGAGACTTTGCGTAGTTCACAGCCCGCCCCGTACTCGCCTCTTTTCCACCAAAGATCCCGCAACATCACTGCTCACGGCTCCACCACGGCGCCTAAACACCACCTAGTTTCTGCTTTCAAGATCACACGTTTTTCAGGGCAGTCCCTAGCCGACCTGCGGCCCCTGGGTCACCCATGGAGGTGCAGTGGGGCCCCCAAAGAGGCTTCTGTGATGCTGGGAGGGCTGGTGTGCAGCTGTACCCATGGGCTGTGGCGCCACCTGCTTCTGCGGCCCAGCAGCCGAGGACGGCCACACGGGAGCCTGTTGGGCTGGACTGTCTAGGACGTTCCAGGTGGGAACAAATGTTTCCCAGTATCAGGAGTTCATGGCTGATGTCCTCAGCCGCAAGTAAACGGGAGAAATGCCGGTAGCACCCTGTTACCCTACTGGGCTTTCCGTAGATGAAGCGATTCTCCCATCCACCTGCTAAGAGGTGCCCAAGTAGACTGGCAATTCCTGGAAGAGATTCCTTTTATTTTTTTAAGATTTTATTTATTTGTTTTTAGAGAGAGAGGAAGGGGGTGGGGTGGGGAGAGAAACATCAGTGTGCGAAAGATACATAGATCAGTTGCCTCTCACACGCCCCCAACCGAGGACCTGGCCCGAAACCCAGGCATGTGCCCTGACTGGGAATCGAACCAGTGCCTGGAAGAGATTCTTAAAGGCAAATTAACGGGAGAGTCTCTGCCTCCCGAGCCCACGGGACAGTAGCAATGACCGGTTCTGGCAGGGATCCCAGGACTGAATTTCGGGGCTGGGGGGTGGGGGTGGGGGAAGAAGAGCTGAGTCCGTCTCCTACCGCCTCTCTGCCCGAGACCAGGGCTCCCTGGGCCTGCCTGGGACATCAATGCCTCCCTCTGATTCGTAGGGACCCTCTTCTAATCCTCTGCTAATCCAGTTGATAGACACTGCAGAGGCCTGAGGAAACCACAAGAGGAATCAGCCTGGATAAAGATGGATCCCGCGAGGAAACACCTTTTGTCGCAATGATGACAGATGGACTCACAGGGGGTCAAGACCCGGAGTGGGAAGATTTTCATATAATTACTGACGGCTTCTACTGACGGCGTTTTTCTAACCTTGGGCACAGAGGCCTGAATACAAATGACTGTGAATGACATAATTTATCCGAGTGAAGGACAGAGGCAAAAATGAATGGGGATGTCAGCACAGCTGGGTCTTTTTAACAGTTTCCTATTTTAAAAGCATGATATAGTCCAGTTATGTGGCCACTGTTAGGAGCAACATACTCATTTGAGACAGAAGTCACCAGGAAGAACACTTGGTGAAGCTGAAGAGGCCCCTTCCCCAGACCCCTGGGACGCCCTCCCTAAACTCCCCACCCCCGCTGAAACATTGATCTTCTACGCTGGGCATCTGGAAGACGCTGGCTAGAGATACCCCTTAGGTCAGCTTTGCCCAGTCCCCAGTGCGTTTTGGACGGGAGCTGCTCTGAACGTGGGATGGCGACGGGAAAGCTTTGGCGCCACCTGGTGGCCGCCATGCCCCGGAGGGCCAGCAGCTGCCCTTTTTCATTGAGGAAGACGACCTGGATGAAACGGAAGACTTCCGTTTACTATTCTGCCTCTAATTGTTTCTGCAAGGTTTCCAGGCAACTGAAATTGCAATGACACGAGGAAATGCAAGTAGAAATAGAAAATCGGGGCTAAGAAAAAAGTTTATAAATATGCCAAGCACAAAGGGAAAAGGTACCTGCTATGCATGAATTTCCTAGGAGCCAAAGCTCAGTCCTTTTCATCTGTGAGTAGAGAATCTAGTCCCTGGGACTAGGGCAGTCTCTGCCCATCGCCCAGAGATTTGCTTTTTATTATTCATTCGACACGCATACTCTGAGTCCTACTAGGTGTCAGGCAGGGGGCCGAGGGTCTAGGGTTGAATGGGAGAGACATCATCTCTCCCTCACTAACCTATAATCATCACTGCTGTTTACCACTTCCGCGTAGACTTTATAATCTCTCGGGTGGACCCGAGGGAATTAACCTCGGCTACAGTTACCTGTGGGGTCTCAGGTTCTGGCCCCTAACAGATCTGCCTTCCGATTCTGACTCCACCACTCACTCTGTGAACTTAAGGGTAAGTTATTCCACTTCCCTGAGCTCTGTCTTATCATGTGTAAAATGTGGACGATATTCGAGGGTCATTACAAGAATTAAATTATATAATCTGTGCAAAAGTTCCCACACTGCCTGCCCCGGAGTGGGCGGGTCATCAGGGCTGACGTCTCATTCTGACCTTGGGCTCAGGCCCAGCCCTGGGCTCTGCCCAGTACTCGGTGGGCAGGGGAGTGCAGATGGCGCCACCTCTCAGCTGTCTGTCTGGACAGAATCCCACCTGACAGGACACCCTCGTTCCAGAATCCCACCCTCCGTCTCCCCGGCCTTTCTCCTTCCTCCACGTCAAGGCACCGGCAGCAAAGCCAGACCTGGGTGCCTCTGCCGGCTCAGCGTTGCTCCTCCCAGCTCTCCGGCTCTGAGCGGCCCTTCCCTAGCCACTCCCCCTCCCCATGCACCCCTCAAACCTAGGCAGCCTGCTCCAGGCCTTCACGCAGCCCACCTCTTCCCTGCACCCTCTCCTCTGGCTTCCTGATCCGCCTGCCCCACCTGGAGCCCAGGCTGCCTCCGTAGCATCCATACCTCTTCCCCTCCAGCCTTCTGTTGCCCCCTCACCAGGTAGAGTTGCAGGTGGAAAATGTCTTTCCACCCCGCAGGGGTCAGACAGGCACTGTGCTGAGTAACTCCCCTTCACGTCACCCCTCCACAGCTACTGGACAACTCTCATCCGCTCTTAAAGGTTTCAGCTGTCCCGACCTGTCTCAGCTTTGCAAATGCCCCCTGCACCGCCTGGGTTGGCACTACTCTCAGCAGCGAGCCGCACCCGCTGTGCAGCCAGGGCCAGGCCGTCTATTACCCCTTCCGGCTCCCTGCTCATCACGGAAGACGTGTCTCCCTCCACTGAGGTAAGTCCTCATTGTAGGAACCAGTACAGTGGATTTACTGCCGGGTCCTCTGCCCTTGGAAACGCTCTGACAACTGAAAATGCAACCCGGCACACAACAGAGGACACTGATCGGTGCAGCCGGGAGGCTGGCCGTGCTGTTTCCCCTCCAAGAGTTATGTTCCGCTTCCTGCAGAATGAGCCTCCCGGGCCCAATGCCAGTAAATCACCCCACGCCAGGGACTCTGCATGCTCCTCGGCCACAGAGCCAGCTCGGTGGTAGCCCAGGCCTGTGTCCATCACCTGAGCTGGCTCTGCAGAACTGTAGTGACCCCTGTGCTCCTCTGGTCCGTGTCAGAGCCCCCAGCCCTGCCCCAGGCTTTCCAGGAGTGCTTGATCCCATCGGTTTTGTCCTTGCTGGATGCAGTGAACCGGCTGCACCTGTGGAGATGGGCGCTCCTGGACACCTGGCAGCAGGGTCGTGGTTGTGACCCAACCACACGTGACCACCCCCGGGGATCTCCACCTGGTCACATTTCTGTTCTGGGTCCAACCCAGGCTTTGCCTCAGATTTGCTAAGCACCGAGCTTTCAGTTGGGTGCCCCACCTACTGAGGGACATCTCAGTTGTTTCCAGTTGAACAAGCCTGCTGTAGAAATCAGTGTTTAGGTTTTTGTGTGGGTGGGTGGGTGGGCACGTGTTTTTGACTTGTTGGACAAACACCATGATGCAGGAATCCTGGACTGTAACCTATCACCTTTCTACTTTGCCTGTTGCCCTTCTTCCTACCTGCAACTCGGGGGCAGTGCCTGGAGAAGAGTAGCCATCCTTCAGCTCCGAGCAGAGGTGCTCCTTGCAAAGGCACCAGGGCACACAGCAGCTTTGTGGAGTAGCTGTACCAGCAACGGACTGCCCGCATCAGACTTTTTGTTACATGAGAAAGGGTATCCCGTTTTGGTCACACTGCTGTCTCGGCCCAGCTCAGCCCCAACCAGTCCACAAAGAAGCCTTCTCCCTGTTTCTGAAATCACCTGGAACCGGCAGTTTATGGACAAGGCTTTGTTCCTGAAATACTTTTAGCCTGGAAACAATGTAGTATGTTTTGTTTTGTTTCATTTTGTTTTTTTTCTTGATTGAAATCCCATCTAAGTCTTGAATCTTTTACTTTGTTTAAAACACGTTTCCCCACCTCAGTGAATCCCAAAGAACAGAGAGGCGCCTTGCCCGCTTTCATGGTGGGGAGAGGAGAGCTAGAGTTCTCTCCTCCCTCACTGCATAACCAGGTGTGGATGTGCAAACACCGTCTGCAATTCGGTACCTGCCGGGCAAAAGATGCGCATTCTGAGCAGAGAATCCATTTGCCTTTAGGAGGGGTTTTTCCCCCTTTTCCTGTGGAAGCCCTATGATCAACACAATTAGTCTCTTTGAAGGATTCTGTTCCGCAGGAGAGCTAATTCCCCGTACAGCTGCTCCTCCTTCGGAATGGCCCGCGCAGCGGAGGGAGGGCGAACCTGCCACTTCTGCAGAGTCTGCGCCTGGGACCAGAGCCAGCTTGGCCGAGGCGGGAATCCCACCTGCCTGCTCCCACCTGTCCGCCCCCCACCTGCCCGCCCCCACCCCAGAGGGCTGGGCACGGTCCTCACCCAGAGCTGAGCCCCTCTCCCGGCCAGGCAGGGTGGAGGGATCCCGCTGGAGACCAGACAAGGCCTCGAACCCCGTCAGCTCTGCTCTGGGCTCGAGAGGCCACCGCGGCTCAATCCAAGGGGAGGACAGGGTTCAAGGCCAGCGGGACCGTGGGGGCACGACGCTTTAGGACCCCAGCTCTGCAGTGTGTTCAGCGGCTCTTGATGGAAACGGGCCCTTTTCAGCGCCTGTTGGTTGTGTGTGGAGGTAGAGGCAGTTTGATGGAGGAGATGCCGCTTATGAAATGTAGACAGGAGACGGATTATTCTCCTAACATGCCGTTAGGCTTGGCCAAACTCCGCCCCTCCGCTGGGGGTGGGCTCCCCGGGGCACCTCTCTGTGCCAGGTGACAGCTTCTCAGTCGCCGCCTGTCGTGAGCCTGGTCTCGTTGTGGCTACTCAGCCCAAGCGCTGTCCGCTGCTTGAGCTCAGTCTCCTGTTTGACTCACGCTGTTCCCCACCCCACACGCGAGGCTCCCGGCCCCGGGGACTTGGGGTCAGGGTGTGCCGGAGGGGTCAGACACCCAAACACCCGTCTCCACTTAGAAGGGAGGGGGAAGCACTGCTTTGTAACTTTTGCTGATTCGTGGGGTGTGAGGCCTCCCACCAGCTGTATTTCAAGCAGCTACGGTGGCGTCACAGGGTCACGCCAGGGCAGCGCTGCGCCGAGTGGGCTGTGGCTGGGGCCCCTCTCCCCTTTCCCGGGCTCGCTCTTTGGGCGTCGGGTCAGGGAGGAAGGTAAGAGGACCGAGGGACACCTACAACCTTAGCAATTACAAGGTGGCAGCAATGAGGCCACTCTCCCCTTCTTACTGGCCATCACCACCCATCTAACTCACGGTCCCCAAGCCCTGCTGGCAGAGAATGCGTCCCCGGGCAGCGCCCCCCACCACTCCGTGACCCCACGGCCTGGATGTCCCGAGCTGGTGACGTCACGCCATCAGACGCCGAGCCCTTCGCCCCACTCTGCAGCCTGGCAAACCTGCAGGCCCCTCTAGTCCAGCCTCCGGGGCCCGAGCACGGGGGCAGACAACATGTCCAGATGGCCTAGAGTGGGGACCTTAGGGAGGTCCCAGCAGCTGCCGCCAGGACTCCTCCCACCTTTTACACAGGGCGGACCTGGCGAGCAGACATCGTGGGAGAGCAGACAGCAGCCCGGGGACAGGCTGTCTCTCCCACGCGCCTGCCCCAGCCCACCCACCTCCCCAGCCCCACCCTGTACTGCCCCGGAAAGGCGGCCTCAACCCCCCCCCCCCCGCCCCCCCCCCCGCCGCCCTTCAGCCTCCTTTACTGCTAGTTCTCAGCAAGCCCAGTAGGAGCCCGCTTGCCAGGGAGCCAGCTGCTTTCAGAACTCAGAGCACTAACTCCTTGGAGCTGCTTTCTCTGTCTCGGCCATAGTCACACTTTTGAAAAAAAACAAAGCATGCAGTAGGGGACATGTGAAGTGTTAACAACATTGGTAACGTGCTGTATAACAAACACCAGGTTTTGGGGGTCCTTCCGTGGTCTTTGAATCGGGAAACAGATACCACCACTAGGGAGGGGGTCTCCAGAGACTTTCTGAGAAGCACCCACCCGGGAGGGAATCCGTTTCCGGCTCTCAACTGTCCTCACTGTCTTCCTGCAAGTGACCTGCCAAGCGTGCTGGTTGGCGAGGTGTGACCGGGACCCCCTTCCCCTCCGGCCCTTCTCCTGGTTCTACGAGAGAATGGGAGCGTCTCACCGGGCCGACCCTCATTGATTTTTAGTGCAGATCACCCTGCGCCGTTGGCCACGCGACTCAGACAGGTCCAAAGAACCGATCGAACTTGCAGCTATCAAATGCCTTTCAGTTCCATCAACTTGTTTTTGGGAGCAAGGTCAGTCAACACCTACATTTACAAACAAACAATCAGAATGCAGCTGAGCCAAAGCCTATCCCATTCCAGCAATAAACACTATTTTTCGCTGTCTGTGTTGTAACAGCATTACGAAACGTATTGTCAATAAAAATCAACTTTGCTTTATTTCATAATTTATCAGAAGTTGTACTATGTATTGTGTTGATCAGTGGCGTTCTGACCAATAAATCATAACAATAACAATTCAAAAGAAATGTTTGGAGCGGGCCTTACGGCTACGAGAAATAATTTTTGCCGGTTTACACTCATGGGTGCTTTGTGCGCGAGGAAAGCATGTGAGGCTCCTGGAGCGCACACCCAGCTGCCCGCCTGCTCCCCCTGCGGATCGTAAGTAGCTCCTCTACCGCAGACTGACTTGCCCAGCCAGCGTGGGCGAAGGCACAGGCGTGTGATTTGGTCTGGCCGGCGTGACCGAGGGAAGTCTGCTGGGGGTTCTGGGGAAGATTTTCCTCCTGCTGAAGAGAAAAAGAAGAGCTCCTTTTCCCTTCCTGCCCTTGGATAGGTGAGAGGATGTGAAACTCGGAGCCACAGCAGCCATGTTATGACTATGAGGAAGAGCCAAGAGAACTGAAACAAAGCCGGAGTCCTGATGCCTCTGAGACGCCAAACACCTCCCTCCAGATTTCTGATTCTGACAGAAGATCAAAACCTGAACCTTTATGTTTTTTTTAAGCCAGGAATTCTATTGTTTTCAGACAAAAACAAATCCTAATACGCTAATGGTGTGGGATTCTAGGGACCTGGGGAGCCAGAAGAAGATTTAACTTTAAGAGACTGAGCAGCAGACTGGCCTCTCTTTCACGGCCCCGTGGAGCCTGGACTGGGGGAGGAGAGAGTGTTAGCAGGGACCGGCGGCGGTGACTGGCTATCGTAAGGCCTCCCTCTGCACACAGAGCTTTCCCTGATGCGCAGTGCGCTCTCCACCAGGGGCCGGGCTACCACTCATCGCGCTTTTACTCACAGGGACACAGCGAAATCGGTGCCAGCAAACCTCTTGTCTTCGGACTACCCACAGGTGTATGGTTAAGGAGTTTCTTGAGATTGGGCATCGATTTCCTTAAAATGAGCCAGTTCTTTTAAGAGCAGAACAGGCGATGTAAGACTCTGAAAGGTACTCGTTTGAAAGAGTCCTCACGTCACTGAGCCATCACTGTTAGCACTAACTGAACGGCGTTCAGACTGAAGGGGCCCCCAGATGTGGAGAAGGCATTGGAAAGAGAGAGCCTAAGGCAGGGTCAGCGCCCACAAACAGCAACAGGAGGGGACACTGTGAGCATCCGGTGGCACCTTGAATCGCTCCCACACCGCGGTGACATTTTTAAAAAACGCCGGGAGAAGGCACAACTTAAGTTCAGGAAAGCCAGACTCTGCAAACATAACTGAGTGCAGAGGTGGGGCCCGTGGGGATCCGAGGCGCTAGGGCCGCAAGCCCGTTCCTCCTCAGGCGTCTGACTCACCCAGCGCTCGCTGGCATCGGGGTCAACAACCATCTCCCTGAAGCTTTAAAAAATTTTTAAAGAATGAGAAACCTGGGCAGGAAATCCAGGCAGGGCCATGACAGCTTGCTAAAGAGCTGGCACGTTGAGGTCTGTGTTCCCAGCTGCAAGACATCACAAAGAGCAGCCCTCCCCGTGGGGCACCTGGGCCTCGCCCCAGCCCCACGCCCCACCCCCAGGCACCGACCCTGCTCCGCTCCCCTGAGCTCCAATGGCCCCTGTTTTGCCTCTGTAACTTGTTTCCTGAGCCCACGTCTTCCAGGGCTCCCTTCTTCCACCTCCATGACTTTAGAAACGACACGCAAACAAAACCATGAGAGCACCGAGGGGACACTGCAAGAGAGCCTGTGAGTCACGTGTAGCAGCAGAACAATGCCTGCTCCCAGCCCAAGTCCGTGGGCCTCGGCGAGCGCCAAGTCCAAGTTCAAAGTAGCAGGGGCGTCCAACCTCGTGGCGTCTCCGGGCCACACTGGAAGACGAAGAGTTGTCTTGGGCCGCACATTAAGTACATTGCGACACGTAATCACAAAAAAATCTCATAACGTTTTAAGTACATTCACAGTTTCACGTTGGTCCACAGTCACAGGCGTCCCAGGCTGCAGGCGGCCCGGGGGCCGCAGCTTGGACACCCCTAACTTAATGGAGGAAGCAACCCTGGGGCTGCTGAGCCCGCTGTGATACATATTTACACCCGAGGGCGCGGGAGCAGGAAGTGGTTCCCGCCCCTTGAGAGGCTGCAGTTGCGCCAGCGTTTCGGACGTGACAAGTCATCACGCAAACGCTGCGGGGGGCGGGCGCGCACACCACCTACATACCGATGCGTGTTAAGGCTCCCCCCGCGCACCGAGGGATTTCCTCCACCGAGAGGCCTCTGTGAGGTATTATGCATAACGGTGCTTTGTAAATGCTGAAGCCCAGCACGCATGTAACTAGCAGGTAGTATTTTATTTGCCCCTCCCCCCCTTTTTTTAATCAAGAAAGGCAGCATTTCCAGCACAGGGCCTCGGCACTCGGACCTGCCCATCAGAGGCACCGTGCAAAGAAGGGACAGACAGACCCGCAGCGGGAGCCACACCCACACAGCAAGGGTCCTGAGACCCTGGTGGAAACCACCGCCTTGGGCCATTTTGAGAAATAAGAATCTTAAAACTACCCGAAGAAGCTACGATGTGCTCCTTTTTTGTGCCCAACAAACCAAAGGGAATGTTAGTAAGGTTTTCCTCGCTTCTCTGTTTAATACAGTGCTCCATTCGCTCCAAAGTTTACAGGAACAATGGACAGAGCATTCAGCATTGTGTCGACTCTTCAAGACGCAATGGGCAAACGGGGCAGCCCAAGATAATCAGGTGTGACAACTACTATTATTGTTTCTTTCCGTGTACGGCTCAGGGGCCCCCGCAACCACCACCAACGCCGGGAAACAAAAGAAAAGAGAAGAGAGAAAAAAAAAAGTCTAGAAAATTTGCGATAAATCATGTGAAGCACACTGTCACCGGGCTGTCTCAGAAGTGACAGAGATATTTAGATGAAAAATAGTGCAGGTTCCAAGCACTGTCACAGGCCGTCTTTTGCACAAAAACAATGACAATAAATATCTCCAGTAGCCGAAAAGATTGCGCCGGCCAGTCGTCCATTCACGTCAAGCAATACGGAATGCCCATCGAGTGCGGGTGTAACCAAGACTCCAAACCATCCCTTAGCGTTTGCCGTGACAGCACTTGGCCTCCAAACTCGACTTGACCGTGGCACGCTCTGTTTGCAAGGACTCCACAAAGACGGCCGCCTTGGGGGGCCGACGGAGGCCACCTCGCCCCTTCCTGGGGCCTAACCACACACACACACACACACACACACACACACACACACGGCCAGATCGCCGACCAACCAGAGCATCTGGCCTCCTCAGTCTCCCATCTGGGGTTGCTGACCTGCTGCCAGGCCCTCGACTTTCATACGTTTGAATTCTGTCCAGCCCACACCCTCTCACGCCATCCCCAGAGATTTCTGATTTCCTTCCCAAGCCCGGTTTGGCCTTCACATCACACGTGGAGCTGGTGCCTGCAGTTCCAAGCCTCGGCCCGTGTGCGACGGTTGGACGTGCTGTCATGCCTCAATCTCAGACGGATTACTGGGAAGTTAGGGCTTAACTGGACGTTGATACTGGGGACATAGGAACGACCATCACCAGGATCGGTGCTGGGGATTTTTCTCCAGCTCCACCGCCTCTGTCCACCCTAGCTGTTCATAGGATCCTGTCATCTGTTCAAGAGCCCTGGCCGGTGTCCTGGGCCATTAGAAAAGGAGTGGCCGTGTAGGGATGTCCAGATAGGATCTGCATCACATCCGCATGGCTCCCTGGGGTCCACAGTGCACCTGGTTCACCGCCACCTGAGGCGGACCACCTCTACTTCTCCTCACACGGTTCCCTCCGGCTCGGTCCCCTCCACCCAGACCCCACAGACTCCCCCTGCATGTGTGACACCTGCGGCAGGCAGAAAGCTGGCCCCCAGTAGCACCCTAATCCCTCAACCCTCTGGATCCATTACGTCACCTGTGCAGCGGAACTGAGGTCATAGATGACACGAAGGTTGTAAGTCAACTGGTCTTACTGGGGTGGGCCCAGGGCAGTCTCAATAGTCCTTACAAGTGAACAAAAAGGGCAGAAAAAGAGATCTGATGACAAAAGAGGGTCACAGATATGCTACCTTTGCTGGCTCTGAAGAGGAAGGAGCCATAAGTCAAAAATGGGGAAGCATCTAGAAGCTGGAGAAAGAGGAGAGCAGCTTTGCCCCCAGAGAGGAATGCAGCCCCGCCAGCTCTCACACTTAGCCCAGGGACACCCCCTTTAGACTTCTGAACTACAGAACTGAGAAGATAATAAGTATACACCTTTACCAAGCCACTAAATTGTGGCTATTTGTTACAGCAGCAACAGGGAACTAATACACTATTGTTCTGCCATCTCTTCCCCCTTTCTCTCCGGCGATGATGACCCTTCTGAGCAGTGTGCGTGCTTCTCACCGTAGGAATGGTGAGAGAGGTTGGGGGGTGGGGGCACAGCAAGTAACACTCGAAGGGATTCGTTTGGTTCTCTAGTTACATCAAGTACATGCATCGTAAGTTTTATACCCTTGGAAGATTTGACGTGCCGAAACTGGTGAGTAGATGTTCACTTTGAAACACGTCTTCATCAGCCGCTCACTCGATCTGATACACAAGCAGTCTGTGGGATTCGCCAATGCTCTGTCCTGATATGAAATCTTAATCGAAGAAGGACATGTGTACTTCTTTAAGGTGATAAAACAGTTCACTCACTATCTCTCAGCCCAGGGGCCAGCTTAGTGAGGAAACACCAGACGCATTCTTACCAAGGTCAGGCGCAAGACAACGAGATCTACCACCTCAATTATTTACTTCTTGTTCTGGGGTACCAGCCAATGCGACCAACCAGTAGAACAACATGGGAGGTATAATGACTGGAATGCAGAAGATAACATTATGATTATTTTCAGATTTTGAGGTTGTTCCCATGAAGAAAACGAAGAGAACCAGAACTATCCTAAACAAAAGGAATTCAGGGGTTCAAGTCCAAGGTGGCAACGCAGGCGGCACCCACACCCGCCCCTCCCAGGGACCACCCAGCCACTTCTGGCTCTTTCACAGGCAACCAACCGTTCAGTGTGTTGCCATAGACGCGGTGTGTCCGGTTTCTCTGATATTTGTGCTATTCGGTTATCTGTAGTCTGTTGTCATTCCTTTCCTCGTTCTCCGTACCTAATGCTTTCAATGTTTTCTATCCTTTTTCTAAAGAAAGGCCCCCCAAATGATGTGAGCTTCAGACCCCAGAAACCTTGAATGCAAGATCAATTTAAAATTTGAATTTGCCAATGGGCAAAGTTAGAACCAGCAGCACGGAGTGAGTCCTATTTTTATACCAAGGCCTCCGCCATCCCCAGCAGGCGAGGAAATTGAACCAGTGAAAGCTCTGGAAGCAAAGCCCAGGTCTCTAAACCCCCCATTCCCTGTCTTGCTAACCTTCGTCTCTTCGGGGCATGGAAAACAAAAATGGGCTTTTCACCAAAATCTTCTCCCAGCCCGGCCTGTTTATCCTCCAGTGCTGCTGCCCTCCCCAGCGGCCCCAGGCTCCAGTGCGCTGCTCATTTCATGGCTTAAAAGCGAGAATTAATTAGAAGACTCAACTCCCCCCGTGACAGGATCTTCACGTGGTGACACCCTGCGCCGCAGTCTCATCTGTAGGACGTGGCACTGGCCCAGCAGGCGCCCCGCACCCCGAGTCCCAGACTTCTGTGCTGCCTCGCATGTGGTCACAGGGGAGCCTTTCCCACCTACGGGCTAGGAAAAGAGTCAGTATGCCTACAAGTGAAATGGAAAAAAAAAATGGTAAAGACCATGAAACCCAAAGCAGTTAAAAATCTCCAATATTTAGGAAATGAGCTGAAATGCTTAACACGTACCAATATAAAAATATTGCTATTGCTGAATTTCTCCTCGAGCAAAATAAAATTACCGATGTGTGAAGGAAAAGGAAAGGGGGTGATAATTCACTCCAGTTGCCGTTTTGATCAATGTGTGACTTGAAACAGTTTCTGAACAACAGGTGTCGAACAGAGCTCTGCCCCCTTGTCGTACAGGGTGCGGTGACTGTCACAGGGAGGCCTTCTCAGAGTGGCCCAGCCTCCGGTTGTGCCTGCCTCATCCCTTCCCCGGCTCCTTTCCTTCTGGACATCTCTACGCTGCTTCGCCCTGCCCGGTGTTGTCCTCCTCACCTACATCATAGCCTCTCTCAAGTACAGAGGCAAAGGGTCTCCTCTCGGTGGGCCCTCCCCGCCTCCCCTCCCTGGTCTCTCCATCCGAAGGGCCACGGGAAGAGGGGCCCACGTCAAACTAAACCCCTCCCTCCCAGCAGGCTCGCAGCCTGCCCCCCGGAGCTGCCCCAGTGCCCGCCCGCCTTTCCTGGGCTGCTGGGGACCTGCCACTTCTCCTCTGCCACTCTGTGACTTCCGGCGGGGACTCCTTAGAAAGTGCACGTTGCACCTTCCTCCTGCAAGGAGCTCAGGAAAGGCTTGGCATGACATTGAAGTCGGACTGGAAAATACTCCAGGAGGGATAGATCCGCACACTTGACCTCACGGCGAAGTGCCGTTCTCTAGGGAGGCCACGGTAAATAGCAATTTCTGCGAGGCGCTGGAGCTCTTAAAGGGCTACCCGGACAAATATAAATTCTGGTTTTCCGTTCTAGCTTTAGCTTTTGAGAACCGTAAACTTTTCATTCTTGCCTGGTGCCTTTTCGCTTTCAGAGCACTGACCCCAGCTCACTCTCCTGGGTGAGGCGGGTTGGCTGGTGTCTGTCTTGGCTGATGTAAAGAATGGGAGGGGTTGCTGAACCAGCCGGTCGCAGCTGAGAGTGACAGCTGCGAACCTCCAGGGTGCTGACACACCAGTACCCTGCACTTACCCAATCTGCGCTTTTCCTGGGGGCTGTCATTACAGCAAAATGAGGCGAAGTTAGTGGATGAAAAGATCCAAGGTGGCTAGCTACGAGACCGTGGAATTAGCAGCGATGGGAAATCACGTGCAGGACGTGATGGCAGGGTCTGATGGGAGGGGAAGGTGGCCACTGACACCCAGTGGCCTTTACTGCTACGGCCCCCACATACACTACTGCGTGTTATACCATCCATACTTTGTATGTGTATATAGAGTACACCCACACATTTAAATGCACCCTGTGCTGCAACCACTCCATATACTACTGCATCGGCACTGTAAGCAGTGCACACGCGTGTGTGAGCACTCACACCCCACAGCCGCCCCCACAACTGCCCCCTGCTCTGCTGCCCGCCCTGCCCTGTCCAGTGTCCGGCACCCCGCCCCACCACTCTGCCTCTGTCGGCACCTTCATTATACCCTGCTGTCACTCCCCGCCCAGCCTTACCACAGGCCCCTCCCACCTAAGAATCTCTCTCTTCTCCCAAGACATCCCTCACCTATGAACTTGACCTTGAAGAAGGCGGTCCTCTCGAATTAGGTCAAGTCTCCCTTCACAAGCTATTCTTGTCCCGCACAGCAGGCTCCGCTGTTTCTTATGTATCAGGCTATCATTTGGAAATAACGCCCGCCCTCCCCAACAGGCTGTATGTTCCAAGAAGACAGGGGCCTTGTCCCCTGTGCCCACCTTTGCATCTCTGGGGCCTGGAATAACACCCGGCCACGGTGGAGGTGCAGTGAACAGTGGGCGCGCAGATGGACTGGGGTCTGGTGACACCCCAGCTGAGACACAGCAGCACAGGTAGAGGAGGGGGCAGACACCTGAGGTGCGACTTCCTCCAGGTGCCCAGAACGTGCCCTGTGTCCCACAGACTGCGACTGGAGCCTGCAGCAGAATCGCCTGGAGGGCTTGTTGAAATGCAGATTTCCAGGTGCCACCCCCGGAGTGTCTGCCTCCCTAGGTCTGAATGGGCCTGGGAATCACATTTCCCATGCAGTTCCGGGTGACGCCGAGGCTCCTGGCCCTGGAACCCCATTTCAGCAACCACCGTTCTGAGACGTCAGGGCGTCTCCATACATACACACAGCCTGCTAGAAGCAACGCAGCTGCTCCCCAGCTTTCTACAAGGTGCCCCCCGAGCGAGCAAGCAAGCAACCGACAGGTGCAGCGAGCCCACCACATGTCCTTTGGCGGGCCGCAGACCCCCCGAGATCACGCTTCCGCTCACTCGTGTGCGAACCCCGACATTGACAGTTACCAATCCTCCTCGCGTGATTTTACAGCACGGCCAGAGCTCAGCACCAATGGCAAGGTCAACCCAAAACTGCAATAGCTACAGCAGTCTAACCTGCCATCGCAGAGGTTTTCCCGTGAACCACGCATGCGCCTCATCGGACTGAAGTCTGGGACCACAAAGCGCCAAAACGGGTAAAACAGAATCTGTCTTCCTCCAGACAGCCATGCGAGAGGACACTGTGCTTGCAGCCAAAGGGGAGAAGGGCGCTCCTTTCTCCAACTCTTTACTAGCGGGGGACCAGACCAGGTGCTGGGTTAGATGCTGGGGCCACAATGACGGATGGGGCACCATTTATTTCTACAGGAGTGGAACTTACAGTTTCAGGCTGGGTTGCAACAGAATTGCCAGGCGAGGGTCCGGAAGGCAGAGGCCGGAAGGCGTAAACCTCAGAAGGCCCCGGAGACGCAGCAGAACCATGAGGGCCTCCCTGGCGTCCCCTAGGGCTCGCGGCACCCACGGTGGTCCCAGCAGCGCCGAGGGGATGAATGCAGGGCACGGTGCCTCCGGGGCCTGGGTACAAACCTGGGAGAGGAAAAGGCTAGCTTGGGCGCACCCGTGCAGAACGGGCCTGGAGACTGAGTCGCCGCGCATCGAGGGTTGAGCTGAGATTTTGATATATTAGCATCGGGACTGCATCTTGGCGGGGAATGAGCTACTGCTCCTCACGGGGGGGCTCCGGCCATTCGGGAAAACACACGCACACATCACGCTAGCAAAACCGGAAGGGAAATCTCATTCACGTCTGCGCAAGTGCCCATACCTTCCACAGGCAGGGGCCCCAGAAGTAGGAGGCCAAACGGGAGCCTGGCTCTGGGCAGAGCTAGAGGCCGCGCACGCAGAGAGGCCCGAGAGCCGGCCATCCCCCCCGGGAGCGGCGCCCACACGGCTGAGTGGGAACCCGCTGCCCCACGAGTGTCCATTGAGGTAGGAGGAGCCTGAGCGCTGGCCCCGCTCCTCAAGCCCAACCTCACCTTGGAGTCATCAGAGGGATTGTTTTCACCTGCAGGAGCGCCTGGCCCCGCCCCAGGTCCGTTAAGCCACACCCCCGAGGCGGAGCCAGGAACGGGTGGATCTTACGAGCCCGAGGGCATGTGAAGACAACTTGCTCTATAGAAAGACTCGCCTTGTGGCCATTCGCCCAGGCCCTGCGCCTCACCCCCTGGCGGGGCCAGGAAGCCATCGCCTGGGAGAAGGGGTGCACCCACATAACGCAGTGTAGAATCTGGGGAGCAGAAAGGTGTCACAGTAACATGATTTACTTATAAGAAGACGGATCCCCCAGTCTGCCAGACAACCCCAGCCTGTATCTGCTGGCCTCATAGAATTATGAATGGCTCTCTCGCTCACTCCCAAAAGCTTTCTGATTCACAAGGCAAGAACCTTTGCACTTATGAAGTCTGAGTGCAGGGGACTTTGATGCTAGGTCCCTCTGGCTAAAGTTTATGGAGGGGCCTCTGTCCAACAGCCACCACTCGAAACATGCTCCTTTGGCAATGCCGGGCATCATGGCAACTGGGGGTGGGGCGGGGGCAGGGAGGAGCGTCTGTGATCAGCCCTTTCTGGTAACCGAACCAAGGATCATGCTGTTCGGGGCTCACTGTGTGTCCCCACAATGCACATGCTGACACCCTGACCCCCGGGACCTCAGAAGGTGGCTGGATTTGGAGACAGAGTCTTTCAGGTAGCAGTGCAGTTGAAATGAGGTCACCAGGGCGGGCCCTGACCCAGCCTCACCGGCGTCCTTATGGGCAGAGCAGAGTAGGACAGAGATCCAGGCAGAGGGGGAGCAATTTGAGGACACGGGAAGAAGACAGCCATCTGCAAGACAAGGAGAGAGGCCTAGGGAGAAGCCGAGCTGCCCACACCTTGGTCATGAATTTCGGCCTCCAGAGCTGGGAGAAAAAAAATGTTCTGTTTTTTAAACCACCCAGCCCGTGTGCTTTGTTACGGCAGCCCGAGCAGCCTCCTTCGCTCACACAGTGCAACACAGAACCACGTTTCCTCAAGACCCCTACTTTGCACAGAGCTTTCCATTGCCTTGACCTACGGCTAGCCCCACTCAGCTGACGGACACCCAACTGCTCCACCTTGGGCCAGAGAGTCTGCCCAGGCGGATAATCCAGACCAGCGAATCCCCAGTACCTGGCCGCTCAGCTCTATGCAACAACCACATAGGGAGAGTTAGGGGTGACCTGGAGCTCCCTTAATCCTCGCTGACCGCCTCTCGCTGTGTCTGCAGGGCACAGAGGTGAAAAACTAAGAGCCCTAACCCCGAACTGGACTCACGCTCACTGCTACTGGCAAAGCAGGTTTCCAGGGTTACAAACGTGGTGCCCGATCCCGTCCTCCCACATAATCCTTGTTTTCATGCCTGTGTCCTGAGGCCAAACCCGTGGATCTGGAGTTTCTCAGAGAGGAAGGCTGGTCATAAGGCTGGTCAGCTGCCTGATACCAAGGCCTTGTATGGGGATCAATGAACAATTATCTATCAGTTACTCCCAGTGCGGTGGGAATTCCAAAGGAATATTACACTTGCTTCCTGTCCCCAAAACAATGGCCATCATATAGCGGGGACGGATGTGGTTAAAAGCTCCAGGAGTTAAATAAAGATTAAAAAGCCAAGTAACTGAGCCAAGACCAGAACTGACTCCCGACGGTGTCTCTGACCCGATGGGTGACCTGAGCAAAGACTTGAATCTCGCAGTCTCAGGGGCCTCCTTTGCCAAAGGCTACGGGTAAGAGAACCTTCCTCACCGGGGTCTTGGGAGAACGGAGCTAGACAGTCTACGTAAACAGGGTCTGACTGGTACCCAGCACCTCGCAGACGTGCCTTTTTAAAAAGAGGAAATCAAGTCTGGCCCTGCCTGCAGCCGCAACGAGGGGAAGCTCAGAGCAAGCTAAGGCGGTGCGACTTTGTCCTTCCATTTGTCCAGTGTGTCCTGAGCACCTACTACGTGCCAGAAACCCAGCTCACAGGTCTCGAGGAGTTCCCAGTCAGCTGGAAGCGGACGGTGAACCCGCCGTAACCCTACCGGTGCGGGAGGGCACCCAAGGGGAGCGAGGCTGAGCTTCTGCAACACTGATGCATCGGGCATTCACGGAAGGCGGCTATTGGGCCAGGTGTCATTGTCACACACACACACACACACACACACACATTCATCAAAGGTTTATTGAAGTTCTCACCTCATTTTGCAATTCAATGTTTTGCCTGTAACAGCAGCAAGAGACCCTCATAGATTAACATTCATTTTCAGGTTTCTGTACTGTAATACCTTCTGTTTATTTTCTACAGAAAACGGAAAGATGAACGTCTGTGATGGCTCCAAGAATAAAGTACCTACAGGCGTGTCACCTGCTGCTCTCTGAAGTCCAGGCGTTCATTGTGGGGTAGGCAGCTCGGTCACAGTTCTCTGCGGGGACAGAGGACGGGTACCCGGGTGGGTAGGGCCGGCCCAGAGTGTCTCTGGCGTCGAGAGCCAGAGCAGGGCCACAGGAAGCCTCAGAGCCCAACCTCCAAGGACGAGCAAAGGCCTAACTCCGGAGGCAAACAGCAGGGGGAGCCAGGAGCAGCTGAGACAATGGCCAGAGGGGCCACGATGCACAGGACGGGCCTTCCTCAGCATGTCCCCTTGCCCTCAGATGACACCCGTCCCCCGACACCCTCCCTGCTGCCAGCGGTTTGCCTGCCATCCTGGGCCTTCTCCGGATTCCAGCAGCATCGCCCCAGCCTCTGCCTCCACCCTCACGTGGCCTTCTCCCTGTGCTGTGTGTGCGGTCCCCAAATTCCCTCCTTCGTACAGGACGCCGTCCTACTGGATTACAGCCCGCACGAATGACCTTACCTTTATTTGACTGCGTTTGCAAAGATTCTACTTCCAAATAACGAGGTGCCGCGGGTTAGGGCCTCAACACATGCTTTTTGGGGCGGACACGATTCTACCCATGACACCCCTTTTCGCCAGGTCTTCAAGCTGTTGGTGTCCCGCAAACCCAGCTGCCCACAGGGCACTAAGCAGTCCCAGTCTCTGGACCCCGCCCCCAGAGATTCCGGCTTGATTGGCCCGGCATGCAGCCCGGGCACCTGAACCTACACAAGTTCCTCCAGCGGATGCAAAAGCACGGCCACGTGTGAGCGCTTCTGTCCTGGGAGTCACGTCAGGCAGGGAACCAGAGACACCCGGGCCCTCTGCTAAGCGGCCCCGGCAGACTCACCGTTGGGAGCCCCGGCTCAGCGCTGTGGAGCCGGAGAGCGCTCGGACTGAAGGCACCAGCTCTTCGGAGCAGTACGAGTTTGGTCTACATGATGGTCCATGAGAGATGATGGAGTGAGAGCGTCCGGGGTTTGCATGGTTTTCAACAACTACCTTAAAAAGGCAGAGCTAATCTTTCTCTCCGTGAAGATACATTTGCCCGGGTCTACACTAAGGAGAATCCGGGCGATGTCAGGGCTTGCCAAAGAGCCCAGTATTTTAAATGAAGCTGAGGCCAGAGGCTCGGCCGCCTGGCCGCAAGGTCAGACGACGGGAGGTCACGGCCATGTCTGCCCCCCCAGGGA
This sequence comes from Phyllostomus discolor, assembly GCF_004126475.2. Taxonomy (NCBI): domain Eukaryota; kingdom Metazoa; phylum Chordata; class Mammalia; order Chiroptera; family Phyllostomidae; genus Phyllostomus; species Phyllostomus discolor. Next base: position 6,105,620 of record NC_040913.2, on the reverse strand, counting down.
CCGGGAGAGCACTGAGGACCGGGGCTGCTCTGACCAGCTCCTTAAACGTCCGAGGGCCTTCTTGCACGCCGGTCCAAATCACGTTGCTCTATTTTTAAACACTGTTGAATCAAAACTAAATTAATATGGACTCAGATTCGCAGGGAGAAAAAAGGCACCATCATTTATAATGAACTGACAGACTAATTAATGTATCTGAACAGAGAAAGGAAACCATAGAAACAGATTGGAGATCATGTGGACTTCATTCATACGGGGGTGAAAGCAATTGAAACAGTCTAGGGCAAATTAATTAAATGTATAATGTACCCAGAATGCACGCTGTTCCGGCTCCCCGTGGAGGTCTGTGGTAGAGGTGTCCAAAGCCGTCTGACCAGTACGTGTTTCTAAAATGCCTACAGAAAATGTGTGAATCTTTGCCCTGGGCCTGAGCTATGCAGCACGTTCAAGTTCGGGTCCTGGCAGAGTCTGGGTTATCCTCGAAGAGGGATGGTCCCCTGGTGAGGATCAGGCCCCTCCCGGCTTCTTCCCCCCAGATCTCCTCCACCTGCCCTCCCGGAAGCTGGGCGGGCTCCCTGTCCCAACCTGGGAATAACCAGCCCCCCTGCCCCCTGGTGCCCAAAGCCAGGACACCCAGCCACAGGCAGGGCAGGTGGACGGCAGAGGGGCCTTATGCCCCTCCCATCCTGGAGCAGCCTGGCCCCTGAGGAAAGCTAGCCTGACATCCAAGCCGAGGTTAGCAGGTGATCTTGTGAATGTTGTAAGGCCAGGAATTTAGATGAAATTTGTCTCATTCAACTTTTAGGCAGGTTTATCTCCAAGGCATCTGAAATTGCCTTTGACAAGCCCATGATGTTTGCTTTGTACACTTACCTTGGACGGTGAGTGTTAGCTAATGTTATTGTGGTTATAAACAACCAAAATCCACTTTATGAAGGGACAGGGTTTGGGGGGGAGGTTAATCTGGGGGAATTCTAAGGAGAGCTGGATAACTGGGGGTGTGCTGCCCTCACCTCACTCCACCCCCACCCCGGCCTTCGAGTCTCCAGGTCCAAATCCGAAGAGAAAGAAGCCGATAGGCCAGTGTGGGCCTCAAGTTCACCCCTGGCTGAATACCTGAGCCAGGTTCCCGTGTCACATGGCCCACACCTGGCTACCAGGGTCTAGCCCCTCGCAGCCGGTCAGGCTGTGGCAGCAGCTCTGCAGCCACTCCAGTGGCCGCCTGCCAGCCGGCTGGGGAGACAGAAAGTCAGAGCCAAGTGCACCGTATGGGTCCATGTCCTGGGTCACATGTCAGCTCCCCTCCGCCTGGTGTGCGTATCCTCACTCTTCCCCCCTACTCCTTCCCAGCCACTCCGAGTCAAGAGGTGAGCATTCCTCCTGCTGGCCGCCACAGTGCCTTGCTCGTGAATACAACACAGCTGAGGACTGCTTTCCAACAAAAGATCAGCAAGATAGTTAATAGATAATAGGCAGAAAGAGAGAAGATGTTGGCAATATCTAAAATGGGCAAAGAATGTGTGTTACTATATAGCAGCTGAAAATCAACAAGAAAAAAGCAAAATATAGAACAATGGGTAGAGGTCACGAACAGGTAATTTCAGGAGAGAAAACACACGAACATGACAAGCCTACAGCAAGATGCTAAACATCATGGGGCGTCACCCCACTGCAAAGGAACACGATGCCGTACAGTTTTGCAACTATTACACGGGAAAAATAAGAGAGCTGAGACGTGCCGCGTGCTGGCAGGAAAGTGGGGCGTGGGTGGGTACAGATGGGTATTGCTCTTCCAGTGCTTACAAGTATAACCAAGTACCTGGAACACAGCAAGTACACGATTATGTTCAATATTTTTGTGGTGAGAATTATGAATACATATCTCCAAGAAGGGAGCTTCTCTTGACAACATAACCAATCGCCCCTGCACGGGAGAAGCAAGCGTGATCATCTGTGCACGTGGGCAGAAAGCACGGCGTCTTACACAAAGTCACAGCCGAACGCCCAGAAGAATCGGCTACAGAAAGAATTCCAGCTTTCATCCACTCACCCACTGAAATCTTTAATCTGCATGGGAAATAATTTTTGCACATTCCGTTTCCCTAGCATTTTTTTCCCCGAAAATGATTTTGCAAAGCAATTGAGAAAGGTACGTTCTCAGAGGGAGGGAGGAGGGTTCACAGCAGCCCCACCACCAGACCCTGTCCGGTTCAGAAAATCTTTTCCACAAAGCATTTCCCCAGCCCCGCCCCTGGCAAATAGCAAATAGGGTTCTGCTCAAAGATTTGCAGCTACGGGGAGCTCATGGCTTTGGAAGACAGTCCTTGCAAGTTACTGCAGTCCTCATTCGTAGTAAGCTCTTCCGTCTCAAACCATCTGCGTCAACATCACAAGTCTATACTCAGCGCACAAGACTGGAACTCCTGTTGGAGCTGAGCCCAGGTGGCTGGTTAATGGCCACGTCCACAGGACCTAGCACAGTGTCTTGGAACCTGAGAGACACAGGAGATATTTGTCGGATGGATGGATAGATGGGTGGGTGTGTGGGTGGAGGGCTGGATGGATGGGTGGGAGGGATACCTTCTCTGGTTGCTATAGAATAAGTTGTACATACATTCCCCCATCAGACTGAGTCCAAGGCATGTAATAATGCACTTCTAACTAAATGGAAGGTTTGGGAAGATTTTTATGTGAAATAACTACAGAGCTGTAACCGCCCTGAGACCTGGAAACTAGCCTAGGCTTGAGTGTCAGCGGTGAAACTCGGCCTCAGAGTGGATCACCGCCGACCACAGGAGGGTGGGGAGCGGTCAGATGAAAACCAGTCTCATTCATCCTCAAGCAGTAACACGAACAAGTGCCTGAGAGATCATCGCTAAGCATTGCCTGCATTTCCAGGTGGTGCCTTCTTTTCTTTGATCTCTAACAATACATAATCGATCGTGTATTTCGAACTTAATAGAATGCCTAAAACCTTGATAGAAATGTGTGTAATTCTGAGTTGGTCACAAGGACAAACTTTGGACAGAATCTGTTTATACTTCCCCAAAATGTACAGCATGATCTCTTTCACAAATTGAGTCACTGGATTTATTAACTGTTAACCTGAGAAGGGCAAGACTGTTACCAGTGCTCATATGACAAGTAAATAAGTAAGCGCATTCACTTTTACTAATAATAAGTAAGGCAAGTCGCCTGCCTCACGCTGACTGTGCTGTATGTTGCATTGTTTTCTTGCTCTTTTGCAGCATTTCATTTGCTCAAAGTTGCAAGTGCCCCAAGACCCACGTGGTGTCATCTTCACAGGAGGAGTGGCGAAGCATTAGGTACCTGGCACCCAGCAACAGCCCCACAGACAGAGTTATCAGTGGAATGCCCCACAGTCACAGAGAGCTAGAGGAGGGCTCCCTGCTGGTACAACCAGGTCACACCCTATGGGGGCTCTCGGGGTGTGGCTGGCTCTCTCCCCGGGAATCTGCGCTTTGCTGGCCCCACCGGGCCCCTCTCCTGACTCCTTGCAAGGCCTCAGGCTGCAGGGATTTGGATCAAGTTGTGTCAATTACCAGCTTCCTCTCCTTGCTGTCTTGTGATTCAGAGCAGATCCTGCTCCAGTTTTTAAATAAAAAGGGAAGCGCGTTACCGCGGCAGGCCCACGAGAACAGAAACGAGTGAGGAAACGCAAGAGTCCGTGAGTGAGTGAGCTGCTCACCCGTGGTGAACCTGGGCGGGGGTGTGGTCCAGGGGAGCCCAGGAAGGGTCTGAGGGCTGAGTGTCCCTCGGGGAGGCCATAGGAGCTGCAGGAGCACTGGGACTTGGCCATTTCACAGGTGGCTCTGGGTTGGGGCGTGCTCCTTCCAAACACACACACACACGGGAGGACACCCACGGGCGTGCACACCGCACCCCGACAGTACGCACGCAGCTGTCACAGCACTGCCTCTGTGCTTGGCTGCACGAAGGACGAGCTGGCGGAGAGAGGGTGTTTCTTCACCTTGGGGGACTTGATCTGAACTAAACACCATCGAGCCCAGTGGCCATGTTGCAAACCTCCCATAGAAGAAGACTTTGGACTGAGCCTCTCTCACACCTGTGCCGCCTCGTGCCAAAGCCAGACGCCTTAGCGGAAACGTTGGCAGGCCCTGTGTGCGGCATAGTCCTTGAACCTGCTGTTCACCTTGCCTTTCTCCTCCGCACGCTCGTTTCCAGCTCTGCTCTCTCTTCCCTGGGAAAGGGGGGTGGGGAGGGGGGACATTTCCGTAGCCAGAGTGATGTCTGCATAATTCGGCTCTCTGTGAAAATGGCTTTTTGGATAGAAATCACTTACATCACGGCAATTCTTGCACTCTAGGTATGATTACCTTGTGTATCAACATTGAAAGGTGCATTTATATTCTGAATATTTTATATCTCGCTCACAGAACGCCAGGGCTTGAAGGATGAGCCCATTCCACTCCTCATGTGTTTTCCTCCAAGGACTGACTGAGCTCTCTAGACCCTCCCACCCCCTCCCATCTCTGTGTCTGAAACACAGTAACAGCCACCACATGAGACTGCCGTGGTGATTCACCGAGAGACTTCGAAGTGCTTTTTAACACAGTATATGATGTATCACGAGTGTCGTTATTATTACTAAAGACAGACACGGCACAGTGATAAGCTGGCTAAGGACCAAGGGGAATGAGGAGGATGCACTTCTTTTCCAACATCCTGGTTTGCTTCTGATCTAACCGGGGCTGGCGCACAGTCACACATCTAAGAAGGGGCAGAAGCTGGCGGGAAATCCAGGCCTTGCAACCAGGGGTGTGCTTCACAGCGAGCGCTCCCAACGCAGGCCCCGCAGAGTGCAGTTGTGCAGTTTGGATTACTTCCAAAGTAATCTGTTCTTTATTAAAAAATGAAGTAAATAAACAAAATATAGAGAGACTGTCAGTCTTCATTAGGGACATCAGCATACTAAAATCATAATCAAGAAAACCGGCGCTAGTGTTAACAAGGGTCATTTATATCCATAATGCAGGATTGCCCCATAAGCAAGACTAATCACGTCAAATGCATCATTGTTTCATGAATCGAGAAAGCACTTAGTCATCAGCTCGACATAGCAGGAAGCGAAGCATGGGCATTTTTTTCTAATATTAGAAGTGACACGTGTGTTTTTAAAATCCACCAGATCTCAGATCCAGAATGAGTTTCTCAGCTTTTCTTCACGTTGCTGCTGGCTGTCGTGGTATGTGGTTTGTGCTTTACTAAGGGAGGTCTCTCTCTTTTTTTTTTTAATTGAGGTATAACTCACATCCCATAAAATGTATTCTTCCAAAATGTACGATTCAGAGGTTTTCAGCATGTTCTCAACCTTGTGCAGCCGTCACCACTATCGAACTCCAGAAAACATTCATCACCTCGAAAGGAAGCTCCTAGCCCTGGCTGGTGTAGCTCAGTGGATTGAGCTCGGGCTGCGAACCAAAGTGTCGCAGGTTCTATTCCCAGTCAGGGTACATGCCTGGGGTGTGGGCAATGACCCCCAGCAACCGCACATTGATGTTTCTCTCTCTCTCTCCCTCTCTTCTTCCCTTCCCTCTCTAAAAATAAATAAATAAAATCTTAAAAAAAAAAAAAAAAGAAAGGAAGCTCCTTACCCAACGGTGGTCACACACATGCCCCTCCCCCACAGCCCTGGGCGACAACTCATTCACTTCCCAGCTTTGTGGGTCTGTCTGCTCTGCGCGTCTCGTACTCGGACCCACACAGCCTGTGGCCTTCTGTGTCTGGCTTCTTTCACTTAACAGCATTTTCCAGGCTCACCCTTATGGTAGCTCGCATCGGCACTCCATTCCTTCTATCGAGTGTTCCATCGTGTGGATGGATGGAGCCGTGGTTTTGTTGATCCCTCCGTCAGTTTGTAGACATTGAGGTGCCAAGACACCTCTGGCTTATTTCCACTCTTTGGCTCCTACACGCACTCCTGGGCACATGTTCTTATGGACACATACTTCCGATCATCTCGGGTGTATACCCAGGAAGGGAATTACAGGGGCCAGTGCTAACTCGACACTTTTCATTTGGAAGAACCGCCAGGCAGCTCTCTCAGGAGCCGCACTATTTTGTGTTTCTACCAGCCATTTCTGAGAGTTCCTGTTTTTCCATATCCAAGTCAAGACGTCTTACCGCCTGTTTTAAAAGTCCCTGTCCAGGGTCGATGGTAGCGTTTCGGTTTGCCACGGTAGAAAGTTCTGAAGTGAGCAAGGTCGAAGGTCGGGCAACAAGGCCAATGCATGTAAAGCCGCTGAATTACACACTTGCAATGGTTCACATGGCAACATTTATGAGGTACTGGTTTTACTGCAGTTTTTTTAAAGTCCTTCATGGAGAGAAGGGAGGTAGGAAGAAGACAAAGACTACCTTCCCAAATTAAGAATGAGAAAGCAGGGATATCATAACGCTTACCCTCAGGAGCTGGATGGGTGTTTTAGTTACGCTGGTTAGGGGGCACTCACGGACTCCGCCCTCCAGCAATGCACCCCTCTGTGCTCCCGGGGAGGGGGGTAGGGGCAGGGCAACCGCAGCCCATCGTCCTGGTAACTGTGTGTGTGTGGCAACAGCGGGAGGAAGAGCGAGCCCCCGTCTTTTTTTACTGTAGCCACCCTAGGTGGTGCGGACTGGTGTCACCGTGACACTGTCATTCACATTGTCCTAATGACCGACGGTGTCAGGGATCCGCTCACGTACTTGTTGGCCATGTATGTAACCCTTTTTGGAGAAATGTTTATTGCAATCCTCTGTCCATTTTTAAATTGGTCACTTGTCTTTTGACTGTTGAGTTGTAATGGTCCTTAATATAGCCTGGATGCTAGTCCCTTATCAGATGTGCAGTTTGTAAGTATTTTCTCCCACGTTGTAGGCTGTCTTCTCACTTTCTTGGTGGTGTCTTTTTTTTTAATCCTCAACTGAGAACATGCTCATTGACTTTGGAGAGAGGGAAGGGAGGGACAGAGAGAGGGAGAGAAACATCGATCGGCTGTCTCTTAATCTTGCCACAACCGGGCACCAAACCAAACCGGCAGCCTAGGCATGTGCCCTGACTGGGAATCAAACCCACGACCCTTCAGTTCACAGGACAACACTCCAACAAACGGAGCCACACCAGCCAGGGCTTGATGGGGTCTTTTGAAGCATAAAAGTTTTTAATTTTGATGAAGTTTGGTTAATCTATTTTCTCTTTTTGTCTTGTGCTTTTTAAATGTAATATCCAAGAAACCATTGCTTAACCAAGATCATGAAAATCTATGTTTTTGCAAAGAGTTTTAGCTCTTATGATTACGCCTTTGATCCATTTTGAATTCATTTTTATATGTGGCATGAGGTAAAGGTCCAAGTTCATTCTTTGCCTCTGGCTATCCATTTGTCTCGGGGCCATTATCAGTAAATCCCATTGGATTTTTTCTTTTGGTACCCTTGTCAAAATCAACTAACCATAAATATATGGCTTTATTTCTGGGCTCTAAATCCTATTCTATAGGCATAAAGGCTTATACTCTGGCCAGTACCACACAGATTGATTACTGTACCTCTTCAGTGTATTTAGGAAGCAGGAAGTGTGAGACCTTCACCTTTGGTCTTTGTCAAGGTCGTTTTGACTGTTCTGGGTCCCCTGAGTTTCCATGTACGCGTTAGGATGAACTTACCTTCTGCTGAAGAGGAGCTGGGGTCTCAGGAAGGGCCGTGTTCAGAACCTGTAGATGGATTCGGGGAACGTCGCTTTCTAACGCCACACAGCGCCCAGCCTACGAACACAGGGCCTTTCGTTTCCTTTGGGGTTTTCCAGTGACGCTTTCAGTCTTCAGTGGACAAGACCTGCACTGCTTGTGTTAAGTTTATTTCAAGTATATTACTCCTTTTGATGTCATTCTATATGGGACTTCGGGCTGTCTGTTACTAGTGTAACGACACAGATGAGTTCTGTGTCTTGAGCCCGTATTCTAGCACTTTGATGAACTCACTTATTGCTCTAGTAGCTTTTTCTGCGTGTGTGTGTGGGGGGGGGGGGGGGGTTCCTTAGGATTTTCTATGGACTAGAACAAGTCATCTTTAATGGTGATAGATTTACTTCTTCTTTTCTAACCTGGATGTGTTTTATTTTTTTTTTTTTCATAAGTGCCCTGTATACCCTCCAGGACAGGGTTAAATGGAAGTGGTGAATATTCTTGTCTGGCTCCTGATCTTACGGGGAAATCATTCCTCTCTTCACCATTAAGTATTATGCTAGCTGTGGGGTTTTTGTCAATGCTCCTTTTCACATGGAAAGAGTTCCCTTCTCTTCCAAGTTTGCTGAATGCGTTCTGTTTTTGTGTCTACGAAAGGATGTTGGATTCGGTCCAGTGCTCTTTCTGCATCTATTGAGATGATCACATGGCCTCTGTCCTTTATTCTATTAATACAGTGTTTTCCACTGATGGATTTTCACATGGTAAACGCACCTTGCATTTGTTGGGTAAATCCCACTTGGTCATGGTATGATTAATATGTTCCTGGATTCAGTTTACTAGTATTTGTTGAGGGTTTCGTATCTCCTCATAAGGGATATTGGTCTGTAGTTTCCTTGTGACATCTTTGTCTGGTTTTGGTGAAGGGTGGCGGTGTTTTGTTTTGTTTTTTTAACTCAAGATATTTTTATAGTATTTCTTCTGGACTAGCCTTCATGGCCATACAAGGGAAAAAAAATCATGCATCTTTTATAGTTGTACCTCCCTTTTACTACTGTCTTTAGACACTACCAATGATATTACACTTTTATCGTCTACCGTAATCACTGTCCTTGGTTTCCAGCGTCCCTTGGCTCCTTCTCAGTATCACTGAGAAAGAGTAAAACCGCATAGTAACAATACAGTTCACGAGCGATGCGAGGCATTGTTCTGAGCGCTTCACAGGCACTGTCTCACTTCGCAGAGCTAAGCGCAAATCACTGCCGTTACACAGGTTTCCCGGATGAGGACACTGAGGCCAAAAGGGCTCAAACGGCTTGTCCCGGGTCGCTCAACTAACGAGAGCCTGAGCGGGACTCAGATTCCAGCACTGGATTCCCAAGTTCATGCTCTTAGCCACTATGTTCTAGCATTGAAAACCTTCAAAAGACGTTTTAAGTATTTAAGAACTTTCAGAAGAGGTGATCTACACATTTTTTTTAGACATGTCAGCACTGACTTAGAAAGCAGGAGCCTTTTTTGGAAACTATTCTGAAGACACAAAACATCCATTTATGACAAAATCTGACTCTTCCACTTAAATACTGGCCCCATCATCGCCTCGCACGGCAATGAACACCTTTGTGAGTAAATGGTCTCACCCAGTATTTTCACTCCCCTGCATGGTGTACAGAAAAAGACCATCTAACTCCATTTTAAATATCTTTATTTTCAAAGAAAAATAACATTAGCAGTCCCTCTAGAGATGCTTCAACAGTAAAATTTCAAATGCCGTGGCTCTGCAGAAGTATCGCAAAGCCGGCGTGCCAGCTCTTCCTGCTCTCGGACTTCCTGGGCCAACCAGAGCTCCAGCTCGCCCTCCTCCCCTGTCGTGCACTGAAGTCTCCCAGCACACACCGCCACCACCAAACGCACGTCTCATCAATTATAAACATATTGAACGAGACTGCTCATTGTCAGCCGACAGCTCTTCTGCACCTACTACGTGCGAGATGCCGCACGGAATGGACAGGAGGTAGCACATGTAGCTGCCAAGCGCCGCCCTCAGACAGCCTGGAAGCGAGCCGAGTTCCGCTGCGTGCTCACTGTCATCTTGGGCAAGTCGCTTTGACTCTTCCCGCCTCGGTTTTCTCACCTGTAAAGTGAGGATAATGACAACAGAGTTACGTGAGCATGGAATGAAACAATCCACGTGAAATACTTTTCTCAGGGCCTAGCACCCGGTACACACGGGGTAACACGAATACTTAGGAATTAAACAACTGAGAGGGGTAGCCTCTCTTCCCAAGTAGCTAGGACATCGTAAGTGACAGTAACAAGAAGCAAAATGTTCCACACATCAAAAGAACAGAACAAACGAAGTGCAAATGGGGCTTCAGCAACCAAAGGTCACCAAACAGCTGGAGAGGACAGGGTCACAGCAGGGGTGTCCACCCGCAGCCTGTGGGCTGCCTGCGGCCCAGAATGGCTGTGAATGTGGCCCAACACCAAATCGTAAATTTACTTAAAACATGATGAGATTTTCTTGTGATTACGTGTCACAGTGTATTTAATGTGCAGCCCAAGACAACCCTTCTCCTTCTGCTGTGGCCCAGAGAGGCCAGAAGTCTGCACAGCCCTGGCAAAGGACAGGAGAGTAGTTCAAGGGCAATCAAGGAGGCAGAGGACACCTGGAAGGAACAGCGGACCCCGAGGTGCCGAGGTGGGGGGGTCCTGGGGCCGGGCTGTTCAGTGAGTAGGGTGTGTGGGGAGGGGCCATGACATAGACAGCCAGAAATGCACCAAGAGGACCCTGCCGTTCCAGCTGGGGGTTTGGAGGTTAGATGGGGCATCAAAAAGTTTACTGAATGAGACTTTTACCTGAAAGCTGATGGTTTGTTTTTTGTTTTTTAGATTTAGGATCCAAAATCATTTCGACTTAAACAATATCTTAAATTCTTGGGGAGTCACTGATCTTTTTGATCCACGCAAAGCTAACTTGACGGGAATTTCAGGGAACAACAGCTCTTCTGTGGTTTTTGACATTGTGTTAAACATCACAGGAAGCTTTAGCCCTGGCTGGTGTAGCTCAGTGGATTGAGCGCGGGCTGCGAACCAAAGCATCACAGGTTCTATTCCCAGTCAGGGTACATGCCTGGGTTGCAGGCCACGGCCCCCAGCAACCACACATTGATGTTTCTCTCTCTCTCTCTATCTCCCTCCATTCCCTCTCTAAAAATAAATAAATAAAATCTTTTAAAAAAAATCATAGGAAGCTTTACCGTATATTGATTAAGGGATTCTCCCTGTTTCAACAGAGCCTTCAGGGGTGATCGGACAGAGCCAACGTTACTTAGAAGAACCCACAAAGTGCTTCGCATTCCCTAGGATGGTGAGTGCCTTAGAACAGTGCGATTTGGGTCAGACTTTGTGTGTGGAGGAGCAGCATTTCTTGAGCCCCCTGAGCGCTGTAGTCAGAGGCCACATTCTGAGCGAGGTCAGCGACCACAGAACAGCACGAGGCACCCCGACTCTGCCCGTCCTGACCAGGGGGCAGCCGGAGACACAGGAGCCCCGACACAGCTCTGCACTCCGACCTCCCTCGGGCCGGCCAGCCTCACTGTCCCCCTCTGCTTCTCCTCCCTCCCTGCCTGTCCCTATTCCGTCCTCTCCCAACGAGCTAACCTTGGTGCGTCCCCACATCCATCCAACTTCCTGGCTTCAAATTACGCGAGCAGCTGCGACCTTGCTCTCAAGTTTTCTCCTTCTCGGAGCCCGTATTGAATTCCTCATTAAACACACATGCTACTACCAACCAGGAGGAGCTGTGTTTGCCTGTATCTGAGAGGGGACTTACAACAAATATTAAGAGAGAGTGGAATGCCAGAGCCTTAGGTTCCAGAATTCTCTCAGGAGACCATCAGCTAAACTATTGCCAATGCCAAAGGCCCCCCCCCCCCCGCCCCCCGGTTCACTCTGCTCCAGACAGTCGTACAGGGTCTGTACGAAAATGACACGCAGCACGCATTTTCATTGGCCTCAACAGGCTCCTTGCCCGATGAGCTTGAGAATCTCTCTTTTGAATTCCAGAGCCTCGTGGCACAGAGAAGTCTTCTAACTCTTTGCTCGGAATCTCCCTCCTTACGCAGCCCCAGGAAATACGGGGGTTGGTCTACAAGGGAACTCTTGGACTGCGGATGTGACCAGACTAGCTGACCAGTTGACTTACCAAATGCAACACAGGAGGAAGACTCCATTCGAGAGCGTTTAAAATCCACCGACGCGGTACTCATTTCCTAAGCGTGCGCAGAGATAAGCAAGGCCACCGTCACGTGCGTGGGCACAGCGCCTCTCACAGGGCTGGGCACGCAGTGCATGCCCGATAAATATGCACTTGGTGGAATGACCAAGCCAGACACTTTCCCTGCTGATACAGGCATAACCGACCCCACAGAAGTCTAGAGGGCGAGGAAAGAGGAACGGATGAAGAGCCTGCGTGCACTCTGTCTTTAATATTGTGCAAACTCCAACCACAGAGTCTTCTTGCGACCCTGGAGCTCAGCCATGGCATCCCTGCTGGTGACGGCAATACCGTGTGACTTCAGACTGTTGCAGTTCAGATCTTTGGGGCCATTCTTGACCTTTTCTTCCATGTCACTACCATGCGATTCATCACTATGACTCAGTGATTATTTCTTCCTAATTCTTAAACATCTCTGCCTTCGTGTCCTGGAAGAATGTCTTAAATGCCATCAGTCCTGTGTCCTCAACAGGACTGAACTTAACTCCCACCATGCAGCTCTGCTATTGATAAAGACTTTTCAAAGTTTTTAAGCTCTTCTGGCAGGATCTAATAATCAACCTACTTTAAAAAGAACTGTTTTGCCCTGGCTGGCGTAGCTCAGTGGATTGAGCACAGGCTGAGAACCAAAGTGTCGCAGGTTCAATTCCCAGTCAGGGTACATGCCTGGGTTGCAGGCCATGACCCCCGGTAACCGCACATTAATGTTTCTCTCTCTCTTTCTCCCTCCCTTCCCTCTCTAAAAATAAATAAATAAAATCTTTAAAAAAACTGTTTTGATACCTAACCTCTTCTATTATAATGCAGTTAAAGTCTACTGGTATTTGTTTAAATCAGGAGATATATAGGCTCATGGATCTGGCTTACTAAATAATCATTGATCAGTTACCATACGCCAAATGAGAAGTTTGCATTTATGTTTCTTGCTAATAAAACACACCAGCCTTACCATCTTCTATCATAAAGTTTTGTTCATCTAATGTAGAGGTCACCAAACGATAGCCCAACACCTGTTTTTATAAATAAGGTTTTACTGAAACACAGCCTCTCCCACTTCTTCACAAATTAGCTACGGCAGCTTTCTTGCTACAAGGACAGAATGGAGCAGTTGCCACAGACACCGCAGGGCCAGCAGTGGCTAAACTGTTTAATAGCTGGCCCTTTAGAGATAAAGTTCGCCAGCTAAAATATTGCTTCCCAGCGGCCCTTCTTTAACTGTAATCGAGAGACTAGACACGTCTGGGCCCAAGTGGGCTATTGACTTAATTCTGGAGACATGGCCACTGAATCCAACAAACATTTCCAGCATTCCAAGGATGGGCGAGCTACCACCCACCTCACCTCTGACTTGTGCAAATGAAACTCTGCAACGTACAGCAAGACATCAGCAGGGAGCTCACCAGAGGGCGAGCGATCAGATAGCGCTACCCACCCCCACACAATGAACAAGAGGTTACCGTTCAGCTGCGTGCTCGTGATGGAGGCTCCGCAGCCACGGGAGACCCTGGTCTTTTCCTTTCCATTTGGTTCCAAAGCCCCAAATCATTTTACTCAAGCTCCCCTTCCCCATTCAAAAGTCACTCCTCCCTTCCTGCACGTCCTTAAATCCTTTTTTGCTGCCCGAAGAGCTTGCTCAATATCACGTCAAGGCCCTACTGAGGCCAGAAGGTGGTTCTTCTCCCCAAACGTCCACGGTGCTGTATTTCATGAGCTTTTAAGAGTAATTCCAGTGCTGTGCACACTAAAGACACCCTCCAGAGACACACTTTTTGAGCAATTCCACTTCCTATAGGATCTGCAGGCTTGATTCAAGCCCATGCTCCCTAATCCAAGAAATCCTCACTGTGCCCAAACTTGAAACTTTAAAAAACTATTTGATTCGTGGCTTTGATAAGGGAGTAATTCGTTTCCAATCTCTGCTCACCTGGAAGTGCAAGCTTCCCGTTACTGTGGCATAAACGAGCACATCAGCCCCAGCTGCTCGGCTGTGCCGTGACGTTGACTCAGGTCACACCTGAGGGCTGCTCAGAACGGCAGCGGGTCAGTCCCCATCCCAAGAAAACCAACGAGCAACCATCCACAGATGAGTCCCCATTACAGAAATCCCTGCGCCCGGGGGTGAGGCTGAATGAAGCGCTCTCTGAAACACGGAGACTGAAGACTCCATTGGAAGGAGAAAAGGAATGGCCACCGCTGGGGACATCCCCCTCCTCCAGGCTGATGTGGCACAGCAGCCACAGCGGCCCCAGGGCCTGGGGACTCGCCAGGGGAGACGCCAGCCCAGGGCCGACAGCCAGCTCACCTGAAGTCGCAGGGTGCTCCTGGACAAGCCCACGCAGCTCCTGCCCGACAGGGACCACTGGGGGTCCAACAGAGACAGAGAAGGCGGGGGACCCGCATCTCGGCAGAGCATGCTCCTGCTCACAGGGAGCCTCCGCAAAGGCTC